>NC_141695.1:259110503-259710503 GCF_964263255.1 Lissotriton vulgaris
GGGCCGAAGGAGGAAGAATGCGATGCACATCCAGGATCGGAATTACACAGTGTCTAATGAAGAAATCTGGGTTCAATCCTGGATTTCAAACTTCACTAGTTTGACCCTAGGCTATTACTTTTTTCCCTGTGCCTCTTTTTCAATGATCATCACATCTGAGAGCACATTCAAATAATGCAAATATTTCAGGATACACACTGTACAACAACCTCTGTTGTTTATGGTTTAATGGACCATAATGTTGCTTCATCTATAAAAATAAAGACAACTGACTTGCCTCAAGTCTCTAATATACTGTAATACTAAAAAAGGGTGTGGTTCACTAATTCTCATAAAAGGCCACTAAGTGTAATGATAAAGGTCTATGGTGCTAAAGTGAAACAATCCCCTCCCAAAAAACCTGAGGCCTCATTTATGAGTTTTTGGCAAAGGGCAGCACCACAGGCCTTCCTGCGGCACTGCCCTACGGCAGAAGAAAAGGGCAGGAATGCGCTGTATTTATAAGATATGGAGCATTCTTGTCCTTTTCCCCTCTGCCGGCACACAATGGGCTGCTGTGCAGCAACGCAAGCACTTTTGCACCATGCTGCAAGGGTGCTTGTGTTGCAGGGATGATCATTTTTGTGCAGGAAGGGAAACCTATGATCATTTTTGTGCAGGAAGGGAAACCTTCCCACACAAAAACAATCACAAGAAGCTTTTGCCTCTTTCTATGTGTGCTGTACAATGTAAATGTACATGTATTTATATAGCGCAAATCACTGACCGAGGTCGGTATCTAAGCGCTTGCTTAGGGAACCCGTCCTGGTATTCCCCTGTGAGATAACCCAGGCAGGGTATCCACAAGGTGAAAGCCAGGCATCCCGCTGCGAGGGGCCGTTGTGGAGATTAAGCAAGCTATTGCCCAGAGTCGCAGAGTGTGAACCCGTGAGTCGAGAAGGCACCGGAGCGAGAATTAACGAGTCCGTGGAATTTTTTAGCCCAAGACCCGCCGAGGCGGGGAATTGAACCCTGGTCCAGGGCCGATCTCAGCTTCCGGGTCTGCCTCCTCTAACCCCTGAGCCACACTTCTCCACAATGCAGCACACACAGAAAAAGGAAGAAGGAGAAATAAAGATATTTCTCTTTGTTGTGCTTCCCTGACGCCTCCCCTGGGGAGGTTCACGTTTTTGGCCCTGCCTCAGAGTTATGATTTCTCGTGAATCTGGGGCAGTGTCAAAAAGCCATGGATGTTGCTTGAACGCCTCCAGCATCATCCACTTTGTTAAAAGGAACAATATTTACAAGCAGAATTAAGCCCAGAAAAGTGGCTTAGTGCTGCCTGGTAAGTATGGAGCAGGCTTCTGCGCCAGAAGATTTTCACAAAAAGTGATACACCAGCGGTGCAAGGGTTTTATAAATAAGCCCTCCACTATTTAAGCAAAAGTTTGAATGTCAGCTATAAATAAAGTGGCAGTCAGTTACACTTTCAGCAGGTTATGAGGTCCAGTATGAGCTAAGAGCTGTTCTCTTCAGCTTCTACAACACTACTTTTCCAGACAGGATGCAACTCGGAAGACGCTGAAGAGAGTTATAGGACCCGGCTGTCACTGCCAAACTACCACTACCCTTCTGGCACTGAGAGCAAAGTTCGCTAGCTCCTTTTTCAACACCCAGTCAGCTGTGGCAGTGGCAGCAAGGCCTGCTTCATAGCACAGTCTACGATTACAGTGACTTACCCTGTGAAAGCTGTGAAAGAGGCCGCAATGTGGACAGCCTTTCCAACAGCAGGTCTCGTCAAAGCAGCGGGCCTGAGGAAATTTGCCCCATTGTCCCATCTTGGCACCACCGCCACCTCCCTTCTGAGCTACTGAAAATGCACAAGGAAGCAGGGATTTTTTCACAATATTTAATGTTGATATAGATATATTGCAGGGCAAGACAACTGACCCAAAATGGCAATATTCGAGCACTAAAACATGCCTATGGAAAAGAGAAGTAGGGTCTACTGCTTAGCCCCCCTGTTTGTAATCTTATTATGGGAGACGCCAGTAAACATCATTTTGTAGCTCACCGACATACAATTTTAATATAGATTTACCCAAATACAATTTTATTATAGATTTACCCACATACAATTTTATTATAGATTTGCCAGTTTAACACAGGGAGAATATAAAAGTCGACATAACCATACCCAAATTTGGGAACCCTTAACTAAAAGACTGTACAACCAGTGAACAGTAGTATTCTTGAATGCTTTCCACTGCAAGATATGGAACCCCTGATAAAGCATGTCACACTAGGTAGGTGACAGTTCCTTATCCTATGAGTACATGAATGAATGTGAATTCCATAAGAGGGTTGGCTGCTTCTTCCAGGAGTTTTGTACTTCTTGTTTGTCTATGGAAATCCCACATTAGTGGTCAACTCTCGCTCTCTCTTTTGTGCATTAGTTGCTGTGTTGTACCTGTCTTATATGGGTGAGAGAATTGTGTTTTGTTCCTTCTGCAATTGCCACTTGTCCGTAACTTCTTTGTGTTACGGAAGGTTGCGCTGCTGTTATTCCAGTTGTACCTTTATTGTATCGTAAAGATCTCTATAAACTTTCCATCACAGTTAAGAGAAACAGAATTGCATTGCTTATGCTTGTTTTAATGTATGGTGTGAGTGAAAGAGTGATCGCTGACAAAATATATGAGCAGAACTGAATTTTAAATTTACATGTGAAATATACAATTCTTTTTAATGTAGTTGTCTTTGCAAAAACAGCTGACAAGGTGACATTGTAAAATTTTTAAAATAAAGCTGACAAATGGCCAATTCTGGATTTTAGTCAACATCTCTTTGTATGCTGGTGTTTTAAGCTTATGGTGAAACTGTTAAAATCTGAACTACAAGCTTCACAGTGCAACATGCCATTGGTTAAAAAAAATAGATCATGGTGTCCCATGCTATAGTGCCAAAATTCATAGTTGTGAAACATAAACCAGAATTTTGTCCCTGGCTTTCTTTTTTTGGGAGACAATCATGTGTTAAACAGCCCAGCCCCCGAGAGGGCAGAGATCGCCTTTCAAATGCAATTGCGAGTATCTCACTGCTAATGAGCGTCCATCAACACTCCTTAGCAAACCTGCAAAACCTGTAATTTACCAGAATACTGTGAATAGAGACAATTAACAGTCAGATGTGTCTAGAGACACAGAGGAAGGAAGAATAATGTCCCTGTGACCACGCATCCTCGACCTAGAACATGGTACGTTTCTGGTAGCACGCTTACAATGCCACTGTGAAGCGCGCTGCTTAAACAGGTGCAGCCCAGCGAGAGATGCCATTGGTCCATGCAATATATTTTGTATGTCATGTGCAAAATTGAAAAAAAAACTGCAGAACCGTGTTTCCATGAGGCAATGCAGACAGTTCCTGATTGAAATGATTTCTGTGAAGTCTGAATATCTTTATTACCAGCTTCAAACCAATGAAAACAGCAAATGATGTTGAAACAATACAGTGAACAAGCAAAATTCCATTCCTAAAACATTGAGCTAGTTGTTTCAACCAATGTCAAAACTAGCAATCTAATTCACTTAATAGTAGGAAACAGCCTTTACAACGCAGGCCTAAGCACACGACGAGCTGTTTTCCCCCAAACTGAACAACTCTTGCCTTAACCGCGCATATGCCTTAACCATGCGTGTGCGCTGTTAAGGCAGTTGGCTTTCTTGCTGTCTGAGTGGATGGGAAAGGAGAAGAACTGTAAGGCATGCAGCAGGAAGTGCCGGGACACAGCTTGGTTAATTTAGGTGTGAGGACTGGTTTGAGAACTCAGGATTAGGGGTTGGGGTTGGGGTCAGGTTTATTGCTCAGGGCAGAGGGGAAAGGGCAGTCTTCAGGGTTAGGGGCCAGTGTTTAGGGCTCAGGGCAGGGGTGCTGGGGTCAAGGTAGTTTTTTTGGGATAGGGGGCCAGGTTTCAGGGTTCAGCGTAGTGGGTCAGGGTAGTTAAGTAGTAGTAGTAATAAAGCTTTATTTGATTTAAAAACAAGATAAAATCATAAAAGCATCAGTCATAATATACAATCATCTTATACAATCATCTTATACAATCAGAAAAAGTGGAGTAAAAATAGTATTAAACAATTATAGAATATTACCAAATAAAGTCTTATATAACTACAATTAATTTGTATAAAAATTTTGAATTCAGCCGACTCATTATATAATATCAGACAAAGGTGCTGTAGCTATTCCAACTTCCATCTAAACAAATTTGGTAAAATACTAAAACTATAGTTATTCGTGAGTGCTCCAAATTTTCAGGCAATTTTTAAGGAACATAGCTATACATTTGGCACTAGATACTGATTCTAGATGTTGTAATGCCAAAAGAGCAAAGCAACATCTTCGTAAACCCTGAGATAACAATATTGGAATGAGCCAACGTTTGTGAGGTAGATCAGTAGTTAATAGAGTTGGGGAAGGTAGATTACAATGCAGGATGGCCGAATTATAGGGCTCAGGGCAGGGGGTGGCTGGGATGGGTCTTTACCACACATATACCTTTACCATTCATTCCTTTACAATAAAATTCATAGTAAATACGTGGTCATTTCAAAGACCGCATGCTGCTTCGTGGATTCATCAAGCCAAACCTAAAAAAAACAGGTTCCACTTTCCCATACTTTCAGCCATTAGTTATCCCCCATCTGTTCAGAGCTTTATTTGGTTTCTGCAAATTTTCAAAAAAGTTATCAATTTATGGAAGGACACATACTTCACATTTTTCTCCCCAAGTCTTGCCTCTAACATTCTCAAACATCAGCACGTTAGGACAACAATACGTTAGCAGAAATTGCATGTCATAATTTATAATCATATATGCTACCTCTTACAACTCTGTACGTTTGTGTGTGTGGCTATAGAGTGCTATTACAACCTAATGGCATTAGGTAAAAGTACATACTATGAAGCCTGGCTGACATTTAGCACACCTGATGAAATCCACTGGATCATAATTCATTGGGTACAACATTTAGCACCTAGCAATAATTTGTCCCTGATAATGGAGAATGCCATGTGGATTATGATACAGCACAAAAATCCCATTGTGCCATTAACTACTGGTCCTTTCCACCTTGTTAAATTCCGGCAGGTTTGAAGTGAAACAAGGTTTATGTATAATGCAGGAGTACAGGCATCTCAAAGTTTGGAAAACATCTAGTTAGGATTTGTAATATGTAATATATAAGAGATAACTATGTCATATGGCCCAATTTTACCAGTGAGGGGTTCTGGTGAAAGTATAAACCACCAGGCCAGAGGTTGAGTGGTTTATAAATGTAGGGCCACACTGCACATTGTACCAGTGATGTACATTTATATTATATGTTTAGTTTTGGGTATTTAGCTTTAAAAAATGTTTTTTTAAAAACATTTTTTAAAGCTAAATACCCACATTTTTTAAAGCTAAATATGCACATAATTTGCAGATTTGACTAAAAATGTTGCTTCTATATCAAATGTAATGAAAATAATACTATCGGAAAATGTGTCATATCATTTGCATTTTTTGCTGCATAATTCAAATAAACTTACAGCATGATTTGGTCCATCATGCTGCATAATCCTAGTAGCTTTCACAATGTTAAAGCTCTGCAGAGTTGTATGGGGGGTGGGGGTGGGGGGGGGAGCTGTCATTATGACGATGACATTTATATTGGGTTTGATTGGGACTTTAAACGTTTGGTAATGTGCTCACCTGATTACTTTTTTTCTATTAAAATTGTGAAACTGGGAAGGACTGTTTTGTAAACATTTTTCTCAGATTCACAGTTTGACTGAGCTAAATGACTTAAAATATGCACTAAATGATAAGTGTGTTTTTTTTTTACTGAATTAGCTACTTTTTGGAGGTGTGCAATATAAGAGAGAGAGAGCATGGCATAGAGTATATGTGTATATGTATGTGGAATTTGTATGCCCTGAACCTAGCCAAAATGTAGGGGAGCACTGTGCATTGTCAACTAGATAGCCAATCAGTAATTGATAGCATAACTGGGTTCTGAGAGCAGTGATGGACTTGTATTTTATCATGATTTAGTACTAGTGCGATTGCAGCGGAGCAGGTATTTCAAAATGTATGAAGTGATGTATGTGATCAGTGGTGAAAAAGTGGATTGTAAAAGATCACAGCTGGACCCAAACAACTTTATTCTAGGGCCAGTTGTTCACATTAAAAACAGTGAGATCACTTGGTGGTTTATATTAGAACCCCAGTGACCCAGTGTGTGTGGTAGACCAGGCGTCGAAGCACACAGGGGGGATATTCGGTCCCTCCTGTGGGAACCCCATGATGAAGCATGTCACCACTAGGGTGAGTGAGGGTTCTTTTAGAAAATAGTTTTTTCTTTTCTTTTCTTTCTCCCAGTTCTTGGACCACACGCATAAACTTTAGTTTTTCCACTGTGTTTTTCTTTAATTAGGTAAAATGTCACTTGTGAATTCACAGCATTGGGTGCTCTTTTGTCGTTGTAAATCGTGATTTAGGGGTTGAAGAGCAGCCTGATAAACCCTTCCTCTCTGGTTGTTTATACAAACCTTAATTTCTAACCTACTGACAAAGTTCCGGGCTGGACCACATTCACAAAAAAACAACGAAGACGTGAACAGAAGACGGGGAATAGGAAAGCAAAGATGGTTTACTTTTCTGTATCTAGGGCTCAAACAGGGGATTCGATCCCTAACCTCGGAGTTCCCAGATGAGCCACCGACACTTGCTCCACTACATTTGATCCTTCAGCAAAAACCACCCAAACGCCTTGTGTCATTGATATACCACACAGTCCACACACAACAGGAAGTACCAGCTTCGCCATCTCGCGCACGCAGGGGAGACGAACTGGAAATTATAATGACAGATGACCAATGGGAGTATTGCAGCTCACAGACTGAGCGGGTTTCTGCTACCAGCAGGCTGCATATCGTGCACTATAAATATCTGCATAGATTGTATTATACACCGGTTAAGATGCATAAGTATCAGTTAAGGAACACTGATGGATGTGATAGATGCCATGCGCCAAAGGCCGATTTTTTACACTTGGCCTGGGAATGCCCAGGAGTGAGCGAATATTGGGGAAAGGTCTTCGAGGCCCTGACTTTGATGACCAACACACACATTTAGCCCACGCCACTACTGGCCTTGCTGAGCTATGGTAAACCCATGCCAGGGATGGATCGCAAGTATGTGGCCCTTGCACTGCTCATGGCCAAAAGACGGATGGCCTGCAGGTGGGGCAGGGGGAGGGCACCCAAATTTAAGACCTGGCTTAATGATATGATTTACTGTCAAGAACAGCTTACCAACTATGCCGAATTGTTGCCAAGAGCTTTAAGGCCCTGGGATATCTGGTCGCCTCTTACATCTTACCTACTGCCGCGGCCCTGTGAATCCCCAACGGCTGCACCATCAGGAGAGGCTTCATAAAGTATCTGGCGATGAGGGTTTGGTGTGAAGGTCTATGACTCTAATTGCAACCCAACTGTGAGGGCTGTAGGAATGGGTGCGTTAGCTATATTGCATGTGGGAACACGTCAATAACGGGCCCGTGCAGCCAAATACCTCTTAAGGAGAGCCGGAATGTGAGTTCCCCCTGTGGGAGACCGCAAATCCTCTGGCGAACTGTACAAGAATAATGCTGTATTATGTGATGCACTATGATGTAGTCAGAGCTATACACATGCATACATGTTTGTACATGCCGTACAAATGTTGACAGTGATGTAACATGCTTGGTTGTTAGTATATAATGGAAAATAGAAAACGTTTTGAGTTAAACTGTTTGATTTGACGCGGCCGGCCCGAGGTGGTTGTAGGCGGCTTGCTGTGTATTCCTACACTGATTACAACACTCTTTATTTTTTTTGATGGATCACTACGCTGTTGGCCCGAAAAGGGTTGTAGGCATCATGCCGTGTTTAACAATACATGCTAAGAATAAAGGTGTTGTTTGAAACTTAAAAAAATACATAAAATGGTTGAAATGGTTTGCGGTTGTTTACAAGTGTGTGGTCATCTGGTCTAGTGGCGGCAGCGTGAGAGATGAATTTGAACTTTGAGCACTTTTTTGATCACATGGTCATTCGAACCCGTACTGAGGCACCATTTCACCTCTTGGGAGTTCTTTAAAAGGGGTTTTGTCAGGATTTCGGGGTGAGTGGGGTGGGGGTTGATAAAGTTGCAAATGTTGTGTTAATCTGCTGGGAGATATACTGGTTATGCCCTCCCCTTTTCACATCTTTCTAAACAGTGGAATGTCCCGGAAGCAGATGATGTAATATTTTAACAACCCAGAACATCAGAAACTACAATTTCCGGCAATGTAATTGGATTAACAATCTGCAAAAAAGAACTACATTTTTTTTGATATGGCTACAGAAACAAAATACAGATGCTAGATGATCATGGAAAACATACTTAAGTAATGAGTCCAATAAAATAAAACAAGCGCTGATTGGGAGGAAAAGGAATAGGGCTGGAGTTTCGAAAATAAAAGATGGTATACTTTCATGTACTAAGATGCCAACACTAAATATGTTTTCTATTTAAATGGCAAAGACTATCCAGGTGGGTTTTAAGAAGACTATTACTTAAGTAAATGAAGTAGTGGGTAAACATCATTAGCTCAATTCAGCACCCTCCAGAGTTGCTCAAGTCATTCTCTCCATATCGGAGAAATTAGAGACTTCCCACTAATAAGCAAGGAAGCCTTGCCCCTGGTGAACACATTTTTAATCAGTCCCTGTACAGAGAGCGATAATTTACCACATGGTTTACTTGTGGGTTATGAAAGTTAAAGACACAAATATCAAGAGAAGGGAGCTGAAATCGGCCCTGGACAAGGGTTCAATTCCCCGCCTCGGCGGGTCTTGGGCTCAAAAATTCCACGGACTCGATAATTCTCGCTCCGGTGCCTTCTCGACTCACGGGTTCTCACTCTGCGACTCTGGGCAATAGCTTGCTTAATCTCCACAACGGCCTGGCTTTCACCTTGCGGATACCCTGCCGGGGTTATCTCACAGGGGAATACCAGGATGGGTTCCCTAAGCAAGCGCCGGGAAACCCTTTGTGGGTAGCTGTGCGCTATATAAGCTCAAAATACATTGTAAACCTTGAAAAACAGTATCATAAGGAATGCTAGACAGCTAAAAGAAATTATCAAGAATACATTTGGAACATGTTGCTATGGTCCTGAAAACAACCAAACAGTAAATAATTTTGGTAGGTGATCAATGGGCTGGTAACAGGAAAGATACAACACCAGAACGCAGGGATATCAAAGGAAGCCTGAAGTAAGCATGTGAAGCGCACACATGACAAGTGTATGCCCTGCCTGTCACCCAATGGGAGGACAAAGATTACCAAAATTAAGCAGTTCAGAATCATTTGAGGAAGAAGAAACCTTGGAGACCCACAAAGTCAGGGCAGGACAGGCAATGTATGGCACCCAACCGGCCCATATAGAATCCGAGAGCTCCTGGAGAAACTCTATGAACACTGTGTATTTGATAGTGAATAACAAAAACTAGACCACATCCTATAAAAATTAAAGGCAGAAGGAGCAGCGGACCCGAACGGTGTCCCTAAAGCCCTATTTAGGAATGAAAGCACTTTCTGAGCTTGCTATTTAGCTCCTCTCTTTGAGCTAATTTACCATACAAACATCAAACATCATTCCAGGATCATGGAAAGGGAACACATTCCATCCCATCCACAAGAATGGATGTTTAACCTCACCCAATAATGACATGCTAATAGCCCTTTTTGACGTTGAAGCTAAACTATGCTTATAAGCATGGGTCAATGGAAACCACAAATGCAAACAGGGTTTAGATCAGGTATGGGGACCCTTAGAAGCCTAACAACACTCGCCATTTTGCCAGTAAAAGCCAAACGGAGTAAAACTCACCTGTTCACATGTTTCATGGATCTTAAATCCGCCTTTAACTGAGTCTCACAAAGTCATCTGTGGGCAAAACGTGGGGAATGTGGTATCCCAAGAGGTCTGTCAAATGCAGTCACTCAGAAATCTGGCCCAGGTCAAAACAGGAGACGGGACTAGACTCACGAAAATATCACTACGAGGAATGGCATTGAGCAGGGTTGCGTGCTAGCCCCGAGCAGCTTCAACTTATATTTAGCAAACCTTGCTCGTTACCTTTACCATGAATAAAGTCATCCTCCAACTAAGGCAACAGAAAAAATAGGATGCTAAAAGTATGTGGACGATATTGTTCTTCATAGCCAAACTCCAATAGCCTGCAACGCAGAATGAATGCGTTAAAAACCTATATGGACCAACAAGGCCAACAGCTAAACTTAACCAAAAGCAAAGTGGTGCGATTGGCTGACACCAAGAATACATTATTTACTTGGTTTAGAGGGGACAAAAAGGTTGAGGGCTCAACCACATACAAATATCTAGGCCTTATCAATGGAACACCACATGGTCCATAAACATCATCCAGCTGCTATAAAGGGACAAGCACATTCATTAATCTTTGGTTTCAAACTGCAAAAAAAGAAACTTGGCTGCCCCTCACACAGGCATTAACTAACTGTAATGACAGCGCAGCGTATGCTCACAGTGGCATGTGACATGCAAGTCATGAATGGTCAGGAAACAGTAATGCTCAATAGGCTCCAAACAAAAGTTTACAAATCCGTGTTTTCCAAACCAAAAACAGCAATGCCAGTACAAGTCCATCTTGAATTTGGTTTCAGAGAATGAATGCCTTCGTCAAATTCTGCTGGACTTTGCGTGCTTCCAAGGTTGGCTGTATCAACTATCTATGTAGGAAGGAAATAGAGGAACCAGCACAAACACTACTGGGGGAATACCTAGTCCGAGCAATTAAGGAACTAGGAATCCAAGATGCCTGGGTGAGCAGCATCGAAAAAGCAGCTTTCTACCGAGTAATCAATACTTCAACCCGGTTTCTCTCTATTTTACTGGACAGAATCCACTTTGCAAAGAGAGGGCATGCTTGGACAGTAATCGACTTGTACTAAAACTTGAGACCACAGGAGTATATGTTAGCCCATTTTTCACCGGTTTTAAAACAGCAGTTCTTACTATAGCTATTTGTGCTTGTAGGTACCAATACCTTATACCAGCCTGGAAGAATCCACCAGAAGACTCAAGATGTTGCCTATGCGGAAACAAACAAGAGTCATTAGCATGTATTTTTGTGTATGCCCAGAGGTTAGGGCCCAGAGGAAAAAATTGACAAAGCAAATCTCCCTGAACGTCCAAATTCGTACATGTAGTCAAGCTGTAACTACCTGGCTAAGAGGCACATCAATTCCTATAGCTTGCCAGGGAACCAATGTTTTTAAATCAACCATGAACAAGCGTAGGGTTATAAGTAGGTTAGGGGTTCCGGTCTAGAGGAAGACAGGTCACACATACTCAGCAAAAAGCATAACTCCTGACATCTACAAATTGTAGTACTTGGAAGTAAGTGGAAACCACTGGCTCAGTGCCATACCCAAACTCCCCAGCTTGCTGGGGACCTATTTGTATAACTGATCCTATAAAACATTTGGGGAAGTGGGCCAAAGAAATTTTAAGGCCAGCCTGTACTCTAGGAGTAGTTTCGCCTAAGCAGTATGCATTTTATCACCTGAATCAGGGGGGCAATTTTTGTATCCGACGTATGCACTTTATTAATGAAACAAACTGACAAAATAATAAAGAGAGATACTGCAAGATTTACATGCCTCATGGGGAAGAATTCGAATGAGTCAAACCACAATCGATGATTTGCATAGGAAAGTTATTAACACAATGTTTTTAAAAAAAAGTTATTTAATGTAATAGAGAACATGTTTTAAGTTAAATAATATTGTATGAAATGCTTCTTAGCTGTATGCAATGGTTTTATTTAACTATGCAAATAAATACATGTATTTCTTTCTAGCCACTTCACCTCTCTGAATTAATGAACCTTAACTTGTAAAATTTTTGAAAGCGACAAAGAATATTAGAGAGAAAAATCTGGATTTAGTGATGGATCCTTGTGCGGCCACCACCAATGATTATATTACTACCACGTTTATGACGTAGAACATACTGAAAAAAATTGAATATGTTTTGCATGGAAGGGCCACCCTTATAAAGAGTGGTGAAGGCAAAATAAGAAGTCTTTACTTGCAGCAAAGCTCGGGATGGGATTGGAAAAAAGAATAAATGGCAAGCACCTGGCTGAATGCTTTTCTTGTCACCAGATGGCCTTGCTGCATCAAAGTAGATTGAATATAGATAAACATATCTAATCAGAAAACCCTCAAAGCAAGCTATATTGCAACTTTTGAGCCATGGCCAGTACTCGATGTGTTCATATGAATAATTCAGAGGTTTTTTTAAGAGTCAGATCACTTCTGTAGTATGGGCTCTCTGCACTCCAGCACTGAGACTAAACATTTTCCAATAGAGCTTCTGAACAGCAGGGCAGCAGTAATTACTAACCCTAATATGTGTGCAATTTATAAAAGCATTTGTTTGGCTAGTGCAGCGTCCAAACCATGACAAACCCTTGGGTGATACATCTGTGAGAAACGATCAATATGGTTTTATTGCACAAAGAAGCGTTCATGCTAATGCAAGAATAATCTTAGTAGAGCATTTGTCAATAGACAGGCCCTCCCCTTGCACTTCCCATTAAGCCTCCCAGGAGGAACACAGTAAGGTTATATTCAGCATCAGTCAGAATAGTCCTTAGTTAGTGATTTGAATTCTCTCCCCCAATCCTCAACGCGTTTCGACGAGCCAGAAAAATACAGCCGTCTTCTTCAGGAAATTATTAGCTGTCTTCCCCAGAAATACTCTTTATAGAAGACTTAATAGTCTGAAAAGGTTCCTCCTTTCTTTGTACTTTAGGAACTTGTGTGATGAACTGTGAAGATTAATTGTTCCTTATATTGACTGTTTTCCCTTGATTGTGATTAGTATAATTTTATTTCGGTTTTTAACTAATATTTTAAATAAACTTGTGCACTTGGTAATTTATTTGTGGTTTCAGAATTTGGATCACTACTGCATTGCTCTTAAGTTTGCCTGTATTTTGTGTTATATGTTATGTTGTTTTGATTATTGTGGCCAGAGGGAATTGCTTTCTTGACAAGGTCTAAACATCCCTACAGAAGACCAACTGCAGAACCATTTGATTGGATCAGATTACATTGTATTGGCTTCCAACTAAAACACAAGAATAACTAAGACGCTTCATTATCAAACAACTTAAAAGACTTTAACATGACTCAATAGATCCATCAGAACTTGCAGAGCGCGCTAATCACCTCGAGGGGTATCCAGGCGCTAGCGTGAGGAGGAGCTATTCGAATAGCCTGGTCTTGAGTCTACTCCTGAAGTCAGCGACGGAGGCAGATGTTCGGAGGTAGACAGGGAGGTCGCTCTATCACTGGAACATTTATACGCTGCTCTTGTTCAGGCAGAAGCCTCCTGAAGTTCCAACGGACCCCCATATAGGTCTACTAGCCACTAAAGCCCAGTTGTTCTATCAGACCCATCGAACGTCCACCACGTCATATTCCTACTGCAGTTTCTTCCCTATCCCAGCAAGGTTATCAGTCTTTACGGCACCCCTGCACCCCTAGAAATCCAGCGCCACTTATATTTCACACATTTTTTCTTTCATGTGGTCTGCTTCTCCTTGCACAGTGGAAAGGCTGCATGGAGCCAAGAGGAAGCAACTGCCTTTAAGGAAGTATACATACTGGAATATCCTTAAAACAGCATCCTTCTCCTCTGCCTGAAACCATCTGAAAGGTAGAACATAGTTGCAACCAAACTGTTCATGTGTCAAGGTCCAATTCCTGCCTGCAAGGACACAGCTATATATGCATTATAGCGCCTCTGCCGAGGAAACAAATGTTTAAAGCGCACATTGAGAACAAGATCAGTGGCTGTAGTTCAAGTGCCTTGCCAGAAGATTCCTAAGACTATCATCTCTCCATCTCTCTGTCAAGCACCATCAACATCCTTCATTGCGTGCCAACAACCTAGAATTCCACACAAACACAGTTTGCTTCAGCTCTCATTGTCCTCCTCGTCTTCTAGACTTTAGGAGGCAAAGAAAATATAGATGTCCTGTTTGTTGCACACTTAGTTACCATCCAGAGTATGCTTTGATATATTGGGGCCCTCAATGTGTTACTCAGCAGGTTTCTCTCGTCAGCCCCAAACACAGCCTCTTTATACACAGCCACAATCCCTGCCCTGCTTATGTATTGGGATGCACTGGTAGTCCTAGGCTTCCTCACTTTACGTAAGACAAATTGTGAAATCTACCATATTTTGTGACCAAGCCTTGTACGTCTACACAATTGCCTCTCTGCACCTCATGATGAAGCCCCTCTAACTGCAGCCACCAGGGAACTATCTTTAGACTTTTCTTTTCACCGTTACCACCACTCAATTAGTATGCAGGAGGAAAAGAACAGCACTTTTATATTACACCTCCATGCTCTTCAGCATCCGTATCTACTGTGTAACCAGAACTCAAACAGATGTGTTTCTATGAATAAAGCATTTGGGTCTTCAACATACCTTCTTTAAAGTCCTTAGTGAAAACAGTGTGCTTCATTTTGATGGCGGTCTGACAAATACAGACAGGCCGTCGGTTGAAGCCGGACTTCCAACAGTCCCTCTGTCTGACGGATGCATTTTAATGCTGGCGGCTGGACCACTGAGGTCAGAGTCCAGACCGCCGCCTCCACAGGATCTCAGATCCCGACGGCCAGAGTCACAGCCCAGAATCGCGATGGTGCTGAGCGAGGCACCACCTTTAGAATTTTGATATCCCTTTTTGACAGCCTGTTCATGGCAGGAACACCACCGTATAAAGCCTATCAGAAAGGAATATTGGGGGCCCCAAACAGGGACCTCGTCCATTGTGGGCCACTGCAAAGTGGCCCTGGGGGCATATGAAGTGCCCCCACTTACCTCCATGCACCGTGTTCCATCAACAACATGGTGCATGGCACACAGTCCATGACCATGCAGGAGGTGCTCCTTATTATAGTGGCTTGTGCTTCATCTGTTTTCCTTGGCCTCAGCACATGACCTCAATAGCGGTTGGCGGTCCAACCGACCGACGGCCATCAAAATGAGGGCCAGTGTTTGGAATAAACAATTCCCCCTACGAGGCCTAACTGGATCGGGTTCATTGTGATAAAATGTAAGTCCCTTGTTTCTCAGGCATTGCCACAAGATACATTGGAGCATTAGAAACTTTCTTCCCGGTACTTAAAAGCATGTTCTTGTGTTCCGTTCAATAGCTCAATGGGTTTTATTCTGTTGAGCCCATCACCTCACATCTTTTCTTTTCTGCTGTGCCCCATTTTCTAACCTTCTTTCAAAAACCTCCTCCCCAAAGGTATACAATCAAGCACTCCAGCACTAGACCTCCACATTGCAGGCGAGCGCACCCATGTTTTGCCCCTTGCACCTGCCTAACACAACACAAGGGAGGATGTGCCCACGGTACCTGTTTACCATACCAATGTTGTTCAAGGCCCCACGCGATGCAACATTTTGATACTTATCTCTGCACCATGCCTTTTCTTTTCCCTGGTGTATCCCTATTACCAAAGTTTGACCTCCGACCATCACAAGGAGGAGGATCAGTTTCAAGGCCACAAATATGGGTGTTGCCATGGAGATCCAATGTCAGCATCTCATGGAAGACCATTGTCCTTCATGCTCTCTGTGTGACAGGACTTCATTATTGGCGCAAAAGCCATTATCCTCCAGCTTTTACACCAACACAGTGCTCGGATCTTGTGACCACAGTAAGTGGAGTCAACAGGCAGCCCTAGAATCTATCTTCCACCCAGTGAACCATCACCGACCCCAAGAAATGAAGATTCAAGTAAGCCTTTGACTGAAAATTCCTTCTTTGCAACAGAAAGCGAAAGCCTACTCCTAAAAAGATGTCTCCTGTGCAAACTGTAACTGGCTTGCTTTTAGTGGACCTATTCCAAAGATGCTTGCAACCCAACATGATCATGAAATCCTCTAATAGGCTCTCAATGGGAGTCATTCACATATCAAGAACAGTGGATTACTTTTCAGCTTTGGTGAAAAACATTGACACCATAGAGCATTAGTTTCTCCATCACTACCTATGAGCGCCTTAGCCCTACTTGCAAACAACTGTTTTGAGTTAGAACCTTCCAGTTATTTTAAATGCCAAAAATGACTCTACAATCATTTGCTGATTTTTTTAAAAACAATTTAAAGGCAGTCTTTTAAAATAAATTGCTCAAACTGAAAAGGCATCTTTATTGCCTTTGATAAACTACATTTTAGGCTTTATCTGGTACCAGCCGTTCAATTATGTTATTTAAGGTATTTCAGCAGTTCTGTTTTTGAAGCACTCATTTTCATTTCACATTCCCTTCTTTTAGTGTCAATGCATCAGCATGAAAAGGCTATGCCACTTTGCATCGAGTGAATACCTGCATAGAATAGCACACTTCGGAAGCATGATAAAATGTTCATTAAACAGTAGATTGCATTTGACCACATACTGTGATGATGTTCAGTGACTCATTGACAGCACTGAGTTCAAGTCAAGCACTTTATTTCTGTAGCATAAAAAGTAGATTACAAATCAAACAGACGTAATTAAAAAGCGAAAAAATACTAAAAACCGTGCTATAAACCAGTGATAAAAGAGAAATGAATGCATTGTTGACTTCTCATAAAAGACTACATTACTATACAGACGTTATAAGCTTCGCTTAAGTTAAATATATACTAGATGGAAGAATATATGTACTGCTGCTTAGAATAACTGGCTACTTGGCTGTTAACTTACATGGGTCTGCCCTAGGCTGCTATTTGCTGTTTGCCTGCTTTATTACTCTGTCATTTTCATAACTTATAAAATGTTCTGTACAGCAGCAGTGAATACTGTTAGCTAGGAAACAGGGATCGCCTGGAGGAGTAATTCTCTTTCAGGGGAAGCACAGGGGACATAGCTGCTGACAACCAGTAACCAGTGGCGTCTGGTTGGGAACGGTGGCGGGGAGGTGGGGTATAGAAAAAAAAACAGACTTCCCTGCTCGTCGCCAGTCACCAGCCTCTTCTTCATCCTCGTTGTTCTCCTTGCTCCCGGGAGCACCAAGGCTCCCATAAGCCAATCACAACGCTGCTGCTGTGTGTCATGATTGGTCTGAGCGCTGTGGTTCGGCGCTAAGATGGGAACTGA
The DNA here is from genome assembly GCF_964263255.1 of Lissotriton vulgaris. Lineage (NCBI taxonomy): Eukaryota > Metazoa > Chordata > Amphibia > Caudata > Salamandridae > Lissotriton > Lissotriton vulgaris. Next base: position 259,127,778 of record NC_141695.1, read on the forward strand.
CAGCCTGTGCATGTTCTCCACCCATGCTATGCATTACAGACTGGTGGAGAATATGCTAAGTGTGCATGGTGTTTTGGCCTGCCCAAGATGGCCGACCAAACTGTCATGAGCAGTTGCAGTGCAGCAACCACTCCTCGTCCCTCTGACGTCACAGGAGCCCATTCCCGCCCCAACCGAACCAGGCTGCTTGATACTAAAAATAAAATGATAATGACTTCATATGCTCCGAGGGCAGTGGGACGGCGCTCCTCCGCCTTAGCTGAGGAGCCGCCACTGCCAGTAACTGATCTCTACAGCAGCACATGGCTCACACTTTTACCGCAGTACCACATCTTCCCTACACTTCGCTTCCAGGTATTCAGCTGCCGCCTGCCAGGCACCATTCATCCAACCATCTCTACAGCCCTGCAATTGTGTAGCAAGACCACCATGGGCACTCATGCAAGCGTGGAGTTTGGTAGTAAAAGGCAGAAAATAATTGGTGTAAAGTGGGCCTCCTGGGCTCTGGTGCCACTATACCTGGTGCACTATTGCAAGCTACTCCGCTGCCTTCCATAAACTCTCTCTGTGGCTTCCAGATCTCCGAAGGCGATGTATACCGCTCCCGAAAACTCGGCAATGTGCAGCCGCCTCTAACAAAGCCCCCACCTATGAGCACTGTCCTGTATTTGCATTATGTACAGCGCACCCTGACAGGGCTCTGACGTGTTTTCGGCGGAACGCAGGTGGCACGCTGCCCCGAGGCTGTGCTTGGTTGGAAAGCCGATGGTTTATCGTGGGGACTCTGTGGGAAGTGTTTTAGCGTCGTGCGTGATGTGTGCTGGGGGAAGCGTGGGGGTCTCAGGTGTATCCTGTGTGGGAGTTGTTTTGGAGTCTTGCTGCTCCTGTGTGTCTCTTTTAATGTCACAGCGGTCGTGTAGCTGTGGTCAGGAGTCAAGAGGTACAGCGTGGAGCCAGACACAGCTGCGCGTGTGTAAATAAACAAGTCCAAACTCACCGGGTTCGCTGAGCTCGGCCGAGCGGCGGAGCCGGGCCCCTGCCCTCCTCCTCACCGAAGCCTCCAGCTCGCACTGCAGCAGTGACCTTGAACGCAATGGAATACTTTCATAAATTATTTTGCTTACTCAGAACCAAAAATGCCTCCGCCCCTCCCTCGTGCTGTTCAGACTCACAAATCCTGCTCGGGTCAGTCGCTGCAATACCCGTTCCCTCCCTCCCTCTCACCCCAAGGCCTCCCTCTCTTTAAGTGAACTCCACGCCCTGCAGACCGCAAGGCCAGCTCCGAAGGTGTCCAGGTGGACTCTTCACATCACGGACTGACCCATTCCTGCCCTTGGCGCAGGGAGAACTGAGCAGTAGAGCGCGCGGACCCTCCCAACTTCCACCTTCTTGAATGAGACCAGGCCGAAGGCCCTTTTGCGGCCTCGAGGCACTCAGATGGTGTCTACGAGCTGATGACGTAGAGCAGATGTCCATGTATCTAAACACAGAAATGATCATGGCAGGTTCACCTCGCAGGGAGGTCCAAGAGAGAGAATGAGCCTGAACGCTCTCTCACCTCAATGAAAGAGGCAGCTTTGAGTGAGGCATTGGCTAGACTGAGCTCCTTCAGAACTCACTTGATAAGTCAGTCTTAGAGTGAGGCACGGGGTCTGGATCCCCATACCTCACTGGAAGAGGCAGCCCTAGATTGAGGCATGGGGACTGAACTCCTAACTCCTCGCTGGAAGAGGCAGCATTAACACTATGCATGGGCACTGGACTCCACGTCTCACTGGAGAGGCAGTGCTACAGTGAGGCATGGAGGTGAACTCCTCACTGGAAGAGGCAGCCATAGAAGGAAGCATGGGGACTGAACTCCTAACTCCTCACTGGAAGAGGCAGCCATAGAAGGAAGCATGGGGACTGAACTCCTAACTCCTCACTGGAAGAGGCAGCCATAGAAGGAAGCATGGGGACTGAACTCCTAACTCCTCGCTGGAAGAGGCAGTCAAAGAGTGAGGCATGGGGACTGAACTTCTCACTGGAAGAGGCAGCCATAGAAGGAAGCATGGGGACTGAACTCCTAACTCCTCGCTGGAAGAGGCAGTCAAAGAGTGAGGCATGGGGACTGAACTTCTCACTGGAAGAGGCAGCCATAGAAGGAAGCATGGGGACTGAACTCCTAACTCCTCACTGGAAGAGGCAGCCATAGAAGGAAGCATGGGGACTGAACTCCTCACTGGAAGAGGCAGCCATAGAAGGAAGCATGGGGACTGAACTCCTAACTCCTCACTGGAAGAGGCAGCCATAGAAGGAAGCATGGGGACTGAACTCCTAACTCCTCGCTGGAAGAGGCAGTCAAAGAGTGAGGCATGGGGACTGAACTTCTCACTGGAAGAGGCAGCCATAGAAGGAAGCATGGGGACTGAACTCCTAACTCCTCGCTGGAAGAGGCAGTCAAAGAGTGAGGCATGGGGACTGAACTTCTCACTGGAAGAGGCAGCCATAGAAGGAAGCATGGGGACTGAACTCCTAACTCCTCACTGGAAGAGGCAGCCATAGAAGGAAGCATGGGGACTGAACTCCTAACTCCTCGCTGGAAGAGGCAGTCAAAGAGTGAGGCATGGGGACTGAACTTCTCACTGGAAGAGGCAGCTCTAGAAGGAAGCATGGGGACTGAACTCCTAACTCCTCGCTGGAAGAGGCAGTCAAAGAGTGAGTCACTGGAAGAGGCAGCCATAGAAGGAAGCATGGGGACTGAACTCCTAACTCCTCGCTGGAAGAGGCAGTCAAAGAGTGAGGCATGGGGACTGAACTTCTCACTGGAATAGGCAGCTCTAGAAGGAAGCATGGGGACTGAACTCCTAACTCCTCGCTGGAAGAGGCAGTCAAAGAGTGAGGCATGGGGACTGAACTTCGCACTGGAAGAGGCAGCCATAGAAGGAAGCATGGGGACTGAACTCCTAACTCCTCGCTGGAAGAGGCAGTCAAAGAGTGAGGCATGGGGACTGAACTTCTCACTGGAAGAGGCAGCTCTAGAAGGAAGCATGGGGACTGAACTCCTAACTCCTCGCTGGAAGAGGCAGTCAAAGAGTGAGGCATGGGGACTGAACTTCTCACTGGAAGAGGCAGCCATAGAAGGAAGCATGGGGACTGAACTCCTAACTCCTCACTGGAAGAGGCAGCCATAGAAGGAAGCATGGGGACTGAACTCCTAACTCCTCGCTGGAAGAGGCAGTCAAAGAGTGAGGCATGGGGACTGAACTTCTCACTGGAAGAGGCAGCCATAGAAGGAAGCATGGGGACTGAACTCCTAACTCCTCACTGGAAGAGGCAGCCATAGAAGGAAGCATGGGGACTGAACTCCTAACTCCTCGCTGGAAGAGGCAGTCAAAGAGTGAGGCATGGGGACTGAACTTCTCACTGGAAGAGGCAGCCATAGAAGGAAGCATGGGGACTGAACTCCTAACTCCTCACTGGAAGAGGCAGCCATAGAAGGAAGCATGGGGACTGAACTCCTAACTCCTCACTGGAAGAGGCAGCCATAGAAGGAGGCATGGGGACTGAACTCCTCCCTTGAAGAGGCAGCCCTAGATTGAGGCATGGGAACTTAACTCCCTAAACAGCACTGGAAAAGGCAGCCCTAACGCTACGCATGACACTGGACTCCACATCTCACTGGAAGAGGCAGTGCTAGAGTGAGGAATGGGCACTGAACTCTTCACTGGAAGAGGCAGCCCTAGAAGGAAGCATGGGGACTGAACTCCTCATTGGAAAAGGCAGTCCTAGAGTGAGACATGGGGACTGAACTCCTCCTTGGAAGAGCACCCCAGAGAGAGGTATTAGTCAGACTGTGATTTGAATAGGTGCTGGCATTTCCTGGTCAGGTGGTTTAAGGGAAATCATTCAGTAACAGATGATTTACAAGGAATTCACAAGTTCTGGGAGCTCATTTTTACTAGGCGGTAGATTTGAACCTTCCTTGAGCATCTCTTTCTACTGAAAGTTGAAAACTAAAAAGGTAGATAGGGATAAGGCGATTACAATATGCCCGAACTGAGGGGTTTAAGTCTTCTTCTGAAGAGCACGAGACCCGGAGTTTTGTGAATTGTCTAGGGGTGTCTAGAATTTGGCAAAGCTCTGCGAAACAGTAAAAAATCTCAGCGAGCACGCAAAAGATCCACGAAAATGCAGAATTGCTTGTTTCACCCGTTCATGATGCTTTTTTCCTGTTTGCGAATGCTGTTTGCGTGCTCGGGGAGAAATATCTTGCGAATAAGCATTTTGAAAGTGCGAACAAGCAAAAAATTCAGCGTAGATGCTGATAGCAGAATTTTTGTCAATTCTGCGTTCTCTGCGGAACACACATTTACTCCAATTCCGCAAATTCCGCAAGCAGAACGAAATTTATAGCCCAGGCCTAGAATTGTTAAAGGGAAGCTGTCTGAAGCCTCCGGAGTTTCTCTCTCCTGTGCTCCATTGGTCACTTCTTGGAGTTCCTTAGAGCCTTGCTTGTGCTGAGCAGAGTGAGTGGGAGTGCAAGGAGCATCACATCTTGTCTTGCAGATATCTGGGTGTAGAGTCTTCGAAGCACTTGAATGTGAGTGAGGCACATTCTTTAAGATTATTTTGGCAAGCACAGGAAACAGTAAAGGGTGCAAATTTAAAGAGTTCATGCATCCTTATCTGGGATACCAATAATCCTTCTGCAGTCTCAACATTGGCAGTCTTTGTTAGTGGCAGACAGGTATAGCTGGTGTTGCATTAGTTCTGACATTACTTGAAAAAGGTCCCTCCAAACAAAGGTTTAAATGGGAAGCATCTTTGGAAGGAGCACAGAAGTAAAATAGTTTTACTCCTATCTGGATGCTGGGCTGAATGTTTGTGTCCTTGTGTCCTTGTTCTTCAATTTCTCGGAAAATGGTGATGGTGACATACTGAGTTAATTTGTTTAAACAGATTATCTCAGATTTATCAATAAATATAAATACATAATTAAATTAAGGGGGGAAATGCATTCACACTATATTTGCGTGTGTACCAGGAATGGCCCAAATGTATGAGTCGTGGCAGCTCTGGCCAGAAGCAATTGGGATTTGGAGACCCTCTGTCGGGAGACCGGAGTTGTGTGATTCCATGAGGACTACAAAAAAGAAGGCATGGATATGACTCAAGTTTTGGCCGACCCACAAGGACAAAATGCATCCTGATTGGTGTGTTATTTTGTTCATGGCAACACACAGATCCTCAGTGACTGGATGGGCTACAATCTTCTCGAGCAGTGATGAGTGGGAAGAAAAAGCATACTCATATTGTCCCGCTTCCAGCCTTCTGCAGCCCGCACTTCAGGCACCAGCAGCATCTGCGGCCGGAGCCGCTCATGTCACTCCCAAGCGCCTGGAGGCGCTTTAAAGTTGAGCGCGGGCTCCCGCAGCACAGGTCCCGCTTCCAGCCCTCACCTCACTCCCAAGCCCCCGAAGGAGGCCGGGCTGGGCCCATTCTCGTGGTTCCCTCATTTGGTAGCATCACTCGACATCAGTCCCGAGAGTTATGTCATAGAATGTTGAGAAACCTAAGACAAGTAAGTTTTTGCGTTTTTTCGCATTTGGTGATCGTTATGTTAGTACATTGTGGCGCTGACTCGATTCCCAAATGGCCAAACAGAAGCAAATGGGCAATGAGGGTACACCGAGTACCCGACAGAACCCTACATTGGACGTTTTTTAAACGGGTGCTGCTAGAGCGCTGGGCAAAGAAATTTTAGGGGTAGAACGGCGATTGTCCATGGAGGGAGGTCAGTTTGCTGCTCCGAATTTAGACCAAATCCAGACTAGAATGCCAGAAGGTGTTGGAAAGGGAACACTGGCTAGCACAATGCCAGAAGACAACCAGGCAAACCTTGCAGACCATATTTCTCCACCCATCGCTTTTTCCCCTATGATAAGAGACCAGCCAGCTAAGAGGAAGAGGAAAACAAAAAACTTGGATCCTCCATTAAGAACCAGTACTAGAGCAAAAAATAAACCTAAGGGCTTGTTACACGAGGGGAATAGGGACACCCAAAATAGACCCCTACTTTACCAATGACTAAAGCCAAAACTGAGCAAGATATTGAGATTTTAATTACGCACCTTGATAACTTACTTGATAAAAATCTTGCACCAATACTGGTGAGGATGGACAAAATAGAAAAAAGTGTGGGCGAAATTGAAAAAAATGTAAAAAATTTGTCGTGTGGTACTGGATCTGCAGGGTCTAGAATTCCCGATTGTCAAGTTATGGTGGGGTGGGGGGGGGGTGTTCTGAATCTGTCAGACTGTTAAATGTGATACCAGGGCATTGTTGTAAAACTACCCAACCCTCTCAGGTCAACACTACTAGGGTAAATGCAAATTATGTTATGGAGGGCACATCCCAAGATACACATGTGAGGCAAACAAAGTATCGTAAAGGGGGTGTACATTTGGAAAGTTGTCCCAAATGATCGCAGTCACATGTAATTTCAATGATCTTTTATGTAATAATCATCCAAATGTGGCAATGCAGGAAGCACAAACTCTGGTTTCTCCTCGACTTAAGAGGAAATTGGATCTTCCACCAGAATGCTGTCCTTATGTCACAATATTAACGAATGTCCCCCTTTGCCGAGCAATATAGAACAAACCACAAGCCAATTGAAAAATAAGGTTTGCCATTGGCTATCCCTTAACTCTGTCTACGCAAATGATAACTATGGTGACATCTTGTTTGTGAGTTGGATTGGTCCTTGGTGTCAGTCTATCTGCGGAGAAACTGATTAGAGGTTGGCGAGGAAAATCAGGATGTGAACATACCCAAAGGGTCGGCTTTATGCCCCTGTTTTTTTTTACAGGCTTCTTAAACCCAATGGTGATCCGAGAAGCATGATTATGAATGCACTCCCCTTTCTGCAGACATCTAGGGATCATTTCCCCATAGAAACCAGGAACAGATATCAGGCTTTGTCTGGCCTGGAAAATCCAGATTGACTCAAAGTAAGCTGCTGCCTCATAATGAAGTGGTCATTGTTGATAGCCCTAGAAGGGAAGAACATATAAGCAACTTGAGTACTAGATTTAATGAGAACCCAGCCGCTCTTAAGGGTCAGTGTATACCTCATGGTGGATGTAAATGTACAGTAATTTATATAGCGCAAATCACCGAGCGGTTTCTATGCGCTTGCTTAGGGAACCCGTCCTGGTATTCCCCTGTGAGATAACCCCGGCAGGGTATACAACTGTTACAACAAAGTTTTTACAACGCACTACCATTACAACGCAGGCATTACCACGCATACCATTACAACGCATTGCGCTGGGGGGCGCTCTAGGATAGGGAATAAGTATAATTTTATAGCCAACACCTTCCCTAGTTTCCACGGGGACTGGAGTTGGAATATAAAATTATACTTACCACTATCCAGCACCTCTAAGCGCTATGCGTTGTAACGGTATTCGTTGTAAATACCGCGTTGTAATGGTATGCGTGGTAAAAGCAGGGTATCCACAAGGTGAAAGCCAGGCACCCCGCCGCGAGGGGCTGTTGTGGAGATTAAGCAAGCTATTGCCCAGAGTTGCAGAGTGTGAACCCGTGAATCAAGTAGGCACCGGAGCGAGAATTGTCGAGTCCATGGACATTTTAGGACTCAAGACCCTGCCGAGCCGGGAATTGAACCCTGGTCCCGGGCTGACCTCTGCTTCCAGGTCTGCCTCCTCTAACCAGTGAGCCACACTTCTCCACTAGATGTATAGGAGGATGATCTACAGAAGGCCCACTGCCGTATTTAAGAGCTTCTGATGGTCAGTATCTAAATATTATTTCTTGGAATATCGCAGGGTTAAAATAAAAAAGAAATGATCCAGAATGGGGTAGCTTTGTGGACAGTAGCCATATTTGTCTCTTGCAAGAGACCTGGGCAAACAAGCCATACTATAGGGTGGGGTATACTACATATAGCATAGAAGCCCGACACTAGGGATTTGGTAGACCTGCAGATGGATTGTTAGTCTGGGTAAAGTCATAATTGAGTTGTACTATAAAACAGCTAAATATTGATTCACAGGAAATTTTAGGCCTTGATTTTATCTCAGTAAAAGGGAATATGCATTTGAGTCTAACAAATTTGTATAACCGTTTCAGTAGTCCCTATAAAGATTCGGACAGTTTAATAAACCTGACTGAGTTCCTTGATAGTTCATGCAAAAGATATTATCTTGTAGTAGCCAGTGATTTTAACACAACCCATGAACCTATAGATTGCATTCAAGATCTGGTACAGGAGGAAGAGCAAGCTAGAGGTATCAAACAGCTCCAAATACAGGCACTGAAAAGCATATCACAGGTTGGTCTGCAAGTAGTGTCTTTTACTGTTACTAATGGGGTTCGTGGTGCTTGTAACTGACGTACTCCCTCAGATGTAGAGGCTAAAACTACTTTTAAAAGGGGCAGCATAAGGAGTAGAATTGATTTTATCTTGATTTATGGTCCAATATTCATAATATGACTGTCCTGGACTGAGAAGACAGTGATCATAATGTACTGTTTTTGGAGTTATCAGGCATTATTCTTCCCCAATATCAAATAAGCCCAGTAGTTGTCCCTATCATTACATGCAATAATAAAAGGAGAATAAAATGGCCGCAGATAATTTCAGATGAGAATCTTTTATCATCAATTTACAAAGAGGTATCTGAGGCTATAGTTATACTGGGAAATCAGGACCCAAGTAAAGACATTACTCTGCCTACCTTTTTACATTTATCCTCTAAAAAAAAAGCCTATTGTAAGTAAACAGTGTAACTCTAAAATATCCACTGCTAAAGTTGCTCCATGGTATAATGAAGATCGCAAACATAAAATATTAGAATTAACAAGGGAAGTCAAGAATGGAATAAGGGACGAAATAATTGACTCAAGAAGAGCATATAAGAGAACACAGGGTGAGGCCAAAAGGACAGGGGAAGAAGAAAACTGGCGTAATTTTGTTTGAGGCGCAAGACTAAAGGACTCACAGACTTTTTGGCCATAAAGAGCCAGTTAGCAAAGCAGATTTTTATATCCAATCAGAATTATGGGAAGAGCATTTTCAGAGCCAGTTTTCAGGGAAAGCGCCCTTGTTGGAGGAGGATATAGCTGTGTCAAATAGAGGCCCCCCTCATAGTGCACTGTACGGAAGAAGTTCCTTTTTACAATAGAGGAGGCCATTAATACGATCCCATCCCTACAGTCTGGAAAGGCCCCCGGATTAGACAGGATACCTGGCAATTTATATAACTCAGAACCAAGTATATGGGGCCCACTACTCCATTCTTTGTAATCAGCCATCATACATGGTGGGCATATCCCTGACACATTGAAAGGAGGTGAAATTCTTCCCATTTTAAAAAAAGGGTGACAAAGTAGACACAGGAAACTAACCTGCCAATCAGCCTTGTAGATGTATTCCAAACATTTTTCAGTAAAATGATTCCAACGCATCTTCAAGGCTGGATGGGGGATTCTTGTATATTTTCTCACCTGCAAGCTGTTTTTAGACCCTCTACGAGTACTCTAGATCAGGTGTTTCGGTTTTTACTATTAATTTAGAAGGAGGTAATTATTCTGAAGGGCCATCTGTAAGTCGTATTTGTAGATTTAAAAACGGCGTTTTATTCCATAGAGCGTGCTAAGCTGTGGGCTGCCGTAAGTGATCTTGGTCTCCCAGGGGGGTTGCTCCAAGTTTTGGTTCGGTTGCATACTGGAAATTATCCAAATGTCAGATGGAATACACATGGTAGCCTAACAAAAAATATCCCGATATTAAAAGGGATATGCCACGGCTGTGTTTAGCGCCAACCTTGTTCACTTTATATATGAACGGGCTTATTAAAGATGTTCATGATTGTGGAGGGGGTCCCCCAAAAGTGGTTGGCAAATAAATCCCCTGTCTTCTCTTTGCAGAAAATATGCTGCTTATCTCCAAAACCCCTCCGGGGATTCAGAAAGTATTAACAAATTTAGCAACTGCCTGCAAAGAAAGATTTTTAGAAAAAAACTGAGCAAAGACTAAGTTCATGGTTTTCAACCCGTATAAGTTTACAAAGAATAAATTGAGGTTAGGCTCCCAAAGACTAGATCAGGTCAAGGTTTTTTGACTACCTGGGGGTGAGACTAACTAAGAACATGTCTTGGACTCCCCAAATACAAAAGAGTGTACTCTCTCTGTAACATGTAGATTTTGCTATAATTAAGAAAGCCAAAAGCTCCCCTTTCAGTCCAATTTCACTCGTTTTAGAAATACATCGGGCAAAGGAGAAGGATGTAGCTTTGTAAAGGGCAGAATTGTGGGGGATGGAACAATTGAACCAACTAGAAGTATCAGAAAAGAGCCGCATTAAACCTTCCAAGGAATATGCCATTATTCCCCCTACGTTTAGACCTCGGCTTGAGGTCCATTACCCATTCTGCTGTCTTGAAGGTGCTTTTGTTCTGGATCAGACTTGGGAACAGCAAGACACAGATTCCTGTCAAGGAGGCTACGGAGGAGTTACTAACCTATCATAGTCGTACTGGGTGCTTGGTATGGTTTAATAGAGTAAAGATCTGGCTCTATAAATTCGGATTGGGTTTTATGTGGGAGGATACGAAATCCATCACAAAAAAATGGGGTCTCATTTAAAAAAGAGATTTGGGGAATTTATTGATTCCTCATACATTGAAACCAGGACAACCGGCTCTCTAACAGTCTTTTTTCTTGATATTAAAATTTGCTTTATGCTTGAATCCTACATGGATGAAATTGAACCCCCTCAAGCACGTGCACTTTATTTAGAGTTTAAAACAGGGGCTCTTCCACTAAATGCATTGAGAAGCAAGTGGAAGAACGCTTCTGTAAACTCACTTTGTCCCCTAGGTAATGCTAGCCCTGAAACTGTAGAGCACTTATTATTTTTATGCCCGTCTTATGCAAAATTGAGAGAAACCTGGATTATTCCAGCTTGCCGTGTGTTAGCCTTCTCACGACCTAAAGAAGTACTGCGTGTCTTTACATCAGACACAGCTAGGTGGCTTGTCTTCACACTATCTAGATACTTGCTTTATGCATGGTGGAGAAGTTCTAGATCCGGTTAAAGCACAGGTTATGAATTAAGGATTTGTACCAGGAAAAGAAGAAGTTAGGCCCCTCTGACTGTTGATTTGAAACTAATCCTATGGCCATTATTAAACCCATATTATAGGTTTTAAAGCGCTGATACATTTCTATCTTATTTTTATTGTCATATTGTATAGAGTATTGCTCGATAACCTCTTTTTAATCATAATTTTAAATATTTTAATCTAGACCAAACTCTGTACCTATAAAAGTGAAAAGCTGTAGTTTTTTTTAATAAATTTTAATTGAATGTGATGTGTGTTTATGAATGTATTTGTCTACTGGAATGTTTAATAATTAAATGTTTTCTTATCTTGAATGATCATGAAATTGATCGAAATAAACTACTACTATTTACTGTACTCTACAATATGTAAGGCAACAGGAAGATCAAAGATGATCGGACATGCCTAAAGAACCAAGTTCCACTGCCTGGAGCAGGTCACAAAAGGGACTGACCCGTGTAGTCTCCATTTCTTTTCTTGTGTCGGATGCCAGAACGATTATTTTTCAAGATTTTGAGGGGTTCAATGTGGGACTGTAGTTAACCAGTAAATACCCCCTCCGGAATGTTTGGGTTTTGTCTTGGTCCTGTGATGGGGCAGTGATATTCCGGGTCATCTGGGTCAAAAGTTACAATCTTAAGTGAAGGGGAGGAAGGAGAGTGCCTTGGTGCTACGCGCATCTCCCCTGTTTGGAGGGCACTATTAACTAATTAGGGTTTTACTGGAAGGACTAGAAACGGCAAACACCATTGTGAAGGCTCATTCTGAGGTTCCAGTCTGTAAACGTTCTGACGCTTTTCAGGAGAGTGCTGCTGTGTCTGGCTTTAGTGAAGCAGAAGCAGTTGAAAGCTGGTAGGGAATGGCACCACGTGGCAGGTAGGCGCTATGGTCTTCCTGATTTTGGAGTGGTTTTCTGTGGAGTTTTGAGCATCACAAAGTTCTTGGGTATGGGGGATGGCAAACGCAGTGCATTAGGGGCTATGAATTCTTGCACCATTATTAAGATTTCACAGGGTTTCAATGCCCCGTCCTGAAACACAATCTTCCAAAATTACCTTGTGGTATGTGGTTCTTGCTTGAGGGTGAGCATCGTTGGAGTGGTAAGTGTTCTGCACCAGACAAATGCCAACGCGCAGCACTGCTTCTTGACACTCTCTAAGTTGGTAAAGCACTGCTTGTGGACTATGATTTTGGAGGGAGGGTGGACGAGTCAGCAGCTTGTGTGACAGCCTTTTAAGCTGTTTTAGGAGTGTTGATGTCATAAATTCCTTTTTTCTCTGACTATTGGTTATATTATAGTTACATTCCTCTGGCTTTTCGACTTCGGTTTTATTGATTAGAAGTGAGTGTAGCTGGTAGAAGACAACAGCATCAGTAAATGTCCTGAAGAAGGGCGGCCACGATTTTAGGAGTTGAAACCCCAGGGTTGTATAGACATCAAGTGCAGCACCCTGATAATCCTGGGGCTCTACGCCTAGTGATAGATACTACTGAGGCAACTCGGTGTGCTGCTACATCTTACCTGTTTTTTGGAAGAGAAGTTAGTTTCGGCTCCTGTTGCCTTAATACCAAAAGCCCTGTTCTGTCAGTGTGAGCCTGCTGCATCCATAATTAGTGTTACCAACTTCAGCATCAAGCTGCCACCTGTCTACACATATCCAACAAACCAATGAAAAGAAAGCCCCACATAGCGTTGCCCTCTCTTGTGAAACTGACATGTAAGCTGTCTTATCATGTGCCTTCAGCTAGAGCAGGAAGCAGCTTGGAAAACATCTGGCGTGGCTCTTTGCCTGAGGAAAGACAATTCCTCCCCCAGTCACAGGATGATTCTGAAACGCTGTTAGGTGCCCATAGGTGAACAGCGGCATAGACCCGGGGTGCGACGAAGAACCCTTCGCGACAACACCACCTGCTCCTTGGTGCGCTCCTGGCCACCCATTCGTTTCAAGTAGAGATGAAAGGAAATCTGCTCAGCCCCTTGTCTCATGCAGGAGCCGCCAATGCAACCACCGGAAGCAAAGGAAAAATGGTATTGATACCAGGCACCCTTCCAACAGTATTATCTATAACTGGTATTTGTTTACTTTTATGATTATTCACATTATTGTCATCATTATTGTTGGTCCTATTATTATTTTTTTTTAAATATTATTGCTGGATTTATTATGAATATCTTTATTTGATCATTTCTATCATTACTTGTGTGTGCTGTGCAGTCCACCAACCAAAAATGGCGACTCCGGCCAAGGTTGAAATATGCGGCTAAAGCGAGTGTGCAAAGACCTTTAGTGGTGTCACCGCTGTGAGTTTTTCTGCCTCAGTTTGTCTGGGTCATCGTTTGTCTCAAAGGCTTTTTTATCTCAATAAATAAGTATAATCTGTAAGGGGCTGGATGGCGAACCATCAATATTCAACACGACTGTTGTACTGCTGGTCTGTAGCTGCTGTTGTGTTCTTCGATGATTTATTAGGACTCTTTTATGGATCACCGACCTAGAACGAGCATTGAGCAGAGTAAGCAGTAGGGCTGACATATATTTCTTAATACACCTCTTGCTGACGAAGTCTTCCAGTTAGCACTTCCCTTTATATTTGGCGCTGAAATGTAGTTCACAGTTTGGGATTTTTGGAAGTGGATGAATAAATGACTGAATAGGCCGATGTAGATTTCGAAATTATGTTTAGGGTTCAATATGATTTGAGCAGCACATGCATTGACCCAATGAGCTATCCCAATTCCTTAAAAGCTGACTCTGGCCACCATTAGGTCATCAGCAGTGGCTTCTTTTAAATAAATTCGGACTGTCTGGTACGTCATCAGACACCCTTAGCAAATGTATGTCAGAAAAAGGCATGGTTCCACTGTGGTAACCATTTCAAGCAGGAGGTGCTTGGTGCCCAAGGATGAAAGTGTCATATGCAGTGCTTAATTCGTAAAACAATAACTGCTGGGGCCCAAAGGTTTGGTCAGATGCCCACTGGTGGGTCAAAAGAATATTGAGAGTGCACATGCCAAGCTGCTTAGCTTGTATTCCACCTCATGCCCTGCCATCCACCCCCAGACACCCCATGCCCGTTTATGGCACTCTTGCAGATTCTTTTATCTCTTGTTTTTAGCCTTTGTCACTTTGTTGTCTATTTCTCTTCCCCTTTCTTTCCCCCTTTAGTGTTTTTCTCTCTCTTGCTTAGGGCGAAAGTCCGATGAGGAGAACAAGTCGCAGTCTCTTAAAACGAGTGTTAGTGGGTCCTCCCTGCACCCAGGGGCTCAAAGTAAGCACGGCTTGCATCCTTGTACCAAGTTTGTGCTTGACATGTGCCAGTTCTTGCAATAAAGAGAATGACAATAACCAGCAGTGTCTGGGAGAACCATTTCTCCAAAATATATGCCACCCCATCTGAGGAAACAACAAGTTTTGTCCCCGGGCAACTGTGTTGCCTGCAGATTGGGCTCCAGGAGGTAGAAGTGACCATCAGACAGAGCCTTGGAAACAAGGCTCCTGGTCCGGATGGACTCCCAATAGATGTTATTAAGTGGAGCCCGGATTTATTGGCACAGATCCTTCTCAATGTTTTTAATAGTTTTCCCCTGGTGCCCATGCCCAATACCTGGTCTACCAGCACTATCGTCCCAATATTCAAAAAGGGCGATAGGACAGATCCGATTAATTACAGACCAATCTCGCTCTTAGACAATACCCTAAAGAACCTAGGGCGAGTTCTTTATAACAGGGTGTTGGAGTGGACAGAAGACTGTGGATTGTTGGATCCCTGGGTTCAGAAGCAAGGTGGGCACGGTTGAGCAGTGTTTGAATCTGAAATTAGTAATGACAAGTATAACTTTGCTCGATCGTCCCCGATTTATCTCGCATTCATGGATCTCTCATCCGCATTCGACCTAGTTAACAGGGCCAAACTCTGGTCCATTCTCTTGGATTATGGACTAGATGAGGCCCTTGTAAACTTTTTGGTTTATCTCCACACTGACTTTAAAGCGCAAGTTCGAATTTGGATGGGCGGGGAAGTCTCGGGGGCAATCAAAGTAGGAAGAGGGGTCACACAGGGGTGCGTTTTAGCACCCCTGCTCTTCATTATCTATATTAATGGACTAAGCAATCGTCTAAAACCGGATGTTCCGATGATTAATGGGCAACCACTACCGGTCCTTTTATATGCAGACGATGCGGTCCTCATAGGCCGCACCCCAAATGCATTACACCTACTTGTTAAAACTTTTTTACAACACATGGAGGCCTTAGATCTGCGTGTGAATTTCAAAAAATCTTTTATTATGCCATGTGGTCCAGGGAAACGGAAGCTCAATACCATGCATGTGGGGACTGACAAGCTAGCCTCTGTGAGTACATTCCCATATTTGGGGATGGTTTTTGCTGAGAACGGCTCGTGGATTGGGCATTTGGCCCACGCCACGGGCAAGGTCTCAAAAGCCATCAATTCCATCTTGAGCTTGCCTCGCCCAAAGAAAATAGGTGCCACTACAGCTATTTTAAAGATTTTTAAACTACAGTGCGTATCAGCAGCCACATATGGGGCAGAGGTTTGGGGCTTGGGTAAAACCCCCAGCATTCAAAGAGAAGAAAATCGTTTCTGCAGAAAGGTTTTGGGGGCCCCAATCTCATCCTCTGAGTTCATTTGTCGCAAGGAATTAAACCTGCCCTATACATGCGATTTCATTAGGACTAGACCAGTCCTATTCTGGCTCAGGATCTGGAAAAACAACTCTGCTGCCCTAACTCAGGATATCATAAATGATTGTCTTAGCTGCGTAAAAGGTCTAGCAATCCCCTGGCTCGCGGGAGTCTTCAAAACCCTGCACGCTGTGGGCAGGGGAGATCTCTTCTCTGACCCATCGAGAATAGACCTTAAAAACAAAAACGAGTTAAAACAAGCACTATACGCACTTTACAACTCGGAAAGTATTGGAATTGGATCACTTAAAACATCAGTTGTGACCTACATGGGTAATGGATTGATTAGGCAACCACTTCCAGTATATCTTACCCTGCCTATGACTATTTGAGAAAGACCGTTGCTGTTTCGCCTAAGGGCTGGCAAGGTAAAATTCTTATTATGTTTCCCCTTGGGTCTTTATCAGTCATCACATTTTAAACCTTGCCCCTGTTATGGAATGAGCACACAAAATGATTTGCACTTTCTATTCTTCTGTAAATTTTATCTAAAATATATTAAATGGTTTTTATCATCATATTTTAGAAAACGAAGACCCCTTTCTCTAGGGGACTCCTATTTAATGCTGCTTTCTTTGGACACTGATGAACTGACTTTTCGCACTAGCACTTTTCTGAAACTGATAACTCGTGCCCGCAAAATGATGGAAAATCCATGAAATTTGATGTATGAGAGCTGTAACAATTTTTACATTCTGGTAATTGTAAATTGTTTTGTTAAGAGATCATGGGACAATTGAATTGTATCTGTTGCTTTTATGAATTTTATGAAATTCGAATAAAGGTCTTTTGATTTGATTTGATTAGAGAATGACAATTAGCCACACCTATAAAGGTTAAGAAACATATAGCCTCTGTTTTTCAGGTTTCAGGTACGGCCCACCTTCTCCATTTACAGCAAGATTACCATCTAAAACACATGTATGCTCTTCCTAGCCACTAACCTTCTACCCCATGCCAGATGGGGCGTAGGAGAGTCTAAATTGCTAGGGAGGGGACAAGGACAGTCTTGGGGACTTTTGATTGAACTTGTTCAAATTCCCCACGGTCTGTGAGTCACCAACTCCGATAAACGTATACAATCGCATAGTTTTAAAGTGAAATAAAAATGTAAGCATGTAAAGTATGCTTTATTGTTATTTACATTATGCAAAATAATTAGTCAGAACGTGTTCAGGGTTCCTAAGTATATTTAAAGTGTGACAAGAGTGTCTAGGGATCAAGGGCGGATAGGGGTAAAGGGTGGTAAGGGTTTTAAAAAATTGGGGGTACACCCAAAGCAGAAAATTAAAAAAATATACTAGTAAGAGGGTTCAAGTGTATGTTCATGTCCTGAGAATAAGATGATCCAATACTTTTCACAGTGGGCATTTTTAAGTGTTGAATTAAAAAGAAAAATTCCAGTAGCAAAGCAAAGTTTCATGTTTGGAGAGTAAAAACACTGAAATATTTAGTGCCCTCGAACTGCTGAAGATTATTTTAGACAAAATTATTGTATTTATATGCAGGCATGACAAGCAGAAGACAGGAGAAGCCGCTGTAGCCAGCTGGATGGAAAACAAGCCTCCATAGCACATGAGCATGCCGGCTTCCATAAATTATTTCCAGCGACCCATTTTAAGAACCCTTAATTTGTGTGAAAGCGAGTGCTGGCCCATTTTGTTTCCTTTTTTTTTTAAAGCGCCAAATAGGGTTGCGACCGGGCCATTTTTGGTGTTGGCAAGACCAATATTTTAATGTCACAGCCGGAACAACAATTAGAAAAATCACCTAAAGCCTGCAATTTTTCCCTTACCACTTCATCCAGTAAATATAATGAGAAATTACTTTAAAAAATGTTTTACAGACAACTTAATGATGATTGATCATTAAAGTAAACAAAGACAAAAAGGCCATGTAAAAATAATTACAAAATTCTAATCAAGTATCATGTCTGGACCTTAAAACATGAACAAATGACAGGTACTTTTCTCTCTGAAAGGGTAACTGGGTTTGCCAAATGGACGGTTTTTACTGGCATAACAGGTACTTTCATGTTTTAGCCGATACAAATATTAGGAAAATCACCAATATGTACATTCTTTTTTCCTTATCCATGCATACTTAAAATAGTAATTAAAAGAAGAATGCACTTTGAAATGTATTAAAGAGCTACCTTAATAATCCCTGACTGATTGGGGGTGTGGCTTGGCACCCAGTGAAATGGCGAGGCTTCCATGAGGCTCTGGACCCGACCGGGGAGAAGTGAGCTTCAGAGGAACTCAGCGCGGACCCGTCTGCCGCATTTTACGTAGGAACAGCGCCTAACATGGATGTGACCTTTTTTAACAACTCTGGTCGCTGAGGAAAATAGTATTTTAAGGTAGACGACGAGAAGTGAGCTCGCAAAGTTGCTGCCGCCATTTTGTTTTTGTGAATCATGCCGGGAGCGTTTGCCTCTCCCTAATTTCTGTCGCATATACTTATTTTTCAATGGCACCCTATACCTCCGTGCATGTATCATAACTTTGGCCACCTCTTCAATAGTTTGTTTTACTTTGCCATAATATTGTTCTTGTGAGGTGACCTTTCATCCCTTCAGTCACTGTGATCACAGACGCCATCTTAGAAGCCTATGTAATGCCTCACAGACAATTTATTTTTTATTTTTTAAGGGAAGTGAGAGGCTTGCTTCTATTTTCATACTTCTTCTGGCCTGTATTACTTCATGATGATCTCTTCTTCAGTTTTTTTAATCTCCTTCATAGCGAAGTGACTGAATTGCTGATTATTACGTGTGAGGGGAAATAATATATCAGAGGCAATACTGTGTATCACACAAAAGCGGTTGTAATATTCTGCAAGTGTATGAAGATGCTAAGTCTTTGTAGAGTGTAACAATACCGGTAGTACACCATGATTAATACGCCTAATCTAATTAACCTTTCGAGCTCAACGCTTACCTTGACTCATTCATTGGGGTGTTTCCAATAGCATTTTGAATTGATTTCAGCTGTCTCAGTTTGCTGACTCACTATTTGATGGGCAAAATGAAAGGTTCTTCTTTCACTACTTCTACACCAAAACGTACTTTCATTAAGAACTCCAAGCTTTTCTCATAACTCTCAAAACTGGAGGATTCTATTCGTACTGCATTTGAGTATAACGCCATGTCAAACGGCTGAAGCAAGACCCCCCATCACCACCCAAATCGGTTTCTCCAGTATTAATGGAATTGTTGCTGCAGGAAATAAGAGCACTCAGACCCTTTATGCAGGAAACCAATTCCAAGTTGCAAATTCTCTCTGGCAGCTGGTCACAACTCGACACCAGGCTGACAGAGGTGGAACACAGCATCTTGGCCCTGGACAAAACTGCCAAAACGGTTTCCTTCATGCAACAGCAGGTTTCAACACTCCAAAAGCAAGCTGAGGATTTGGAAAATCGCCGTTGAAAAAATAATCTACGTATTTACGGCTTGAATGAAGGAGTTGAAGGAACGGATCCTATTACTTTTTCAAATCCTTTCTCCCCAAACTACTAAATTTACCAGAGGGCACCATTTTGAATATTCAATGTGCTCATAGATTGGGGCGTGTTTCTATCAATCCCTCCCCCTCGCAGAGATGTTATCCTTTATTTCTTAGAATACACGGATCTACTGAAAGTCCTGGCGGCTGCCAAAGCTATTAAGCAGATTTCCTGGTCTGGCTCTACACTATTGTTTGCTCAAGATTATTCTAAAGCAACAGCAGCCAGACGAAAAGCCTTTCTCGATATGAGATCAGATCTTCGAGCCATGGGGGCTAGATATGGTCTCTTTCACCCCTGCATCTTCAAGGTCGCATTCAACAATAGAACATCTTCATATGATGATCCCATTCGACTGCAAAGCTTCAGCAATTCAAATAAGTTAGGCCGAATGGACTCATCAAGGCCCTCCTCCTCACACGTTACTTTACTTTCTATACATGATCTCACTTCAACTTGGTTATGGGTTTTTGTTTTGTTTTTAGTGATATATGCCTGTTTGAATTCATGGTCATGCAATGTCCTTGTAATAATAGTTATTAGTATTGAGTTCTAGTAATTTTTAGGCTTGTTGTTTGTTTTTTGTATTAATGTTGAATGCACTACTAAATTCTTCTTTTCTCTCTTTTCCATCACCTATCTGATTTTGTTAGTAGTTGTTGGACCCGGCCCTTTAGGCAGGTTCACCCCTAGACTTTTTGCTTTTTCCTAGCCTGTTTATGGAACCTGGTGGTGGTGATTTTAGGCCTCTGCGCACTTTTTCACTGTGGTACAGTATAAAGTGCTTGAGCTCTCTGTGAATGAGTGGTGAGTGACCTGCCCTCCCATAGGGATGAATGGGGAATATGTATGCCCATGGTAGTTCCTGATGTGTGGGGAGTGCAGGGTCGAGTTTGGTATGTACGTTCTCGTGAGACTGAATGCTGCAAAATGGTATATGCGGCATGGTTGTGTCTAGTCTAGAAGCGCTACTTTTAGAAGTTGGCATATTTGTGTAAGTTGGTTCTGGTGTGCGATTGGCTGGTGAGCCTGGCCCAGGAGTGCCTGGGCCTGCTGGTGGATGGACTGTCTGGTTTGAGTAGGACAGGGTCTGCAGGGCCCCGGAGGAGGGGGTCTGAGTCAGCCGTAGATGAAAGGCCCCATCTGCTGTCAGGGATGGGAGGAAAGAGCGTCTGGTGGTGCCGGGCCGAGCCTGCCTGCCCACCATGCTGGCTCTCCCTCCTGACGGCCCACTGTCACCTCTGACCTGAGGCTGACAGGAGAGGAACACCAGAAACATTCCAGTGCTCAGGGCCCCCTTGCACCACGACTTCAAAGGGCTTCAAAGACTTTTCTGTGTATAAGAAGGGGCTGTGTCCTCTTCCAAAATGTTCTTGTTTTCAACTCGAATCTGCCAGGGGCTGCTGCTGCTTGGGCTCAGGGGAATCCCTGGGCTCTGCCCAGCCCTGGGCACCTGATGGACCTTCCTGGGCTCCTGGGGGACCCTCTGCCTTGCCTGGGCTGATGGGGGGGGACTTTGCTTTGCCCCCTGGGACTCTCTGGGACCTTTGTGCAGCCTGGTGGAGCTGCATTTCTGGAAGGACCTGTGTACTTTGTATTCTAGCGCTTTGGGAGCGCTTTATTGCCCCATAGCGCTTTAGAGCGCTTTATTTTGATTATAGCGCTGAGGAGCGCTTTGGCCGCCTGGCGAGTGCCCACCTCGCTTATTCTTAATTTTATTTAACTTCGGCTGCCCTCGCCGTGATTGCCGCTGCCCGGGGGCCTGAAGATGCCCAGAAGTTGCCGTTTGTCCGCGGTGAAGATCGAGCCCGCCGCGCTCTGATTGGGTGAGAGAGCCGAGCCCCCTCACCAGAGCCGTGACGGGATTGGCCCGTGGATCGTCGCGTCATCGGCGAGGCCGCGCTGCCATTGGTTGGCGGCCTCGCGTCATGAGGGGCTCGTTGCAGGAGCCGTGACGTGATTGGCTGGGCCACCCCTGAGGCGGGGGCACGAGGGAAGAGGCAGAGAGAAGATGGCGGCTGCTGCTGGGGCTCCCGTGTGCCGAGGGAGCCCCGAGTGAGGAAGTGAGCGGCCGACAGGGCTCCCGTGATGCGAGGGAGCCCTGCTGTATCCAGGAGCCGCCACCGCCTGAGAGCCCCGCAGAGAAGAGCCGACGCCGCCTCCCAAGGTACCGGTGAGTGCGGGCGTGCAGGGGACAGTGCTGCTTCTGCTCCAGGAGGGAGCTCGAGGGTGTTCCATGCCGGTGAGTCAGAGTTGGTGCTTGGGCGGCCCCGATTGGCAGTGGGTCGCCCCAACGTTAAGCCAGAGCCTTGAGGCTCCACCGAAGGGGCATGATATTAGGAGCTTGAGAGCTCCGCCACGGCAGAGAAGCAAGGGACGGGTGCCGGGACACATTGTCGGTGTCCGCCCCCACCGCCCCCGCAGTAGCGCGAGCTCGTGCTTCTTGTAGTGCGAAGCCACGAGGGCTTCAAGGGCGGCCCCAGTTGGCAGTGGGTCGCCCCAACGTTCGTGAGCCCGTTTGGCTCTAGAGAGGGCCATATTCGATAGAGGGGGCTTCGGGGCACATTGTCGGTGCCCGTCCCCTCCTGCCTCCGAGTGTGAGGGTTAGAGTCCGATGAGGCTCATGGGGGCACCATTGTTTTTAGAGCCTGAGAGCTCCAACGTCTGGGGCATGTGCGATATGCCCAGAGCCTGTGTGGCTCCAGCAGTGGCGCAGTTGGCGCCTAAGGGCCAGTGAGGGCCCTGGCGCAGTTTTGTTGTTCCCCAGCTGCCTAGCACTTTGTGGGCAGCTGCCACGTTTAGGCTATTTGTACTTTGAGACTGGCGCTGCATGGCAGCGCACCCTGACATTGAGACTCAGGGCGTCTGAGCCCCAACAAGGCCAGTTGGCCTAGGGACTGCCACAGGTAGTGACTTATGTGAGTCTTTGCACAATTATATGGTTATTGCACCTCTGAATGTGTTCTCTTGCATCATGTGTTAAGCCTGCACCTCTGAATGTTTAGTCATCATGTGTCTTCTTGCGCTGCACCCCTGAATGTATTTTATTGCATCATGTGCTTTACTCTTGACACCTCTGAATGTTTTATGCATTATGTGTCTTTCTTTTCCTGCGCTGCACCTCTGAATGTTTTAGTCATCATGTGTCTTCTTGTGCTGCACCCCTGAATGTCTTTTACTGCATCATGTGCTCTGTTCTTAAACACCGCTGAATGTGTAGGTTTATGCGTCAGGTGTTTCCCTTTACTACTCCTCTGAATGCATATTTATGCATCATGGGTAATGTGTTCTTTCCTAGACCCCTAAATGCTGTGTGATACTTAGGTGGTTGTTCTTATTAGTACAGGTAGTCCTAGTGAGGTCCTGGTTCCCTGCGTGACATGCTCCTAAGGGGTTTAGGGTTGCGTAGTGTGTACTTACCTGTTCCCAGTAGTTACTGGATGTGATGCATAACTGTTACTTTGTGCTACAGTGATTTTATATTATTTTATTCTAAGTTCTGACAGTATTTCATTTCTACTAAGTGCTGATTATGACAGTGGCCCATGTGGCCCTGTCTTGTGAATAATCCCATGTGAATATTGCCCGTGCCAGTTGGCACCATGTATATGTGTGATTTTATCTGATGTGTTTTTACAATACAAAAGGTATTTTTAGAATAACCTTGTGTGGAGTCTCTTTTGTGGTGTGCCTAGTATCTTTTTGCTGTTGTGCGCTGACGCAAATGCTTTACACATTGCCTCCGAGTGTAGCCTTACTGCTTGTGCCAAGCTACCAAGGGGGTGAGCAGGGGTTATCTTGGCGTGTGACTTCCTTGCCCTGACTAGAATGGTGGTTTCTGCCTGGCTTTGGCGTCAGCCTTAGCCTACCAGAAATAGCCAGTTCTAACAGTAGTATGGCATGCTCCTTCCCTGGTTGGTCCAGTCCTCGCCACTTGTCTCTCTGTTCCATGTGGTTCCACCTTCCCTCTCTTTCTTGTTTCTTTACTGAAGGTATGTCTCTTGTTTTGTCTTTTTTTCTTTCTCTTGTTTCTTCATTTATCTGCTACTTATATTATGGTGACTTGTGTATCTTCCTTCAGCGTCCTGCTTCCTTCTTTGCAGGAATAAGACTCATTATGCCCTTTGCTACATATTTTGCAACACATTCTTCTATCTTTTTATTTTTTTATCTAATTTCTATATCACTTTTTTCTTCTGTAACTTTTATTTTCTACCATTCAAGTTCTTGCTTACATCTTTTCTATATTTCTCAATATTCTACACTCATTTCATCTTCTCCTCCTTTTACCATATTTCCCAAAGTTATACACTGTTCTTGTAACGAATTGGACTCTGGTATTATAAGCTCGAATTATTTTGTTTTTGGCTTCCTTTCTCTGCTGAACTGGTTTGCTACTTTACACTGTTTTCCTTCTTTTTGCTTCATTTTTGATTTCACATGTCGCTTAAATTAATTTCATGGAATATTAGGGGTTTGAATTCACCTATTAGGAGGCAGAGGGTTTCGTCACACCTGGCCAAGTTAAATGCTGATATTGTTTTCTTACAGGAAAAGCACCTTACGGATATTGAAATTTTGAAATTGAAAAAAGGTTGGGTGGGTGAGGTCTTTTTTTCGCCAGGAGATGGCAAACGAAATGGAGTTATGATATTATGCCGCAAATCTCTACAAATTGCGTCAGTATCACAAGAATCAGATGTTGGAGGGAGATGGTTCATCGTTAAATTATCACTGAAAGGTGTCCCAGTTTCTCAGCTTAATGTTTATGCACCTACCGGTGGAGATGCTTCCTTCTGGCCTGCTATAGCCAAGCACATTTTCCAGTGCAGTGAAGATAATTTGATTTTGGCTGGAGACTGCAATCAAGTATTTGGCCCCTTTCTAGACAGAAACTCTAAAGTGCCTTTTATCCCTCGCAAGTCACACAAATCCTTCACTCACACTATAAATCAACATAAACTGCTTGATGCTTAGCGCCTTTGTAACCCAACCACTAGAGAATATTCTTTTTACTCTTCAACCCCTCATACCCAATCGAGAATTGATTATGTTTTTGTTTCCCATAACATATCACAGTCCCTCATACATCCAGACATTGGCCCCATTCTCCGATCGGACCATGCACCAGTTTCAATCGGCTTTGACATATTACCTAGAAATAATGCTCCTAGAAGTTGACGCTTTAACAATGCACTCCTTTTAGATCCCAATTTTACTGCAGCCTTTACCTCTTTTTCCACGGATTACTTTGAGCGAAATCATACAGAAACCTTATCTCCTGCGATCATTTGGGATGCCTTTAAGGCATCGGCAAGAGATTTCATTTTAGGCTTTGTTGTGAAGAAGCAAAATTCTGCACGTAAATTTATCAGAGCCCTTCTTCAAGACATTAAGGTATTAGAACACTCATATTATATATCTCACTCAGAAGAATGTTTAAAAACACTCACTAATGCCAAATTGGAATTTAATAAAAAATAAACAGAAGAGGATTCCCTTTCCCTACTAAAATCCAACGCAAAATTTTATGGAGGTAAAAATAAGACAGGAACATTTTTAGCTACTTATCTAAAGATCCGCTAGAATAAATTAAACACTGATTCTATCTTCTTTGAGCACTCAGTTTTAAAATTCAAAGATACCGAGATTTTAAATGAGTTTTCCCTCTTTTACAAATCGTTATATTCGTCGGAAACCCAACCTACAGATCACTCATTACGGCAGTTCTTCTCTAGTATCCATAAGCCCCAACAGGACCCTCTAGACCTATACCCTTTAGAGCTGGACATTTCCCAGCTTGAACTTTAAAAGCCCTGCAAAACCTCAAAAAAGAAAAAGCTCCTGGTCCAGATGGTTTTACAGTCGAATTTAACACTAACTTTTCAAAACTTCTATTAGCCAAACTTCATTCTCTCATATACTTTTTTTATACTTCAAACAGCTCTTCTGGTTCGTTTTCTGAAGCCCATATTTGTCTTATCCCAAAAGAAGGTAAAGACTATAAGCACTGCAAAAACTATAGACCTATTTCATTTGTCAACATTGATTACAACATTTTTTCGAAAGCTTTAGCCATACATCTTGTTTCCTACTTAGCAAATTTATTAGGAATAGAACAATCTGGCTTTGTTAAAGGGCGAGTCATTACGGACAATACAAGGCTCTTTTTTTATGTCCTTTCCAAATCTTCACATCTTAAACACTCCCTGGCGGCAATCGCCTTAGATGCCGAAAAGGCTTTTGATAGAGTTGAGTGGAAGTATTTATTTCACACACTTAAATGGTTCGGTTTTGGTCCTAAGTTTTATAAATGTATTATCTCTTCATTACTCTAATCCACGTGCAGCAGTTTGTGCTAATGGCTTAATTTCCCCATTCTTTAACTTGGGAAAGGGAGTGCGTCAAGTTTGCCCTCTTTCTCCTTTCCGTTTCAATTTAGCTGTAGAACCATTTTTATCCAAGCTACGTCAAAATCCAATTAACTCTGGATGTCAAGTATCGAATGTTCACATTAAACTAGCAGCCTCTGCTGATGATATTTTGCTCTTTTTGTCAAAACCAGAGGAATCAATCCCAGCTTTTCTAGCGGAGGTGAAATCGTACGGTCTCATCTCCCGATATCAACTGAATAATGATAAATGTGAGATATTACCTTTGACAAAATATACATTTAGCTCACAATTCCAAGCTTCTCAATTCAAACGGAGTCCAAATCACATTAAATATCTTGGTCTACACTTTACACCTTCAATTTCAGAAACGGTAACGTTATGTATGAATAAGTGTCTCCAAAAAATTACAGAACTGACCTCTAGATAGCACCCTCTTTACCTATCCTCGTGGGGTCATCTAGACACCATAAAGATGATGCTAACGCCCATAGTCTTATACACTATTTCGAACATTCCTGTCCCCATCTCATTTAAATTATTTTAAAAAGTCAACTCAATCTTATCTTCTTTCTTATGGAATAATAAGAAACCTCCATTGTCTTTACTAAAATTAATACGTCCTAAAATAGAAGGAGGAGTTAACTTCCCAGACTTCCAAGCCTATCAGAAAGCTTTCTTACTCTGTCAGGCCTCTCTCTGGTTGCTTGACTCTGTGGATGATTGCCCTTTATGGGCTTCAACAGATCACCTGTTTTTGTCCCCCTACTCATTTCGCGAATATCTCTCTTTTTCATGCAAACCACAATCCATTTCTACTCCATTATTAAAGCTTACTTCCAAATTACTTACTTTACCCTCTCACTCTACTCACGGTACTGAAGATTCTTTTTCAAATGCAACAATCTGGCATAATAAAAATGTGTTGATCCATAACAAACCGTTCTATTGGAGGACCTGGAGAGAAAGAGGTTTGATATGGATCTATCAATTATTTTCAGATTCAGAATTCGTGCCTTTTGATATACTCAGGCGGACATTCAATCTACCGACTTCCTTTATACATAAATATAATACACTCAAAAATACAGTGCTAGAAGGTAAACAGCCTTTACAACGAAACTTTTACAACGTACTACCATTACGACGCAACCATTACAACGCAAACCATTACAACGCATTGCGCTGGAGGACGCTCTAGGATAGGGAATAGATTTAATTTACTATCCAACACCTTCCCTACTATCCACGGGGACTGGAGTTGGAATAGTAAATTAAACTATTCACTATCCAGCACCCCAAAGCGCTATGCGTTGTAATAGTATGCGTTGTAAAAACTGCGTTGTATCGGCATGCTTTGTAATGTCATACATCCGTGCTAGAAACCTACTCTCACATCCAGACCATACCTGACACCTCCAATGACCCAGAACCCTCTTCATGACTACATACCTTGTTAATGAACAAACCCAGAGCCTCTAATATTTACAGCTATTTACAAGGCATTGATATTGATAGAGACAAAGCAAAAACTGAAGAGGCTTGGGAACGAGATTTCGATGTGTGTTGGTCACTCTCACTTTGAGAAGATATTTGGTCTAAAATACGCAGAGCCTCTAGAGCAGCAAATACCACACAAACACTATTTTTTGTTTATAACAGACTTTTATTCACAGAAGCCATTTTATCTAAACGTTTTTCAACCATTCCGGATACATGTTGGACTTGCTCTTCCCCCACCGCTGACTTTTTTCATATGTTATTTGCTCCACAAGTACATCAATTTTGGGAGAAAGTATGGTCTCAAGTTAACTCAATTTATGGCACTACATTTACTTTTTCTTTCATCCATATTATCCTGGGCAGTCTCTCGTCTATCTAGTAAGAGACTTCACTTAATGACAGGATTATTGATTTATTATAAGCAATTGCAAATTACTGCCAACTGGAAGGATTTTTTGAAAATTTCATATAAAGCTTGGTGGTACGCCGTGTGCCATAATCACAGGTTAGACACTTCCTTTGTGTACACTCCCCTCATGGCTACAAAACGTGCTGACTTGTGGTCACCTGTTACAATATATATCAATGCTAGTGCTAGACGATATTCTCTACCAAAACCCTCTCAACAGGAGGTTCCCAAACCACCCTGACTTCCCTGTCAGTTCCATTTGTTTCTTCTATATACTTTAAATGCATAACTACCTCTTTTATTATGTTCCCCTATGTCTTAATTGTATACCATTAGTCCAATTGTTCTTTTTTTTCCTATGCAATGAGTTTAGAACATGATGAAATAAGATTATTGTGTATACCTTGTAGAGTCACCTTGTTTTATTTTCAATAAAACTATTTGAACTAAATAAAAAGAATCCCTGACTGATAATTACAGTAGACAAAGACAGAGTGGCCATGTGAAAAATTAAAAAATACAATTTTATTTAAAGTTCCATTTAGGTAAGGAATCTGGGCCTTTAAAGATACTTAAAACATGAGCAAATTGCGGTATTGTCGTCCTAGCACTGAAACGCCGCAGGAAGGAAATGTGGCCCCCAACAGCACAACTGGCCTCCATGTTCCAAGCCTACTGAGAAAACGTCCAGTGCTTGATAGGCAAAAAAAAAACACATTGCCTCCTTTGATTTAGTTATTTTCAGGTCAAACCTAGGCAGTGCGCATGCGCTGTCAGCAAGACCTGTTGTATTCCGTGAAAGACTTTGCTGCCGTCTGCTGCTTACCATTGGTTCAGTCTAGTGTGGTTCTTCTTTGCTGCCTCATAACTAATTAATTGCAAAAAGAACAATTGATGAGCAGAATGCAGAACAATGTCATACATTCACCCCATTACAGGGATCTGGGCCTAAATCTATAGTTTTTTTTGTTCACCATGCCATTCCAGTTTGCACCCAGGCATATGCAAATAAGTCTTGACCCTACGCCCAATGGGAACAGTCCAGTCCAAATTGCCAGGCCAGGTCCTCTGTGACTGGAAACAAGCATCCTAGGACCGGTTTTGGGGTATCACTGCTCATCAGCCCGGATAGCACGACTCCAGTGGCATGGACAGCACAGGACCCACGTCTGGGCATACCCGTCCCACTCGGGGTGACAAATGCAAAATGAACAATTGATGGATAGAATGCAGAACAATGTCATACATTCTCTCCAGTACAGAGATCTGTGCCTAAATCCATTGTTCTTCTGCTCATCATGCCATTCCAGTTTGGTCCCAGCAAAATGCAAATCAGTCTTGACCCTGTGTGCAAGAGGGAACAGTCCAGCCCGAACTGCCAGGCCAAGTCCTCCCTGGACTGGAAGCAAGCATCCTAGGACCGGTTTCGGGGTTTTACCCCTCATCTGCCAGGATAGCTTGACTCCAGTGGCATGGAGAGCAGAGGACCCACGTCTGGGCATACCCGTCCCACTCAGGGTGACAAATACAAAAAGAACAATTGATGGACAGAATGCAGAAAAATGTCATATATTCACACCAGTACAGAGATCTGTGCCTAAATCCATTGTTTATTGCTCACCAGGTCATTCAAGATTGGATCCAGCCATATGTAAATCAGTCTTGACCCTGCGCCCAGGCCAGGTCCTCCCTGGACTGGAAACAATCATGCTAGGATCGGTTTCAGGGTTTTCACCACTCATCAGCCAAGATAGCTTGCCTCCAGTGGCATGGAGAGAACGGGACCCATGTCTGGGCATACCCGGCCCATTTGGGGTGACAAATGCAAAAAGAACAATTTATAGAGAGAATGCAGAGCAATGTCATACATTCACCCCAGTACAGAGATCTGGGCCGAAATGCATTGTTTGTTTGCTCACCATGCCATTCCAGTTTGGACCCAACCATAAGCAAATCAGTTTTGACCCTGCGCCCAATGGGAACAGTCCAGCCCGAACTGCCAGGCCAGGTCCTCCCTGGACTGCAAACAAGCATCCTAGGACCGGTTTCAGGGTTCTACCCTTCATCAGCCAGGATAGCTTGACTCCAGTGCCTTGGAGAACACAGGACCCGACCCACGTCTGGGCATACCTTCCCTCTTTCCCCGAGCAGGAGGTGGTGGTGGTGCCGCAGGACAGACATCCACTGAACGGGATATGCAGTGGAGAGGCTCGCCCTGACCAGCCGCTCTATTCCCTGGGTTTGCTCCGAGAGGTGCTTCGATCAGCTAAGCGCCTCCTTCTCAGGTGGGGGTGCAGGCGGCCCCAGCTGTCCGTGGGATGACTTGTCTCTCCTTGGGTTAGAACTGGTAGGGTGGCATGTGGACAAACGCGTACAGGCTGGAGGTACCCTCTCTATGGTTTAGTGACCCCATCTCAGGGGTGTGTGCAGCAGGTTGGATGGCGGTCTCTGCGAGTGCTCTTCTCCTGAGTGGTGTGCAGCAGACCGGAAAGGCTTTTGTGCAAGTTTGTCGTGCACTAGACTGTGTGCAGCAGCAGGCAGGGAAGGGTACACTAGCTTCTTGTGCACGGGGAGTATGCACCACCAGGCAGGAAAGGTTCTTTGTGAACAGGAGTGTGCACCAGCAGGTCCGGACGGCTCTTTGTGTACCAGCTTCTTATGCATGGGGAGTGTGCACAGCAGGTTGGGAGGGCTCTCTGTGCACTGGGTTGTGAGCACCAGCCGACAGGAGCGATCCGGGACTCTCTGTGTGAAGTGAGGCAGCTGCCTGCTGGGCCAGCTCTCACTAGCCGCATCTCTCTGTGAGCCGTGTGCGTCTGTGAGATGCAATCAGGAAGGTGTCTCATCTCTCCACGATCTGCTGGCGTGTTCATGACAAACCATGCATCCTGTTCCAGGTGTGCACAAATTCTAGCACGCATCAACATTTTATGGGAGAACCGGAAGTGCCAGTGCTGGAGATATAAATCAGTAGCCCTCTTTTAGGACCATACAATTTCATGAAAGAACATGTGTTGAATATCAAGCAGTGCATACATTAACCGCATGCGCGCTAGCGCAATTCCGCTCCTGTGTTGAGTTTTTTAAAACCGCACTTTACGTGACGAGCTGGGCTCGTCATCAGCGTGCGAGGAGGCTACGCCATGACGAGCCCAGCTCGTCATCAGCGTGGAAGGGGTTAATAATAATCTAACCTCCTAATAGGTCTACAATCTGCCACAAACTACCAACAGGAAATTAAATGATGTCTGCTCAGTGCCCCCATGAAATCCAAGAGGTTTACTTGCAGTTAAATGAAATTAGGCATGTGTTTATTGAATGGTTCTTTGCGCATTGCTGCTTGGATATAATGGATTGTGCCGGTTGCCAGTTGTCAGCGATCTTGCAATTTGGACTGCCCAATGTAGCACCAAAGGTTGCAGCAAAAGTATGTGTCCAACATGAATTTTCACTCTGGGTGTGATATTGTATACTTCCTAGTTCTGGACAAAGTATGGTAATTTTACCCTAGAT
Organism: Lissotriton vulgaris; assembly: GCF_964263255.1. NCBI lineage: Eukaryota > Metazoa > Chordata > Amphibia > Caudata > Salamandridae > Lissotriton > Lissotriton vulgaris. Next base: position 259,158,947 of record NC_141695.1, read on the forward strand.
ATTATTTTCTCCTCCCAACAATGTGTCAATAATAGATAGACTGTCTGTAATTATTTTCGCTGAATAATAGTGACTGATGCATGATGGCCCTCTTCTGTGAGCCACTAGCCTCAAGATGGGTTGCCTTCTTGATAAAAAAGTTGAAATGGCAATTGATTTCACCTGTGCTTCCTAATGGAACCTTCCACCGTGATTAATGATCTTCCACTAACATAAGAGCATTGCCATATTTTTAAAAATAATACTTATAATATATTTTGCTCTACTTTAAATGAAAAAAACCTCTGAACATCACTGAATGATTCGGGGATTAGTTAATCCTCTCTCATCCATTACACCTGTCAGGAACTCTCACTTCTTCTCCAATAATAAAGGATGACATCACTACATTATCAAATACAAGTAGATTTAGATTTTTTTATATATGTAAAAAGCTAAAGTTTCCAGGAACCAGACACCCCTGAACTGCTGGCCAAATGAATTTATGAGTAGATTACCTGCTGAAGAAGTTGGTTAACGTTCTCTAAAGAAGGCCTCACCAAAAATAATTTCCAATGGGCATATAACAGAACTCTTTGATGTTGTCTCATTCTTGTAAATACTGAACATTCATCCAGCAATGGAGGAGCATGTGTTTAGAACAAAAAATGTAAATATGTTCTTATTTTCAAAGAAACTTAAATTGTTTCGTTCGTGACTTGCTGGGAATCCTTTGCTCATTCCCCTGGAGGGTCTTAGTGATTTTAGCCTATTTGTTTTGCTTTGCCGACCTGGGCTGTGAGAGAGACTTTCATTTCAAGTGGAGAAAAGAACACTGGGAGGCAGCGGGACTGCGAGGACCAGAAGGCAGTGCGCGTAATTGGACGCAGCTGGTCCTCTTCCCGCCTACCACCCTCCCTCTGTTTAACTACGCCCATACCAGCGCATCGCGGGACGCGCTTGGGCGGCGCCGGCGAAACCCGGGCCAAGGGTGGGCCCGTTCTAGCCCGTTACAGACCGAGTAAGACCGGACCGGGCCACCCCTCTTGGTGTTTGATTATTTGCGCCAGTGCCTAACAGGCACCTACTCATCCCTGGGTGGAGGACCACCGTGGAGCAAGGACTATGACAACCCGGGAAACCAGGAGTAAAGCTACGGCTTAGAGTACCATGGTGGCAGGTACTTTGGACAATTTTCTGCTCAGAGCAAACTCACTCATGACTAATGAATTAACTATTCTAGAAAGACGGCCTTTGCAGGGAATTGAAAGTGTTAGAAGATCTTCATTGGGTCTATTAGCTAATGCTAAAACCCCTGAAAAGGCCGGGGATTCCCCTACTGCTCTCTTAAACAGTATTGATCAAACAATAACAACTGTACTCCAAGAGCTTAGGTATAGCCCCGTAATGCATAGAGACTCCCTCCCGGTTATGCCTGAGGTCATTCCTGTGCCATCAAATGAAAACAGCGTGTCACCTGGAGGCAGGCATGATCCCAACACTCCACAGTAATGAGGAATTCGGGAAGGGGCTGTCCCAAAAAGAAAACGAGGGGTGCAGGCAAGGGGTGGAAAAAAGGCGAAACTAGATAAAGGTCCCACTAATAATGAGACCATAGGTCCTACAGAAGTCAGGGTGGTCCCTCCAGCAAATAGTGGTATTATTAATCTACCCCCCAAATTCTGCCTGTGGTGCAGCCCATCGCATTTAGATTTGGGGATGTAGCGTTTGCTGGGGGTGACCAGTTTACTCTCACCCTCGGAAATATTCTGAAATCTTTGCTTGACCCCCTGGTTGTTAGACTTGATCGTATTGATCTTAGGCTGCAAACGGCCACCGGGGACATGGTGGACCATCTGAAATCTTTGGAAAGTACGCAGATGGAGCCTTACCCTAATGGGGGGGGGTGTTCTTCCACCCAACCTCCCCCTTTCAGCAACTATTCCTGCCCAAGTAATCCACCCTATCTTAGTACAGAACACTGAGTCTGCTGCATCGGTTAATTCTAACAGGTTGGATAGAAAGACTACTCTCCTGGAATGTGGCAGGTCTTTGTAACAAAATGGCCTGCCCTGAGTGGGGTTCTTTCATAGATACGAATGACGTATGCCTCTTCCAGGAAACCTGGGTGAGGGAAGAACAATTTCGATTGGGCTTTGCCTCATTCTCAGTCCCTGCAAGGTGGGGGGGAAAGGGCAGACTGTCGGGGGGGGTTAACAATCTGGGTGGGAGCCCACCTGGGCTATAGCACCAGGGTTATGGATACTGCAATAGAGGAAGTGCAATGCGTGGTCCTAGAGTGGCAGAATGGGTCTAGACTCGCCCTGGTCAATATCTACTCTAGACCTGTGAGTATTACATCTGAGTCCAGAACCATTGAAGAGCTCTCCTCCTTCCTAAATGAGATCCCTGAGGGCATTACATTTGTGATAGGGGGAGACCTCCATTCTCACTTCGAGCCACTTGCGGGCCTGCTGGATGGTGCAAACCAGGAGGAGGATGACCACTGGAAAATTCCTCAAGTGGGGGGTCACCCCCCCAGGTCATGGCGCCACTGGCCGTACAAATTATGGCCCTGACATTGAACCACTCAATCAGGGCCTGCAATGGCCGTGTAAAATCGGATATCCCCTCAAAGTGCGCTTTTAATAAACCTGGGCAGGAGTCCCGCCTGGATTATATTTTTGTCGAGAGCTGTGCTTAGCACAAGGACCTCGATTTTAGGGTGGAACCTAGGGGCGAAAGTGATCACAATAAGCTGATCCTAGACTTTCTATCCCCCAGTATCCCCAAAGATAGCTGTAGTGCAGAGTGCGGACTAGTTAATAGGGTGCTTCTATCAAACAACAGCGCAGGGTTAGATGGGACAAAATTGGTTACTCATCCAGAGCTAGTGGCCGAGCTATATGCTCGGTTAATCCCGGTATTGGAAGCCGCTGGTGCCCTAAAGCTGCAGCACCCCCCGCCTGAAGTATATTTAAAGCTAGGAGATCTTAATAAGGAACTAGTCAACAGTCTAGCAGAAATCCTAAACCCCCCTGGGCCTAGAGGGAGAAGAACCGGTAACAGACCTACCTGGTACAATAAGGCCTGAAGAATGGCGAAAACAGAACTCCTCGAGGCTCTGAAACATAATAATAATAGGGCACTCATAAAACAAAGGAGGATAGTATATCAGCAGTTAATTCATCATGCCAAGGTTGAGTGGGGCAACGAGAACTGGGCAAACTTAACATCTGCTCTGTCAATAAGAGATGCTCGGAAGTTCTGGCTAATTGTGAACACGGGGTCGGCTGACCCCGTATCAGCAGTAGCACCTAACATCGCTGCTGATGTGTGGGAAGAACACTTTCACACTTTGTACCATGGGACAACTCTACTGAGGACTTGGCACAAAAGTTTTACTGCTGAAACGACTGAGCTTGATTTTTACTGAGGGAGGAGTCAGGGCTGCTATTGCCAAACTTCCAACCTGGCAAAGCCCCTGGGCTGGATAAAGTGCCTGGCGATCTTTTAAAAGATGAACCCAGGGTTTGGGCTCCTTATCTAACAGTTATCTTTAATGCAATTTTAGGGGGCATGGCGTTCCTAGTACTTGGCTGGGAGCAGAGATAGTCCCTATCTTCAAATAGGGCTCACCTCTGCTCCCAGCCAACTACAGGCCAATCAGCCTCATTGATGTGTCGCAAAAGCTGTTCACGAAGTTGATTTTAGACCGCCTTTTAGATTGGACGGAGGAATTTGACATCTTAAGCCCTTACCAAGCTGTCTTCTGTTAGAATGTATCCACCACGGATCAGATTTTTCGATTAACCCTGCTTTACTGGAAAACTGTTAAGATCGAGGGCAGCTCACTTTACACTGTCTTTGTGGACCTTCGTGCGGCCTTCGATCTAGTCCCACGTCAGAAACTGTGGAGTGTGCTTTCGAAATTGGGCATTCCTCCCCCTCTTCTGAATATGATAATCCGACTCCACACCGAGAATTTCGCACAGGTCAGGTGTGGGAAAAATGGTTCTTTGTCAGCTAGATTCCCCGTTGGCAGGGGGGTAAGACAGGGGTGCGTCTTGGCGCCCACCCTGTTTTGCCTCTACGTCAACGGGGTAATCTCCCACCTGAATGCGGTCCCCAATAGTGATGCTCCAAAACTTGCTGGGTATGGGATCTCTGCGATCATGTTCGCAGATGATACCTTACTACTATCCAAGACCCCTATGGGCATCCAGCGAGTTCTGGACGGCTTTGTATCTTTCTGTCGGGACCGGGGGTTGGAAATAAACACCTTGAAAACGAAATTCATGATCTTTAACCCTTCGATAATAACACGCCAGAGACCTGCGATAGGTGGAGTCCGGCTTGAAAGAGTTCAGACGTTTGAGTATCTAGGTCTCACCCTAAATGAAAGTATGACCTGGGTGCAACACCAAATAAAACCGCAACACCAGCACCCTGCTCGACAACCTCACCAACCTGGGACTCAAGCAACTGGTGTCCACCCCCACCCACCTCGCCGGACACACACTCGACGCTGTCTTCTCATCCAGCAAGGACATCAACTTCAGCCACACCACAGAGCTTCAATGGACGGACCACAGCTGCGTCCACTTCACCTTCAAGAAAACAACGACCCACCACCACCAGCAACAGACCGCCCGCAGAAGCTGGAACAAGATCACAGCAGACCAGCTCGCCACCTCCCTGAGCCAGCACCCTCCTGCCAGCTCAGCGAACCCCAGCCAGGCCGCCGACAACCTCACGAAGTGGATCAGCAACTGCGCGGACGAACTCGCCCCACTGAGGACCCCGCCCAGCAGACCCAGCAGCAAGAAAGCCCCATGGTTCACCGACGAACTCAAGAGCTCCAAGAAGAACTGCCGAGCCCTCGAGAAAGTCTGGAGAAGGGAACCGACACCGGACAACAGGACCTCCTTCAAACTTGCCACCCGGAAACACCACCAGCTGATCCGCGCCGCCAAGAAAACAGCATTCAAGGACCGGTTGGACAACAACGCACACAACTGCAAGGAACTCTTCAACATCGTCAAAGAGCTTTCCAACCCCAGCGCAGGAAACAACGACATCACCCCATCGCAAGACCTCTGCAACTCTCTGGCTTCATACTTCCACAACAAGATCGCGGACATACACAACAGCTTCAACAACCAACCAACGCACACCATGACCGAACAACCACCCCCCACCACCACCCTCCACGCCTGGACCCCGATCAGCACCGAAGACACCATCCGCACGATGAACTCCATCCACTCCGGATCACCGACCGACCCCTGCCCTCACCACGTCTTCAACAAAGCCGACGCTGTCATCGCACCCCACCTGCGAGACATCATCAACACATCCCTCGACACCACCATCTTCCCCGAGAGCTGGAAACACGCCGAACTCAGCGCCCTACTCAAGAAACCAACAGCGGACCCCACCGACCTCAAGAATTACCGCCCCATCTCGCTCCTCCCGTTTCCAGCCAAAGTCATCGAGAAGACCGTCAACAAGCAGATGGCCGCTTTCCTCGAGACGAACGGATCCCTCGACCCCTCACAGTCCGGCTTCCGAGCCAACCACAGCACCGAGACCGCCCTCATCGCCGCCACCGACGACATCCGAGCCCTGATGGACAATGGAGAAACAGCGGCCCTCATCCTCCTAGACCTCTCCGCGGCATTCGACACGGTCTGCCACCGCACCCTAGTACGGCGCCTCAGCAACGTCGGAATCCAGGACAAGGCGCTGGAGTGGATCACCTCCTTCCTCGACGGGAGAACACAGAGAGTCCGCCTACCACCGTACAAGTCAGAGGCCACCGAAGTCATCTGCGGCGTCCCCCAAGGATCATCTCTGAGCCCCACCCTCTTCAACGTCTACATGAGCCCCCTCGCGGCCATCGTACGCAAACACAACCTCAGCATAATCTCCTACGCCGACGACACCCAGCTGATCCTCTCCCTGACCAACGACCCCGCCGCCGCCAGAGCCAACCTGCACGAAGGGATGAAAGAGGTAGCCGAGTGGATGACGACCAGCCGCCTGAAACTGAACTCGGACAAGACGGAGGTCCTCATCCTGGGCTCCTCTCCCTCCGCCTGGGACGACTCCTGGTGGCCTCCCGCCCTGGGCACCGCACCCAAACCGACAGACCATGCACGCAACCTGGGCTTCATCCTGGACTCCTCCCTCTCCATGACCGGCAAGTCAACAACGTCTCCTCGGCATGCTTCAACATCCTACGCATGCTACGGAAGATCTTCTGGTGGATCCCCACCGAGACCAGGAAGACCGTCACCCAGGCCCTCGTCACCAGCCGACTGGACTACGGCAACGCCCTCTACGCCGGGACCACCGCCAAGCTCCAGAAGAGACTCCAGCGGATCCAGAACGCCTCAGCCAGACTCATCCTCGACATCCCACGAACCAGCCACATCTCCGGACATCTGCGAGACCTTCACTGGCTCCCCGTCAACAAAAGAATCACCTTCCGCCTCCTCACCCACGCACACAAAGCCCTACACGACCAAGGCCCGAGCTACCTCAACAGCCGAGTCAACTTCTACGCTCCCAAACGCCACCTCCGATCAGCCAACCACGCCCTCGCCGCCGTCCCCCGCATCCGAAGAGCGACTACAGGAGGAAGGTCCTTCTCCCACCTGGCCGCCAAGACCTGGAACTCCCTCCCGACCGACCTGCGCCTGACCCAAGACCACCTCTCCTTCAGGAAGAAGCTGAAGACCTGGCTGTTCGAGCAGTAGCGGCTCCCCCCCCCCCCAGCGCCTTGAGACCCCACGGGTATGTAGCGCGCTTTATAAGTGTCACTGATTGATTGATTGAACTTAAGTTGTCTCAAAAAGCAGGGGACATTCTTAAGTCATTAAATAAATCCTCTGTAAAACCAATTGGCCCACCCCTGGAAATTTATAAATTGCAGGCACGGGGGCGGTAATCTATGGTGGTGAACTGTGGGGTCACAAGTGTGCACCCGCGATTGCCGTCATGAAGAACACATTTTTAAGACAGTTGGTAGCACTTCCCCCTAGCACACCACTGCTGCAGCTCAGGCTTGACCTGGGCCTTAAACCCATAAATGAGGAACCGGGCCTCAAACCTTTAATTTTCTGGAGGAGACTCTGGGTAACCCCAGAGCTCAAAAACTACAGGCAAGAGCTCTCGGATGTTCTAAGACTACCGAATGCGCGGTAACTTCCTTGGTTGAAATACGTAAGAGAGGAATTTGAGAAATTAGGCCTCTCGCCCATGTGGTCCGACCCGGAGCATGCTTGCAGAAATTTATCGCGCAAGTATCTGGTTAATCTGTACCATGAAAGTAACCTAACTGCTCACTTATCGAATGCCCAAACTGGTACTCTGTCCGGCACGTTCTTAATGACTAAAGATTTTTTATAAATTTGAGTCTGTCTTCAACGATGTTAGTCCAGTTGCTTTTAGAAAGTTGTATTTCCAATGGAGACACAGCTCTTTGCCAGTTAGAGCCTTTACGAGCAAGTGGTGTCTATCCTCTCCCAAAAATTGTCCTGGTTGTACCTCGGAGTTGGAAAATGAATTGCATGTTGTGTTTTTCTGCCCTGTTTACCAGAAAGCTAGAAAGAAGTGGATTATTCCCCTTTGTAAAAATCTGGGGATTATGCATTGTTCGCAAGCTCATAGAATACTTAAAACGGATCTTTCTCCTCTAATTGTTTTTGCTGTAACTAATTTTTTAGCAGCCATGTGGAACATTAGAAGGAAATACGTGAACATTGTTGGAAATAGGATCCAGTAGATACATCTGTATAGTTTCTAGGGAGCTTGACCTCTAACTCTAGTTGGGCAGGGCATATTAGTTGACCATGCATCTATTTATGTGTACTGTCATGTACTATGCTGTGGTGAAATAGCTCCCAGGACACGCGATGATTGTAGTCTTTTACTGTGTTTTGACGCAATGTATCAATTTTTAATTGTTCAATCCAATGTTATTTCTTTTATGACAACATTGTCGAAATAAAGATGAAATGAATGAATGAATATTGTGACTTTAATCGTCTTCCTTTTTGTACAGTATCCTATATCTGAACCCAAGCTGTGGTTTGGTTTCAATCCCTAGATGACGCGCAGTAATGCCACTTTTTTGCAGCGAATCCGGGCAGCATCAGCATCAGCTCGGGGAGTGGCTGCCCACCCCTCCCTTTCCCAAATCGTCATAGGATGAGGTAGGATCACTAAGCATCACAGACCCCACCCCACGATGAGTTGCGAAAGGGTGGGATTCCCTTACTCTCACAGCGTCCAAAAGCCTGACAGAAAACATGAAAAAAAGCATAATATCACCTCACACAAAACCAATGCAAAAACATCACATGACAATTCAATCTGATAAATTAGACCTCACATAACCACCATCCCCCATCACAAACCAAAACCCTAAATATCACAAATCATGTGAGTTGGCCAGACTGTCATGAAAAGCAATAAACAGGGAACCAAAACTAAATAAAAATAGCGCCCCAAAGAATAACAAAGACAGGACGCAGCAGTCTAAGCTAAGCAACACACCGCACAACACAGTCTACAATAGAACACCACCAGGGTAGAACAAACGGCATGGGGTATACCCAAAACACATATCAAGGGGTACATAACTCCCCAACGCACGGGATACATGACTCCCCGAAACACACATAAAGTAAAACACACAGCACAAGGTACATGACTCCCCAACTTAATGTTCTCAAATTACAACACTCTGCCAGAATATAACACTGAGCCACCATCACCCACCGCCACGGGGCTGCTGAAACAATAGGTAGGCAGGCCTCGGTGGTTAAATGTGGCTTGCTCAGAGACAGAGCTGTCCATGGGGGCTAATGACAAAATGTGGGTTTACCTTCAGGATCCCCTGTTGTGGCATCCTTGGCAATTATTTATTACTGGCAGAAAGGGTGGGGATGCACTTCACACCGATGCTGGTTCACACATTGTTCGAGTTGTTTTAGGACTAGGGGGGCGCAGGAGCCCACACATGTTTGAGTGCCAGTGGCTGCAATGACACCTTTCATGTTGAATTAGCTGGCAGTTTCATCTTTAAGCCACCTTTGATTCGGCTTGGATGCCAGAGGGTGGTGGGAGGGGTCACTGCTTTTCACACACTTTAACGTGATCACAGAGAGGAGGGCAACATTTCACACGTGTTTGTAGGTGTGGGCTCAACATCATGTTAGTCTGGGCAAATCATTTAATCTCCTCGTGCCTAAAAAACACAAAAATGGATTGTGCCCTTGTGTAACGAAACTGGTGCTCATTCATGTAAAGCGCTCCAATACCTTCGAGGCGAGTTTGCGCTACATAAAACTAAGGTATAAAAAAACCTGTCGATAGTTGCTTGCCTTTAACTGGTCCGTAGGTGTTTGTCGTATTTAGATCTCTCAAACACACTAAAGGATGTTCGGGGTTGGGGGTGAATCAGGAGAACTAATGCGAGCTCCAATCCAGGTGTAACAAAAGGCCAAAGTCTACATGATGTGTCTGGTGATTTTTTTGTCACAAAATTCTACGGCACACTACATAATTAAACTCCCACTACATACCACTCCACATAATTACATCCAGTGAATGTGTGTCTTTCTGAAAAATAAATATGTTTTATATATGTATATGTAAAGGTCGATGGAAGAATAAATGTTTAAGTAAGTGTCTAAATGGATGATTTAAAAAAAAATGGATTGGTTAATTGGCTTATTAAGTGTATCTTATTGAATACATATATTAGCGAGTAATGTTTAAATATTTAAATAAATGTATCAGTGTTTCACTTTGTGTATAAGTGGCTGCATGGGTTGGTGAGTAGCTACATGTGTGTGTACATGGGTTATTAGATGTTTTTTTTAGTATCAGTATGAGTGTCTGTATGGTTTGATGGGGGTATTACTTAGCACATAGATGCATCAATGACTGACTCACTGTTTGTATGTATTTTGAAGACAGCATATGTGCAGTACTGTATGGGTGGATGAGTGTGTATATGTGTGTGTTAGTGAGTGAATGACTGTCTCACTAGTGTCTTTATCAGTAACTACATATGTTTTAATCTAGTATATGTGAGTATTGATGTATATAAGTGATTATATGTGAGAGTGAGAGATTGTAAGAGTTCCTGTTTAAATAAGTATTTCTTTCTATAAGTGATTGCTTAAGAGAGTAAGTATGTGTAAGTTTCCTTAGAAGTAAGGTGGTAGTGTGTATATAGCTGTATATGCAAATAAATGGATGTTCAATAGTTTATTTGCATGTGTGAGTAACTTTTGGATGACTGTTGGTGTGTAACAGGATGTATAGTTGTATCACTACATATGATGAGTACGTATATGTATGAGTGACTATATAGAACTGTTGGTGAATGAGTGAATGTGTATATAGATGGTGGAATTACTGAATTGGTTGTTGTAACTGGTATGGGTATCTCCTTTTTTTTGAAAATGTTAGTTTCTATTTTTAAATATGTGTTTCAAGGGTTACATTACACTGAAAGGAGGTCTTTCACTCTGTCACAGGGATGGTGTCATCAGTGATGTCATGAGTGATGTCACTGACCATGTCATGAGTGATGTAATGTATGACATCATCAGCAGTGCATTGCAGGCGCGCAAGTTATAGTGAGTCCAACTAACTATAACGTGGGAATTTCAATGGTTTTATGTCAGTAAAATTTCCAGCTAACTATAACTGGTGTCAAACCTATGGTTTTTTCAGTGAACTTAATAGGTTTTTTAAATGCTAATTCCTAACTATAACTGGTGTGAAACCTATGGTTTTTTCAGTGAATTGCATAGGTTTTTTAAATGCTAATTCCTAACTATATATAGGGCCTCAAACCTATGTTTTTTTCAGTGAATTTCAAAGGTTTTTTAATAGCAAATTTCTATTTCTATCAAATATAATATTTTTTATAATGAATCCTATATTGTATATTTATGTAATACTATTTTTTATATGTACATATATATATATATATATAATTTTTTTGCCCTGGAGCGCTCTCGCTGCGCGTACCGGTGTGCACACCGGGATGCGCATTCTTGCGGCGCGCCCCGGTGCGCGTACCGTTGAGCGCCCCTTTTGCGCTATTGCCGCGAACGAAAACATCATCGTGACGTATTGTGTAGCCGCGTCCGCGTGATACGCACGGCGTAAGCGCACCCGGAAGCACCCGAGCACATATGATCGCGCTACGTAAGCGCCCCGGGGCGCGAAGCGTAAGCGCGTCGGGTCATGTGACCTGAAAAGAACACATGCAACGCCGGCACCCTAACAACTATGCTGAGGCAGAGGTCAGAGAACTGACCAGAAACCCTCCCCAATCTTCTCCCAGCACCTCCCAAAGTAAACAACCCACTCCATCGGGTCCAGAGACAAGGGAGATGGTCCCAAACATCCAAACCCAGTTTGGAGAATTCAAAATAGTTTGTATATTTTGTGGAATAACAATTTGCTATGGAGAGCAAAGTATTAAACTCATTAACCGTGCTGGAGACAACCACAAGTGCAAAAACAAATCTTAATTTTTTCCTGGTTTTTTTTGCTCCAGTTTAGCCGTTTACAATTCCCTGTTTTTGTTTATCCCCATAAAAATTACAAAAAAATATAAAATTGTTCATAAAAGCCAGAAAAAGTAAAAAATGTTCCAAAAAACAATAAAAAAAATATAAAACAACAAACAGAATAAAATAAAAACAGTTCTTTTTAGAACTACCTCCAATTTATAAAAAAATGCTACATTTTAAAAAAACTCTGTCATTCTTTTTTCCCCATGGTACTCTCCCCGGTACGCTCCGCGGTGCGCGTACCGGGCGCTCCCCCCGCGCTCCCCCCGCGCTCCCCCCCTTTTGGTCATTTCCCCCTTTGTTTTTGCCACCTCTTGTGTCTCGATCCTACCGAGACACAAGATGGCGGCTGCTCTGGACTGTTTGAAATGTTGACAGACACCAGAGAGCCAATCAGCTTTCCGCTCGCGAACACTCCATAACACACACCCCCACTCCATATAATCCCAGTACGCTCAATACCAGATAATTACTATCCACAAAATTCCACAGCACACCATGCCATATAATTCCACTACACAAATCCACTCATACCACACAATTCCACAACTACCACATACATCCAATCCACACCACAAAATTCCACATCTTGCCACAAAATTTAACAGCACACCAAATAATTAAACTCTAATACGTACCACTCCACAATACAAAATTCCATTCCACATAATTGCACTCCATAACACAGAATCCAACTCCACCCAGTACACTCAATGTCACAAAATTACTATACACATAATTCCACTGCACACCTTGGTAAATAATTCAACTACACAAATCCACACCGCACCACACTATTCGACAACCAACAATTCCAATCCAACCCACATAATTGCACTACACACCACATACATACACTCATAACATAAATAAAAGACATTATCATTTACAACACCAATACCTCTAACTTAAGAAAATGCAAGACCAGTTTGCATTGCATATGCTTGTTTTCTTTGAAGTTGAGCATGGCGCCTGTTTTAGAGATTCCGTGCTTCATGTTTCAGCTTTGTCTTTGTGCATTCCTTCGCTCCAAACCAGGGCCGGCTTTATCGCTGGTGGTGCCCGGTGCGACAATTAATTTGTTTGTGCTCACACACCCCACGACCGCCTCCTTGGATTCTCTCTCTGCCACCTGCAAATGTGCCCCTCATCTCTCCTATCATAAAATATTGCTAAACACAGTGCCCCCCTGAGGTAACACCGCCCCCTCCACAGGTCCTCGCCCAGTGTGGCTGCACCAGTCGCACTGCCCTAAAGCCAGCCCTACTCCAAACAAGCAAGCACTCTTCGGTCCCCCAGGGGCACAAGCAGGCATCCACTCCAGTGCACCTTTTTGAACATGTGTGCTATGATGGCAGCCTGCAACATGACAGAGAGCTGCACCTGCCTGCTGGTGCTCAGCTCAGCCTTTCTCTGCAACGTCCTTAAAATCTTGCTCCCCTCTTTTTACTCTATACTAGTAAGTAAAACCGGATGGGGGAGGTAGGATGCCAAAAGACTTATGGTGCTGGAGACTGTTTTTTGTTTCTTCTGGCATTTCTTTGCTTCCTCCTATTTGCCTGCACAGCCAGTCGCCAGTCCTTGTTTGCCACCAGCCCCTACCTCCCAGCGCATTGTTGCTGGTTTAATTTAATTTTAGTGAGCGCTTGCGGTGCTCTAATTTTACTGCAACTACCCACTCTTCCAATCATATTTTCTTAAAGTCAAAAGTGGAGAATACATTCATGGAGAAAAATATAAACATGCTCCCAATAACCAGTTAAACCAGTTTAAAAAGGTGTTTCTTCAGCTGTTTGTTCCATATTAACACTACTTTGCTCTAATGAGCTTTTTTATCCTTGTTTTTTTTTCTTCTTTACTTCACTTGGGTGTAAAAAAGATTTTCACTTTAAGTGAAAAGCCTCGAATGGTAGAGAGTGGTTCGGAATTTAAACTGGGAGAGATGTGAGGTTACCGGATGACTGTCACCCAGGACGCTGTGCTCAAGTCCAGGATTTATTTCAACAAATTAAAGTGCCACACAGATTCGACGCAGAGGTTTGTGGTGACGCTCTAGTGTTCCGCTTGCGGAACAGGAAGTCCGCAAACAGGAAGCGGAAGGCGGCCATTTGGAGTAATTGGCGCCTACCGCTATTGATACAGTCACGGCTCCCGGCACTCCGGTAATAAAGCGCAATTTGCTTAACATAACGTGTTGGTGTGTTCATTTGGCAACACTACAATGGCGACGAGTGATGCGATCTAGACCCATGTACCACCAGCAAAGTGAAGGGCACCCACAACGTGACGAAACGCCGCAAATACCCGGAGCGTGGCAGAGGACCTGACAATCAAGCAGAAAAGAGCGCGAAAACGTACCAGCACTCCAGCAAAGCACAGTACCCCAGAAGTAAGCGGGTCTTAACTATAAAAAGGGGAGAGGCCTGGAACAAAGACAGCACAGTGCAGTGCAGTGGTGCACAAAATATGTGGCAGGAGCGAAGGTGGGCCAAGCGACCTATAGCACTGAGCAGCATAAGGGGGAACAGCAGGAGGAGTGTAGCCCCATCCAACAGGGCGTCTCACCCCTGACACAAGCGAAGGTGTGCCCGGCAAGCTGGCAGAGCAGCAAACAGGCAAAGAGGTGCCTGGCTCTATACACCCCGCCAAAGGAAACAGCCCGCAGACGTTGCCCGGTCCTCTGGGGCGGAAGGAGGAGAAGAAAGCGACGACGAGCGCGGCGAAGGGGATGCAGCTGAGCAGCCCACGCCAGGGAGTCCACCCAGTCGAGCGATCCCAGTTCCTGGGAACCAGAGAGGTGCGCACAAAATGGCAGCCCAGTCCTCCTCCCTCACTCAGCTAGTGCCATTCCTGACGAAGAGTGGCGAACCGGAGATGCAATGGGAAGACTGGAAAAGGTACTTCCTTAACTACCTAGATGCATTAGAAGAGGAAGGAGATACTCCGTTCTCTAGCAAGAGGAAGAAGAAGATACTGTTACACAACTTGGGCCCGGAAGGCATAAGAGTGCACGACACCATAGTCAAGGGCGTGAGGGACGCCACGGATACAGATGTCTTCAGCCACGCCATCGCGGACCTCGATGCACACTACAGACCGGTTGTGTGCGTCGCCATAGACAGATACAACTTCTTTCAAAGAAAGCAGAAGAGCAATGAGTCAGTGGACGAATATGTTGTGGCCCTACAAAAGTTAGCCCTCACGTGTAAGTTTGGTGCGCTACACGACGACCTGATCAGGGACCAAATCATCATGCACACCTCCAGCACCCATGTCCAAGAGAAACTATGGGTAAATGGGGACGCCCCCTCAAAGAAATCTGGGCGATGGTAAAAAAGGCTGAATTATCCAAACGATGTGCGCAAGCGGCCAAGAAGGAAACAGGGGGGACGCAAACCATGTGCAAGATAATGACACCGGAGAGAAGTGAACGGACGAGGCAGAGAGACCAACCGAAGAATCTAGATGGACGACGACCAGCCCCAACTAGTCAAACGGACCAGAGAACGAGCAAAGGTGGGCGGCTGAGCTGCTACAAGTGTGGTAGCACATCACATCTCGGTAATGACAAAGCGTGTCCGGCGTTCAGGGCGGGATGCTCCTACTGCAACGTGTTCGGACACTACGAGAAAGTGTGCCGCCGGAAGCAAAAAGGGGCGATGGTCAGGTATGTCGACCAAGAGCAGCAAGAGGATGTGGACATCCAAGAATAAGATGACAACCTAGAAGAGGTCCTCTACATCGATGTTCAGGTGCTAGAGATGGATGGTTCTGAGTCAGATAAGCCAAGACTGGACATGCACATAGGTGGGGTGCCCATAGAGATGGTTGCGGACAGCGGTGCTCCCATCTCCATAATACAGAAACGAGTGTGGGAGGAAAAATTTGTCTCCAACATCGAAGAGGCACTCCGTCCAATGGACTTAAGGCCAGTCACATACACTGGACAGAAGATTCCCATGTTGGGATACTGCCCCCTCCTGTTTGAATTCAGGGGCCGCCAAGCAAATTGCAAGCTATACATCTCAGAGAGGGGCCCCTCAGTGCTAAGCTGGAAGGACCAGGGTGCCTTGGGCATACAACTGAACCCAGGCGGCATTGAAAAAATCCTACTAATGGACATGGAAGAGAAAGACGATGCGGAGTCATGGCACAGAGCATATCCCAGAGTCTTCAACGGACAAATTGGAGAACTATCAAAGTACAAGCACCTCATCAAACTGAAAGAAGGAGCGAAACCCGTTGTCCATAAGGTGAGAAACATCCCATTCCGTTGCAGAGAAGCGGTGCAGAAGGAGCTGGATAGGCTGGAAAAGGAAGGAGTGATCAGAGCCATAGAGAGTGCAGAATGGCTTTCACCTCTGGTTGTAGCCCAGAAACCCAATGGCAAGGTGCGGCTGTGCGTCGATCTCAGGGAACTAAATAAGAACATCGTGATCGACAAATTCCCGCTGCCCCGCATTAATGAGATGCTGGCGAAAACCAAAAACATCAAGTGGTTTTCTACAGTGGACTTATCATCTGCCTACCACCAAGTGAAGCTGCATCCATCATGTTGCCACCTCACGTCTTTCATTACGCCTTTCGGCTGCTACGAGTTTGTGAGAATGCCGTTTTGCCTCGCCTCAGCGGCGGCGGTCTTTCAGAAGATGATGCACAGGATTCTGAGGAACATTGAGGATGTACAGTTCTTCTAAGACGACATTTTGGTCATGGGAAGAACCAAGCAGGACCACAATGAGAAACTACACAAAGTGCTGCGCACATTACAGGACAATGGACTGACGGCGGAGTGGACAAAATGCAAGTTCGGAGTGCAGTCCGTCACTTACCTAGGTCACAAAGTGAGCGAAAAGGGGATAGAACCTAAGAGGGCCAACATGAAAGCCATTCTGGAAGCCCCCACGCCAAGCAAGAAAGAGGATGTTCGGTCATTCCTAGGAATGGCCGAGTACTACAGCAAGTTCATTCCTCACTTCGCCACAAAAACTTATCTCCTGCGCCAGCTACTGAAAGAAAAGAACAAGTTCGTATGGAGCAAAGATGAACAGACAGAATTCGACACCCTCAAAAGGGAAATGGGTAACACCATTCCACTGAAAGGATTTGACCCAACAGCAGCATCGATCCTTACAACAGATGCCAGCGACCGCGGTTTTGGAGCGGTACTAATGCAGCAGTCCGAGAACGGTGACACGTCAACAGTCAGTTTTGCCTCAAGATCACTTGCGCCCAATGAGGAAAAGTTCAGCGTAATTGAAAAAGAAATGCTGGCAGTGGTTTGGGCCATGGAAAGATTCAGGCAGTACTTGTGGGGAGCGAAATTCCTAGTGAGGACGTACCACAAGCCCTTAGTAAGAGTGCTGACTTCCAGTGGCCATGCTCACGCGACCCCTAGAATCGCAAAAATGACACTTAGGCTACTGGACTTTGTGTATGATGTGGAACACATCCCGGGACCGCAGAACAAGGTGGCAGACTTCCTCAGCAGAGCGGCATCCATGGAAGAGGCGGATAACCACGAGAGACACAGATGGGAAGGATACGTGGTAGCCACCATCCAGGAGGCAGAGAACGTAATCAGTGCCCAGGAATGGGAAGAAGCCTACAAAGAGGACGGGGACTTGGAAGCCATCAAAGGGTATGTGGTCCACAGGTGGCCGGAAAAGAGGCACCTCAAGGAAGAACTTAGGAGATACTGGGAAGTACAAGATGAACTGTAGTTGGCAGAGAATCCGACATTCTTATTGAGAGGTGACAAAGTAATCCCACCACGCGTCATACTTGATCATTTGATGTCGTTACTGCATGAGGGACACCAGGGCATCACGAAGACCAAAGCCCTTGCTAGGCAAGCGTACTGGTGGCCAGCCATTGATACTCAGATCGAACTATATGTACGGCAGTGCGAATCATGTGCCAAGGCAGACAAGTCACAGAGCATGCTAAGACTAAGCGTGGGCGGAAAATCCGTTCCGCTCGCGGATTTTGCGGATTTTCGGGAAATCCGCAATCCGCGAGATTTGCGGATTTCCCGCAAAATCCGCAAATTCGCACGCAGCGGATTTTTTTGGCGGCGCGCGGCGTTGGTGATACAATTTTTGCGGCGCGCGGCGTTTATCATCGTTTGCCGAGTTGTTTTTTTCGATAGTTTGCGAGTGCTGCGCCATTTTGGATCTTGCTGTGTGATCCCGCGGGAATTGGCGAGCGCGATTACGTCATCGCGGCTTGCCAGCGAGAGTTTGTCAACGCGAGTACGGCGAGATCACGTCTCGCGGTACTTCGCAAATTGCGAGATTTGAGATGCGGCGCGCGAAAATATAAATTTGCAATTCTGCACAAGAAATCCACCAGCAAGCAGCATAAACCTTCTAGAAATGATGATTTTTATGTGAATAACTCCTTAGTTTGACATTTGCCTGCACTTTTTTAGCGAGGAGTCCATTTTGGGGAGGGGGGCAGGGGGGTGGGAGGAAGGAAGTGCCCCATAGTCTTCAACTTCCTGTTCCTGTTCAGCAGGCTCCTCCCAGTGCTTTGTCCATCTCCTGGTCACTTTTCATTCGGATGTGGACCTGGAAGGATTACCTTTTGTGGATGCTGCTGGATCTTTGGATTTGAGGCCTTTTTGACTTTCTTTGGATCACTGTTGGATTAGAAATTTTACAAGTAAGTTTGTTTGGGGCATTACAGTTGCTGCAACTAAAATTTTGGGATTTTCGATTTTTGGGCTGTTTTGGGGCCTTTTCCCAGGGGTACTCAGTGGTGGGTGGACTGATTCTTTCTGTGGGTTGTCTTGAATTTAAACATCATGGAGGCCATAGATGAATTGGGATTGTGCTGATTTTTCTGTGTTTTTCGATTTTTTTTTTTTGTAAAATTTTGTGTTTTTCGATTTTTGACCTGTTGTTGGGGCCTTGACCAGGGGTAGTGAGTGGTGCATGGGGCCTAGTCTTTCTGTGGGCTGTCTTGAATTTAAACATCATGGATGGAATGGGATTGTGCTGATTTTGCAGTGTTTTTCGATTTTTGGGGGTGTTCATGGGGAGGGACATGCCATGTGGCTGGTGGCCATTTTGAGTGCAGCTACAGGCACTGGCCATGTGCTGGCAGGCAAGTGGCCATTTTGAATGCAGGCTTTGTTGTTAGGCCTCCAACCATTTTGCCTACTTTTCAACCTTTATTTATGCCAGGGGTAGTGAGTCTTGCATGGGCCTAGTATTTCTGTGGGTTGTCTTGAATTTAAACATCATGGAGGCCATGGATGGAATGGGATTGTGCTGATTTTGCAGTGTTTTTCGATTTTTGGGGGTGTTCATGGGGAGGGACATGCCATGTGGCTGGTGGCCATTTTGAGTGCAGCTACAGGCACTTGCCATGTGCTGGCAGGCAAGTGGCCATTTTGAATGCAGGCTTTGTTGTTAGGCCTCCAACCATTTTGCCTACTTTTCAACCTTTATTTATGCCAGGGGTAGTGAGTCTTGCATGGGCCTAGTATTTCTGTGGGTTGTCTTGAATTTAAACATCATGGAGGCCATAGATGAATTGGGATTGTGCTGATTTTTCTGTGTTTTTGCGATTTTTTTTTTTTGTAAAATTTTGTGTTTTTCGATTTTTGACCTGTTGTTGGGGCCTTGACCAGGGGTAGTGAGTGGTGCATGGGGCCTAGTCTTTCTGTGGGCTGTCTTGAATTTAAACATCATGGATGGAATGGGATTGTGCTGATTTTGCAGTGTTTTTCGATTTTTGGGGGTGTTCATGGGGAGGGACATGCCATGTGGCTGGTGGCCATTTTGAGTGCAGCTACAGGCACTTGCCATGTGCTGGCAGGCAAGTGGCCATTTTGAATGCAGGCTTTGTTGTTAGGCCTCCAACCATTTTGCCTACTTTTCAACCTTTATTTATGCCAGGGGTAGTGAGTCTTGCATGGGCCTAGTATTTCTGTGGGTTGTCTTGAATTTAAACATCATGGAGGCCATAGATGAATTGGGATTGTGCTGATTTTTCTGTGTTTTTCGATTTTTTTTTTTTGTAAAATTTTGTGTTTTTCGATTTTTGACCTGTTGTTGGGGCCTTGACCAGGGGTAGTGAGTGGTGCATGGGGCCTAGTCTTTCTGTGGGCTGTCTTGAATTTAAACATCATGGATGGAATGGGATTGTGCTGATTTTGCAGTGTTTTTCGATTTTTGGGGGTGTTCATGGGGAGGGACATGCCATGTGGCTGGTGGCCATTTTGAGTGCAGCTACAGGCACTGGCCATGTGCTGGCAGGCAAGTGGCCATTTTGAATGCAGGCTTTGTTGTTAGGCCTCCAACCATTTTGCCTACTTTTCAACCTTTATTTATGCCAGGGGTAGTGAGTCTTGCATGGGCCTAGTATTTCTGTGGGTTGTCTTGAATTTAAACATCATGGAGGCCATAGATGAATTGGGATTGTGCTGATTTTTCTGTGTTTTTCGATTTTTTTTTTTTGTAAAATTTTGTGTTTTTCGATTTTTGACCTGTTGTTGGGGCCTTGACCAGGGGTAGTGAGTGGTGCATGGGGCCTAGTCTTTCTGTGGGCTGTCTTGAATTTAAACATCATGGATGGAATGGGATTGTGCTGATTTTGCAGTGTTTTTCGATTTTTGGGGGTGTTCATGGGGAGGGACATGCCATGTGGCTGGTGGCCATTTTGAGTGCAGCTACAGGCACTGGCCATGTGCTGGCAGGCAAGTGGCCATTTTGAATGCAGGCTTTGTTGTTAGGCCTCCAACCATTTTGCCTACTTTTCAACCTTTATTTATGCCAGGGGTAGTGAGTCTTGCATGGGCCTAGTATTTCTGTGGGTTGTCTTGAATTTAAACATCATGGAGGCCATAGATGAATTGGGATTGTGCTGATTTTTCTGTGTTTTTCGATTTTTTTTTTTTGTAAAATTTTGTGTTTTTCGATTTTTGACCTGTTGTTGGGGCCTTGACCAGGGGTAGTGAGTGGTGCATGGGGCCTAGTCTTTCTGTGGGCTGTCTTGAATTTAAACATCATGGATGGAATGGGATTGTGCTGATTTTGCAGTGTTTTTCGATTTTTGGGGGTGTTCATGGGGAGGGACATGCCATGTGGCTGGTGGCCATTTTGAGTGCAGCTACAGGCACTGGCCATGTGCTTGGCAGGCAAGTGGCCATTTTGAATGCAGGCTTTGTTGTTAGGCCTCCAACCATTTTGCCTACTTTTCAACCTTTATTTATGCCCAGGGGTAGTGAGTCTTGCATGGGCCTAGTCTTTCTGTGGGTTGTCTTGAATTTAAACATTATGGAGGGCATGGATGTATTGGGATTGTGCTGATTTTGCAGTGTTTTTCGATTTTTTTGTGCTCTATAACTGAACTGATGTTCCTCTGTCTTCCATTTTTTTTAGGTGCACAAGACTCAAGAGAACCACCAGTGCCAGGAAGAAGTCCTGCAGCGGTGTGTGTGTGCAGCATAACGTCACGCGACGTCACGTCTGGCCTCAGACAACTCTACAATTCGTGCAACTGCGGCCTGCTGTCTGACCTGCTCTGAAGAAGATGGCCCCAAAGAAAGTTCTCCGTAGCTCCTCTAGCAAGAAAGTTGCTAGTAAGGAGCAGAAGAAGCAAGTTACCAAGGAGGCTGGTGTGCCACCCACCACTTTTTTTGGGAGCAAAAAAAAAAGTACGCCTGCAGCAGCAGGATCTGCTGGGGACCAACCTGAGAGCAGCACCCCTGCTCCATTGGGTTCAGTGCCTCCACCACCACGCCAACTTAAGTCAAAGCCCTTGAGTGCTTCAGAGGCAGTCAGTGTACTTCTCCAATCACCATCGACCAGTGATGTTGGCTCATCGCAAGAAAGTAGCAGCAATGTCCCTGAATCAACACAGGTTGTTGTAACTCATCTGACAAGTGTTGAACAACCACAGCCGCAACAACAACACCATGTGCAAGTACACGCCCAAGTACATGTGGAAGGAGAGGCAGCAAAAGGAGATGCGCAAGCAAAGGTGCATGGACGTTCACAAGTGCCCACAATAGTTGTTCCTCCCGAAGTAGGGGCACATTTGGAAATCGACAATGAAGCTGAGGTATCATTGGAAGCCACTCCTCCTGATGATCATTCATTGTCTTCCACATCCCTAGCAAGGAAAAGATCAAGGGGGGTGTCTACATCTTCTTCAAGCCCACCTCGTTCTGGTGCAAGTGATCTGTCTTGGGAACCACGACAACTGCGGTCTGACAGTGAGGCAGAGGCACACCATGATCTGCCACCGGTACCTAAGCGTAAAAGGAAGGTCGTCCAAAAACTCAAACCTATGGAGTGTGATGAGGCTCAACAAGAAGTGACAGATACTGCTGGTGATGAAGCCTCTCACGATGACGACGAGGCAGTCATCACAAAGGTCACTGCAGCCCCACCGGGCATGCAGCAAAGAGACATTTTGACCCTATCCCGAGAAGCTGCTGAGCGTGATGATGATGTCGGCGAGGAGGCAATGGAAATGGAATCATTAGATTTGGAGTTAAGTAGTACACCAAAACCTACCGCTTCCATATTTCTTCCTCGCAAGAAGGTACCCACCTCGTCCTCGACCTCAATTCGTGGTGGTGAAAGTGCAAAACGTACTGAAGTTCGGCAATCCACATCCTCCACTTCATCTGTCATTAGCAGCAGGACCACCACCACCAGTATCGCCGCCTCCTCCGGCCCCCGAAGACATTTCAAGTCTCCAGTTTGGGACTTCTTTAGTGTTTGCCCAAAAAAGGAAAACGTAGCCATTTGTAGCCTTTGTAAGCTTCGATATAGTCGTGGTAAGCTTGGTTCTAACTATGGTACCGGAGGCCAGAGAGGTCATCTTGAGAGAAGGCACCCTGTCGAATGGTTTCCGCACCTAGAGGCGGTCAAGAAAGCCGGAATTGCACGTAATGAAAACGTTGATTTGTCATCTGCTGATGACGAGGAGGTAGAAGAAGACGATTCAAACACTTCACTTACACCCAGTTCCCATGTCAGCAGCACACCCCATGGGAGCCACACTAAGAGTGTGGGAGAGAGTGAGACATCAATGCGGAAAAGTTCATCAGCGAGCGTAACTGGGTCGAAGAGATCATCATCATCCCGTAAATCATTGGTCCAGGGCAACATTAAAAAGATGTTGTTTACAGAAGCGCAATATGAACGCAACCACCCAATGACCCGTCTGTATAACACTAAGCTGGCTAAAATGCTAGCTCTGGACCTTCTCCCTTTTTCTTTTGTAGAAGGGGTTGGTTTTCTAGAATTAGTGACAGTGCTCTGCCCTAAATGGAAGGTTCCTAGCCGGTTCTATTTTGCCCGAGTTGCGGTTCCAGCACTACATGAAGATGTTCTGAAGGTGATTGGGGCAGCTTTGGAGAAGAGTGCTGTTCACACTATACATCTGACAACAGACATGTGGACCAGTGGCGCAGGCGCTGATTACATGTGCATCACTGCACACTGGGTCTCTTTTTCAGGGGCTAAAGCAAAGCTAAACTCAGGTGTTGACACTAACATTGTTTTTAAAGGTGCTCGGAAACATGCAACACTAGCCATGTTTGGTTTGGAGAAACGTCACACAGCAGAAAACATTTTGGATGTCTTTAACACAAAGGTCCTTAACTGTCTGTCCCCACTAAAACGCAAGGTTGGTTATGTTTCCACAGACAATGGCTCCAATATAGTTAAGGCCATGAGGGACGGTTACTATTTCAGAGTGCCGTGTTTGGCGCACTGTATAAACCTGGTTGTCCAAAAATTCTTGGGTAATAAACGCAGTGCAGCGTACAGTGTATTGGACAACTGCCGAAAAATTTGCAAGCATTTCAGGCATTCTTTTAAGGCCCGCAAGCAGCTGAGGAGCATGCTATATCAAAGTCAAATGCCAGTGAAAGCACTCATCCAGGAGGTGGTAACACGTTGGAACTCAACCTTCTACATGCTTGAGCGTCTGTATGAGCAGTATACGCAACTCGATCAATTTTTCTTGAAAGAGGGTATAGAGGAGCTGAGGATGGGTGGGCCGCAATGGAACATAGTTGAAAGCCTAACACGCATGCTTCGTCCTTTTGAGGTCTTCACACGTGCAGTCAGCAAGGAGGACTCTAATTTGGGAAAAGCTATCCCATTGTTGTACATGCTGGAGGACCAACTGAAGGAGGTGTGTTCTGTGTTTCGAAAAGATGACAAAAAGAAAGACTCTTTGCTTCTGGCTGAGACATTATTAGAGCTCCTACAAGGTGATGAACGTCTTCAAAAGATCCACTCAGAACAGCATTACATTTGTGCTACTATTCTGGATCCACGCTACAAAAAGGCGCTGGCAGGCAGAGCATTCTTTCCTTTTGCTGATGAAGATGTTACAAAGTACAAACGTTGGCTAGCCTTGTCAGCCAAGAAGTTTGAAACAGAACGGCTGGAAATTGAAGGAAATGGCAGTACATCAGCAGGCCATCCCCAGTCAAAACAATCCACTTCTGCACCTGTGGCTGTGGCACAAGTGACCTCTCAGCCGTTAAAGACACCGGCAACCGCATCATCTGCACGAAAGACAGCAGAAACATTGGAGGCTGAAGAGGATTGGCTAGCTCTGCGTGGGTTTGGTTCTCAAAAGGCCAGAGGCACAGCAAGAGCTACGCAAAGTGGAGGAACCTTGGAGGAGGACCTTGAGTCGATGGTGAAGGACTATCTGAATGACTCCACAGAGGTCTATGTTAATTCTGACCCATTGGCGTATTGGCATGGGAAAAAAGAATTGTGGCCACAGCTCACCAACCTGGCTTTAAACTACTTGTCTTGCCCACTCGCAAGTGTGTCTTCTGAACGGGTTTTCAGTGCGGCTGGTGGGATTGTAACTCCCAAACGGAGCCGCCTCTCGCCCAAAAATGTGGAGAGGTTAACAATGATCAAGATGAATCAGCACCTCATACCACCAGATATAAGAGTACGAGAGAGCGTGCCGGATGAAGAGGAGGTGGCCAGCACCATAGATGAGGGAATTTCTACTCTGTCAGGTGGCACTGACCTCACCCGGGCTGAATTCGCAGAGTATGATGACGAAGCCTTATTCTTATTCCTGGACCGTGATTCCGACTTCGAGCCCTGAAAATGAGACAACGAATCAATAACTTTCTTTTTCATCCTTATTCACTTTTATTCCTGTGTGTCTGTCTTTCTTTGTTGTGCACAGTTAATATAATTCAAACTTTAATCAGATAATCACAAAGACAAGCCCATCAGCAGAACTGTCTTCACTTGTTTGCTAATTTATTTGAAGGTGCCGCAGTCTGCATTCCTCAGGTTCACAAGTTCAGAAGAACATGCTCCTCTATCCTCCTCCTCCAGACTCCTATTTCCATCAAAGCAGAGGGCTGGTTTACGCCCAATGAAGAAAGACTCAGCACTTGTGGGGGTGTTGTTCTACCTCTTTGCAGGTGAGTTGACGGGTCTGGGGCCATTGCTGGGAAGCACTAAAAGTGGTTTGTGCCAAATCCGAGGCGGAAATTTTTTTGTGTTTTTGATGACTTGCTTGCCTTTGAGGTGCTCTTAGGGGGGGTTCCGTCTGTTTGTGGGTGAGTTTCATGGTCTGAGAGCATTGCTGGGACACTCTAATCTTGATTGCATTTGCTTTTCAGGAAATCCGTCGTGCCAACCCCGACTTATGGCCCAGCTACGCAGCGCGTTTGGACCGAAGGCCCAGAAATATTGCAAGTATGAGAGTTTGCTTTTGGCCTGTTTGGGGGTGTTATACTTCTTGGCGGGTGGGTTGCCGGGTCTTGGGGCATTCCTGGGAAGGTCTAATACCGGGTAGAAGTGGTTGGGACAAAATCCAGGCCGATTTTTTTTTGGGCTATTTCTGACATTTTGCTCTATGTAGCGTTTTCGGGGGCCTGTTTGGGGGGCTTCCTGGTGTTTGCGGGTGAGTTTCGTGGTCTGGGAGCACTGCTGGGACACTCTAATCTTGATTGCATTTGCTTTTCAGGAAATCCGTCGTGCCAACCCCGACTTATGGCCCAGCTACGCAGCGCGTTTGGACCGAAGGCCCAGAAATATTGCAAGTATGAGATTTTGCTTTTGGCCTGTTTGGGGGTGTTATACTTCTTGGCGGGTGGGTTGCCGGGTCTTGGGGCATTCCTGGGAAGGTCTAATACCGGGTAGAAGTGGTTGGGACAAAATCCAGGCCGATTTTTTTTTGGGCTATTTCTGACATTTTGCTCTATGTAGCGTTTTCGGGGGCCTGTTTGGGGGGCTTCCTGGTGTTTCTGGGTGAGTTTCGTGGTCTGGGAGCACTGCTGGGACACTCTAATCTTGATTGCATTTGCTTTTCAGGAAATCCGTCGTGCCAACCCCGACTTATGGCCTAGCTACGCAGCGCGTTTGGACCGAAGGCCCAGAAATATTGCAAGTATGAGATTTTGCTTTTGGCCTGTTTGGGGGTGTTATGCTTCTTGGCGGGTGGGTTGCCGGGTCTTGGGGCATTCCTGGGAAGGTCTAATACCGGGTAGAAGTGGTTGGGACAAAATCCAGGCCGATTTTTTTTGGGCTATTTCAAACATTTTGCTCTATGTAGCGTTTTCGGGGGCCTGTTTGGGGGGCTTCCTGGTGTTTGCGGGTGAGTTTCGTGGTCTGGGAGCACTGCTGGGACACTCTAATCTTGATTGCATTTGCTTTTCAGGAAATCCGTCGTGCCAACCCCGACTTATGGCCTAGCTACGCAGCGCGTTTGGACCGAAGGCCCAGAAATATTGCAAGTATGAGATTTTGCTTTTGGCCTGTTTGGGGGTGTTATACTTCTTGGCGGGTGGGTTGCCGGGTCTTGGGGCATTCCTGGGAAGGTCTAATACCGGGTAGAAGTGGTTGGGACAAAATCCAGGCCGATTTTTTTTTGGGCTATTTCTGACATTTTGCTCTATGTAGCGTTTTCGGGGGCCTGTTTGGGGGGCTTCCTGGTGTTTCTGGGTGAGTTTCGTGGTCTGGGAGCACTGCTGGGACACTCTAATCTTGATTGCATTTGCTTTTCAGGAAATCCGTCGTGCCAACCCCGACTTATGGCCTAGCTACGCAGCGCGTTTGGACCGAAGGCCCAGAAATATTGCAAGTATGAGATTTTGCTTTTGGCCTGTTTGGGGGTGTTATGCTTCTTGGCGGGTGGGTTGCCGGGTCTTGGGGCATTCCTGGGAAGGTCTAATACCGGGTAGAAGTGGTTGGGACAAAATCCAGGCCGATTTTTTTTGGGCTATTTCAAACATTTTGCTCTATGTAGCGTTTTCGGGGGCCTGTTTGGGGGGCTTCCTGGTGTTTGCGGGTGAGTTTCGTGGTCTGGGAGCACTGCTGGGACACTCTAATCTTGATTGCATTTGCTTTTCAGGAAATCCGTCGTGCCAACCCCGACTTATGGCCTAGCTACGCAGCGCGTTTGGACCGAAGGCCCAGAAATATTGCAAGTATGAGACTTTGCTTTTGGCCTGTTTGGGGGTGTTATACTTCTTGGCGGGTGGGTTGCCGGGTCTTGGGGCATTCCTGGGAAGGTCTAATACCGGGTAGAAGTGGTTGGGACAAAATCCAGGCCGATTTTTTTTTGGGCTATTTCTGACATTTTGCTCTATGTAGCGTTTTCGGGGGCCTGTTTGGGGGGCTTCCTGGTGTTTCTGGGTGAGTTTCGTGGTCTGGGAGCACTGCTGGGACACTCTAATCTTGATTGCATTTGCTTTTCAGGAAATCCGTCGTGCCAACCCCGACTTATGGCCTAGCTACGCAGCGCGTTTGGACCGAAGGCCCAGAAATATTGCAAGTATGAGATTTTGCTTTTGGCCTGTTTGGGGGTGTTATGCTTCTTGGCGGGTGGGTTGCCGGGTCTTGGGGCATTCCTGGGAAGGTCTAATACCGGGTAGAAGGGGTTGGGACAAAATCCAGGCCGATTTTTTTTGGGCTATTTCAAACATTTTGCTCTATGTAGCGTTTTCGGGGGCCTGTTTGGGGGGCTTCCTGGTGTTTGCGGGTGAGTTTCGTGGTGTGGGAGCACTGCTGGCTATATATACTTTACTTTGCAAGAGGTTTGAAGCAAATCCATGGTGGCTGAGGGGACTTAGGGCCTAGCTGCAGAGCGCGCGCGGAGTGATTTGGGAAATTTGTGAAAAAGTGACTAAGTCCCCATTTTTGTACTTTTGCTCTTTGGCTGTTTGGGGGTCTTCTACTCGTTTTCTCCTGGGTTGACGGCTCTGGGGCCATTGCTGGGAAGCTCTAATACCGGATAAAAGTGTTTTGGACCAAATCCCAGGCGGAATTTTTTTTGTGTTTTTGATGACTTGCTTGCCTTTGAGGTGCTCTTAGGGGGGGTTCCGTCTGTTTGCGGGTGAGTTTCGTGGTCTGGGAGCACTGCTGGGACACTCTAATCTTGATTGCATTTGCTTTTCAGGAAATCCGTCGTGCCAACCCCGACTTATGGCCTAGCTACGCAGCGCGTTTGGACCGAAGGCCCAGAAATATTGCAAGTATGAGATTTTGCTTTTGGCCTGTTTGGGGGTGTTACGCTTCTTGGCGGGTGGGTTGCCGGGTCTTGGGGCATTCCTGGGAAGGTCTAATACCGGGTAGAAGTGGTTGGGACAAAATCCGCGCGGAAAAGCCTTTAGTTTTGGCACTTTTTGTAACTTAGGGTTCGTTAGGGTTAGCCCTAGCAGCAGGATTGCATGTGTTTCGGGGTGTTCTAGATTTTTCAAACTGAGTTCTGGGGTCTTAGAGCACTCGTGAGAATGTGTAATTTTGGTTGCAAGTCATTTGAAGAAAATCCATGGTGGGAAAGGGGGGATTTGGCATAGTTAAAGAAAGCCTTTGCCACTATTCTTAACTTAGGGTTCGTTAGGGTTAGCAGTATTTCTATTGCATGTGTTTGAGTGGGGGGGATTTCGAGTCTTGGAGCGATGCTGGCTATGGCTACTTTTGCTTGGTTGCTTGCAAGTGGTTTGAATGCAATCCACGGTGGGTAATGGGTAATTAGGGTACTTCGGCCTACTTTTACTTTCAAAGTAAGTTTTGTCACCAGTTTTCTGCTAGGCCTCGTTTTTTGAGATTTGATTGGGGGTCTTCTACATTTTTGCGACTGGCTTTAGTAAGGGTCTGGGTGGGAGCACTGCTAGGAAGATCTAATTTTGTTCTAAAACACAGTTTACAGTACACCTAGCTTGAGGGGCAAGATCCGATACATTAATTTGCCCATACATCCTTCAAAAGGTGACTCAGAGTACGCACTTTCAAAAACATTGTACTGTCTACTAGGAAAAACAAATTGTGACTTTTTGCACTCCACAGCCTACATGCCTTATATTTATTTATCAGTGGTGTTGTAATATTATATCACTTCCTGTTTTTCGTTGAATAATTACAGGCCGGGTTTCAGTCTCTGCAATGGGGAAAAAAGGATGGAGTCAGGCTTCACAGTAGCGAGCCACAATTCAGCATCAGGCAGGCAGTGGACAGGGTGTCTTCTGGTGACCAACATCGATGGACGAAGCGTCGGCTGCAATGGAGGAGTGCCGCTAATAGGAGGATTTTTTTTCTGCGGGCAACTTACTTACCACTTCCAACAGGACCACTACAACCACATAGATACAGTATCCCTTGCCTTTTTCTCTGACTGTGACTGCATTTCTTGGCTCTCTCTCTGCTTCTACATTGATCCCTTAACACATCACTTAGTCCACTCCACTATCACATCTGCACCACACATAGTCATTTGTAAGTGCTCCTACGTAATTCGCAAGTCGCAGCACGCCCCAGGCCGTAGAGGACTGGGATGGCCCCAATGATGAAGCATGTCACCAAGGGGCAACCCTGGTGAGTGAGGGGACACCTAGAAAAAAAGCAATTTCTCCTTTTCTATCTACTATACCTTCTGTCAGGTTACGCAGCCCCTAAGCGCCTACCGTACTATGAAACTACATTTCCCATGAGTAGGCGGGAGACTTGCAGACTATTTAGTGAGACTATATGAGAGTACCCTTGTATGTTAGGACAGCACTTCACTGATGCCTGTCTTGTCTTCTGTTACAGGTATCCTTTCCCTGCTGACCCTACCTTTACCCATCCCACATTTTTTATTTTAGTTTGTTATTTTTCTCCCCCGCCTAATGCCTCGAACACCCTGTGTTTACACTTCTGGGTGTTGGTGACATTTGGAGGCGGAACCATATTTGCATCGACTGGATCACGGGGAGTAAACCTGACACCTTCCAGACCAACCCCATTGAGTGTTGTTGTGAATGGATTTATAGTGACCAGCAAGGCTCTCAGGTATCTGGCTACAGAGACCTTATGTTGAATATAGTTATCAATATTTCCACCCACGCCCTGTACTGTCGCATTCTTTCTTCCACAGTTGTCGAAAGTACTAATTACTTTTAACTGACATGCATGCAGTTACAGTAGTGTATGCACTTTCAAAGATTGAGGGATAGGTTTGTACCCAAAGATTTGTTTATGTTCACAATTGTTCGTCCATGCTGTGCTACTTTTTCTTGTCTCCCAAAACCTTTCCCAAAAACCCCCGTACCCATCCATTTTTCAAACCCTAACCCTCTTCCCCCGGGCTGTGTGGTTTTGATTGATGTGTGACTAAATTACAGCAATAAATCCACACACTTGCTGGGGAGGATAAGGTGATAGCAACAGGCTGGTGAAGAAATCCGAGGATATATTCTTACTCTGCTTGACAAAGACCCATGGCTAATGTCAAAGAACTTCAACCGAATTAGTTATACTTTAACATTTGTTAGGCTACAACGTGGCACTGTTCTAGTGTACTTCTGTCACCTGCTATATTCTGTATTGTACCTTTGTATTGCTCAGGAGGACAAACCAGATTTCATTTTCTTTTTTTCATAGGCAAGCAACTGCCACTGTGTCACACCAGTAGTACCACCGCTATGAGGAAATTTTATCCGCCCAGGATTGCCAACCTTATTTGCTGTTTCCCGTGGAGCCAGCCCTGGGCCTAGCCCTACTTGCAAACAGAAATTACAGGTAAGATAGGCGTTTGGTTGGAGGTAGTATAATGGAGTATTAGGAGAGACGAGAGATTTGATTGACGGTAGTACTACTAAAGTCCTAGGACTATTCAGGAAAACAAACTTACTGTTATGTTAAACCCCCACCCACCAGACTCAAAAGCAGTAAAAAACAGGTATGGTCAGATAAAGTTTCAAAAAGTATATTTTTATAGCCCTAACAAAAGAATCTCCCGCAAGACCCTCCCTAACCCCAACGATTGTCCTTCAAAAGTCCCCAAAAATCACAACTCCCAATTCCCACCCCCCAAAAGTCTCTAAAAAAGGGGCAAGGGACACTATGGCAGGGTGCTGTTGGAATTAGCAGCCAGGGCATCATGCTCCTTGCGGAGGGTGGCAAGTTCGAAGCGGAGGCCCTCCACCACGTTCTTATAATTATGGACCTCCTGCTCCAGGTAGGACAGTCTGAGGGATAAGCGGCGCCGGTGTGCCTTGCAAATCCTGTGAGGGGCAGCTGCTTTCTTTGCTGCTGGGCGGTGGCGTTTGGCTTTGGTAGCCCGGCTCCGTACCGCTGGAGCACTGCGCTGGCTGGCAGCCCGCACGGAGGAGGAGGCAGCTGTCCCAGTGGACGTTGTTGTTGTTCCAGACTGCGTCTCCTCCTCCTCCAGGGCCACCAGCCGCCGATATTCAGCCACAGTGGCATCCAGCCTCCGTTGCCGGGCCATTCGAGCCTGCTCCTTCCTCCTTGATGGTGTCTTGGATTTGGAAGGAGCAACTACATGAAAAAAGAAAGACATAGTCTGTAACCAATGCTCCTTAAGATTAACACAAAATGATTGAGCAGAAAGTTGTCACAGTACAAGTAGCAAATTGAAAGCACAGTGCATAACTATTGAGGACAGTATCTATGTAACCTCCGACTTCTTCATCCTTGCTCTAACATTAGTGGGAGTTTAAGGAACAAATTCTACGAGCACTATGGACTTCTATTACAGTCGACTATGACAGTACACCACTCTTATTCTTCTTCTTCTCTCTTGTTTAGGACAATTGGTACGTTATCTTATGCAAGCCGGCATAATGCCAGCGCAGTGAACTTGCACCCGAGAAAAACAGACGCACACCATGGTGAGTGAGACAGACTTGCGTTACTGTACCGGTCCAGTACATGCAGGTGGTGAAGCTCTTACTTTTCTATTACGGGTGGCACTGAGAATACTCTGTTAAAAGGGCTACTGCTTAATTAATTTAGCTTTCACCCTACAGTGCAAATGAGTATTAGAAAAGGAAAATGAAGAAGCTAAATTATCTGATTATCTATCACTTCACATGGGATGTATTTGATGACATATGGGATGACTTTAGGTGCTTTGCTTATTATTGAGTGAACAGTGATACCCCCACACATGAATGACGTACTACTACTAAACTAAAGTTATTAAGGGAGGTAGGGAGTGCCCATCGTAATAACTGGATATATGCTGTGCTTGCAGTTGCAATACAAACTACTGCTACTATTCATGGTAGTCTTTGGACAACGTTACAACTTCTTTTCCTTGCCTTTCCTACACTGGAACGGACGTGCGGGTGCGGTGTTACATGCTCTTCAAAGTAACACTTAGTTCATCCAGTGACCGTCTACTCTCTCTAGATTCACATATGCTATCTAAGAGTCAGATAGTACCATGAATGATCCAGGCATCCATCCATTCAAAGTATATTGCAGACATACAGTTTCTGTCTCACCCACCCAGGCTGTTCTCCTTCCACCCATCCTTGCTTCATCATTCACCCAGCCATGCACCATACCATTTTCTTACCTTCCCAGCCACCTCGGGGACCAAGCAAACACATATCATTCTTCTTTGCCAGTCATCATTACATTTCTCGTGCTTCCACACTTACTTACACCCTTCTTTCGCTTTTCGTTCATCCCATCCATCAAGTTCACCTCAGATCTGATTGGGATTCTTCTCGCCAAAAACTTCACAGCTAAGTCGAAGTACATTTAGAGGAGGCTACTACCTGCTTTTTTTATAATACACCCGTGCAGAAAGCACACTCTGCAGTCTTCAATCTCAATGACTAAGGAATGTATAGCTTACCTCTGCCCGCCACCACCGTGTGAACCCTCACAGGCATGTCCTTTTCCGGCACTTGCACCGCCTCCTCCCCAGAGTTGTCCTCCTCGTCCAATGCCACCACCTCCGCGCTGGCCCCGTCTCCAGATGTTCCACCTACAAAGTACATTTAATAATGTTAGAATACACCACTCACTACTATATAATATTTGGTCTAGGAGGAAGAAAGAAATGTGAAAAAAGTGTACAATTTAATAATTTTTGACTGTGTACTCTAGAGTAAAAATGTCCCTTTTTCCAGGGAAGGCTGTTGTCTTGCTGCACTTTTTGGCACAACTGATGAATGTTTGCTTTTTACTTTTTAACACGCACCACTTTTTCTCCTAACAGACAGAACCTTGACTTCTAAGAACACGAGCAGGATCAAGTTCAAACCAGGTGAGAGCTCGGCTCGACCACAAGAAATGTGTCCAATTAATCGTCAGCACTAAGCACTTTTCCATTTTCAGTTACACGTTCACTTTTATGACAAACTTGAATTTAATAAATGTGTTTACTTTTAATAAAGCTTTTAAACTTAAATAGACTCTGTGGTTTTTGGTCCTCCAGACTAGAGTGGATGAGCTAAAGGTTTTCGAATTTTTGCAAGCATGATTCCGTGCCTCTGCCATCGGTGACTTTGGGAGCGAAATGACTCTGCCACACTATCTAGTCAGTAAGGAGATTGGGGGTTCAACTACAAAGTCTGTTATCACTGAGGTATGTGGAAAGTCTAACAGTTACAGCACCTATTATAATTGATAAGCTAAGCGATGCATTATTTAGTGTCCATAGTTCTGTTTGTGCAGATTTGTCCCTGCAACAGTAGTAGAATGGATTGTCCTATCCAAACCAAAAGTAAAGTAGTATCTTATTATTTCTTGGTGGTGGTCATTCACCTTTTTATTGTTGGCAATGGTCAAAGCATAAACATTTAGAATACTTGAAAAGACATTAGGGACAATCCCAGAGGACTACACTCAGTGCATAGAGCTATTGCTGACTAGAATGGGAGTCCAATGGAAATGCCAAATGTGCAATCTTAGTTAGCTACACAGACAGACTAATAAGAATAATCTAGTAATACCACACGGAGTCATAGGGATAAGAATTTAGATCCTGTCTACAAGAAGATCAAAGACGATTTAGAAAAAATCGAATGAGGAACGCTAGGAAAAAATAAGTACTCTATATTAAAATTAAAACTTACTGGGGCCAGCAAAGGAGCCCTCGACTGCCCGGTCCTGGCCTGCATCGACAACAGCACCCTCCTCCTCCTCCTCCTGTGTCCTCCTCTTGCCCCTGGGGGAAGCTGATGTACAACATGAAAGAAAGAAAAACAGAAAACATGGATGATATTTATTTCTCAACCAAATCAAACATTTAAAAAAGAACTAACAAAGTAACAAAATATTTTTGCGAAATAGCAAATAGGGAACGACTCCACGGGATATATTATTGACCAATCTCATGTGGTCGACTACGTCATTACTTTAGTATTGCTTGATTTGCGGACCGTCGAATTGGAAACTACCCTATGTAACTCACTAAACAAAGTACTAAAAAGGTTTGCCTAGGATTGGCAGGCAGCAGTCCGCAGCACGCAAAGTGACAGCCAAAGTCCATCGTGATTGAAGATCAGCGACAACACTAAAGTTTCCTACTACATTCACCAGTCATTAAAATACTCAAACTATTAATCCACCACCACTATTTCTTCTTATCGCCATGTGTACAAAGGAAGGACTGGACTTGAGTCTGTAGGGGCTGATTTATAAGGCCCTTGCGGCTCTTTTGCTCCATTGTTGCGTGACTTTTGTGACGCAGCGACAGCACAAAAGAGGCGCAATGGTGCGGCGTATATTAACAACGTGACGCATCTGGGAGATGCATCACGTTGTAAAGCCCTGCGCCAATAGGGGTGTTCCGGCGCAAGGGAGGGCGTTCCTGCGCAGGAACGCATCCTAAAAGTGGCTGAGGGAAATCTACAAGATTTCAATCAGTCACTTTGAGGACAATGATGCGTGACTCAAACCCTGCGCCTGCTTGAAGCAGACGTACGGCTTGACGCAGCATTGGGGAGATAGGGCACCCCAGAGAATTGATGGAGCTGCACCATCGTTGCGACGCAACTCCAGCAATGCGCCACCTTTACGGCACAGATGCGTAACGCTTTGGTGACGTTTTGGGCCCATGGCGCGCCGCATTGTAATACGGCGCACCATGGGTGATGGTGGCGTGACGCACAATTACTGGCGCATCCCTGCAACTTTGCAGGGATGCGCCGGTAATTAAAAATCTGAACCTTAGTGTGTAGCATTGCGCAGTTCTTTCAACTACACTCATACATAATTTCACAGGCCAATGAAATGAACACAAAATCTAAAACAAATAAGCATAGTAGCAACACTACTGAGAAGGAGAGCAGTGTACCTGAAATGCACAGAAGATTTTGAAATAAAATGTACCTACAATGTAATGAGCAGCATTATTGCTCTTGGTAAAAAACAAAAATTTGCAATATAATAACACAGCAGGAGAAAACATAGTAGTAAAGACATAGCTACTACTACTCACCAAGCCCGGGGATCTCAAGGCCAAGGAGGTCGAGCAGATCTCGCTCACGGGTCAGGACATCCGTCCAGCGGTGGGTGGCCTGGTTGTAGGTGCGCCAGACCCGAGAGTGGTGGTAAATGGCCTGGCACACCTTCTCCCACCGCTTCCGGCGCTCCCGGGCCCCGTACCCGGCACTGATCTTGCCGCCTCCCATGATGGTCCTGGGGAGGCGGCGCTGAACATAAAAAATGAGTTGGGCCACCTCCTCCGGGGTAAAGATCTCCCGTGGCATCACTAGCTCCCCCCTCAAACGCCCGCACGGGAGCCGGACACGGGGTGCGGGACCCTTCCCCTTCTCGGGATGCTTCCCGGATCCCTTCACCATGGTCTGGGCGGAAAGGAATAAAGAAAATAGAATAGGGAAGAGAAGAAAAGAAAAGAGTTTACAAAAGTAGTTTAAAATTAACCAAAAGTAGCAGTAAACACAAAAATATAGGGCTAGAAAAATAGAGGGATAGATAATAAGTAAAATAGATAAAAAAAAACTTCAAACAAGCAAAGGATGGCAGAGATTGACAGAGGATACAAAGACCATGCCCAGAACCATAGCAATGAATGAGAAACAAGATGGCCGCGCCCGTTCACGACCGCGCGGGTAAGTTCGCGCGAGATTTTCCTTGCGAACACGCGCGAGACTGTACTGGCAAACCGCGGACTTTGCGAGATTACACTTCGCGCCCGGAAACGGAAATACGTCAGGCAAACAAGATGGCTGCGCCCTTGAACGACCGCGAGGGTAACTTCGCGTCTTGCGCTACGAGCGGCTCGCAAAAACGCACAAAACCTTGCCAACTAACACGCCGCAAAAAAAACAAATTGCATATTCGCACGAATTTGCGGCTTCCGAATCCGATCTTGCGCGTGTTCGCACCCCGCGAACCCCGCGAAATTGCAGAAAAACGAGTTTTTCAAAAGTGAAAGCACTCGGCAGGGGCAAGAGTTCAAACTCATCATTAGTAGCAATTCCCGGTAGTGCTTCCTGACTGGGGCCCCTCCAGAATTCAGTTGCTAGTTGCAACAATTGTATGACCCTGCTCTGACCCTCACAGCAGGCTCATACAATAGCTACAAGTAGGCCACAAAGAAGGTCCTGGGGAAAAAAAATGCACTGCAACAGAAAGCAAAATTACAGATAAGGAAGCAGGTGCCAGACTGGAATTTTAAAACAGTGACACATTAATAAACTAACCCCAAATTAATTCATCTGAGTTGAAGCAGGGATGGTGTGCTTGCTTTTCCCCCCCATAATCTACAGTAATGATGAACCAGAGGGTGGCATTGATGTAACAGAGGGTTGCAGTGGTGAAACAGAGGGTGCTGGGAACCTGTGATGATGAACCAGACGTAGAAACAACATAATTCGCGACCGTTGCGCGACGAAATGTAAGTTCGCAATTGCGAACTGGTACGAAACCCTCGCGAACTGGCAGAAATCCTTGCGAACACAAAAAAAAAAAAAAATCCGCAAATTCGCAAGAATTCGCGGATTTTGCGGATTGCGAGTTCAAAAATCCGCAAATTCGCGAACGCGAGATCCGCAAAATTCGCTCATGCTTAGCTAAGACCACCGTTGGGAAGATTCCCTGTCCCGGATGGACCGTGGGAAATGTTATCAGTAGACATTATGGGCCCCATCCTCAACAGAGCAGATACACAGAAGTATGCCATGGTTCTAATCGATAGATATTCCAAGTGGCCGGAGGTAGAAGTGACGGAGAATGTAGACACGGAGGCAGTGGTGAACTTCTTACGCTCCACGTTTGTCAGAGAAGGAAT
The DNA here is from genome assembly GCF_964263255.1 of Lissotriton vulgaris. Taxonomy (NCBI): domain Eukaryota; kingdom Metazoa; phylum Chordata; class Amphibia; order Caudata; family Salamandridae; genus Lissotriton; species Lissotriton vulgaris. Next base: position 259,196,050 of record NC_141695.1, read on the forward strand.
CCCAAAGATCATAACGTGCGATAATGGGCCGCAATTCACCTCCGCTAAATGGGTTGCCTTCACAGCCAGGAACATAATTGAAGTCAAACATACGCCCATCTACCACCCTGCAGGTAATGGTCAGGTGGAGCCTTTCAATCGGGTGATCATGGGCACCATCCAGGCGGCGATTAATGATGGACTGGACTGGGAGAAAGAACTGGAGAAGATGATCTGGGCCTATCGGATCACCCCGGGGAGCACAGGTTACAGCCCATTCAAAGTTTTAAGGGGAAGAGAAGCCTTTACTAGAGACAACTTAGCGTGGAGAAAGCTGGTGGTGCAGAGCAAATGGTCACCAGCTGTAGTCAGAAGAAACCTGGAAAGGGCACAAGAAGCATACACGACACACTTCGACAAGAGACGCAACGTGCAAGGAACAGAACTGGAGAAGGGCGACTGGGTGAGAGTGAAGCTGGCTATCCTCAAGAAAAAGGGAGAAAGCAAATTCTCACCACCCTTGCAAGTGCTGGAGCCCTATGCCCGATCTGCCCTGCTCAGCGATGGGAAAGTGTAGTCACAGGACAGAATGGCCAAATGCAGCAAGATCCTGAAGTGGGGAGAGGAAACAGAAGAAGGAGCAGAGTACGTAGGAGATGAAGGTGAAGAAGAATGTAGCAGAAGGCGAAACGAGAAAGTGGAAGACGGAACGCAGCAAGTAGAAGACAGGGATGGAGAAGAAGGGACGAGTGGAGGAACGAAGAGCTGGTGCAAGGAAGAGGTTGAAGAGGAAGTGATGGACAGAGAGAGAGAAAGCGCTGGGAAAAGGCTGGAGAGAAAGGAACTGGAAGAAGAAGGAGGTATTGAAGTGGTGAAAACCAGAGTGAGAAGAACTGTGAAGGTACCAGAGAAATTCAAGGACTTTGACATGGACTGGAAGTAAAAACTTTATTGTTATTGGTTTGTTGTTGCATTAAAGGGGGGAGATATGTGGTGACGCTCTAGTGTTCCGCTTGCGGAACAGGAAGTCCGCAAACAGGAAGCGGAAGGCAGCCATTTTGAGTCATTGGCGCCTACCGCTATTGATACAGTCACGGCTCCCGGCGCTCCGGTAATAAAGCGCAATTTGCTTAACATAACTTGTTGGTGTGTTCATTTGGCAACACTACAAGGTTTCATCAGAGTTTCTAGTGCAGAGTTGCGGGTCCTGCAGTGGTGGTATACACCTTTGCAAAGTCAGAAATTAGAACTGTAATAGTTGTGTGGGTAATAACCTCTTTAATTTTGCGATTAGAGTGCAGTGACGGTTGTTCTTGGGAATAGCAGGGAGTCTTTCTTTTTAAACACATGACTGTAAAAATAGAACAGGTTGTTTTACTAGAGTTGGACATTAACCATCTATGTTGGCAATGACACTGTTGGACCAAATCTGTATATTGAACTTGTATTACATTTTTAGATGCTTTAGGTAATTGCCTGGTGACAGCTTTCATTTAAAATTAGTGTCTATTGACATGTGTGCTAGTTTGCTCCGAAATTAATGTTTCTTCTCCTGAAATAACATTTCTAGCCAATTCTTAAGAACTTGGCCTTTCTACCAAACATGTTGCATTGGCTAAAGATACCCTCTTTATTTTTTGGGAATGCTAATAAGTTAAGGGTTAGAGTGCCGTTTTGCATTTAACGTATGCACATACGACCAACAACCTGAAAAAAACACTGAGGAAAGAAGGCCCAAGCGAGCAATGCAACATTATCTATATCACTTGAGTTATCTAGCCAAAAGGTGTTCCAGAAACACAAAACACATTTGTCTCCACCTTCTTGAAAAAAACAAGATCAAGCTTATCATCTTTAGAGTGTTGCAGCATGAGGGATTCAAGGGCAGCTCTATGGGTAATGCACCTCTTGCAGACATTTGTGCGCTGAAGGACAGTCTCAAATGCAAGCAGACTGACACAGTTTTTCATCTTGCAGAGGTTGATAAAACCAGTGCTGTTGAATTGGGAAACGTGGTGGTGTACTGTTGCTTAAAACATCAATTTAACTCCTGATCTTGGCAGCAAAGGCTGTGTAAAACAGAGTAATATTCCCATCATGCCTATACACAGGTAATGACTTTACTGCAGACAAACCCCATACCGCAGTAGGAATCATGTGTGTGTGTGTTAGAGTACATCTTTCCATAAGCTACACTGCCTTTCTTCATGGCTAGCTCTTCTGTTGCTTTTGACTAGTGAACCACTGGTGTTGTTACTGAGTTATCTGTTCTTACTGCATCCATCTCAGCTCTTATCTCAGGTTCGGGGAAAGTATTTGTAGTAGCCTGTTAATTCTCTCCACCCACAACCGCCCATTGCCTTCCACAACCTCCTTTTGTCACCGATTGCAGCTCCAGCTTGTCTCCTCCCGATGTGTTCCTTTCGTCCCCCTCAACATTGTATTTTTATAGCCCATAGAGACAGATCTGGAACTTAGCTCCTACCTATTTGTTTTTTATCAACAAAAAGGCAACGCAATCCACATTATTCAACGCAACACAATTCAACACCACGCATTTCCAATCCATAGCACACAATTCAACATCAAACCACATAATTTAAACTCAACAAAAGAATTACACAACACAATACATCCACATCACATAATTCCACATCATGCTACAAAATTCAACAGCACACCTCATAATTAAACTCTACTACATACGACTCCATAATTCAAAATATCATTCCACATTATAACACTCCATAGCCCACAATCCCACTCCACATAATTCCAGTACGCTCAATATCACATAACTACTATCCACATAATTGCATAGCACACCATTTCACATAATTCCAGTACATTAATCCACTTCACACCACGCAATTCCATGCAAAACAATTCCACAACTAACAATTCCAATCCAATCCACGTAATTCCACTACACACCACATACATACACTCTATGACACATGGGTAAAAGACATTGGGCCAGATGTAGGTAAGTAACATTTACCGAATCTTAATTACCGAAAATTACCGAATTTTACCGATTCGGTAATTAAGATTCGGTAAATGTGAGGGGTTGGTATGTAGGGAATCCAATTTGGTAAATACCGAATCGGTAAAGTCTATTGATTCCTATGGGCTTCAAAGCCCATAGGAATCAATAGGCTTTACCGATTCGGTATTTACCGAATCGGTAAATACCGAATTTCACAAGGGTACAGGGGGTGTCACTTTGACACCCCCTAAACAGGCGTGGGTGCCATGTGGCAGGCATACATGCCCTAAGGGCAGGTCTGCATGTCACATGGCATAGGTGTGCATGCACACATGTGCATGCACACCGGAATCGGTATTTTACCATGAGGTTTTATTTCATGGTAAAATACCGATTCTGTAAGGCCTCTGGGACTCAGAAGAGTCCCACCTACATATGTAAAATACCGAATCGGTATGAATACCGATTCGGTATTTTACAGATTCGGTAACTTTACCGATTCGGTAAATATACCGAATCGGTAAACAAGGTCCCCCTACATCTCATTGACCCATTTACCGGTCGGTAACGGCCGAAATCGGCCGTTACCGACCGGTAAAGGCCACCTACATCGGGCCCATTGTCATTTACAACGCAAATAGCTCTAACTCAAGCAAATGTGAGACCTATTGCATTTCCAATAGGTCTCACATCAATGCTGTTGTTGAGTGGGAGTGTGGGTGGGGGAACAGGCGGGATGAAGCCACGCATGCCAGGCCGCCAGTCTGCGAGTCTAACTGGAACAAGGATTGCATCATGGGTAGGCTGGGCAGCATGTAGCAATCCTTCTAGGTCCAGGGAGGGCCACACAGTAGTCCAAAAGGATACAATGAGTGAGCCCAAATAACTGGACATAGGACGTCGTTGGCCACTGTGAATTCAGCTTTATTCTGTGACCCTGAGACTTGTTGCAAATATTGGAGGCAGATCAGTAGGTCAAGACAGGGCTATTATAGGAGGCGTTTTCAAAGAAGGGAACAATCTTTTATCTCATTCCTTTCTCCTTTGTCACCTGCATTGTCCACACTTCTTACACTCATGGAGCCAGATTTACAGATAAACAAGGTCTCCTTCAGAATGAGCCTCAAACCCTTCTTATACACTAACTCTGAGGCCAGCTCTCTGCCACCACTAAGCCCAAGACACTCATAAATGAAGTGACCCGCAAGCATGTGTAGCAAAAGAGTTCAGCGTATCTAGAGAACGTGAGGCACCCTAGTTGCAACAACAACCAGCAGACTCTGTGTGGGCAGAGGGCATGGTATCTGAAGCCTGCATAAGATACAAAAGGGATAAGATTGAACAAGCTGGCATCATGTAAAAAAAATAATCAGCCTTAACCAATAAGCAAGTGCGATCGATGCAGCATGCATCTAACAGGCACGGCACGGCACAGCCATGCGCAATGTTATATTTCAGATGATGTATCAAAGCACAATGTGAGACCAATGCAGGGACGGAAGAGTTTTGTGAATTGAACCATAGTCCGCTGTAAGCATAGCCCATAAATGTATTCAACACAGAAGAATTCAACAGGGCTGTGGACTTTCAGCTGAGGAACGGTTGTAAACTTCTGGAGAACACTACTGCTATGACCCAACTGAAAAAATAGGCTTTGAAAGAAATAACAATCTTTTACCCTGAGTGGAATAAGGGACTGGTAAAAATGTTGGCGGACTGGTTACTCCGTCCCAACGGTGACGGATATCCTGTCCACTGAAATATAACTCCCTTTACATCCCATAGGATTAAAAATCATCGGACGGTATATCCGTCACCGTTGTGACAGAGTAACCCATAGGCCAAGTTCTAAATCAGGTCCCAAGTGACTGTACATTAAAAACAATTGAGACTTGGATTGATGGAGTGTTTCAAGGAATGATCTTATTCATGCATTGAGTGCATAGCCGCCTGCTAGAACAAAGTTGTAGGCACTGCGGAGCGCGACCTGACTCCACCATATCCACAAGTAAGAAACAAACCCCACAAGATAGAAACTAAAGTTAGGGAATGAGTAGAGTGATGGTGGGACTGCAGGGATAAAGAGCAGTCCAATTACAAAACATTGACAAGTTTTAATTTGAGGAGTAAGCTATAAACATTTTGACAAAACTACTCCACAGGATTGACCTAAGTGAAAAAAACAGGTTTTGAAATAACATTCCTGTTCTTCGAAAACAAAGAAGTCTTACTAAGGATGGAGGGTTCTCTAAAAGAGATCCATTTGTTTATGTTGCACTGTGTCATTACATTTTTCTGGTTTGACCAAAATCAAATGTCACAAAATCTACAAATACTTGTTATTATAAGAGTATTTTGGAAGTAACACATGGTGATGGGAAAATATGTCGATTTAATAATGATACTTAATCAGGTCCTTTGACAGATAAATCTGTAGTCTAATGCATTTTGAATACAATCCCTTTTAGCAGGATTGAGCCGAGCTATTGCAGGATGCCCGTGGTCCCCGCAAGGGACCCCATAGGAGGGCAGCCCCCCCGTAGTATCGCTGAGGGCAGCTGGGCAGCACATCCTTGGTGGGCGGCGCGAGCGAGCGACTGGGGAGGGGGCGGGGCTATGAGTTTATAGGGGTGGCCCCTCCTCTCTCGCGCTCTCTTTGCTGCTACCCCCCTCTCCAGCCAGGTCGCGTCCTAGGCTGCTCCCTGGCCTCCTCAGCCGCTCTGGCTGTTAGGTAGCTCCCCCTCCCCTTTTCAGGCCCCTTAGATCACCTTTCCAATTCCCCTCCCTACAGCTCACCCCTTGTAAGGGTGGGAAGTGGGGAGGGGGACCACTATTAATATTTGTGCCTCTTGTTGCAGGAGGAGTTACAGGACGATCCCAAAACAGGAAAGGCGCAGGAGCAGGACCTGAAGCCTCCAGTGCAAAACGCACCGTGCATAAGTCATACACGCTCCAAGGGGTCCTTCTTGGGAACTTGGAGTACGACGGCGCCCCGTTAGTCCTTAGGGCCATTGTAAACCTGAGCAACTGGGGGCCTGCCAGATAACGCTTGGCCCGGCTGGGGAAGGTGTGAGTCACTCCCTTGTTCAGAGGGCGGAGTGGGGTGGACGATAGGTTCCCCGGTGGGAGGAGTAGATCCTCCCAGGTACAACACCGGGCTATGGCCGCTGGTGGTTCTTTGGCTAAACTTCAAGTACCCTGCAAATAGGGGTTGCGGGGCGGACGGGATCGCCTGTAAGATAACCCACCTTTTATTTGTATTTCAAATAAACCTGCAGCTCCCTTTTACAAATAACACTGTGTCTGTATATTATTGTGTGAATGTTGTGGGGTGCTGTGGGGGTGGCGTACCGATAGAAGTACTATGCAGGATGCCCGTGGTCCCTGCAACTGACCCCATAGGAGGGCAGCCCCCGTAGTATCTCTGAGGGCAGCCGGGCAGCACATCCTTGGGGGGGGCAGCGCGAGCGACTGGGGAGGGGGCGGGCTATGAGTATATAGAGGTGGCCCCTCCTCCCTTGCGCTCTCTTTGCTGCTGCCCCCCTCTCCAGCCAGGTCGCGTCCTAGGCTGCTCCCTGGCCTCCTCAGCCGCTCTGGCTGTTAGGTAGCTCCCCCTCCCCTTTTCAGGCCCCTTAGATCACCAATTGTCGAGCGTCATCATGAGCAAGGTCAGGGTGACGCTCTCTCACCTCCCCCTGGGCCCCGTCCTTGGGCTAAACCCAAGTTGCACAGGGCTCTGTGGTCAGAGACCACGGGGAGGTGGAGGCGTCCATGGAGGGGTGAGGCTGCAGAGGAGGCAGTGGGAGTGTGGGTACATCGGGCGCGGGACATGCTGAGGTCACGCAAGCATAGATTGTTAAAAGGTCAATTGCAATGTACTTAGCTCTTTAAGGCTACAGGGGTACAGGGTGATGCGGAGGGGCCGCTTAGGCCGCAGTAGTGCAGGTATTGAGAGGGCCGTATGATGGCCGCCACGCGGTCGGGCTATGTGTAAATGTAAATGTATGAAGCTTATATAGCGCATGACTTACCCTGGGGCATCTCCGCGCTTGCTTAGGGAACCCGTCCTGGTATTCCCCTGTGAGATAACCCTGGCAGGGTATCCACAAGGTGAAAGCCAGACATCCCACCGCGAGGGGCCGATGTGGAGATTAAGCAAGCTATTGCCCAGAGTCGCAGAGTGTGAACCCGTGAGTCGAGAAGGCACCGGAGCGAGAATTATCGAGTCCGTGGAATTATTGAGCCCAAGACCCGCCGAGGCGGGGAATTGAACCCTGGTCCAGGGCCGAACTCAAGCTCCAGGTCTGCCGCCTCTAACCCCTGAGCCACACTTCTCCGCTATCTGACGGCGGGTTGCGATGGCTGGCCGCGGTAGGTTAGTTCCAGCAAGGGTTCCAGGTCCCAACACGTGAAAGGTTCAGTGCGCATGCCGCTGGTACACCCCACCGTAGACAGTGTGACCGGGCACTGCTACCATTGAGGGCCTGGTCACTAGAGTTTACTTGTCTCCGGGTTTGTAGAATCCGACACGCTCGGTCGCCTGGAAGCCCATACAGGTCGGTCTCCTTGCCGATGCCCAGACACAGGGCGGACAAGGACTTCCGGTGGTCTAGGGGGCTCTTGGGCCTCGAGGTGGGTTTCCAAGGAGCCCGTACCGTTGGGGATGCCTTCCGGGGGGGGGGGCGAGCTGGCCGGCATTGTTTCAGGAACACGTTCCGTTGTCTGTCCCCCCAACGTCCCAGCGTCATATGGCACCTCCTCCGGGCAAGCGCACTCCGCCCGTTTGAGGCGAGGTGTTGGCCTAACCGCCAGGGCGACCGACTTCGAAGCAGGGAAAGTGGGTTCGAGTCTTGGTGATGACGCTAAACTTCCCGTGATTTTGGGGTAAATCGCTTAGACTCCCCGTGCCCAACAAAGATAAAGGTGTCCTCCAGGAATTTAACTGGTGCTAGGTAAAGCACTCGGATACCCGAGTCGGGTCAATTGTATCAAAAAGCTAACAAAATATCGACACGTCCTAGCAACTTAGACCACTGTTACTATACGGGACGATGCGCTGTTGATGTCACACACCCACAATGGCTTCCAGTGGTCGATTATGACGCAATGCAATGTTCAGGGATGAGTGTGAGAAGAAAGCAATGTGGGGCCAACATACATGTATTGTTCGAAAGCACTAGTGGCTCTACGCGTGCGGCGCTGTCCGACGCTATTAATGGAAGATGGGCGGGTTCGATCCCGCAGTAAGGATGTAGTAACATTTGTTTCTGAACAGATAACTGTTAAAATAGGGTGCTACAAATCAATAAAAAAAAAAAACACTGCTTGGCGTCAGATGACTGCCCCCTCCCATTTTCAGAATGCATTTAAATGATGTGTGGACACGACTCGCGTAATTCGCAGCGGCCCCACGATATTGATCCCCCACCACCCCAGCGTCACATTGCACCTCTCCCTGGGCAAGCGCACACCGCCAGCTCCCCCCCCCTTGCGGCCAGCACATCGCGGGGTGGTCGAGCAGCGTCGCAATCACCGAGACGCCAGCTCCAGTATGTAGGCCACACGCGGTGGCAGACTAACAGCCTCGGTCCTAATCGGCTTCTTTTGGAGCAGGCGTTAGCTTTGAAAATGTTATAAACGAGGAACAAAGCGTGAATGCAGGCGGCATTGCAATTTATTAAAGAGCTGAGCAATGTTCCCTCTAATTTTTTTCCTCTGTGTGTGGCAGTGGAGGGACTCTGTGCGCTGCAACCATGGCTATGTGCGCCAGGAACCGAACCTCGCATGTCTGCGGCACCAAATGCAACTCGTTTTTGGTGCCCTCCTGCCCTCTGTCCCACTCGTTTTTTGTGCCTTTCTGCCCTCTGTCCCACTCATTTTTTGTGCCTTTATGCCCTCTGTCCCACTCGGTTTTTTGGTGCCCTTCTGCCCTCTGCCCCACTCGGTTTTGGTGCCCTCCTGCCCTCTGCCCCACTCGTTTTTGGCCCTGCCCTCTGTCCCACTCGTTTTTGGTGCCCTCTGTCCCACTCGTTTTTGGTGCCTTTCTGCTCTCTGTCCCACTCGTTATTGGTGCCCTCCTGCCCTCTGCCCCACTCGCTTTTGGTGCCCTTCTGCCCTCTGTCCCACTCATTTTTGGTGCCCTCCTGCCCTCTGTCCCACTCGTTTTTGGTGCCTTTCTGCCCTCTGCCCCACTCATTTTTTGTGCCCTTCTGCCTTCTGCCCCACTCGTTTTTGGTGCCCTTCTGCCCTCTGTCCCATTTGTTTTTGGTGCCCTTATGCCCTCTGCCCGCTCCATTTTGGTGCCCTTCTGCCCTCTGTCCCACTCATTTTTGGTGCCCTTCTGCCCTCTGTCCCACTTGTTTTTGGTGCCCTTCTGCCCTCGGGCCAGACGCCTGCGTCCCACAAAACCAGCCAGGTTGCAGCAGGCAGCAGTTAACTTGGTCTCCTGGCAGGCAGCTGAGCCAGCGAAAGTCAGCTCTCTCTGGGCTGCCCAGCCGACCCCACCAGGAGGACGAGCGCGGCCGGGGTAGGAGCGGTCGAGGCGAGGAGTGTGTCCCGACCAACTCGAGTGGACAGCAGCAGCTGCTCTGCCTTATCGAGATAGCACTGGCAGTGCTGGGCAGCAGCAGGTCACTTAAAGTAATTCACTGAGCCCCCCCGCAGCGCTGCGCGCGGGACGCCGGTCACTTACTCAGTGTCACTTATTTTTATGTAAATGAAAATCATGTCCGCACGTCGTGCTCTGGTGGTGCATCAATGCTTGCAACTGTTATGTACTACAACACTCAGATACTAGTAGCATAAAACCCCTGTGTTATAATCAGTATGTATGTAGGTTAGGTAGGATTCCATTAATGTAGCAATTATTAGCGCTGCAAGGCTGGCTGTCACACAACAAGATCATGTTATAATGGAACCTAAGTTGCCAACATTGGCACATGGTGTAAATGTGCTGGTTTCCACACTGGATTTCATCTCTACACATACCGTGAGATTTTGCTGATGTTTTTTTTTTAGTTTTCGTGGTTGCTTTTACTCAGGGCGCCACTCAGCACGGGCAGCATTGTTTGGCAGAGCAGCGCGCTCTTCACAGGGAGGCCCCTCCCTGTTACTGCACTTCTTAGAGTTTCTTGTTGCTGAAATTGGTCTCATTTTTGATAATTATATGTTTCTCCATATGTTTCATGCTTGATGTTTGCTTCCGATAAAGTGTCACTCTTAGTTGTTGAAATGGCACTCGAAATTACAATGAAATTATGAAAATGTCACACAGCAATTTGAAACCTTGGCAGCTATGCTGTGGCCTTTTGTTTAAGTATTGCTGTTAATCAGAGCCCCTTCACGGGTTCTGATTAACAGCAATACTTAAACACAAGGCCAGAGTATGCCCCGCGCTTTCCTAACAAAAGCGTAGGCAGTTTCCAAACACACGCTGTGTTTGGAAGCTGTCTACTCTTTTGTTAGGAAAGTGTGGGGAAGACTCTGGCCTTTTGTTTAAGTATTACTGTTAATCGGAGCCCGTGAAGGGGCTCTGATTAACAACAATACTTAAACAAAAGGCCAGAGTCTGCCCCTCCCTCCCTCATAGCCTCAAGCGCCACAAGCCCTCCCCCCACCTCCTTACCTGCACGCCGCACGCCCGCTCACCGTATTCGCGCCGCTCTCTTCTATCAAAGTGGCCAGCGGCGCGATGTCCTGACCGTGTGCGCGCTCCACGCGAGGTGGTGCGCGGTGAGGTCAGGAGTGATGCGTGCGCGCCTTAGAGGGAACGGTGGAGCTGAGACAACTTTCAATCAAAGTTGGTTGAGATTGGAGCAATATAAAGGGGTAGGTAGGCTGTCCCAGGACGCGCTCGGGAATAAATTGGATGAGAGATCTCATGGTGACTGGGTAGGCAACATAAATGAAGTCCACAGGTGCAGCCCCCCCCACCCCCGCCCCCCCCGAGACTAAGATAAGGTAGAGGTAGGGGCAAGACTGGCTGTAATTGTACGTGCCCGCAAAGATAGGTTCAGGGTTAAGGGCAGGCGATGGTTGTACTTATCTAGGCGCGCACGCAAGGCCTACGGCGACTGCAGTGGCGTCCTGGCATCAACTTGCAAAATACACAGTTGATGGACAGAATGTAGAACAATGTCATACATTCACCCCAGTACAAGGATCTGGGCCTAAATCCATCGTTTTTTTACACTCCACACCACCCTGGGTTAGACACTGGCTATATGCAAATCAGCTCTGACCCTGTGCCTCATGGGAACAGTCCAGTCCGAACTACCAAGCCATGTCTTTCCCAGACCGAAATCAAGCATCCACGGACATGTTTCTGGCTATCAGCCTTCTTCAGCCTGGATAGCTTGACTCCAGTGGTGTGGAGAGCCTGGGACTCACGTCTGAGTATACCCAGCACACTCGGGTGAAAATTGCAAAATACACAGTTGATGGACAGAATGTAGAACAATGTCATACATTCACCCCAGTACAAGGATATGGGCCTAAATCCATCGTTTTTTTGCACTCCACACCACCCTGGGTTAGACACTGGCTATATGCAAATCAGCTCCGACCCTGTGCCTCCTGGGAACAGTCCAGTCCGAACTACCAAGCCATGTCTTTCCTAGACCGGAATCAAGCATCCAAGGACCGGTTTCTGGCTATCAGCCTTCATCAGCCTGGATAGCTTGACTCCAGTGATGTGGAGAGCCTGGGACTCACGTCTGAGTATACCCAGCACACTCGGGGTGAGAATTGCAAAATACACAGTTGATGGACAGAATGGCATCAACAACGTGCCCCCACGACACATTTGGGGCAGCAAGGGTCCAGAGGCACACTCTCATTCACCCCCCCCCCCATCAGAATGATTTGGATTAGCGCGGTAATGCAGAACACGATAGTCAATAAGTAGTTCACAACAGAGCACATGGACCTTGCGCTTACGGGGCCAAGAATATATTTCAATGTACGGGGGTTGTATATGCATAGTATTCTATGTTGCAGTTTCTGTCCCAGTTCAAGGCATGAGTGGGAGCATGTAGTAATAGCAAGCTGGTCGCAGAACCCGGCTGGTATGAGAACGCAACACTTATTATTTATTAAAAAATTGAGACATAAATTCGGGGATTTAAGTGGGCCGGGTTGGAAGTAGATGCTGAGACGGGTACCTATCTGGCTCTCTATTTTGTCCTCACGATCGGGGTGACAAAACCTTTACCCGGCAACACTGCCACCCTTCACTGCCTCTGATTTTAGTCAACGAGACCCGTTCGAGTTCGTTCACAGTCTTACTAGTTAAGACCTGAGGCATTCAGAATATTATCACAACACATATGGGTAGGGTAGGGTCCAAGGGAAACATTTAGAGACCCAATTACAGTTATAACCCCTTAAACAAGATACTGTATACACAAATAATAACTGGGGGTCTAAAGGAACTCAACATTCTGTGTTTCAGACAATGTCGTGTCCACTACTTGATACACTTGGACTGTCACTCTCTGGTACAGAATCCCATCAGTTACACAATCTGGACCGCCCTGTTAGTCATCATTTGGGTCAGTCTCAGCAAGTGGTATGTCCACAGCGTACAGTAAGTACACTCAAATCCAAGTAACTGAAAAGTAGCGCAAAAAGGAAAATCAGTGAAAGTAAGTGATTAAAAATGGATAGTGGGTGCAAAAATGACTTTAATGAGGAGCAAACCACTTCCAAGATTAAAAAGCGTGGAATGCAAAATAACAGTAGTTCAAACAAATATCTACTGCCTGTTATATAGAGGTCGACATGTTTCTGCAGCTATCGATACATTGAGTATCACCTGCTTCTTCAGGACCAAAGGTTAAATTCTGCTACTGCTGTAAAAAGTGAGTGTGTGTATAACATAAATCAAACGAACATACAAGATATCACCTGGTTAGGCCTTCTCAGTGCTCCTGTTTAGTAGAAGCTGTTGAACAAAGGCAAAAAGCGATCAAGTGCGGAGGACATATATGAAAGAAAACAGAAAGAAACATTTTAGTGAATGTTATCCATCATGAGTTCCAATGATTAACATTTTTTTGTGTTCTTGCATATTGCAAGCACAATACCCAACCATTACTAATTAACAAACGCCTCTCACTCACCTAGAATATGAGAGGCCGGCACCGCTCCTCACCTGGCCACAGCTCAGGAATAAAAGGGGCACCGCTATAATGCTTAAGAAAAAATAGACCACAAAGACAACAGTGAGGCAACCTCACGGAGAAAGCCCACTCTCTAACAATCAACCATTGCGTTTTTGTAAGTGATGTACACCGATCCTATGGCATTATATACAATCTTGTCTCATGATTAAATGCCAATAATGAGTGTGTCAACAAATAAGAGGATAACAGAAATCCATAATGAAATCATTAGTAAAGATCCATTCAGAATAAGGATAGTGGACTACAGTGCGCTCAAAACTACAGGCTGAAGGCACTGAGCCCAAATCAACACCACCGTAATCAAATGAGTAAGACTCATTACTTAGGAATGGATGTTCAGTGTGCTGGATCATAATCGATATGTTGGTGAACATTGGGATGTATAAACTACATCTATGCACAGAAAATGGCCATTTAAGAATATCAAGTTCTTGAGGGGATAGACGACAAACCGAGTAAAGAAAACATCGGAGCCCTAGTTAAACTTGTACCATGTCGGAGCCCCGGTCATTAAGTATAAATGAGAAAAGATCGAGCACTCTGCGCGCAGACCTAATATTCCGGTGTGTTCACGTACCTGACCGTCGGTACCCCAGTCAGGCATCTGCTCTGTACGGGGAGGTACAGAGAGACGGTTACTCCTTGTTTTTATAGACGCGGAAGTAAAGCACAACCTGGACTCCTGTCAGTGCGCATGCGCCAATAGCGCCGTCGCACAGGTTGCTGCTAGTCTATCCAATGGCTAAAGGATCATGGGCTATGTAGTTGCGTGCTCGCAATATCCTTGACGGTCTCCTCGTATGTGATTTAAACAATGAGCGAACGAGGAGAAACCGTACTGGCATAAAGTAGTCTGCGGGATGAAATCAGTTGCCAGGAATAATATTACGATGTTGTCTCGCATGTAATCAGTCACTTATCAGGGCTATTATGTTTTTGAAAGGACCTGTTGGAAAGATGGGCCACTGCGATGTTATCTCGCATACGAACAGGCACTTATCAGGGCTAATATTTTTAAGCGACCTGTTGTAAAGATAAACCACTAAGGATAAATAACAACTACGAATAAGTGAATTCCCATATAGGGATCAGTCAGTGTTGTTGATAATTATGAACCATCGATTATAAAAACAGGAATTGGGTTTTCAGGACAATGAGTCCCATGACAAATTCTAACAATAGGGTATATAGATAGTGTCTCAGAAGGAGCAAGAATCTTACTGCATTGTTAAGATGTACCCAGAAGTGTGACATATAACAGGTACCAAAGGGGACACTGTGTATATTGTCACACTATACATGGCGGGAAGGTCCACATATTATTCTGTATACCCTGGAAATTTGGTACTGGAGGTCAAAACAAGGATTACCTTATAAAGAGGTCCAGGGAATATCTTCGTTGAGGCCATTCTTATCTGTATTGAGCGGTATACCCATTTCTGCTCCAGTTTGAAAAGGTGTTTCGTAATGTCAACTATATGTGGGGGGTCCGTGGTTGTTCCAGGAAAGTCCACGTAAAGTCAGAGGGTGCCCTACCTCTAAGAAACGGTTCGTGAGGCGGGTTGCTTGCTTCTTGCATCGGATTGTGCTCTTGTGCTCCGATATCCTTACTTTGACTTTTCTCGTGGTCATCCCCACATATTGTAAGGGACAGGGGCATGTGATCAGATAAATCAAGTTTGAACTGTTACAGTTCGTGAACTGTTTTTGCTCCCAACGTCTTGAGGTCCCTATGTCGATGCTTGTAGAATGGGCCGTTTGTGCACACGCAGCACAATTCCCACAGGGGTGGTGGCCTTCAACCGGTGGTAAGTCCCATAAGGTGCCCACTTGGTGAGATTTCTTCGGTCCTGGTCTAGTATGTACTAGCCGGTCTTTAAGACTTTTTCCTCTCTTGTAGGCAAAGAGTGGTATCGGAAGGTTGTCAGGGCCAGTATTAAGGATCTTCCAATGTGATTTCACAATTTTCTTGATGTCATTCGATCTTGTGTTAAAGGTGTTGACAAACGCTAACCTCTTATCCTTTGGTCTGGGAGGAATCACTTCCAGGAGGGATTCTCGATTATTGTTTGATGCTCTTTTCTTGGAGTTTCGGATCAGTTTCTTGGGATATTTCTTGCTGCGAAGACATGATTCAAGTTCTCCAGCGTGTTTATGGAAACCCTCTTTGGTACTGCAGTTGCGTTGAATCCGCAGAAACTGCCCGAAGGGCAAATTGTCCCTCAGGGCCTTCGGGTGACAGCTATCATATCTGAGCAATGAGTTCCGTGCCATAGGTTTCTTGTAAAGTTCAGACACGAGGCCCCCTGCGGTGGCCATAATCCGAAGATCCAGGAAAGCCAAGGAAGTTCTTGAGAATTCAAAGGTGAAGCGTAGAAACATGTTTTGCTCATTCAACCATAGATGAAAGGTATTAAGTTCGTTTTCAGTTCCGCGCCACACTACCAAGATATCATCTATGTAGCGTTTCCAAACCCTTATAGATGATAAATAAGGGTTTGTAGATGACAATACACAGCTTTGTTTGAACTTGTGAACGTATAGATTAGCATAACATTCACTAAAATGTTTCTTTCTGTTTTCTTTCATATATGTCCTTCGCACTTGATCGCTTTTTGCCTTTGTTCAACAGCTTTTACTAAACAGGAGCACTGAGAAGGCCTAACCAGGTGATATCTTGTATGTTCGTTTGATTTATGTTATACACACACTCACTTTTTACAGCAGTAGCAGAATTTAACCTTTGGTCCTGAAGAAGCAGGTGGTACTCAATGTATCGATAGCTGCAGAAACATGTCGACCTCTATATAACAGGCAGTAGATATTTGTTTGAACTACTGTTATTTTGCACTCCACGCTTTTTAATCTTAGAAGTGGTTTGCTCCTCATTAAAGTCATTTTTGCACCCACTATCCATTTTTAATCACTTACTTTCACTGATTTTCCTTTTTGCACTGCTTTTCAGTTACTTGGATTTGAGTGTACTTACTGTACGCTGAGGACATACCACTTGCTGAGACTGACCCAAATGATGACTAACAGGGCGGTCCAGATTGTGTAACTGATGGGATTCTGTACCAGAGAGTGACAGTCCAAGTGTATCAAGTAGTGGACACGACATTGTCTGAAACACAGAATTTTGAGTTCCTTTAGACCCCCAGTTATTATTTGTGTATACAGAATATTATACCAACAACGCCATAGTTGTTGCTTATTTGCATTTCGCAGCAAACAACCATGATAAGGCCAATAGCCCCGACTAGTTGTAGGTGTAATGTTTCCTGTTGTATTATATATCTGGATGCAGTGACTTAGGCAGCATAATATCAGTTGGGCGGCACACTTGGGTAAGCTCAGAATTGCTGCTTTTGCGTTTTAAGCCACGCCCATAATCACATCGGCCACACCACTTTGAGAGACCGCACAGTTCTCCATCCCAACTAAAGACCTAACAAGCACATGTACACCTCTTGGGGTGTAGCAGACAAAGATTCTACTACTCGTCTGAAACTGACAAGGGGGCTGGCGAACAAGGAGAGAAGGTGGCTGACTACTATTTACCATTAGGAAGGCAGGGAACCCCCCCCCCCCTTTTCCTCTTCAATGTTGTTAGGAATCAAACAGCTATGAACAACGTCTCTACCTAGCGGGGGACTGGCTAATAGCCCGAGCACGTGCGAAGATTTGGAAATATTTGGCATGCAAATCATGCAACAAAGTTCATGCTCTAATGTAATACAGTGTCTGCAAAATTCAAGTATACTGCGTTAACACGCTTAAGCGTTGCAACTAGTACGTCAGATTATATCTCTGCAGTTAGAAGGACAACATCTCTACATAGCGGGGGACGGCCCAAAAAATTCAAAGGGGGAGTCAGGAGAGAGGCGAGCCAAGGATCAGCATTGGCTAATAGCCCGAGCACGTCCGGAGTTTTGGAAATATTTGGCATGCAAATCATGCAACAAAGTTCATGTTGTAATGTAATACAGTCTCTTCAAAGTTTAAGTATATTGCGTTAACACGCTTAAGTGTTTCACCTACTACGTCAGATTATATCTCTGCAGTTAGAAGGAGTAATTAGAAGTGAGAGTTCTAAACAGGCACTGGGGAAAAATGGGCGGAAGGGCAAGGCAATGACAAAACTAGCACTTCTGCAGAAGCTCGCAGACGTTCAGCTTTCCCCACAGCGGTTTAATCACGGGAGGTGGACGTGACCCTGAGGCTCGTACCTTGGTTTCCCAGCTCCAAAGCAGCAATCTAGTGGGTAGACCTTCCTTTTGTAGGAGTAAAAGCTGGCGTTCGGTAAACAGATGGTTACCTGATTTATCTAAGCCACTTTTATAGCGAAAACGTGGCTAAGAGTGTTGGAATGCTTTAGAATAGATCAATTTTGGGTTACGGGGAGGAAAAAAAATAAAAAATACATGTAAAACTTTGCCAACGGGTGTCGGCGGGCAAATCTGCCTCACATAAACGTATCCAGAGCGCGCCAAAGGCTCAGACCAGGAGGAGTGTAGTCCCTATACAGATTCGGGAGCTCCCCTTATGAACCCGTCTCTATCTGTTGGTAGTTCTAGTAATTAAATTACATTGTAACATTATCAGTAAGAAGAATAGACACTCGCCACAGTTTTTTAAGGGATTAGTTAAAGAATTAGCAAGGCAAAATACATAAAATATACCATAAGTAAAGTGGCCTCAAGGCACCCAGATCTTAAGTACAAAGAACTCAGTAAAGTTCAATGGTAAATCCAGCATATATCTGCCTTCTAAGAGTGAGAAAATCGCAGATACTTCTTTCCACTGGTGTATATTTGTAATTCGGGCAATCGGCAGGGCAGTTTGTGACTAAGACAAAGGATTTCACACATTACTACACAAGTACATAGTTCGCAGGCTATGCTTCAAAGATCAACAGGCGACAAGAAACATTCTACTTTAAAATATATTCAAGGATTTTCTCATAAGATCAATACATTGGAGTTGGAGGCCTCATCATGGACCCAGGTGACGTGAATTGTAACACTGTTTACCGAGCGGTCTGGGACTGATAGGTTGTCCTGGGTTAGGGACATCTTAGCACTAAGACTAGGACTCCTTCAATCTTTCGAAGGGAAGCTCACAATTATTAGAGCAAAGGCAACAACGTCAATCAGGCGGTGTATCGCGGCGTCATTTTAAATTGAAATGTTGTCTGCACAAACCTGATTTGGCACTATAGGAGCATAAGAAAAATTAAACAATGTTCTCACTGGCAGGTGGGTAAAAACAACACTGCCTTGGCCCTCGTGCCTCTTCAAGGTGGCTCTTGGAAAAAATGTGACTGGCTACACCGCCCTGTGAGGAATTTTTCCAATTTCCATGCGGGCCAACCTGCAGCGACCTTTAGGTTTGCCAATTTTAAAGAATAATTTTGCATAGCAGTTTGAAAGAGTATACTGCTTATGTCTGCTCGGCGAATAGTGCTTGTTCATTTTCGCCTTCATGGTTTAACTGAGTGAGATAATTTGGAATCTCATACAGGGAACATGTTTATTCTAAAGTAATACCTTTGGTGCAAAATCTCTCACAGTCCATGCCGCTGCACGCCTGGTCCTGTTATCTTGATCAATAAAGGGTCACTGCTGAAATTTGCCTGTATATGAAGGGCCAGATGATCGCATCGCTGTCACAAAATTTGGCGGGAATTTGTGAACAGAATTTGGCTGCAAGTATAGAATTTAATAAACCATCCAATGTACCATAAGAGCAGTGTAAGAAAGTGAGTACAGCCCAAAACATAATACGATGCCAGTGCATGGGCTTTCTTCTTTTATTTACAGAGATTAAAAGCCCTCACGGAGGAGTGACAGCAAGGATGACAAGTGCTGTCTCTACAGCTGGCAATCATCCCAATCACCAGCAGTCCTCTCAATTATAACACTCATGCATGCTAAAACATATT
The DNA here is from genome assembly GCF_964263255.1 of Lissotriton vulgaris. Classification (NCBI taxonomy): domain Eukaryota; kingdom Metazoa; phylum Chordata; class Amphibia; order Caudata; family Salamandridae; genus Lissotriton; species Lissotriton vulgaris. The sequence continues at coordinate 259,215,146 of NC_141695.1, forward strand.
TAAGAACATCGAGCATGTTACCTGACCCTAAGCAAGTAACACATAGTTAATAAATACATTAATAAATCTGGTCAGCATGTCCCTCCTTTAGTTATTTAACAAGACAAACATGCACATGGGAAAATTAGATGCTGCAAACAAACTTAAGTTAGTATAAAATAAATCAGTAAACCATTCAAGTACTTTGAAAACTCGTTAAAGTATTTCAAAACATGTCTCCACCTGGCGTATCTAGTTTACCGTGTGAAATAAAATTCCTAGGCAGTCATATATTGGAAAAACAAGTGGCAAACAATGACAGTAAGGAAGAACCCAAGGAAAATTAAAAAGGACTGAATTTTAATTAACAAGTTTAAAAATCATATAGTAGAACAAAAAGTAAATACTATATGATAACAAATAAATACATATTTTCATACAAATTCATACATTTAATAAAAAGACAATTATAAATCGTGGACAACCAAACAAAAAATATATAAATGCTGTCCAAAAAAAAAAAAAAAAAAAAAAAAAAAAGTGGCGATTGAACTTTCGACGCTCGTTTCGGCGTACACAACGCCTTCTTCAGTAGCCACACAGTTTTATTAATAAATACAAGAAGCCACTGCGTTTTTGACGATATTTTCATTTCAGTCCGTTAATAGAATAGGGAGGTTCAGGAAACGATATTATCCTGACTCTTGTTCAATAGGGGAAAACGAATAAGAAAGGCACACACGGCGAACGTCCCACTCTAACCACTAGTGTAGGTCAATTGATATCAGGTATAAAAGTAATTTTGTAATGGATTCCTTGTCTTGGTGGTGCTCAGTATACACTTGAAGCTCAAATGTAATTGATAACGCTATTCCGTCTGGTACAGGGGGTTTCCTTAAAAGTAACTATCTCCTTGTTCGCAGACCAAATGATTCATCTATATATTGCTTAGTGGGACGAGGGTGATAACCTCAACTCTCTGTCACAAGTTACATTTCTTAAAAACAAATGGCAAGATATTGCAAAGAAACGCACGAAGGTCCCGGTGCGCCTTTGGCTAGAAAATGATGAACTAGTGTACCGACACCCTAGTCCACAATACTACCTCGCACCACCTTGTCTGAAATTGTAACATCAGCTGGAAACTGTACAGAAGAAGTAGAATTATGTTCATTAATTTCTGGTCCACAATCGCTGACCTGAGGCAGCATTTAAGTGGGGGTTAGTCTGTCTCTAGAAAAAGAGCTTAGAAAACATCTTCAGGCAGGGAAGGAGGTAGGGAAAAATAGTAGTGTCCCATAGCTGGCCCAACATAGTATAGGCTCTTGGTTAGGGCATTGCTTCAGAAACCTGGGGACAGATGAACACTCCAGTCCCTATCTAACACACAGGCAGTAGCCGGCTGCCAGTCGTTTAGGGAGGGGCAGGGTGCTGACTCTGAGGGGAACATGGGGTCAGAGCATACCTTGGCCTCATTGATGGAGGTAGGAGTGTTTGGCAACACCTGTACTCAGGAATGGCCAATCTTGACTTGCCAGGACGGGGATAGGGCTAGATCCCAGGAAGCGTGGGAGGTAGTCCGCAGGCGCGCAAACGCAGCCATGCGAAAAATCACAGAGATGCGGGGGTTGGGATTCATAAAGCACGGCCTGCTGCATGCCATAGCTGTTGGCTGCTGGGTAAAAGATGGGGTGCACTGGTCCAAGATAGGCATGGCGATATTCTTGCTAGACATGGGGGAAGCGCTAGAGGCAGCGGCTTGCAAATAGCTGAGATGTGAGGAGCTAAGTGGTGGGGGATTTGGGTGCAGCGGAGGCCACACCCAGGGCTGTGGAGGAGTTACAGGGCGATCCCAAAACAGGAAAGGCGCAGGAACAGGACCTGAAGCCTCCAGTGCAAAACGCACCGTGCATAAGTCATATATGCTCCAAGGGGTCCTTCTTGGGAACTCTGAGTACGACGGCGCCCCGTTAGTCCTTAGGGCGGTTGTAAACCTGAGCAGCTGGGGGCTTGCCAGATAACGCTTCGCCCGGCTAGGGAATGTGTGAGTCATTCTCCCTTGTTCAGAGGGCAGAGTCAGGTACAACACCGGACTATGGCCGCTGGTGGTTCTTTGGCTAAACTTCAGGTACCCTGCAACTAGGGGTTGCGGGGCGGACGGGATCGCCTGTAAGATAACCGACCTTTTATATGTATATCAAATAAACCTGCAGCTCCTCTTTCCAAATAACACTGTGTCTGTATATTATTGTGTGAATGTTGTGGGGTGCTGTGGGGGTGGCGTACCGATAGAGGTACTATGCCATGGGTTTGTTCTTGTTCCTACCCCTTAGCCTCCTAGAGCTCCTGGCTCTGGTGCATCCTGGACTTCCACACTTGTATCCCAGCGGCGTGGGGCTCATTTCAGAGCTTCCGCCACAGAGTTCGGTAAAGAATGATTCATATGTTTCTACAGTGAATATTTACTCATTTGTTATATTCTGATATTCATGTACATATCTGTCTTCACCCCCCTGCTGAGCTTGTCACCTCCTTGCTGAATACAAACAAACAGTCATGTTTTTCTCTCTCGCTCCTTCTCCTCGTTTCCCACACATTCTGTGCTTGATGTGCATATTCTTGCCCATCAAGACAAAGGGAGAGAGGGACAAAGACTGGACTCTCATCAGGACCACAGCTCTTTGCTCAAGTTTGTAAGTAAGAAATGCTCTTGAACTACAAGCAAGTAAAGATGCAACCGACAGGCAGGACACAGGCATGCACACCGTGAGACTCCATCATTGCGTGATAAACCATCTTAATGCTGCCAGAGAACTGAAGGTGCCCAGAGAATGAGAGGCCATCTAATGAGCCCCACCCAGGTAGAGGGTCTGATATATGTAGACTATTGAGAAAGTAAACAGAGATGATTTAACAGTGAAGCATGAGTGAGACATGCGGATACAAACAGACATTAGTTAGCGTAAACACGTGATGATTTAAAATTATATCTTTAAACCTCAAAGCCTTGAAATCAGGGCATGGTAAGTAACCTCACACACTCCTATACATCTCAGGGGTGAATGTATGCAGAGGAACAAAGCATCTCTTCCACTTGAAAGTAAGACATGTAATTCCTACTATACCTCAAAAAAGCTCTCTACCTGAAGAGATCATATGTAAAGAAGAGCTAGGCTCCATTGAAACAATAAGCTGGGCCACATGAACGACTGCAATGCTCACATTTAACACTCACTAAGTCTCACCTTACTAATTGCCTTCTCAAATAAATGCTCCCAAAACCTTGTTGATGTTGATGAAAGGTTTGTCTTATCCTTAACTGTTGAGTCTGATGTAACAAGCATGCTATTGAATGTAAGACACGTGCATTGAGACAATTGAATTCATTGTGTATGTGCAACAAAATAAAGCACACAAATTTAATATTTTAAATTCTTATGGTTTCATTAAAAATCTAAATATTTATGCAAAACTACAAAATGCATTTGCTTTAAAAGTGCAATGATTTCGTTATCCCTTTTTAGCCCCATGTCAGTTACCTGCCAGCTACTTGCAGTTAGGTGATCAGAAGTTTCCCAGTGTACGAAAGATGTGCTAGGCTCTCATTCTAATCAGTGGCTCAACCACTATGGCAGGCCTCTCAACACTTTCCTCAACTTTATAACTTTGATTATGAGACACATCTTAGCCTGACTTTTTTTTAAAAAACAGCTTGTAATGCCCTATGAGGGGTTGTCTTGTCTAGTTTGATTTGACAATGTCAAAGGAGCTAGACACTATGTTAAGTGGGGTAGTGCTTTTTTGCAATGGGATGCTGTAAGGCATTGCCTTATCTTTGCAATGCAGAGCACACAAACCTATTGACTGTACTTATCTGCATTCTGAATCAATTCCACGAAACGAGTTTGTGTTTAGTTCATAATACTCAGGTATAAGACTGAGGATACTGCTGAAACATTATTAATTCAATAAAGAGACTTTAGGAAACCGATTAATTAAGCTACAGAGGAAAAAGACTAATTTCTTGATGTGAACTGTGACTGAGCTCCCATGAAGATAAACAATGTAATCTGCAGTAGGTAAACACGTTTCTGTAAAACTAATCCCAGGCTCTTCCTTGGTAGTTTGGCACAAGCAACAAGGCCATCCTGGAGAACATGTGCAACAGCAGCAAAACAGCATTACAATAAGAGTATATGTAAAAAATCCCAAAACAATTTAGTAAAAAACAGAATAAAATGTAATAACTAAGACAACACAAAAAAGAAGAACTCTGATGAAGTGAATCAATGTTGTGGAAGCAATGAATTTCAATGCTTATTAAAACTAAAATACATTTTCAGGGGCATAAACAGAGCGTTGGTAGTAAGTCTCACAATGGCCATTAGTGCATTTGGGTTTGGCAGTGAAAGAAAACAATGCTACCCCATCAGGGAATCCTTTTTAGAAGTGCTGTGGCCTTTAACAAAGGGCTACTAATTTTTTTCCTCTGTGTGCGGCAGTGTAGGGTCTCTGTGCGCTGCAGCCATGGCTATGTGTGCCAGGAACCAGACCGCGCATGTGGGTGCAGCACCAAATATCACTCCAAACCTGTGCTTAAAAAAGTAAAAACACATACAGCACAACGTTAATGGTCTTAAGGCAGATTTGCAATTTGGATACACACGCCATGACATGAATTGGTTTCACAGGTAAGTACACTTTAGGTTTAGAATAGCACAAAACTCTAATGGTGGTACAATCATAAGATTTTACTGCTGTAGGTGTAATGTTACTTGTTGTATTATATATCTGGATGCAGAGACAGAAAGAAGCAGCAAAATACCAGCCGGGCAGCACACAATCTAAGCAGAAATTCCTTAACTTCTCCCAGCCAACAGAAAGTTCTCCCCCTCAAATCTTTGTGCTAAGGTGAACATTCTACACCAATATCTTGTGGAAAATTGCTCAAAGTCACTTTTCATTTAGGCAATCAATTTTCCTGTGAAATTAGTTTAACCTTTGCTGTTACTGGTCCGTAGTCCTTATTTGGTTCAGGTCAGTCCAATATATATTGTGATGGATTTATTTTGTCTTCCCTTTTCTATGCAGAAAAGGCCCCAAGGATTAAAGTGCTAATAAACTTGAAATTGGCTTTTTTCGAGGCAATGCACAGTTGTCTAACACACAACTTTACACAATACTCAACAAGGGCATTGATAACCACCAGACACTCCCTGTGAAAGTATTTCACTCTTTCAGGTTCTTTTACTCCTTTTAAGACGTGCTTTCATTTCAGGTCACCGTTTGTCCGTCTATCTCTTCCTCCTTTCCCCTTATGGTGGTTTTGAAGGTCTAGCTTGCAGGGTGGCTGGCACAGCTAAAAGCGTCAGGGATGGGGAAAATAAATTGACAGAAGACGGGACAGGTAAAATGAAAGAAAAAGTAAATAAAACCACTTACCTTGCACTTGTCGCATCGGCGGTGCAGAAATGTGGTTTTATTTTTATTTCATCTTACCTATCCCGTCATCTGTCGACTTACACCTTCCACCCGCCTCACCATTCATACCTGTGCCGTCCGCGCCTGCTAGCTGGACAGCTGTCACCAGGCAATTATGTGAGAATCGCTATAGAGGGGCTTTGGCTCTGCCCACATGTTGGTAGCCAGAGTTATATGTTTAGTGCTTCCAAACAAAAAAGTGTAGCCCTCCCCACAGCTGTGATAATTTTGTTTATTTATCCAGCTGCTGAGCTTGCTTGACCTTTCAGGGACACACACATAATAATTCTGTAAAAATGTCTTAAAGGACTAGGTAATTCATGGTGCTTTTCTCTGGCAGCAGCACAAATGGGAGTAGGGCAGTATTTAACCTACATGAATTCTTAGGTCTGGCTTGATAGTGCAAATGACACCTGAACTTTTAACCTACACCAATATTATTCTACATTTCCTTGCGTCCACACAAATACATTTCCATTCTGGTGCTATTTACTTGAAATGACTGATTGAGTGGAGTTTTATATAGCGGAGCTATCAGAGCGCTTTACATGAGCACCAGTTACGTTACATACATTCATTTTTGTTAGGCACGGGGAGATTAGATGATTTGCCCATAATCACAGAATGTTGAGTGTCCCTGCCGAGACTCGAATCCAGTTCCTCAGCTCCGAGGTTGACCGCCCAAACTGTTAGGCCACATTCTATCCACATTACTGTCCAATATACCTTTAAAGCTAGACCTACTGGCATTGCCAATGTTTGACTATCTCTTGTACTGAGTTAAAGTACAACTTAGTGTGGGCGGGCCCCACCTACATTAACCGGTGGTAGGAGGGGGTACGAGGGGGAGAGAGCGAGAGAAAGGGTGAGAGGGAGAGAGAGCGCATTACCAAGGCAATACACAGACTCGCAGGGCTTACAGGTCAGATAGCTCAGTCGGTTCATGTGCAGGCTGCACACATTGGTCTGTAACCTGAAAGGCAGGTATGACTCCCGGCAGTTCGGCACACCCTTTCATCCTTCTACACTCCGCTCTGAACAAGCTGAGTTGAGCAACAGTGACATCTTCTAGTAACTTGAAGAGCACAAGTGTTTACGCAAAGGGAGCACAAGTCACCTTCGCAAGCACACACCACAAAACATCACACAAAAAAACACAGCACAGCTGCAAACTACTCAAAATCTATCAGAAGTTCCTGATAAAATCAAACATTTGGAAAGAATTGTAAATCTTATGAAACGAGAAAAATCTGGACAATAATCAACAAATAATAAAAGCGTCACAACGAACCCACTAAGGAAAAGATACAAGATACCCCTCTCAGGACAAACATTCCATTTCCTAGGTCCTAAAAACACTCAAACCGAACCATATGCATAAAGTGGGAACATATGGAGGAATGTACACACTTGAGTGCACACAAATGCTGGTACACACACATGCCCATGAAAGCATGAGCAAGAAGCATCACAAAAACCAAATACATGCAAGAATACACACACACTCATGGCCAGAAAGATATACGAAGTATGAGGAACCCAAGCCACAATCTCCTGAGGGGGTACCCATACTAAAATATATGCACAAGAGTATACCAGCACCAGTGGCGGTTCATGCATGAGGGCATAGGGGGGGGGGCGCAGCCAGACTCAAGAGGACGGGGAAGCAGATTGGACTGGTCTGAGGCTGCAGCACTTACACTGTTCATTCTGGTAGCTGTGCAGCACAGCCCTGTACAAACACATGCTGCGCATGCAAGGTGGACGACTTCAATGCTGCCCAAATCCCGCATGTGCAGTGTGTGTCTGTGAGGCAGTGGTGAGGGCAAGCAGGTGCTACTTAGAGGAGCAGTTTTGCCAGTACTTTGGTCGAATACTCAGCTCAACCGGATCTACGACATATCTCATAACATCCTTCTAGGATCCTGCCTCCTCCTGTGAGTGGCTGACCCTTGCTACTGTCAGCCTATGAGAATATGAGGCGGGAATTCCAACACTGCTTCTTTCGGTCTGTGCTGGCTTCCTATTTCCCTCCTTCCTTCACAAGCTGCATCTGTGCCCTTGAGATACCTCTGGGAGAAACACTATGCCCCTGACCAAGCTGAAACCGGTGAGTACAAATGCGCCTTGCCTTGTTTTTCAACGGCCGCCACTGCCAAGAACAAATGGCTGAGTTGTCCCAAATGGACTTGAAATCTGCCCTACAGGTGACACATAGACCTCTGTAGGAAGCATATTAACCACCTGAGCTATCTTGCCATCATCTTTCTGCATCAACAGTTTCTTCAGCGGCAGCCCCCTTTCGGGTGTAAGTTAAAACTGGCATCTACTTCCAGAAGCAAAGGTGGCTTCTGTTTTCATGACCCTGCCTAAGGTAGCGATCCCACTGGCTCCCATGACACACTCACTTTATAAACACAGAACAGAGGAGCTGCGAATTAACTGCAGCCTTTGATCTGCTCCTTTGGGTCCTTGAAACTCGATAGGCTGAACGCGCTCCCAGAACTCCCCCGAAAGTTCCCTTAAAACCAGAGTGTGTTTTTAATGTTTTTGTCATGGTGTTCCAGCAACATTCACAGTGTTCCCATCATGTTTATAAGGATACACACAAAGGTACGAAATAGCATCAAGATAGCTCAATGAGTTCAGGTGCCAGTTGCAGTGCTGCTTTGTAACAGTGACTTTGCAGCATAGAGCTTCATAGCGCTTCAGCCTAAACTTCTAGTTTCTAAGCGCGTTAATTACAGATGATGCAAGCAGTACCACATCTATTGAGTATATTAAAACACCCATTAGCAAGAGTTAATATTGCCTCTATTTGGAAGCAAATTGCTAACCGCTAATTAGAGGCTATTTTCGGTGAGATCCCAGACCCTGCAGACCAAGTTGTGTAATTATGGGCGGGAAGATGATATGTCGGGCTCTCGGGCAAACCCTGTCTGTTTAGGGCTGTGAATGCCTCTCTGGTTTCAGAAAGGACAGAACTCTATGTGTTATTAATTGGGGCCAGAAGCCAGCAGGGTACCAAAAAATCCGAACCACCCCATGGGTTGGTTATTATTAAGCCGTAATGTCATGGAAACTTTGCATTGTCACCCCGTGATTTATATATTACCTAAAACCGCTCTTTAACGGATGCTATAGCTAAATGGAGAATATTATGAGAAAATCGTTCTTACAGAACTTCATTCAGCATATAGGCATTTATCAAGCACTTTCTTCAAGGAAATATTAGCAGACCTGACCTGGTGAAATTTACGTGCATCAAAACTGCAGTCGGGGAAAGGTCGGTAATGCCTGCAAAATTCCAAATGCTGATATGCGAAGTGATAAGATACGATGTCTATCTATTTCTGAACTGAATAACCCACTTGTTTTCGGGCTCTTAACATAAACAAGTATAAAAACAACAGCCTAGCACAACTGGATCCAACCATGGACCCGTTCAATAGGGCGTGAGGCTATTCCATACACTTGGCCCAAAAGTATAAACGACTGCCTGAAACGGCTCCTTGCCAACAGCTTTTTACCATACACAGCACTGAAGGCCTGGTGCCTCATCAGCTGCCTTCCATGACTGCCAAATTTAAAGTGCGAGAGGATAAACGGAATGCCCCTCTACTTTCATCGGCCGCCCCTGAGCCCAGCACAAACTTGTGAAGGAAGGTGCGCATCAGCCCTCAGCCGCGCTACATTGAGAAGAAATGCAGCAACAGCAAGCCCAAAAGCATGACATGTAGTTTACACGTCGTGCTTTTCAACTTGATTCATGTCTTCTCTTAATAGAGAGGGGCTGGGGGCTGATTGTGGGAACATATGATAGTATTCCTGTTAATTGCAGCACCCTCCTGCGCTGCAATTAACAGGAATATTTTCACAATGACCCACAATCAGCCATCAGCCGCGCTCCATTAAGAGAACAAATGCAGCAAGCCCAAAAGCATGACGTGTACTTTACACGTCGTGCTTTTCAACTTGATGCATGTCTTTTCTTAATAGAGCGTGGCTGAGGGCTGATTGTGGGCACTTGTGAATGTATTCCTGTTAATTTCAGCGCAGGAGGGTGCTGCAATTAACAGGAATATTTTCACAATGGCCCACAATCAGCCCCCAGTCGTGGTCCATTAAAAAACAAATGTAGCAAGTGCAGGAGACTCCTGCTTTAAGAACTTGACCCCGCAACTAGAAAATTTCCTTTTTGGCGCCGCCTGTTTTAAAAGCAGCAGCTCAAACGATACCCTGGGATGTGTGCGCACTAAACTCAGATCACTGCGTGCTCGGGGTCACAGAGGAGCGCGGGCGCGCAGGCGCTCAGGTTACGGCGAACACTGCTCAGGAGTACAGCTAATATTCTTGTTTAAAAGGAGCTGAGGTAAGAACATGTCCAGAGCTACAGGACCAGTTCTTAGGTACAAGTCCATGGTTTCCATTTGCTGGAGGCTCCCTAGAACTTCAGGACCAAAAGACCATATCAGGCTGAAACTGATCTAAGGATTCCCTTTCGAGTATCTTCAACTCCTTCATTACACAGGACCTTCACCACTCCCCTGACACATGGCAAGAGTTACCTATTGACTGGTTGAAGAAAATGCTCAAATCCTACTGATCAACTAATTCTTCTCAGGAAGATGCAACTTCCTTTCTTGCTAGGACCTACCACAGTTTCCTCCTGGAAATAAGTTACCACAGGCCAACATACTCCTTTGGACAAGACCTGAACCCCTTTTCTCCTTGTGGATCAATAAGAGGTGATCTTCTAGGCCCTTTAACCAGCCTTCATGGCCCATAGATTCAAGGTAAAGCTGGAAAAGTGTCCTGAGTCAAGTATTCCAGGAAGCAACACACAATTATTTTCACTTATGTTCTTGTCAGTTATGGCTTTCATAGTGGGAATGCAGCTCAGCAAGATTGATTATATCAAACAAAGTTTCTCACACGTTGCTGTGTAAGTTTTACTAGATATGACATAGTAACCGTCTCACCATGGTGCCTGTCTCCCAATGTGGTGCTTTGAGTTATAACCAACAAAGTTGGTACCCCTCAGCGTTACCTGTGCTTCTCTCCATCTATGCCTAACCAAATACACAAAGTCAGCCCACCCCTGCCTCCAGAGGATCTAAGAAAAATTCCTCCTTACTAGAACATATTTGCATCCTGCCTGTTGCTGCACCTGGCACCGATGAAACTGGTGACATGTATCACCACTGCTATTCACAGGGAATGCACGCCTCAGTGGAGACCAGTCCTTTCTCGGGCATATTGTGCTTCGAATATTTGGGATCTGGCAACTATGGCCACAGTACTTCAAAGTTGATGAGGTATCAAATAAAATACTTATTTACAAGCTATAGGAAGTTCTTTCAGATGAAATGATTAGGTTGGTTGCTCATGCTAGCTAAAGGTCGGTCCGGCAATAAGACAACGTTAGAAATTTCCTATCCAATGTTTCATTGATATTCCTATACTTTTTTTTACCTATTTGCAACTATTGTCTAACAATAGTGAACAAAATAGGATTACACAAAATGTTGCACTTTGAAATGGAACTTGCTGCAGTTATTTCCACAAAACATGTCCTTGTGAGGAGGACAGGGATAGGAAACCCCCCTTACCTATTGTTCTGGATGGAGGATCCAGGATGTCAGCTGCTGGGCGGTGATGACACCTAGAACAAAAAAAAGACAACACCGTTAGTAAAAGGAGAGGGGATCATATGGAAACAAAACCAAACAATGACAGAGGACTATATTCCTATGGCAGGGATACTCAATTTACTGCTTGAGCTACTTGTGGCCCTCCTGACATTTCCATGCAGCCCCTTGTTAAACAGCAGCACTGCACTGGTCTGCTGTGTACTTGCCTCAACACTAACATTCAGACTGTAAGTAACTACGTTTAGTAATTCCTTAATTTTCTTAAAGACGTCTTACAACAAGCATGTTAAAATATGATACAGTCTCTTTAAAATTCAAAATTGTGTATTTCATTTACATGCAGAAATTTGTCACCTTATTATAACCGACTATATCACTGAATTGAGAGGTTTTTTTTAATTACAGTTTTCAAACATGAATTTATAAACATTCATGCTTTCACCCACTCTGACAATGCCAATAGTTAACTAAGACGCAAGTCAGCTGCTATGTGCACACTTGGGGCGGGCCTGGGGTGCTATTATAAATCAACAACATCATAGTTTATTAAATCAAACACAAGAGAAGGAAAAGGAGGCAAAGTGAAAACAAATTTGCCTAGGAGCACATGTCAAGTGGGGTGGCCAGGATTGGTAAAATAGGATATGCAAAAGCCGTTTTACTATTGATTTCCTCCTCTCCCTCTTTAAGTTAGAGGGATGTGACTTGGGTAAAGGAGAAGAAACAAAGAAGTTTCTATCGGGAAACTTGAACAAGAGAGAACGGAGAACCCTGGCATACTCCAGGAAGCACACTGCAAAGGTGCAGAGAGACCTCCCAGACTCATGAGGGTTGTCTCAACCCGGGAGCCCCAGACACTTAATAGTATGAGCCCGGAGCGCCTACCTAATGGGCGAATTTTGAGAATTGGCAATTCGCGGATTTGCGAACTGGCAATCCGCAAAATTCACGAATTCGCGCGAATTTGCGGATTTTTTTATTTTTGCCTGTTCACGGGTGTTCGCGAGACGCTTTGCATGTTCGCGGGTGTTCGCAATGCGCTTTGCAATTTCGCAGGGTTTTTTTTGCCTGCTTAATCACTGCCACCCTCTCGTTTTTTATGCCCATCTGCCCTCTGTACCACTTGTTTCTGTCCCCGTCTGCCCTCTGCCCCACTATTTTTTTGTCGCCTTCTGCCCTCTGTCACACTTTTGTGCCCTTCTGCCCTCAGCCCCACTTAGCATGGCGCCGGCAAGCTGCCAGCGCCATTCTAAAATAGCTAGAAATAGCTTCAACAGGAAGCACTAATAGATAAAGTAAAGCAGGTGCTCCAGTTGAAGGTCAAATTAAGTTACACAATCATTAATCGGTACAGAACGGGAATATCGTCGCAAAAATATCGACTTACTTAAATATTGCTGCAAAAATATCTACAGGAAGAAATATCGATGACAAAAATATAGTCTGACCAGAATATCGACAGTCAGGTAAGTAATATCGTTAACATTAATATAGTTGTAATAAATATCGTTTACAAAAACATAGTTTACAATAATATCGTTTTAAAAATAATTATAAGTAATGTAGGGTTTTTAATGAGTATTTGTAGTCAAAGTATTATTTTTAGTAGTATTTTATTAGTTAATAATGTATTTTATGTTGAATTTAGTATTAATAGTTCCGTAGCGGGTTGTGGGTTTATAGGGAAGTAGGGTGGGAAGTAATTTAAATATAATGAAATAATAGATTAATTAATGTTTCAAATGAATATAAATAGTGTAATAAATAATAGTTAATTAATTTCAATTAGTTAATTGATTAATAATTATGTCATTAATTATGTTAATTTTTAAATTAATTTTAGGTGTGTGTACAGGAATTTTTTTGTGAAAATGTAGTAAATTAATTACAATTTAATTGATTAATTATTTAATTAATGATTAAAAAAAAATAATAATTGTTATTTTATAAATGATTAAATACATTTAGTAATTTTTACCCCTACGCTATCCAACGCTTTCCCTACTGTTGCACCCCCTGGAGTCGGAATAGTAATTTTTACCCCTACGCTATCCAACGCTTTCCCTACTGTTGCACCCCCTGGAGTGGGAGTAGTAATTTTTACCCCTACGCTATCCAACGCTTTCCCTACTTTTGCACCCCCTGGAGTGGGAATAGTAATTTTTACCCCTACGCTATCCAACGCTTTCCCTACTGTTGCACCCCCTGGAGTGGGAATAGTAATTTTTACCTCTACGCTATCCAACGCTTTCCCTACTGCTGCACCCCCTGGAGTGGGAATAGTAATTTTTACCCCTACGCTATCCAACGCTTTCCCTACTGTTGCACCCCCTGGAGTGGGAATAGTAATTTTTACCCCTACGCTATCCAACGCTTTCCCTACTGTTGCACCCCCTGGAGTGGGAATAGTAATTTTTACCCCTACGCTATCCAACGCTTTCCCTACTGTTGCACCCCCTGGAGTGGGAATAGTAATTTTTACCCCTACGCTATCCAACGCTTTCCCTACTGTTGCACCCTCTGGAGTGGGAATAGTAATTTTTACCCCTACGCTATCCAACGCTTTCCCTACTGTTGCACCCCCTGGAGTGGGAATAGTAATTTTTACCTCTACGCTATCCAACGCTTTCCTTACTGTTGCACCCTCTGGAGTGGGAATAGTAAATTTTACCCCTACGCTATCCAACGCTTTCCCTACTGTTGCACCCTTTGGAGTGGGAATAGTAATTTTTACCCCTACGCTATCCAACGCTTTCCCTACTGTTGCACCCTCTGGAGTGGGAATAGTAATTTTTACTCCTACGCTATCAAATGTTTTAATTAGTAATATATTGTATATTTTAATTATATGTATGTATTAATTTTGTTATATAAAGTAATGTGTTAAATATATGTATATGTCCACATTTATTAAGTTGATAATTAAAAAGTGTAATAAATTTGTTTTAAATAGTTAAAAAATAAAAGTAATGTAATGTATTTTGTTAATAGTACTTATATTTATTTATTATTTAATGTAATTTTAATTATTTTAAAAAGTCGATATTTTTTACATCTATATTAATTACAACGATATTTTGGAGTCGATATTTATGTACTTACCTGTTTAAGTATAGGGAGTCGATATTTTTGTAAACGATATTGTTACAACTCTGCCGCTCCCTTGAAAAGGCCTGGAAAAAAGACCCAACCACCAGCACCAAGGTCGCCTTCAAAAACGCCACCCGCACTCACCACCAACTAATCCGAAAAGCCAAGAAAACAGCATTCAAGGATCGACTTGACAACAACGCTCACAACAGCAAGGAACTTTTCAACATCGTCAAGGAATTTTCCAATCCCTCGGCCAACTCCAACGACATCACCCCCTCTCAAACCCTCTGCGACTCCCTGGCATCATTTTTCCACAACAAGATTGCAGATATCCACAACAGCTTTGACAACCAACCCGGAAACCAACCCACCCTACCATCTGCTGAACATTCTCCCCCCGTGAACACCCTTAACGTCTGGAACCCAATCTCCACTGAGGACACAATCCGCCTGATGAATTCCATCCACTCAGGATCCCCCACAGACCCATGTCCTCACCACATCTTCAGCAAAGCAGACTCCGTCATAGCACCGCACCTCCGAGCCGTCATCAACTGCTCCTTCTACTCCGCCACCTTCCCGGAAGACTGGAAACACGCTGAACTCACCGCCCTTCTGAAAAAACCCACAGCGGACCCCACCGAACTCAAAAATTACCGCCCCATCTCACTTCTTCCATTCCCGGCCAAAGTCATCGAGAAAGCTGTCAACAACCAGCTCGCCGCCTTCCTCGAAGCCAACAAATCCCTCGACCCCTCACAATCTGGCTTCCGAGCAAAACACAGCACTGAGACCGCCCTCATCGCAGCAACAGACGACATTCGAACTCTACTGGACAACGGAGACACAGTCGCCCTCATCCTCCTCGACCTCTCTGCAGCATTCGACACAGTCTGCCACAGCACCCTCTTACAACGCCTCAATAACATTGGGATCCATGGAAAAGCACTTGAATGGATCACCTCGTTCCTCACCGGAAGAACCCAGAGAGTTCGCCTTCCACCATTCAAGTCCGAGGCCTCTGAAGTCATCTGCGGCGTACCGCAAGGATCCTCTCTCAGTCCCACCCTCTTCAACGTTTACATGAGCCCCCTCGCGGCCATCGCACGCCAACACAACCTCAACATCATCTCTTACGCGGATGACACTCAACTGATCCTTTCTCTCACCAATGACCCCAGCACCGCCAAAACCAACCTAAACGAAGGAATGAAAGAAGTTGCCGAATGGATGAAACAAAGCCGTCTGAAACTGAACTCAGACAAAACAGAAGTCCTCATCTTAGGTACATCCCCCTCTGCATGGGACGACTCTTGGTGGCCGGAAGCCCTTGGAAAAGCACCCATCCCGACAAACCACGCACGGAACCTAGGCGTCATCCTGGATTCTTCACTCTCAATGAACAGACAAGTCAGCGCCGTATCCTCATCCTGCTTCAACATTCTTCCCATGCTCAAAAAAACATTCCGCTGGATCCCCACCGAAACAAGGAAAACAGTCACCCATGCTCTAGTCACGAGCCGACTGGACTACGGAAACACCCTCTACGCAGGTACTACCGCAAAACTCCAGAAGAAACTCCAACGAATCCAAAACGCCTCAGCCAGACTCATATTAGACATCCCACGCAACGATCATATCTCTGGTCACCTTAAAGACCTCCACTGGCTACCCGTCAATAAGAGGATCACCTTCAGACTGCTTACCCACGCACACAAGTCACTCTACGACATCGGTCCAGAATGCCTCAACTCACGACTGTCCTTCTACTCCCCCTCCCGCCAACTACGTTCTTCCAACCAAGCCCTCGCCACTGTACCGCGCATCAACAAGACCACCATGGGAGGCAGATCCTTTTCATACCTGGCTGCTAAAACATGGGACTCTCTTCCCGCTTACCTTCGCCTTACACAGAACCACCTAGCATTCAGAAAACGTGGATATTTGACAAATAATCCTCCTCCCCTTCCTAAGCGCCTTGAAACCCTCCGGGTATGTAGTGGGCTATACAAATGACTTGACTTGACTTGACTTGACAACTATATTTATGTCAGCTATATTTTTGTAATCGATATTTTAACACCCTACCTCATTAATCACCCCAAGTTTGGGGTGATTAATGATTGTGTAACTGAATTTGAGCAGCACCTGCTTTACTTTATCTATTAGAGCATGGGTACTCACAAACTTTCTCTCGGGGGCCAAATTTACAGTGTGGTTTGTGTCCGAGGGCCGCACCGGTGGGGGCGGGGTCAGTGGGGAAGGGGGCAGGGCTAGAGCAAAAAAAACTGTGACCATGAGGTTGATCACAGGTCCCTGCAGCGGACGCCTTCGTCTACTGAGCCACCAGATCTCTCTCTCTCTCTCTCTCTCTCTCTCTCTCTCTCTCTCTCTCCCTCTCTCCCTCCCTCTCTATCTCCCTCTTTCTCCGTCTCCCTCCCTCTCTAACCCTCTCTCTTCCTCTCTCCCTCCCTCTCTTTCCGTCTCTGTCTCCCTCTGTCTCACTCACTCTGACTGTCTCACTCCCTCTTCCTCTGTCTCGCTCACCCTGACTGTCTCACTCTCTCTCTCTGTCTCCCTCTCTCTCTGTTTCCTTCTCCCTCACTCTATTTCCCTCTCCCTCACTCTATTTCCCTCTCCCTCACTCTATTTCCCTCTCTCTCCTTCCCTCTCCCTCATTCCCTCTCCCTCATTCCCTATGTCTCCCTCTCTGTTTCCTTCTTCCTCCCTCTATTTCCCTCTCCCTCACTCTCCCTCTATGTCCCTCTCCCTCACTCTATTTCCCTCTCCCTCACTCTATTTCCCTCTCCCTCACTCTATTTCCCTCTCTCTCCTTCCCTCTCCCTCCTTCCCTCTGTCTCCCTCTCTCTCCTTCCCTCTCCCTCATTCCCTCTGTCTCCCCCTCTCTCTCTTTCCTTCTCCCACTCTATTTCCCTCTCCCTCCCTATTTCCCTTTCCCTCACTCTATTTCCCTCTCTCTCCTTCCCTCTGTCTCCCTCTCTCTCCTTCCCTCTCCCTCATTCCCTCTGCCTCCCTCTCTCTCCTTCCATCTCCCTCACTCTGAGGTCTCCCTCACTCTGAGCTCTCCCTCTCTCTCCTTCCCTCTCCCTCACTATGAGCTCTCCCTCTCTCTGAGGTCTCCCTCTCTCTCCCTCACTCTGAGGTCTCCCTCCCTCTGTCTCCCTCACTCTGAGGTCTCCCTCTCTCTCCTTCCCTCTGTCTCCCTCACTCTGTGGTCTCCCTCCCCCTCACTCTGAGGTCTCCCTCTCTCTGAGGTCTCCCTCTCTCTCCTTCTCTCTCCCTCACTCTGAGGTCTCCCTCCCTCAGTCTCCCTCCCTCTGAGGTCTCCCTCTCTCTCCTTCCCTCTGTCTCCCTCACTCTGCGGTGTCCCTCTCTCTCGTTCCATCCCCCTCACTCTGAGGTCTCCCTCTCTCTGAGGTCTCCCTCTCTCTCCTTCTGTCTCCCTCGCTCTCCCTCCCTCGCTCTCCCTCCCTCTCTCTCGCTCTCCCTCGCTTGCTCTCCCTCCCTCCCTCGCACTCCCTCGCTTGCTCTCCCTCCCTCCCTCGCTTGTTCTCTCTCCCTCCCTCGCTCTCCCTCCCTCGCTCTCCCTCCCTCGCTCTCCCTCTCCTGCGCTCGCTCTCCATTGCTCCCTCTCTCTCGCTCTCCCTCAATCTCCCTCCCTCGCTCTCCCTCCCTCGCTCTCCCTCCCTCGCTCTCCCTTCCTCCCTCGCTCTCCCTTCCCCCTCGCTCTCCCTCCCTCGCTCTCCCACCCTCGTGCTCCCTTTTCCTCCCTCGCTTTCCCTCGCTCCCTCTCTCTGGCTATCCCTCACTTGCTCTCCCTCCCTCCCTCTCCCTCGCTCGCCCTACCTCAATCTCCCTCGCTTGCTCTCCCTCTTTCCCTCTCCCTTGCTTTCCCTCCCTCCCTCGCTCCCTCCCTCACTCTCCCTCGCTCCCTTGCTTGCTCTCCCCATCCTCCCTCTATCTCGCTCCCTCGCTTGCTCTCCCTCCCTCCCTCGCTCTCTCTCCTCACCCTGCCTGTGTGTGCCTGGGCTGTGACAGCTTCCAGGCGCACACACACAGCCGAGCACTTCACAGGTCATTAAAAGACCATTGGCATGTTAATGAGGCTTTGTTCACCTCTCAGCGCCCCTGCAGCCGCACTCTGACTATGACGGGAATGCCCGGCCCAGCCCCCACAGAGCAGCAGAGTCTGAGTCGCGCTCAGGTTGCAGACACTTAAAAAAAAAAAAAAAAACTCGGGTACCATGTCTACAAGGTCCGCGGGCCGCCAGGGAAGGCTTGCCGGGCCGCCACTGGCCCGCGGGCCGTACTATGAGTACCCCTGTATTAGAGCTTCCTGTTGAAGCTGACTTTTGTAACTATTTTAGAATGGCTCTGGCAGCTTGCCGGCACCATTTTAAAAGAGTTACAAAAGTCAGCTTGAACTTTTGACCCAATCCCTTCTGTTCGCGGATTTTCGTTTGCAGATTTTGCGGGAAATTTGCAAATCTCGCGGATTGCGAATTTACCGAAAATCCGCGAAATCCGCGAGCGGAACGGATTTTCCGCTCATGCTTAAGCATATCTCCCATTTCTCTTTCTGTTATTTCTTTTCTTATCACTTACTGGAATATCGAGGGAGCTCGGTGGTGACGCAAGCTTGGACTTCAAGAGGAGAAAAAGAAAGAAGTCAACGTAACCCTGACCAGAATACAGACAAAACAGAAAGTCTGCCGTAACTCTTAAGGGGGAGACAACAGGAGAAGAGGCTTCTGGTTGTCCATTACCCTTCCACCCTGGGTAAATATGACTTTGGCATATTCAATAAAAAGCCACAATATGTAAGCAAGAAAAGCGTCCCACGCCTTATTTCTGATCATGCCTCCAAACCACCGTACCATTTTAAATGTAAGTAAGGAGAAATACTTTACATTTTAGATTAGTATTGTAAACATCCATCAAAAAAATTCTGCCCATATCTGCAGCTGACTAGAAATCTTGCAAAACAGTGCTTTGTGTTGTGTTGTTTTAAAGTTCATGTTGCATTTCTCAGACATAAGTAGGGAGATAACCTTTTTTGAAGCTAGCACTATGCATCTGTACGACTTAGACTTAACCTTTGTGTATATAGCACCACTAGTGTTCGAGGTACAGCTATTGTAATAAACAGTCAAATATGGCAATTTAGTTACAATATATTTTTTAATTTTCACAAAGTTTAAATAAATTAAATGAAAGTTGGTGATGAAAGATAGCAGCACACTAGTTGAGATGCCGCTGTGAGTAAAGACATGCTGCTATACCCAACTGACTCTATGATTTCTTCCTGCATATCAGTGACCCAAGCGCACACCAGTGCTAATCAATCAATCAATCAAAGCATTTGTATAGCACACTACTCACCCGGAGGGTCTCAAGGCGCTAGGGGAGGGGGGTCCGCTACTGCTCGAACAGCCAGGTCTTGACCTGCTTCCTGAAGGCGAGGTGGTCCTGGGTCAGGCGGAGGTGGGTCGGGAGGGAGTTCCAGGTCTTGGCAGCGAGGTAGGAGAAGGACCTTCCCCCTGTGGTGGCTCTTCGGATGCGGGGAACGGCGGCGAGGGCGTGGCCGGTCGATCGAAGCTGGCGTTTGGGAGCGTAGAAGTTGAGGCGGCTGTTGAGGTATCCTGGGCCTTGGTTGTGCAGGGCTTTGTGTGTGTGGGTGAGGAGACGGAAGGTGATTCTCTTGTTGACCGTGAGCCAGTGCAGGTCTCTCAGGTGTCTGGAGATGTGGTTGCGACGGGGGATGTCCAGGATGAGTCTTGCTGAGGCGTTCTGGATCCGCTGGAGTCTTTTCTGGAGTTTGCGGTGGTTCCGGCGTAGAGGGAGTTGCCGTAGTCCAGTCGGCTGGTGACGAGGGCCTGGGTGACCGTCTTCCTGGTCTCGGTGGGGATCCACCGGAAGATCTTGCGTAGCATGCGTAGGATGTTGAAGCATGACGAGGAGACGGCGTTGACTTGTCTGGTCATGGAGAGGGAGGAGTCCAGGATGAAGCCCAGGTTGCGTGCGTGGTCTGTTGGTTTGGGTGCGCTTCCTAGGGCGGGGGGGTCACCAGGAGTCGTCCCAGGCAGAGGGTGAGGATCCCAGGATGAGGACTTCCGTCTTGTCCGAGTTCAGTTTCAGGCGGCTGCTAATGATCTATCACGAGTGAAAAGCCAATACCGAGCAAGTACTGAGCCTTGATGCACACAGTAGGTAATACCTGCCTTCCTCTGTGGCTCCCTACAGGTGAAGAGGATGCCGGACCACACTGTCCGGACTGTGTCTTTCAGATAAAGATATTTCTCCTTGTTACACCTCATTCAAGAACACACAGAAAGTTGACGCAAATACCGGTGTTCTAGCTTTAGTAGAGAATAGGATGCGATGCAATAACTTGTGAGTGCTGGGCATTGAGGAAGGGCCAAAGGTGTTGATGTAAATGCCTTCATTGTTCGACCGATCCGGATAGATTTTCCTAATTAACAGGAGTGGCATATTGATTAATAAATGCAAAAATCTCACCACTTCTCCTTTTACAAATCTAAGGGTTAAGAAAGGTGCTCATAAGCCAGGGCAATCTAAATAGATCATAGGTCATTTTTGTTTTCATCAGCTACTCTATCAGGCTGCTCACCCAAGCAATGCTTTTGAAGTTAGCATGCACATTTTTTTTAAATATGTTCTGATCACACAGCAGAATGTAGATGGAAGCTATGCCAAATGATTACAAGATTGCAATCCTTGGTTGCACTAGACTATCTTCAAGAACCTGCCCAGTTTCAAATCATTTGGGGTTTGTGCCTGCATATGTGCACCTTGGAAGAACGTGCAAAGGACCTGCTTTAGTGATGGAAGAAAGGGGGCTTGTCAAACAGTGTCTGAGCTGTGATAATGTATTCATTAATGGCTAAATTAAAGCAGCTAGGTTATGTGTTAGCGTGTTTTCCACTGAAGCTTTGGTTTTGCAGTTTAGACTTGACAGTTCCCATGAGGCACTTGGGCAGGACTGATTTGCATATGGCTGGGTCTAAAATGGGGTGGCATGGTGAGCAAAAGAATGATGGATTTAACCCAGATCTCTTGACTGGGGCGAATGTTTTGATTTGTTCTGCATTAAATCTATCACTTGTGTGTCTTTTGCTTTCTCGCCCTAAGTGCGCCGGGTATGCCCAGACCTGTGTCCCAGGATCACTGTGCAACTGGATTCAAGCTATCCTGGCTGATGAGGGGTGAAACATTGAAACTGGTTCTAGGATGCTTGCTTCCACTCCAGGGAGGACCTGGCTTTGTAGTTCAGACTTCACATTTCCCATGAGGCACTTGCGCAGGACTGATTTGCATGATGCTGGGTCTAAACGGGGTGGCATGATGAGCAAAAGAAGGATGGATTTAAGCCAGATCTCTTGACTGGGGGCAAATGTTTTGATTTGTTCTGCATTCTGTCTATCACTTGTGTGTATTTTGAAGCTTTGGAGTAGGGCATGGTGCCTCTCTACTATTTTATTATTTTCTCTTACTGTACTCTTTCTTTCAGTCTCCTTCGTTAATATTCCTGACTGATGTGTTTAGGGGTGTTAGTGTGGGAGGGTATCTCTAATTTCTCAGGGATTAAAACTGGGTAAGGTACAAGGACATTATTCTGTCCTTGTGTGGGGTGTGGCAGCACTAGGAACGAATGAGGAAGGGGTGGGCATAGCAAGGTTGCACTTAAAAAATAAAAACAATGTATAATTTTAGCACCAGAATGGATCATCCATTTGGAACTATAGTTAATGGCACATTTTAAATTTGTGGTTCAACAGGATATTAATATGGAAAGTCGATGAACTTCACTCTAATCAAAAACTTCGCACAGTAAGGAGGAACTTCGATATTTAATGTCTGTGATTCTACGTCTCCAGGAGGCACACCTATTAGGATGTAACAATGAGAAAGTGTGTCAAATAGATTTCAGACTTATAAATGCCGAAAAGTAAGAAAGTAGAGGAATTTATAACTAAGTGATATCACTAGATTTCACATCACCCACCTGCACAGGAAGTGTCAATACTAGTATCCAGCCAAAAATGTATTTTTCTTCATCCATCTGAACAGTATATGACATCACTGAATTTCCCATCATCTTTCCCATAATCTATCTGCACAGGAAGTGACATATCTCCTCCCCTACTTAATGGCATCTGCTGTGTAAAAAAGGTAAGTCTGGTTTTGCCTATCCATGTCTGGACCACACCAAGTGGCAGGAAACTTGGTCCTCCCCTCTCCCGCCACTACCCAAAATTGCACTCTCACCTACAGACCATGGGATCATGCACCACCTTCACTGACACAATCACAGACTTTGTTGCACCACTCGCTGCTAGTAATTTGATCCTGCATAGAGACCTAAACTTTCACCTGGAAGACCACTCCGACCCCAATTTTAAAGCACTCATCAAAGACCTTTAAAGCCTGGGCCTCACCAAAGAAGTAAAGGGATCAAACCGACATTGCCAGACACATCCTGGACCCTATTTTCACCATCTTTGATAACATTCAGGTTGACAAGCCCACACCATTCTCGTGGACCGATCATGTCAAGTTCAGCATCCCTTTCGCAGTTCAATGCACAGGCACCACTGCTAGACCAGCTCACAATAATTTGAACTGCATCACTGACTAGAACACCGCTCTTAACACCCACTGACCCTAACACACCAAAAGCCTCCTGAAACCATTAAGAATTTCACCAATTGGATTGCCTCCTGTGCCGACTCCCTGGCCACCCTTAAACACAACCTTACTACATTATGTGGAACCCAGACCAGTTTGTACAATGAGGAACTCAGACTGGCGAAACACCACTGCAAATACCAGCAATTCACAAATGTAGAATGAGCTAGGACAATGCAAACAGGAGAATGTCCACATCCGCCCTGAGATGCTACTACCACCTAATGATCCGGATCACCAAAAGTGGCAATCTGGCAGACCACATGAATGCCAGCACCAACAGAAGCAAAGAAATCTGCGTTATCGTGAAGGATTTCACTCACCAGAAGCCGTCACAAACTAATCACCCCCTCATAAGACCTGCACAAAAATCTCTCTCAATTCTTTAGCAACAAAATCACAACCATTTACAGCAAATTAAACCTGCAACTAGACTCTGGAGAGCTCGCCAATTGCACCCCGATCCAGAGAACCAATCCTAACCACATGGGCCATCATTAACCCAGATGAAAGCTGTGCCACCATGAAGCCAATTCACTCAGGAGTACCATATGACCCCTGCCCACATAATGCCCACTCAAGAGGACTGAAACCCATTACCACTATGATCACACCCATTCTGAATGCCTCCACCTCTTCCCTGACCTTCGCATATGCTTGTAAACATGTGTACTTACACTGGTAAAAAAAAACCTTGGTGGACCCTACAACACTTTCAATCCTCAGACCGATCTCTCTACTACCATTCCTGGTCAAGTACTTACGGAAAATTATCAACAGTTGCCTTGTCAAATAGTTCAATGATCACCAACTCCTCAACACCACTCAGTCCGGTTTCAGACCCAACCATAGCATGGAATCCGCTCTCACCACTGCCATGGATAACATTAGTTTCACTCTAGATCGAGGAGACAAGGTGGCCTCACCCTCCTGAACTTCTCTGCAGCATTTGGCACAGTTTCCCATCCCATCTTCATCCAATACCTAAACGACATTGGAATCCAAAGACATGCACTCAGTTGGAAATGCCCCTTCTTGATTGGAAAGACAATGTTTTTCAGCGTGACACCGTACACCTCTGATGCCTGGGATCTCGTCTGCTGATTTCTGCAGGGTTCTTCCCTTAGCCCAACCCTCTTCAATGCATGCATGATCCCTCTAGGCAGCATCATCCTCTCTCATTGCAGGAAACACGCATGTTATACACTTATTCACAAACAACATGTCCAGTAGCCTGCTTAAGTTCAAAGCCTGCATGGCGGAAGATGCCCAGTGGATGAAGACCATCTGTCTGAACGTGTGATCTTTAGGAAGAGCTTTTCAGGGTGGGAGTCCACCTGGTGGCCAACAAAGCTAGGACCGACATCCACCCCTACAAATTATATCAAGAATCTCCAGATCAACAGCAAACTCAATATGATCACCCAAGTCAACGCTATCACCATTTCATGCTTCCATACCCTGAAGATGCTGAGGAAGAGTTTCAAAAGGCTCTTAATCAGCATCCATAAACTTGTATGCCCAAACTTGTCACTATGTCACTAGCAAGGTGGACTACATTAATACCTTGTATGCAAGGATCAACAAAAGCTCACCAAAAAACTGTAGAGCACTGACAATTCGGTGTACAGAATCACTCTCAACCTCCCATGCCACTCTCACATCATACCACACCTGAAAGAGTTCCACTGGCTCTTCATACACAAACAAGCATATTTTAAACTCTTCGCTCACACTTTCAAGGCACTTTTTGCCTGACATCTGATGTAACCTGACTTAATGCACACTGGGACTCTGCCAATCATGTTCCCAGGTCCTGTGTTCTTTCCTAAAACTCTACCTTTGTTCCCACAATTGGCACATCCCTGGGCACAGGTGAGCCCCTTCTAAAAATAGCATGGGTACCAAGGGAACTGTGACCAGAGAAGGCCTCTAAGGGCTGCAGCACCTATTGTTGCCACCCTTAGAGGCCCCATACCTTAACACCCACACACTGCCATTGCAAACTGGTATTTTGGTGCAGAGAAAAGTGAAGAGTTAACATGGCACACATCCCTGTGTGCAATGTCTACCACCCACTGCCTGAGGACTAGGTAAGCCACCCCACTAGCAGGGTGCACTAGCCCTCAGGTGAGTGTGGAGTGGCATGATCCCTGTACCCCTACAATGTCTAAGTCCGTTTTTAGACATTGCAAGTGTAGTAAAGCCATAAAGAGAATATGGTATGGGAGGTGGTCATTACCAACACCATAGCTCCATAATGGCTTTACTAAAACCTGGGAAGTTTGGTAGCAAACTTCTCAGCGCATTAACCCACACTGATGTCAGTGTGGGGTTTAATGTAAAATGCACTCAGAGGGCATTTTAGAGATGCCCCTGAAAAACACCAGCCCTGGCGTGGTTCCTGAAAGGCTGCCCACCATTTTCCACCACCAGACAGGTTTCTGGACCCCTGGGTAGAGAGCCTCCACTCTCTGGGTCCATAAACAAAGCACATCCTGGGCAGAGGTGTCATGCCTCCTCCCCCAGGATGGGCTGGGTCCATAAAGGGGGAGCTTCAAAGTCCTGCCGCCTATGTGAGCTATCCCTACCTTTGGCTGCTCCCAGCAACTGGCTCCCACCGGTTCTGTCCTGACTTTTGGGCAGGAGAATCGGCAGGAAAACCAAGTTAGGAAAAGTTGTGCCCACCTTTGCCAACCCCACCCCTCAAGTGGAAGAGGAGAGGTGAAGCACACATCTCAGTCCCCTTTATCTTGAAGATGAAGGGGCCCAACAAATCAGGAAGAGGCTCATGCCCCCAAGGACCCATTGGTCCCAACCTGCACACCCCTTTAAAAGCCCATAAATCTTCTATTTAGGGACAACCCTGAACCTTGCCTCCTCAGATTCGAGGAAGAAAGAAGAAAGACTGAAGAAGGACCAAAGAGCTGTGCTGATCCAGGAAGAAGAGGACGCCTACTACTTTGGCCCCAGCCACAGCCCGTGCAGGTAAGAGCGGTGGGACAGTGGGTCTGGCTGAGGGGGATTTCGACAGATGACAATGAAGGAAAATTCGTTATCTTTCAAATTCCCTAATCCCACTCGGCCCCAGTGCCCCACCGCACTTACTGCACCGGCAACTCCTGCTGAGCCCTAAAGGCCTGTCATGACTCCAACCTGCCTATAGCAAAGAAGTCGGAAAGCCCATCAGCCTGCAGCACCCCAGAGCCCGGAGGACCTGCTCTGCACTCACCTTGCAGACTCTGTCTCCTGTGAGCACCGGATATGGTCAACAAAGTCTACAAGACCAGAATCTGGATTCTGGTGACTCAGCGATTCTGCACCACTTTGCACCCAACGCCCACGGCCCGAGGTTGAGTGGGCCAATACCATGAAGAGGTCTCCTCAGGGATCCTGACCTGGGATCTGGTGATCCCCTACCTCCCTCAAGCTTTAAGATGACACCTGCAGCCTCAACCTGAAGGGCCCCGACCGCAACCAGAGATGGTAAGGAAGAAACCCCTTGCACCCAACGCCCATGGTCTTTGATGGACCAACCGATGGAGTCCAGGTCTCCCCAAGATCCCAACTTACCTCTCCAGCTGGTGGTCACCTTCAGGAAGTCTCCCTTCCCGAGCATGCAGCAACTTCACAAAACCAAAGGTCTCCATTGAAAAGCACAAGGTCCCTGATGTCTTTTTGGCACCCTGCACCGGGCCACCCCAGTGCCTCTGGTGGTGCAGGGCCTGTGCCGGTTGTTGGACCCTGCAGTGCTGACCTTAACCCCAGGGTCTTTGCTCCTACTACTGAGTGGCCTGCTCATCAGCAGTCCCTAACCAAAGGTCCCGTTAGCCTCATTGGTTAACATTGGGCCCCTGTACTCTGCACCTGGCCGCCCCAGTGCCGCTGGTAGTGCAACTCAAGTGCCCATCTAGACCCTGGGGAACCTTGGTCCTAACCCCCAAAACTCCTATTCGTAAGTTGTGTACTTACCTGAGATACCAAAAAAAGATTTTTTTCCTATAGGAACCCAAGTTATGAGATGTTGGGCCTAAAATGTTCTAAGTGCTGAAGTGTTTATTTGTATGGAGAAAAGAGTA
Source organism: Lissotriton vulgaris (assembly GCF_964263255.1). Lineage (NCBI taxonomy): Eukaryota > Metazoa > Chordata > Amphibia > Caudata > Salamandridae > Lissotriton > Lissotriton vulgaris. The sequence continues at coordinate 259,242,162 of NC_141695.1, forward strand.
ATAAACTGCAAAGTATAAAAAAGACTTACTTACTGTGGATTGTGAGAACCTTAGGTGTGGTACCACCCCCAGTGCTCAAAGTAATCTAAACGTAACTAAAAAGTATTCTTAACATAATTATTGTTATGTTATGTTATGTTATGTTATATATAGATTTATAACGCGCTCCGATAGTCAAGACTGTTCTGGCGCGGGGAAGAAACTGAATCAGAGTGGTTAGGGAATCTGCTATTCATGAACTTATAAAAAGGTGAGTTTTTAGCAGTTTTTTAAAATTGATCAGGTTGGGAGCATGTCTAAGAGCATCAGGCAGGGCGTTCCACATTTGAGCTCCCTTTACCGTCAGAGATTGTCCCCCAGGCGAACTCTTTTGAATCTGGGGACGACCACCTGCTTTCTGGAGGTAGATCGCAGCTGACGGGTCGGTAGGTTGAAGGTAAATCTTTTGGCAAGATAGGGAGGGCATGGTCCATTCAGGGCTTTATAAACGAGGACCAGAGTTTTGAAGCGCACTCTTTGGGCCACTGGAAGCCAGTGAAGCTCCTTCAATTGTTTGCGAACGCTGAGTCTCCTCGGGATGTTATAGATGAGTCTCACCGTTGCATTCTGGACTACCTGTAGCTTTCTAATCAGGAAATCAGGTGCCCCAATGTAAAGGGCGTTCGAGTAGTCCAGACGGGAGAGCACCAGTGCTCTGGCTACCGTTTCTCTGACCGTTTGAGGGAGAAGGGGAAAGAATCTGGTGTGGTCAGGGTTCCAAAACAACTCCCCGCCAGTCTCGAGATCTGATCGCGAAAACACAAGTCGGCTCAAAACCAGATACCCAGATTCTTGGCTATCTCACTCTCTCCTGTTGGGCATGTTGATTCACTGGGCCAAATGGACTCTTTAAATTCAGTGGGAAATTGGCCGTAGAGCAGGATTTTTGATTTGTCCTTGTTGCATTTGAGGCATGCTCTAGCTAGCCAGGCAAATACAGAGGATAGGCATTGGCGGACTCCTGAAGTACAAATGTTCTCCTTATTCCAGGTGAAGAGAAGTTGGGTGTCGTCGGCGTATGCCATAATCTTTGCTCCCAAGTTCTCTGCCAGCCGGATCAGAGGAGTTAAATAAACATTAAATAGAAGGGGACTCAAGGTCGACCCTTGTGGTACTCCAGTCTCTACCCTTCGGTTAGAAGAGTGATAGGGAGGTAGCCAGATCTGTTGGGACCGATCAGATAAAAAAGACCTGATCCATCCTAATGCCGTGCCCGAGATGCCAATATCCTCCAGCCTAGATAGAATCTGGAGGTAGGGCACCGTGTCGAACGCGGCAGAGAGGTCCAATAAAATTAGGGCCGCTCTGCCGCCTCCGTCAAGGCACTCACTGATGGCCTCTGCCATCTCCACCAATGCAGTCTCTGTACTAAAAGAGGTACGGAACCCTGATTGGGCCGGATGTAGTGCCTCTGAGGATTCCACGAATCTCTCAAGTTGCCGGCATGCAGCCTTCTCGCAAACTTTAGCAAGGGCTGGCAGAAGGGATATGGGCCTGTAGTTGGATGTAATCAATGGATCTGCGGTGGTTTTTTTATCAAAGGGAGGAGTTTGGCTTGTTTCCACTTGGAGGGCACAATTCCTGAAGTTAGGGATTCATTGACCAGGGCAGTGACCATAGGGGTAATTACTTCGGCCACTCCATTCAGGACCCTCGCAGGGCAAGGATCTACAGGTGACCCTGACTTCAGAGTTTTTAATATGGTCATCAAATCCATCTCTTCAACGTAAGTAAATTTGATCATCTCCGCTTTAACCTTTGTTACTTGGCATAGTGAAGGTGAAGGAGGTTGGTTAATTAAAAATTGATCGATTTGCGGGGCAGGTGGCTGATCGGAGGTATTCAAACTGTCTTGAATTTTTTGTATTTTCTCGATGAAAAAAGTGGATAGTTGCTCACACCAATCTGTGGAGGTCGGGGCTGATATCCTCTCTGCTACCGGGGCTGTGAAGCTTTTAACTATGGAGAAAATGTCTCGGCTGTTGTTCTTAGCTTTAAGAATTCTAGCCGCGTAGAATTCCCCCTTAGCTGTTTTAATCGCTGCGTAGTAGCTTTTTTGGGCTGCACGGAGTTACGATTTAGCAGTGGGACAATAATTCTTTCTCCATACTCGCTCTAGCGCCTTACATCCTATTTTTAAAATCTTTAATTGTTCAGTATACCAGGGGGATGTGGGGGTGGCCCTATGGTTGTTTTTTCCTTTGCTCTCTGGTAATGACCTAATGGAGGAGTCTATCCAGGATGAAAAATTGTCTACGGCTTCATCCAAGTTTTGTGCTTTCCTTGGGGTGGAGTGGGTGAGGGCCTCCACCAAATCCGGAATATTAATTCTTCTAGGGAGTTCTCCAGGCTTGGGTGTGGGTAACACACGAGTGTTGTTAATATTCCAAGAAAAGTGAACTGGAAAGTGGTCTGACCATGTGATGGGGTTGGGTGGATCAACAGAGATGTTAACGTTAGAGTATACCAGATCTAAACAATGACCCCCTACATGAGTGGCAGATTGCACCTGTTGAGCCATCTGGGCCAGACTACAAATCTCTTTCCGCTCTTTTACTCCGGGAGCAAGGCTCGTATCCATATGTAAGTTAAAGTCTCCCAACATTAGGAAGTGTGGGAATCTGAGCGCTCGTTGGATGGCGATCTCCTCCAGGGATTTGATAAAATTGCCCAGAGGACCTGGTGGGCGATAGATCAACAGTCCCCCTAAGGTAAATTGGGGGGATAGTGCTAGGGAGAATTCCAAAGCATTCTCCATCCTCAATCCTCCCTGTGCATTCTTTCCTCAGTGTCCATTTCTCCTTATAAATCACAGCTAAAGCTCCTCCCCTGCCTTTATTGCGGTCCAGTCTGGTGATCTTAAACCCTCTGGGGACAGCCAGCTCGACCACTGGGGCGCAGCTCTCGTTCAGCCACGTCTCCGTGATAAATAGGATATCAAGGTCCTTGTCGATAATAAAATCATGTACTTCCTCTGAGTGCTTTGATAGGGAGCGGGCATTGATAAGAGCAGCCTGAATAGGTGACTCACCCGCTGTGTTAAACTGGGGGAAGGAAGGATCAGGGGGATTAAATCTAAAAAGACATCTCGGACAGGTTCGTGAGGTGGAGTCTAAGACGTTCCAATGGGCGCCATTACATAAGGGGTTGTGATTAAAGGCTCTCAGTTCGTCTGAGTTGTATGTGATTGTCAAATGCAAACTGCTTTCTGAATCATTACCATCACTCCCTGGACTTTGTGCACACTATACCTTACTTTGGGATAGTATATACAGAGCCAGCTTCCTACAACTGGCCAAAATATCTTACAATCGCATCTGCTTCCACAAACTTTCAGACACCTCTGCTCGTCCGTACTACTACTTTCAAAAATACCTAGCATATGGAAAACCAGATCTGGTGGTTGAGTCTTCTTCTGCATTGCTCCTAAAGCATAGAACAACCTGCTGACACACATAAAAGCCTCCTCCTCACTTCTTGATTTCTGCAAGAAGCTGAAGATTTAGCTGTACGAGTAGTCCCACTATGATGCCCTAAGTTTGGCTAGACTCAAACCTGCTCAGCATCAGGTTGCCTTCTCCGGTGATCGTGTGCTCTACAAATCCTCATTACGTTTCATAACAGTGGACAATCTGCTCCCCCAGTGTAGCATGGTGAAGACTCAAAGTGGTTATAAGTGTCTCCATCCTCAAGTTTCACAATTTTTAAGGTAAGAAATTATATCTTAAGCACCGACTATTTGAGAACTTATTTAATAATGACAAGGTCACCCATTTACACTAGAAACATTACATAATAAGCTAACTACTATCAAAATGTTGAATAAAAAGCAATTATGAGATAAGGCAACATGCTGGATTTGTCAAAACAACGTAAATTATTTTGAAAACAACATCCTTGCCTTAAAACTCAAAGAACAAAGGGCAAATTATCATATAGTAGCAAATTGTGATACTCAGTGTAATATTCCACATGTTAACATGTCAATAATATCCACATTTCTTGAGTATTTAAGGCACTTATATCAAGAAGAGCAGTGACATACCTTCCCCCAAATAGACAACTACATCAAAGAATCCAATAGTTTTGGTATAAAAACCACAAAGTGTCAAATATAAAAAAAACACCCATTACAAAGCATGAGTTAAGTAAAGCAGTCGTGTCAACACCTCTGGAAAAGCTTTAAGTTCCGACTCCATTCCAGTAGAATTTAAAAATAATTTTATTTCCATTTTCTTCCCCTTTCCTACTATCTCTCTTTTACTCATTTGACAGTCATAATTATACAATGCCACCGTCTCAGAAGGAAATCCATATAGTGCTTTTTCTTAAAAAAGATAAAAACCCTCTTCAGTGTGGTTCATATATCCCTATTTAATTAATCAATTAATTTGGACTTAAACATTTGCACAACAATTATGGTAAAATTAATTTCTCTATGGATTGGACAGTGGGTAGACTTGATGCCACATTGTTATTTACCCTACAGAGATAGCACACATCATAATAATCTGGATACTGTGAAGAAGTCCTGCTGCAGCAGTCTGGCTGGATGCTGAAAATACATTCAAGAGGCCATTTATCTGGCAAGTACTGATTAAAATTGGTTGGGTCCAAGTTGAACTAATAGGCGTCTCTGGAGGTGGCTTAATATCTAAAGTGGTCTGCATGGGAACCCTTTCACAAACCTTTCCCATACTAAGAAGTACTCACCAGGATTACCCTCTTTCACCACATCTTTTTGCTCTATATTTAAAACTCTACTTAAAACAACTAGCTGCTCTATCAGCATTCCTCCAATGCTCCTAAACGGCAGCCTGTGCTGATGATATTGTGGTTTTAAAATGTATGCTTCAATCATATTTTCTTTTATTGAAAATGAGGCCAAACAGTTTGGGGTTATTTCAGGTTACCCCTTGAATATTTTCAAAACACATATTATTTGAGACCAAAAGATTTCCAGCTTGAACTAATGTTATGTGCCATCAACAGCATCTTTAGAGGATTCTTCCCACTGGCTTCACTGAAATGTTTCAGCTAATTGCATAGCTTTCTTGAGGATGTACCATGTTACAACGCATACCATTACAACTACCTACCATTACAACGCTACCATTACAACGCATACCATTACAACGCATAGCGATTAGAGGTGCTGGATAGTGGTAAGTATAATTTACTATTCCAACTCCAGTCCCCGTGGACACAAGGGAAGGTGTTGGATAGTAAATTAAACCTATTCCCTATCCTAGAGCGCCCCCCAGCGCAATGCGTTGTAATGGTATGCGTTGTAAAAGTTGCGTTGTAATAGTAGGTAGTTGTAAAAGTTGCGTTGTAACAGGTGTATACCCTTTCTTGACTACCATGACAGGAAGGTGTACTGTGATAGAAATTGCTATATTTCTCAAATCTTTGTTTCTTTTCCACATGCTATCCCCTTGGGTTCCCATTTCCTTTTTCCATAAGGATGAAGGGTTATGGTCTCTATTGATGTGGCAGCTCAAGAAGCGTTGCATAACAATTAGCCAACTTCACCTATATTAGGATGGATGGTAGCTACCTTTGTTTAAAATCCTAAAATTGTTTAAGTTTCTCTAGTATATTCTCACAGGCAGCAGAAATGTCTAATATTCCATGGAATTTATGTGATCCATATATTAAATAAGACCAGCAGAACGTTTTTTGACACCGCACATTTTAAGAGAACTTCATTTAAGACACTTATGATCTTCAATTGAAAACAAGCGTTAGATTCTTAGACCCACTTGCTATATCTCTCTGATATAATCCATCTTTACCTTTCTATTCTCATGATTTTCACATAAACTCACTGGCAATATCTAAGAAAACTGAGGCATACATTTGTATATTTTTACACTGTCTGCCTCATATTCATTTCCACACACAGGGTTCTTAAAATGCTTACAGCTATGTGATTATTTAACACAGATACCCAAATCTGACTTACATTTGAATTCAATCCCAGTTATAAATGTATTAGCTTTGTCAAAATGCAAAGATATTATTGGCGGGGTGTACTGGTTGTTGCAGGAGGGACAGACTAATACCTTGCAACACATGGTCAGTAAGACTTAAAGTGTAAGCCACTATTGAGGAGATAGAACAACACATAATTTGACGCCAAAAAATCCTTAATGTAGCTCATCATAAAAATCACTATTGCTCCAAGACATATACGTCACCCCAAAAAGAGTGTATACTTGGGGGAACCATAGCTGTCCTTTAAAACACTGATATATTCACAATAACATGCAATAACTATCGCCAAAGTAATTTATCGTCAGAAAAGTTAGGACTGCCTAACCCCGATTTTTGTTTGCCGTGATAGCGTGGTATTCACAAGCTCGCACTACATGGCGATAATTACAGTGAACGGCGGATAAAACAGGCGACAATAACATCGCAATGGCGATAGTTATTTCTGCATTAGCAGGGGATAGCTGTGGAACGGCACATCAGAGCCAGATAACTCACCTTTTTCAACCCAGGCGATTTTGCATTGCAAACATGGCCCTATAAATATTAGTGTTTGAGGGTTAGGATGTCAAGTGCAAAACAAATGCAGGAGACATTGTCTGGTTCATTTAACATTTGGCATACATCCTGAAAGACTGCTGTGTCAACAGAGGCCCTTTCCCCAACTTCTGTACGCCCACTCTATTAAAAGACCATGCCAGCCAGCACCTACAAGTGATAGATGGAAATGTATTCATGGGTGAATGCTGAGGGGTTGGCAGGTTATTAAAAAATATGGCGGGGGCTGGGGGTGGTGGCGGGGTGTGTTGTGACCCTCATGGGAATCGGAGCGCATTATCATTGCCTCCATGGCATCTCTGGGTCTTCAGGTGTGGCTCTTGGCTGGGCTCCCTTTCATGCTGTGGGTAGTCGTCCTGCTTAGCACCAGCAAAAGGCAGGTGCAAAATCCCTGGTGCTACTGCGGTTTATCCCCTGTTTTTGCTTCGCTTCGCAGATCTGGCAGTTCGTTATGAATGTGGTGTTGTGGTTTTCTCGTGCGTGTTTCCACGGGAACGCCTACTCTGCATCTCATTAGTGTTAGTTGGTGGTGTCCACCGTGGCGATAAATTTGGGGGCAGTTATCGCGGGAATACTGGTGATGTCTGCAGTTTGCACCAGCTTGTGAATGGGGTAATAAAGCTATCTCCACTTTTGCTGCGTTAAGGTGGAGATAAATCGGAGTTAACTCCTTGTGAATATGCCCCCTAGTTTTTGCAGCCATAATTATGTCCAGACCCCATATTGCTAAATTATGGCAAGATAGTAATCCACCAACTTTGAAGGAAAGGGGCTATCAATTTACAGATTTATGTGGAGTTGAAATGCCAATAATACCAAACAGTGATAAACACCAACGTTTTATAGTGATTGTGGGAGCCACTGATTTTTCATATTTATACACTGTTAGTATGAAGCTCTTCTTAAAGAAAACGAAAACCTTATACCCATTTCTTCCATTTTATCCTTCTTAATTAATTAGTGGTTTTTGATAATATGGAGCTTTTTTCGATGCATGCACAATCCTTATTCTTATGCCATCAATTTCTATTGTATGCACATTAAATAAGTATTGTTTTTTTAATAGTATTTATTAAGACTTGGTGCTCTGGATACCAACTATCTAATTTCATATTTTAATAATTGTATTTTGTATAGATCTTTTTTGTATTTATTTTTTTAAACTAGTAAAACAAATCCTGAAGAAGATATTGGATAGAGTTTGAGCTATTTGAAGCAAAGGATCAGAGAAAAAAAAGTGACTTCATCCCTTACCCTGTCATTTATTATAACAAGAATGGGGACTGCTTCAAGAAAGGAAAAGATACCCACCTGTCCGAGGAGAACCAGGTGATAAATAACAGCCAAGTTCTTACCAGTTGTTAGAGCCTAATTTGAGGCCTCGTGTTAGGGGGTGGGGGTCAAAGGGGTCACCGCCCCCTCCCATGAGGGAATACTGGCATGGCCAGGGAGGATTCCTGGTACTTCGGCGGACTACCGGGTTGAGTCACCCTCTTTCCCTTGCACATCACAGACCAGGCTCAGTGATAAGGGTTGTGCCCAATGCCTGATGTTCGCCTATATTTTTGGCTGATTGCCAAGGTTGGCACCCTACGCTTACAATGGTGACCTGCATATGCCGAAGAGCCATGATGTGGTTATGGAATATGCACTCCGATGAGTATTCACTATGGTGCCCTGCTGATGAGGTATATGCATCATGTGCTATGCGGACTAATGCTTTGTGCTAAGTGCAAACCGGCCACTAGTTACTGGCTAAATTTTTAGGACAATGGCCCAATTGGCCAAGTGATGTATGTAATCCATGTGAAGTCATGACAAGTGCTTATTGGAACAGTGATATATGTGATTGTGTTCTAATGTGTTTTTATGGATAATACAAAGACTATTTTTATATAACCTTGTGTGGAGTTTCTTTTGTGGTGTGCCCTGGTGTGTTGCAGCTGTGTGAGTGTGTTGCCGCAAACGCTTTACACATTGCCTCTGGGATAAGCCTGACTGTTCGTGCCAAGCTACCAAGGGGGTGAGCTGGGGTTGTCTTCAGCATGTATCTCCCTTGCCCCGACTAAAGTGGTAGGTTCTGCCTGGCTTAGTTGTATACCCTAGCGAACCAGAACCCCATTTCTAAAAATAAGGATCATGTATCAATTTTAGGGTAAACGGGTACAATAATGCAGATCCACCCTCACTTTTGTGATATCTGTACATATTTTCCTTTCTCAGCCATAAACAGATTCAAAGCCTTTGTCCCCTCTTCAAAGCCAAGTTAATTACTCTTCTGCCCAGCAGAAGAAGCTAAAACCTCTCCACATAGTAGAGCCATTTGACGGTGCTTGTCCCAGTTTCTAGGAAAGGAGGGGATGGAAAGGAAATCATCTCTTCACCATGCAACTGTCCTGAGCAAGTGCCCACAGAAACAAAGGTGTGAGGCTAGACTCAGGAGCCAAACACACAAGGGCATCCCCTTTGAAGTTTTGGTGGGAAGGGAACAGGCAGCTGCGTCAGTTAGAGGTGGGGCTGTGGCCATTTGAGATCTCATCAATTATGGCATTTAACATGTCATGAGTGATGTAATATAAAACATAAACTAAATCTTATTAACTTATCTACCTATAACATCACTTGCTTTTTCAGTGATTTCCAAGGTGTGTTTTTAGCGCAATTTATCATCTTATTACCATATTTAACTTAACTATATCACCACTTTTACCTTTGGTTATGGTCATTCACTTGATTTCAGTTTTTTCTTAAATCTTATTCATCCAACTCTCTTACTGAGCACAGCTTTTGGCTATTTGCGGCAGGGGACAGCCACAAGGCCTAGCCTGCAGCTAGGCTCAGTATCCAACCCCTCACGTTGGGCAACACTCTATCACACATGGCCTTTACCAGGCCATGCACTCAACAACCAACAGCAAACTCCTATTCACGCACAGCCTTCAGCCACGTACAGAGTGGGGCTGGGTGTAGAATGTGTCCTGCAGCCCGGCTCTGTAACGAAACCTGCGCAAGTGCCCAACTCCATCTGTAGAACAGAGAGAATTTTTGTTTTTGTTGTGTGGTTTTTTGTGCCCTTGCAACAAAATGAATACTCGTGGTTGGATGGATTTGTTCTCTATCTCAGCTTGATGCTCCTGATTCCGGTGCTGATGATAAACTGTCTTGCCTCCCTATTCTTGTTTTTGTCCCAACCCTGCAGCACAGGTTCTTCACTGCTATTTTGAATGAACTACTTGTCTTCCTCCACAGGTGACATCAGGGCACAATTTTTTCCTTCCTGTGTCTTTTAGTGCTCCCTATAATTACATGGCTTTCTTACTTCCCCAGCCCAATTTCATTGGCTTATTACAAATATTTGAATGTGCATATATTTTTGTCATATAATTGCTTTTGTGAGGGCCAACAAGCTACTCAATGCTACTGGGACACTCACCTCTCTGCGCATCTGTTGCTCTCTTGTCCCTTAGTCATTCCTCGACTAACCACCACTAAACCCCACTTTTTATTTTATTTTGTTTTGTGAGTTCCTGCAGTTTGACACTTCTTGCTCTGGTGCATTAAAAAATGGCAGTTGGTGAACTTTGGAGTGGTAAATTAAACTTTATATAGATTACGCCCAAAACAGCTAAAGGTGCATCAGCATGCATGTTCATGAAGGGGTTTCTACCTTTTGTTGTGGGGCGCAATAGGCCCCGCTCGAAGTCTCTATTTTAGTTTCACGTTTTTAGCTTGACATGGTTTTCTAATGGTGACTTTTTACATGCTTTATGCTTATACAACCATATATTGAGAAATCATTATACTTGCAGATTATTTCTTAGCAAGCATTATTATCCTGTTATTCGTACACTCGGTGCAAGGCTAGGCACATAGAATGTGTTGCCCTTGTATCTGGTTGTCTGGTTGGAGACAGCTTTTTAGCTCCAAACTACCCATCTCCTCAGCTCTGCACCTTTGACACAGTGTGATTGGAACACTGCTTTTATTACATTCCGCAGAGGAGCACTTCTACTGGGATTGTCCTGGAATGCAACGCACTGTGACTAAGATGTAGTCCGGCTGATCTCACCTCTATACTGCAAAGGACAATAGCCTGTTCTGCACAGACCAGCTTCCTGATGCATCATACTCAGGTATGGGGGATCTGGCGTAGGGTACTCACATATAACCATATAATCCCATAATAATGTTATAATGATTGAACTGTTTCTCTTTTTTTACCATTTCTGTAATGGTGGTTACAATGCTTTGTTTGTCCTACTTAACAATTGCAGCACACTGTTTCTCTAGAAGAATATGATTATTTCAATAAATGTTTGAAAAGCCAATTTGTATCCTTCTTGTGTTTACCCTGGGCATGCAAAAGTAAACAAAAAAAGGGTAAGATCTGTATCCACGTTTTCCTTGGCGAGTATAAGAGTGATCATGTTCAAGATTGCTGAAACAACCTGGTGCCATGATAAGGTTTGAGGTTCAGATGTGGCACTGCAAGCTAACTAGGAACCAGGCCAACATTCTCTGAAGGTATAAGTGAACTAAGTTCCCATATTCTGATGTTTGTGTAGTCCAGATATTCAGTCCTACTTATTTCGTAGGAACCGTATAACACTTTAAATATCTTATTTAATAAGAAAAAAACAACCTGATATAACAGCCCATTTATGTGTGTGTGTTTGAGTGTAACACAGAGGCTATCTTTACTGCTTTTGTCACAAAATAAAAGCATTTCACGATGGCCCCATGTGTGTGCCTAGGAGGTTAAGCATCGGCGGCCAAGTTTCATTTTTTACAGTTTGGAAGTCCCAACAGGAACAAGCATTGACAAATCAAATAGCTCCACACATTTTAACGAAAACCCTATTGGCAGGGTTGGACTAGACCATAGGGTGAACAGGCATTGCCTGAAGGGCTGATCTGACAGGTCAGTTTGAAGGCTGGATTTTTGTCTGTTTGCGGGACTAACTTATGGTCTGATGGGCTGATTTTTACTGTTGATTTCCCTCATATAAAAACAAACACTGCCTACAGCAAGCACAAATCCATGCAGTCTTCCTAACCTTGCTAAATACTTATACCGCGTGCCTTTACAGGTTCAAAATTGCACTAATGTGCAAACCTGGGCCGCTTTGTTAGCTATCAAATTACCTAACATGAGGTCTATTGGCTTTACCACAGTTTATTGCTTTTGTTGGCCTCTCCAGTACCCATCTCTCTGCATCTAGAAACCATTGCAACAAAGTCTCCTGCACGTGTGCTTCCTAAATTTATTTTGATAAACACATTTTTATTGATTTTACCAAGAAAAACCAGCCAATTATCTAAGTTCCATGACAGTGAAGGAATGTATATAATAATCTGGACAATCCAAGGGACAATTGCGTACAAGTCAAAAGAAGGACCACATTCTAAACAAAGTGAAGCCCCCCAACCACTTCCCCTAAACCCTTCGATATTTCTTAGGGCAACTGCGTGCTGCATACAATGTTTTTTCTTGTGCAGCACACCGTCGACCCCCGTCCGCTACATCCCCACAGTGGGAGGGTCAGGATTCTTCCAAACAGAGGCTATGTCCCTCTTTACCACCACCATTGCTGTTGAGTAAAGCAACTTTTCGTGTCTGGACCCGTCCAACCCATCCGTGATGCCCAGGATCGCATGCTTCGGGTCGTGAGGGATCTCCCACCCCAGCACCTCATTGAGCTCCTCCTCTATGTCTCCCCAAAACTTCGCCAAGCATGGACATGACCACAACACATGGAAAAAGTTGGCCGGCTTGTGGCCACACCTCACACAAGCGGCCAACTCCGCATGCTGCAGACGGGCCGGTGTCAGGTAGGCTGCATGCAAAAAGTAAAGCTGCACCATGCGCAGTCTGGCGGAGGCCGTGACTGTCCTGGGCGCCATAAAGGCGTCACACCAGTCTTCTTCCTTCAGGGGTCCCACCCATTCCTTCCATTGGATCCGCAGCCGCTCAAGTGACGTGGGGTATTATTAATGAGTGGTCGATAGATGTAGGAGACACCCTCCTCCCCAAGTACCTCAACATGATTTGTGCTTCTGGTGGGCTATGGTCTGGGAGACGAGTGCCATTCTTGAGGTGCACATGAAGGGCATGACGCAGCTGCAAATATCTGTAAAATTGTGAGTGATGTAAAGAGTATCTCCCCTGGAGGTCCCGAAAGGAGCGCATATGGTCACCCACACAGACGTCGCCCAGCTACGAGATACCTATCAGGTCCCAAGACCGGAAGCCCTGCAGCCCATTGACCTCCCCGAGCCAGTTCCCTTGTACAAGCGCATGCATTGGGTCAGAGTCTGCGTCCACTTGGTATGGCAGAGCGTGGCCCGCCATGCCAGAAACGCCGAACGAGTCACGTTGGGCAGGTGAGATGGGACAGGCCTTGATTGGAGGCTGGACAAACTCAACTCACTAAGTTCCAGCCTGTAAGCCGGATCAGACCAACCCCCGTTGAACCAATCGTGCAGCACAAGCAAGCGCGTTGCCAGGTAATACAAGTATAAGTGGGTCATCCCTAGAGCCCCGTCGAAGGACGGTATCCGACAGAAGCCCAGCACCAGTCGGGACCTGCCCCCCCTAAAGGAATCTGGAAGCCATAGCGTCGAGCTCCCAGAACCATGCTCGCGAGAAATTAAGGGGAGTGTTTTGAAGCATGTACAGGAACCTGGGAAGGATCATCATTTTAAATAACGCAACTCTTCCCATGGGATTCAAAGGCAGTGACTGACATTTTGACAAGTCAGATCTGACCCGCTTCACCAGGGGGGTGACATTAAGAGCCCAGGTGAGCTCAGGGAGTAAGGACACCCAGATCCCCAAACGACTCTCGGTGGAGCGGTATGGTGGACTGCCACTCAAAGCACTCCCTAGAGATGTGGAGGGGGACCAAGACCAACTTACCGGGATTGAGCCGGAGGCCCGAGGCTTGCTCAAACAACCGGAGGATCCAGAGGCAGTGGGGGCCCGATGTCGCGGGGCCCGCCAGGTAAATCAATACGTCGTCCGCGTAAAGGGCGATTTTGTCCGATTCAGCATTGGGCCAATCCCAACCCCGCACATGACCACAGGAGCGTATTAGGGCTGCTAGGGGCTCCATCACCAGCGTAAAGAGCAGGGGAGAGAGGGGGAAACCTTGCCTCGCTCCCCTGCAGATCCGGAAGTGTTCCGATAGGACCCCGTTTACCAGAACGCGAGCCCTCGGGTGAGCATACAAGACGTGTACAAGCCCACGAAAGTGGGGTCCGAAGCCTATTTTCACCAGGACGTCGTCCAGAAACCCCCAATCCACCGAGTCAAAGGCCTTCTCAAAATCCACCAGAAGGAGTGTGAGGTAAGGGGTGAGCAGATTGCTGTAGGCTAGGGCAGAGTGGAGCCTCCCCTCACAATGACGGGTACCCCGGGAGGGAATGAACCCGCATTGGTCTGGGTGAATCAACCTGTGTGTACAAATGGGGTTTGAGGCACTGGGCAAGTATCGTGACATACAGTTTTAGTTCCGTGTTAATCAGCGAGATGGGGCGTTAATCCGTGCACCGAGGCGAAGGTGGCTGGGATTTAGGCAGGACAACAATGGTGGTCATGTCAAACTCCAGCGGTAAGAAACCCTTTTCCAATGCTTCGTGGAAAAGCTGGGCAAGGTGTGGAGCCAACGTCTCGCCGAACAGGGCATACAAAACCTGAGGGAGACCATCCGGACCTGGTGTTTTGCCAGAAGAGACGAGGGCAATCGCTCCCCCAATCTCATCATGGGAGATAGGCGGTCCAGGTCCGCCCGCACTGTCAAGTCCAGGTGGGGGAGCCAACTGTTCCCCGGCCGCAGCTTGTCTGAAAGAGACAGGGAGGGAGTCCGAGCCGTGTAGAGCGGGCTGTAATATCGAGCAAAGGCCTGGGCCATACCGGTGAAGGAGTTACATATAGAGCCGTCGTGGTCTATGATCTCAGGGATTATACGGTTCGCTCTAGGATACTTGGCCAATCTGTGGAGGAGGGAGCTGTTCTTATTTCCCTATCCGTACACCCTAGCGATGGAAGATAACCAGAGGAGTTTGGCGGCGTCCATCGACAATTGACGAATCTCCTCCCGCGTGTGGGCGAGGAGCCTCATATCGGAAGGCTCAGGGTTTTGGGCAACGGACCGCTCAAGACATAAGGCCTGCGCCTCGCATGAAGTAAGCGTGTCCAACCTCACACACCGCTGGGCATTCAGTTGCCCTTTGGCCACTCCGCGGATCGTGGCCTTGCCCGCCTCCCACAAAGTACCCGGCGACGACACCAACCCCTCATTGGTAGGGAAGTAGTCTTGGAGCTCCTGCTCCACTACTTTCCGGAAATCTCCGTCCTGGAGGGACCACGCGTTCAACTTCCAGGTTTGACGCATAGTGACAGGGGGGGCCTACAGAGAGCATAACCGGGAAGTGGTCAGATATACCTCTTGGGAGGATCGCAACATTCTGGAGCAGAAGGCAATAGTCGAGGAGATGTAAATGATGTCTATGCGCGCGTGTGTATGGTGTGGGTGAATTGTTTAGTTCGCGGGTGCCACATACGCCATGCATCGCAAAGGCCTAGGGATTCGGCCCAGCTCGTTAAATGTTTCGCCTGCGCCAGTCTACCATGGGAAGGAGTCCCGGACAAGTCTAGGTCCGGGGAAGGGACCGCGTTGAAGTCACACCCCAGGAAGGTGGAGCCCGGGGGCAAGGAGGCCCGAAACCCGACCTCAGCAGCAAGGGTCGAGGCCAGCCGCGCAGGAGGGGAGTATAATGACACCAGGTTAAGGGATATACCATTCAGAGTACCGGATATGGCCAGAAAAGAGCCCTGGTCATCATGGATGACGTATGTCGACACGAAAGGAAGGGAGCGCTGTACCAGGATCGCAACACCCTGGGACCCACGTGTAAAGCCCGAGTGTCAAACCCTGTCGTAGCCATAGCGTGTTAAAAAGGGGCAGCGATTACCCAATAAATGTGTTTCTTGGAGCAGCAGTACTTCGACCCCAAGACGCTGCGCGTAACGAAGCACAGCCATGCGCTTGAGGCGATCAAGGAGACCATCGACGTTCCAGGACAAAAGACGCAGTGATTCCCCATGCTGTGATATGTCAGCCATAATCTCGGACCATTCTGGAACGTGAGATATAAGGAGCCCAGACGCCAGGAAGTGTGTCCCCCGACGGGAAAGGTGCGGCCTTTTGCGTGCACTGATGTAAAGGAACAAGGGTGTGCTTCCTAAATTAAGAAATAAACACAAAGAAATCAAATAAAAATAAAGTGCATTGCTTAATTCAGATACGTGTTGGATAATTACCTGAAAAGGACATACAATGGCATATGTTGCATAAACAAAACAGTGCTGAGATCCAAGTATCCAAGCAGCTCGTCGGAAGCTGTCTTTAGAAAGTCTTCAAAAACTCATCTTTTTGATCACGGATGAGGCAGCTGTCATCCCTTTCTCTGCTCCCCTCTCTGGGTGTTCCTTTTTGCCAATGCCAGGACGCCTCCTTGGAGGTAACTGTGCACTCTATAAATGGGATTGTGTTGTACTGTATTGTGTTGTGTTGAATTTTGTTGTATTGTGTTGTGTTGTGTTGTATTGTGCTGTATTGTGTCGTGCTGTATTGTATTGCATTGCATTGTGCTATTTCAAATAGGGGTTAAAATACCATAATACAGTCGACTTTACCCAAAGAATTGCATTTTAGCAACATGTTTTAATGAGCCCTCATAGAAGTACTGCTGATCACAGCACTTAAGAAATCCCCGACACTACTGACGAAAAAGAAAATATTGCATTTATAAATCATGCGTTATGTTTTCGACAACAGAAAGTACATTGGTGACCTCTTAAGTCTCAGTGAACTGTAAAGAAGATGGGTGATTAATCTTCCTGGCACTAATTTCAATAATAGCTCTGTTGGATGTGCATAAGTACATCAAGAAACCATCAACAAGGTCAGTGGTGCTATAAATCTCAAAGAGATTCTATCAGTATGAAAAAATTGGGGGAACATTCATTAAATTAATTCTTTCCACTAGCCAGGGAATTTTTAATTTTTATAGTTTGCATCCACTTATTTAGGTCCCTACACCCCTGTCACTTATCACTTCTACACTACCCTTACACCACACATAGCCTACCATCAAAATACAAGTGCTCCCGCATAGCTCGTAGGTCGCAGCACGTCCCGCCCCGTAGAGGGACGGGAAGCCCCCCATGATGAAGCATGACACTAAGGGATTCTTAGTGTGCGAGGGATATTTTAAAAACACATAGTGCTCTCCATTTGCCACTTGCAAAGGGAGTCTTTCTCACCATCTTTTCACTGCATAGTTGAAACAAACAACAACAAAAAATGTTCCCCCAATTTTTTCATACTGATAGAATCTCTTTGTTTTTGCATACCTGTCTGGAGGGTGATTCTATCACCACTACCTCTGTACTTCCTCAATTGTTTTTGAATGTACTATAAATCTCCCCATCATGGATCCAAAAATGACAAAACATTCTGAACCTGAAGCCCATACTGAGTGAGAGTAATGCATTGTGGGAAGAACAAGAAATTAGTAAGAGCCAGAAAGAAAAACAAACCGATTAGAATCCTTTATTACAATTTGGCAATAATTTTTGTTCTGATGTGTTTGTGTCCAAGGCCTGTCAACACACCTGGGTCAAGCTAAGAGGCATGAACAACCTTTAACAAATTGTAATGAAAGTAAGTTCCATAGGGGGATGTGCTAAAGAGGAGGGTAGGGAAGGGCTACAGAGGTGGCTGTGGTGCCAATTTAGAATGTTTTAGGGTGTATTTGTCTCTACTGGGCATTAGTACACAGTAGTTCAGGATTACATTAAGTACTGTAATACCTAACTGCCACGGCTGATAAAAGGGGCCATTGGAATTTTATTTTCCACTGCTGTATAGGAGTACCACCAGAAGAGGCTGTCAAGCTCGTCCATTTCCGCTTGCCAAAATCGACGAGAGCTGTCCCTGTGGTAGCATACTGCAAGAAATTTGAGCATCAGTGGACGTGTTGTATCCAGTGCTCTGATGCTGGAGCAGTGTAAGTTGAATAGCACAGGGGCGAATGTAGCGCCAGTGCTATCTTAAGGGATCACATTATAGACACGGGCACAGAGAGGAGGAGATCAAGAAGAGGTGCTCTGATTGTGGTCACGTAGACGTGGTGCACACTTAGGGGCATATTTACAAGCCCCTATCACCACAGAACGTCACATTCCTGTGGCAATATGGACGTCGGCTTATTTACAAGGCAGCATTAAGCCACTTACCATGGCTTAACACTGTCTTGTAAATAAGGTCCCCTGTCCCGCTATACTTAGCGTAAAAGGGAAGGGCAATGGGTTTTGCGGTGGGCAATCCACTTCAACATCCATTGATTTTGACGTTGCCCCCTATTTACAAAGGTGGCGTAAAATGGAGGCAGTGCCAAAATTAAGACCAGCAAAACATGGCGAAACGAGGAGAAATGTTTTATTTCTCTTTATTTTTACTGTATCTATGTGCGCTGTATTGTGCAACACACATAGAAACAGCAAAATGCAATGCATGATAGTTTATGTGTAGGAAGGTGTACTTTCCTGCACATAAACAATCATTTTAGAAGTGACGAGTTGCAAATTCTATGCGTGCTGCACAAAGCAGCAAATATAGAAGTTACAAATCGCCATTTAAGATTATTTATGTGCAGTAAGGAACACCTTCCTGCACATAAACAATCATACTCCCCAACGCAGGCACCCTTACACTATGGGGCAAGGGTGCCTACGTTGGCGCTAGGCCACTGAAATTAGCACCAGCACAGGGAGAAACACAGAGCTGCACCGTAATTGAGTTTCAGAAGTGGTGGAGCGCGATGTTAAGCCAAGAAGGCTAACGCTGCGCTCTGTCGCTTCTTTGTAAATATGCCCCTTAATGTGCCTCCAGAGGGTGCCCTATGAAAGGGGAAAAAGAAGTACAATGGACCTCCCAAACATCCCTCTGCAGACAAGGGGCAGTCACTCGCTACACCCGTTTGCCCGTTTGAAGTGCCTGTCCGGTGCCTCTTGCCCTGTGAAAGACAGGGCAGCTGCTTCAAACTGTCCCTCTGCTTTTCACTGCTGCTCCGAGGGCAGCACAATAAGTGTAAAAAGATTCACTGCATCTATTTGCGCCCACACACTTTGTTAAATGTGTGCCTTTGCGCAAACTGGGATAGCGTACCCTAAGTATAAAATGGCCCCGGATGATCTTGTCACAGCTGTATTAAATTGTCTAATTCTGTCATAGACAAATGCTTCCCTCAACTGACAATCCCTCCTTACCTTCTGCTGCAAGGAGCAGGGGGCTGGCAGCAGGTGCCTACCTCTACAACCAACTACTGTTTATTTAGATTCTAGATAATATGTACACATGAGCATGTGTATAGATGGCTGTATCTTTTGTTTCATTATCACTGATGTCTTCACTGCCTCTGTGAGCAGTGCCTCATTCAATAAACTTTTTTCATAAAAAAATCTTTATTGCTTCAAGCTATAAAGGGGAACAGCCATGACAACGCGGGGATTACCCCGAGCTGCCATTACAACGCAGACATTACAACGGAAGTCGTTACAACGACTTTCGCTGGAGGGTGCTGTTGGATAGGGAATAGTTTAATTTTCTATCCAACACCTTCCCTACTGTCAAGGTGGGCTGGAGTTGGAATAGAAAATTAAACTATTCCACTATCCAGCGCCCTCCAGCGAAAGTCGTTGTAACGACTTTCGTTGTAATCCCCGCGTTGTAATGGCACGCGTGGTAATACCACGTGTTGTCATGACATACAACCAGCTATAAAAGCACCGTCTTATAGCAAACATTCCGACTAGCATTACAAGTAAAATCATGACCCTCCTGTATTGGTTTCCTCTGCTCACGATACACTTTGCATCAGACGGGTCGGGCACCTCATCCAGACCTGGATGTCCAGCACCAATTTGAATAATAACCCTACTACACACATTATTTGCATTAAGCAACAAACAACAACCAGTCCAGGCCTGATTCAATCAAATGAACCTGGATAGATTCAAACGCACAGCGGTATGTCACTTGGATTCACTCGGGAAACAAACCTCACCCTCAAAGAGGACAGAGGGGAGAGGATGTGGTCTCAGGGCTAGACTGCCGACTTTGGAGCTGGGAAAAAAAGGTTCGAGCCTCGGGGTCGACTCTGCATCCGGTGATTCTGGAAAAATCACTTAATCTCCCTGTGCCTACCACAAATAATGATTGTGTCCTTGTGTAACGTCACTGGTGCTCACGTAAAGCTCTCCAATACCTTCGGGTCGAGTTTGCTCAATATGAATCTGCATTAAAAAAAAGATGAGCCTGTACTAAAGACCGCCTGGTTCTAACTCTCACTACTAAAGATCATGACATTGCTTCTACTCAGAGGCGACTTCAGGACTTCTTTTGAAGCCATTGTACTCTCAGATCTGGAGGGTTGTAACATTCCACTCTATAGCCTCCCTTGAGGGAATGCTACACATATCGCATCCAGGTTCAGAAAAACATATGCCCACATAATCCCCACCCTAATGGAACTCAACTGGCTCCACTTGTCAGTCCACAACATCTTAAACATCAGCTGCATCATTTACTAAGACATCACGAGCAACACTCCTGCGTTGAGGCTGAAGCTGCATCTACTCTGGCGGTGGCGCAACCGCAACCAAGGCACTATCAGTCTTGAGTCCAAAAAACGCAAAAAAGGAAGAAAGAAGTCAAAAAGCCTTCTCCATCTGTGCACACCAGATCTGGAGTAATACCCCAATGCAGTCAGGAAACGTATTCTTGCTCCAATTTAGAAAAGAGCTGAAAGGCTCCATTTTAAATAAATTCCCATCGAGATCTACTTCTTCTCCCTGTATCCAGCATTCTCTTCACTCCTCATGCCCATTTCTTTACCTTTGACCGTGTTCAGTTCTCTGCCGCCATACTATGCATGTATACATACATACATACATACACACATGAATGCATATTTCTTGAGATACAAAATAGAGTTAAAATAAATTATAGAGTCGGAGAATAATTTTGATGAAATAGTCCTTAGATAATGTAACATTTACAAGCGATACAGTTCACATGAGCACTGAGTACTGCAAACTGAAAGAATAAATAAAGTATTACCATTCCAGCAACAATGTACGAATGGTGTTTGATTACCATCTTTTATCAAGCCCTACATAGGTAATCGCTGGCCAATGATCGAGGCAAGGCAAACACAGCCAGTCGAGAGACATGGGCCTCTTTAAACAGAAGAGTTTTTGTGTCCACCATAGGAAATCTTTGCAACCTTTTTTCTACAACCCAATATTGAGGCATGAAGAGCAGAAGCAAATCAAGCCACAAGCTACAAACTTACTTGTGAGCTGTAAATCCACATTAAAGCCAGTCATTTGCTCATCCTGTTTTGGGTTATACAGCAAAAGAGAAGATCACCCAATACCTCTGCTCAGCACCTCTTTTTATGCAAAGTGGAATGATAGAACATTCCCTGTGTTGCAGGTAGCATTGCAAGGCCAGGCATCTTTGCACAATGGACCATGTACGATGAACATGGAGCCAGTACATAGCAGATGCTCTATATTGGGATTGGGCTGTTCTCCTTTTAACAAAAGGAGACACCCGAAGGAATCTGCTCTCTTGATACATCTCTGGTGCCTTGAGTTCGAGGTTGCAATAGAGGACACATCAGAGGCCACTAAAATGGCGTAAGGTACTTCAGCCTGACTCAAAAGTAATATCTGAAAATGTGTTCAGGTACTGCATCTTTCAAGGACTTTTACCTGGCATAACCTATTTTCGTTTTCCTTCAGCTGCCTGTACTGGTCAGCCTCACCTCCTCCGGGGCTGGTGCTGGATGGATCCACCGGGCAGGCGGACATCTCCCTCCTGCCTAAGACACTGAACCAAGAAACTGAAGGCTCGAGCCTGCACGCATGTGCAGGCTTCAGCTCTCAGTCCCTTGCTTTGTCACCTCATCCCCTCCCATCTCGTCACAGTGTGGGGTTGGGTCAGTGAGGCTCCTCACCCCACCCCGTAAAGAGATGGGAGAGAGTGGGGTAACAGCAGTCACAGATTTCCCTTGTGAGTGTCGGGCTGCACTCTCCTGTGTCCTGGTCGTTTTTGTCACATCAATAGTGAATAATAACTATTATTATTCACTATTGGTATAATAAAAAAACGCCCTTAAATGTATACCATTCTTTGTTCTTTTCTCCATTCTTGAAAGCAGATTACGGCCGCCATCTTGGATCGCGGCCTGGACAGCGCTCTAGTGGCTGGGCGATTTCGGCCCAACCGCCATAAAATGAAGCCCTCTTCTCGTCCGCGCAGCGGGCGGGCTCAGCGGGCGCGCCGATGGCGCGCCAGAGGCGCGCCAGAGGCAAGTCCATCTGGGCCTGTCTGGGCCAGGCCGGGCACAGGGCCACTCACTATGCCCATTTCTGGAAATCAGCGACTAGAATACTCTAGGGATCATCTCCTACAATACCGTTTGGCCGCATTACCCCTTATCCCCACACCGCTACTGCCGGATGAAACAAGAGGGAAACCTAATCGCCATACACCTAATCCGGTTAGTCTAGCTTTTTTGAATTGTAGATCTGCATCTAAACACTCCTTAGAAATTAAACAGCTAATCCAGGATATGACGCTAGATATTCTTTTCCTTACGGAAACGTGGCTGATGCCCCATTCCGAAGCCGACATTGTCAACATGTTACCCACAGGCTACCTCATACTGTACCAAAACAGAACAAAGGGAAAAGGAGGTGGGTTAGCGATTGTGTATAAAAACACTCTCACCTGCAGGATACAAGAGGGAGGAATTGAAGACTGCGAAAGCATCCACTTCTCCCTCCAAATAAATCCCAATAAATCCCTTTCGGGAATTCTCATATACCGTCCGCCCGCCAGCCTAGGAAACTTTGTTAGCTCACTGCTAGAGGTCACTATCGCCATTGGCACATCGACCTCCAACTGTCTCTTACTAGGAGACTTAAATCTCCATTTCGAGGATAGTACAGACAAAGTCGCAGGTGATCTAATTTCGGAATTAAAAGCATTCGATCTCCAACTCAAAAACTCTGAGGCAACTCCTGCCAAAGGACACCTTTTAGATCCACTCTTCACCAATCTCCATAATATAGAAGTCTCTCACCCACTCCCCTCCCATGGTCAGATCATTTCCTTATCCCTTTCACTTGGCAAACCACTTTAGACACCCCCTATATCCCAACCTCCAGACAACAGGAAAGAATCTGGTCTAAACTATCATTCGAAAGCTGGACACTAAAAATTAATTCACTCTGCCCCCTCCGCAGATCCCGACCCAGAAAAAGCTGACAAAAATGTTACTAGATGGCTCACCTCCACCTTGGATCAAGTCGCTCCTAAGAAAAACCTTAAGGAAAAATGCACTTCTTTTAAATCCCCTTGGTATTCCCAAGAACTGAGGAATCTAAGAAAAATCTGCAAAGTCCAAGAACGTAAATGGAGAAAAAACTGGGACCCACTCATCAAAGAAGAATACAAAAAATCCATGAAAACCTATAAATTAGCCCGAAAGTCAGCACAGGCTTCCTTCTTTGAAGAAAAAATCAAATCCGCATCAAACTCGTCCCGCGAGACCTACAAAATATTTAAAGACCTATTAAAAATCCCCACCCCCCCCCCCACTCAGGTACCCTCAGTCGCAATCAAATAGCAGCCTTCTTTCAGAACAAAATTACAAACATCTTACAAACCCTCCCCCCCAAATCAGACAAAAACCCTTCGGATACCTCTTCACTCCCAATGGCCGGCCCACTCTTAGACAGTTTCAATCAGCTGACCAATGAAGAGTTTCTAAAAATCCTCTCAGGCATGAAAAGTGGTTCCCCAAATGATCCAGCCCCCATTCATATCCTCAAACAAGTGGGACCTACCATCTCACACCTGGCCACCAACCTTATCAATGCCTCTCTAAGCCAAGGGGTGGTCTCCCATAGCTGGAAGCACGCAATAGTCAAAGCCTACAGAAAAAACCAGGTCTCAATCCACTTGATTTCTCCAACCTTCGCCCAATTTCCCTCTTGCCAGGTTTAAGCAAGATCACAGAGAAGGCTGTCAATCAGCAACTATCGGCTTTTCTTGAAGCCAACAACCTTCTTCGCCCTTCTCAAACAGGCTATCGCCCTGGTCAGGGGACCGAGACCGCCCTCCTACAAGTGGTAGAGGAAGCCAGATGCATCTTGGATTCAGGAGGATCGGTACTACTGATCCTCTTGGATCTAAGCGCTGCACTTGAAACGGTTGACCACAGGATCTTGATCCAACGGCTGTTCAACATCGGAGTGAGAAACACGGCACTTTGCTGGCTCTCATCCTTCCTTAGAGACAGAACCTTTCAGGTCTGTGAAGGTAATGTGCGATCTGACCTTTTCCCCCTCCAGTGTGGGGTCCCTCAGGGCTCTTCATTGAGCCCTACACAATTTAATACATACATGGCCCCCCTGGAGGAAGTGGTTACCCCCTTTGGGATAAAAACCGTCACATACGCTGATGACCCCCAAATGGTTGTCTCATTCTCGCTAGAAAGTGCCCAACTTAAAAACCTCCATGACTGTCTCGAAGGAATCCACAAATGGATGTGTGACTCAAGGCTGAAACTTAATGGCTCTAAAACCGAGCTCATGCTACTGGGACACCAAACATCACCCCTCCCCAGTGCTATGTGGCCATCTTG
Source organism: Lissotriton vulgaris (assembly GCF_964263255.1). NCBI lineage: Eukaryota > Metazoa > Chordata > Amphibia > Caudata > Salamandridae > Lissotriton > Lissotriton vulgaris. The sequence continues at coordinate 259,266,546 of NC_141695.1, forward strand.
CCTGGGTACCCTTCCGCAACCCAAGACGGAGCTCAAAAGTCTGGGTTTCTGGCTGGAACAGGACCTCTCTTTTAAAACTCAGGCCAAAAAAACAGCGGGTACCTGTGTAGGCCTACTCCGTTCGGCCAGGAAGATTCTCCCTCTGCTCCCAGCCCCTTCTCAAAAACTCCTCATACAAGGTCTGATATCATCAAGGCTAGACTACGGCAATGCTCTCTTCCTGTCAGCCCCTGAATCAACTATGAACATTCTGCAGAGAACCCAAAATGCCGCCGCAAGGCTCCTGACAGGCACTCCCCATAGAACATCAGCCAAACTGCCTTGAGGGCACTTCACAGCCTGCCAATCCGTGAAAGGGTCAAGTTTAAGGCCTTATGCACAACACACAAAGCTCTACAAGACCAAGGTCCCCCGCTGCTCAAAACCATGCTCTTCCCATACAAACCTAACAGGTCCCTGCGCTCCTCCCAAGGCAATTTGGCCACGGTACACAGAATCAAGAAAGCCCGAACTGGAGGACGCCGATTCTCAGTTGCAGCTGCAACAGCATGGAATGCCCTACCAACCCATCTGCGCGCTGAACTTAATCATAACAAATTCCGCAAGTTACTTAAAACTCACCTTTTCCCACAATAACCCGTGCACACCCCTCCCTCTCTCCGTTTCCCCCCTCAGTTGTTATTGCAATCCTAGCGCTGGGACGCCCCCGGGCAGCCATGCGCTTTAGAAATCCCGTTTTCATTTCATTTCATTTCATTTCATTTCAGTGTAATTACACTTTTTTTGTTGCCACTACTGAGAATAAATCAGAATACAGATTGCTCCACTTTCTGCAGACGTTTACCCATTCCTGGTACTTGGTACATTTAAGATTTTTGAAGCATTCATGTTTTTCTAGGAATAGTAACTGAGCAAATATTTATTGGAAACTCATCTTCCGCATTGCAATTAATGCGAAATTCATCAGCATACATACTGTAGTAGTTTCTCCTTCAGTTCTCTGTTTCTTTCTATGGCTGGCATTACCTATGATGTCACTGTCATGGCAATAGGACACTATGGTTTGAATCCCAGGATGATCTTGTCAGTTCCTGGAAGCTGTGGAGATGAACAGTCAATAAAGCGTGTGCTCTTACACTTACCTGTGTGGTGCAATCACTACACATACATTGATGATTGACTAAGGATTGATTGAGACATTGGCAGTGTATGTATGCTGCTTGTGTGTAAAATGAAAATATATTTATTCACACGAATGAGCTATATTGGTAAAAAAAAGAGTTCAGAAATATTACACAGTATCAGCTAAAAACAAAAGAAGGACTAACAGAGGCAAGAAATGGACAATGTCAAGTATTTATCTGCAGGTTTCTGCAGGTGACTCCTTTCTTTTATTCATGATCATTGTCTGACCTAGTTCAGGGGCCTTGGGGCATAGCAGGGTTGCTGAACCTCACCCACCTTGATTTAGTCAGCTACCTCTGGTGTCCCAGGGCCGTCCTAGGATGAGCCATGGAAGCTCGAGATCCGTGTACATCTTGTAGCTCGACTATCTATGCAGCGGTGTCAGCCATCAAAAAATGATGGATTTAAGCCCAGATCTCTGTACCGGGGTGAATGTTTGACATTGTGCAGCATTTTGTCCACCATTTGTTCTTTTTGCATGTGTCTCTCCGTGCTATGACTACGAGACAGACTGCATAGAGGCTGAGACTCTCCTCCCAGGGGTGACAGGCCAAAAGAAACCTGCAACCTGAAGGAATGGAGAGGGTACCCCAGGGGTCTGGATGTTCAAAGATCCTCTGGGTTCACAGTCACCTTAGGGACATAGGTCACAAGGCACATTTACAAGCACTGGCACAGGTGTAACAGGGGGAAGAACTGGATGCTCTGCAGCTCAACGTAGCATAGAGTGCTGCAGGGAGAAATGTGAGGACCTTGGTAACATGAGGTGGCCTTTCAGCAGAAGTGCTCCCTGCTGCAGATGTTAGGAAAAAACATTGCCCACAGAGCCCCACGTGGATGCAGCACAGGGAACGCACTCAAGGGAAGGGCAGATGGGCATGCGTGGCGCTGTCTCTTGTTGCGCGGGTATTCCCACGGGCACCACAGACATCGCTGCAGACCTCCAGGCGACGTCACCTCACCTGGCAGGGAAGATGGTGGCCGGCAACACCAGACGTTTCTGTAACACCCTGTGGAGTGTCACCTATCATCGTTCAGTGAGAAATCCTGGAGCACTTCCTTGAGGTTTCAATCACCTTCTTCTGTCCTGGCTCCAGACAGATGCTGTAGATTCTACCTGCACCATCTTTGCCACCAGGAAAGCTTGGCTGGCAAGTTCCTTTTTCAGAGAGACCAAAGATGTGCACAAAAGGGAGGGGCACCTTCTCGCTTTACACTCATCAGCGTTTTGGGAGTAACACCAGAAGAAGGCTAAGTCTGCACATATAAAGAGGCCAGTGTCCTCAAGTAGCACTGATCAACCTTATGGGTGTAGGAACCGGAATAAATGAAAGTGCAAGACGTGGCAAAATGCCCTCCCAAAGAGACCGCTGTCTCCTGTCGTCTCACACACTAGAGTCTGGCTCAGCACAACTTCAGGAATGCAGCACCCCATATCACTTGTCTGGCGGGCTGCCTCCAGCCTCCATTATATGCATCATGGCTACAGTGAACATCCCAAGATGGATTCTGTTGTGCCCATAAACACATGCTCCTCACACATCCTGCGATACACACAAATGTGGTACCCTCGCACATAGGATGCCTTTACGCAACCAGCTGCGGAGGTCTGAACAGACACTTTACATGGGAGGCCAATAGGCTGCCTGGCCTATCCGGCTTGCTGACAGCAGCTAATCTCAGTACGGTAGATACTAATGGTGCACCCATCTGACCCACAGAGCCCAGTCCAGGGGCACTAAACATTACTACAGCAGACCACATGCCGTGCTTCATTTGTCAAATATTAAGTGCCAGGACTGTCGTCAGGAGGCCACCCCAGCTTACCCCACCCATTTTTCCTACTGGCGCTGCTGGTAACAGTACCAGCACAACTACTAACCAGCAAACAGTGTGACAATTCAGAAAATTCTAGGCCCCAAAGCTTTAAGAATGCCTTGTGCCACGGGCATTAGTCATTGTTAATGCATTTCGAATTAATAAACAAAAGTTGTACTGATCTCTAAATTTGGGATTGCTGCCACATGTTGGCGCTGTTTGTCTGGTACTCAGCACAATTAAGTGCTGGTGCTGAGTACCGGAAATCGCCAGCTCAAATGAAGCACTGACTTCAGGGTACATCCAGATAGGATACCAGACTCTCGCCTCATGGGTTGGTCAGAGCAGGGCTGCACGCCCACAAACTCATGCAGGAGACAGTAATACCCCTAGAAAAAAATAATTTTTGCTCCGGTAACAAGAGTAATTTGATTTGATTTTAAACTCCAATGTACAGTTTCTTCAATGATATCTTCTGTATGTCAAGGACCCAAATGCTGTAACTTCTTTGAGTCTTTTTTCCTTTCTCTGTATATTTTTCCTCGATAGTCTAGATTCCACCTCTCTGCTTTTGTTACTCTGGAGATTAATCTTCTCTGTACTTGTCCTGCCCTGCTGAGTTCAGTTTATTGTATGCACTCGAGGCCCTCTTGTGTCCGATTAAACTGTTGAAAAATAGCATCAACAAGGACCATGAAGGCTCTGACAGTCAAGGGCGCTCTGCTCCAGTGAACCGGTCAAAGAGGGCTTTCAGCTTTTCTCTGACATCCCAAATTACTGTATTTGCACCAGTCAGCCTCTCGCGCTGCTGCTACGTTCCCCAATTAACTACTCTGTTTACTTTTAGACGGATTTCCATACTTTGACACCAAAACAACAACCTATTAATAGACTAAAACATTTTAAAACGTATTTGCTACCAACATACAGAACGAAAAAACCGAAAAGAAAGGAGACGATGTGGTCATGAAGAAACCGGCTATAGAAGAGAAATGTGTTTTAATAACTTTTGTTGCACTTATAACCAATAGAAATACATGCTCATATTTTCCGATTTGAAAGTCTTCTCTACAGCAGTGGAGAGCACATAATTTCTGTTGAGAGATTATGTAATAAGTAAGTGTGGGCCGAATTGGTGGACTACAATTCAGCGGAATCACATTAAAATTATGCCAAATATCTGTGACAGGGCGGAGTGGGCCCTTGGAGCTATTTTCATTCCACAAAATGCACCCTCACGTCCAAAAATGGATGTAGGGGTGCATTGTGTGTTGTGAAAATAGAATGCCCAAGTACCACTCAGAGCCCTTGTAAGGGCGCTAAGTGGCTGGTATGCAGTGGTTTATAAACTTTAGAAACCACTGCGCATCACTTGGTGCTTGCCCCTAACATACTCTGCAGTGATTTAAAGTTAATCACTGCAGAGTATGCAAGGTCATTGGTGAGTGGTATGCAGTAGTATCTAAACTTTACAAACCACAGCATAATTCTATTCTTTTTTGGGAGAGATTTTATTTATTTATTGCATAGTTACTTAAAACCATTGCAATAAAGTGACAGTTTAAAACACAAAAAACTATTAGTTTCCATTAATAAAATAGGCTTCGTTAAAATGACCCACACTTGAGAGATAAAATCATAAAGTAAAACAGACATTGGGCCCGACAGTATATTGGTGGCGGTCCACTCAATAGCCAGGAAAACTGTCTACCGCATTATGATGTGATCGGTCGGAGCGCAGAAGTCGGAGGGACTGACCGAAGTCTCCGACAGGGTCAAGAAGCCCTTTGGGGCATCGATTCGACCGTAATCCCTACAATGGTGGTGGAGCCTGCGGAGGTACTGCCGTAGGGATTATGATGTCCCTTTCCTCCGCCTTTAGATGGCGATCCGACCACCATGTAGAGGCAGATGGAAAAGGACTTTGGGGGCCCGTAGAAGGGCCTCCACTATGTGACCAGGTGAGCACATTAGGTGCCCCCCCAAACATACATGGGCCATGTGTCAGGCACCAAATGGTGCCTGATACACGGTGCATGGATGTTTGCAAAACGCCTTTTCCATTGTGGCGTGTGCTGCAGTCCTTTTCCAAGCTGCAGCACAAGCCACAATGGAAAAAGTCATTTTTCTGACCACCTACACAGTGGTCGCATAATAATTTGGCAGGTTGAACTGTAGACTACATGTTGGACAGTTCCATTCCTACAGCGATGGCTGTCAGATGCTTGTCCCACTGCCATTGTAAACAGGGCGCTTATACAGGTAAGTAAAATATCACAGGTAATAAAATCCAATAAAATTCTCTATACAAATATTCTCTTGCAGCATTGTTTGGCTCTTTCTCCTTTTTCCTGCCAGATTACTCCACTTGCCCTCAGGACCTTGCCGCCACTGCCGCTTCTGCCGCCGACCTCCGACCGCGGGCCGCGACTACAAGGGAACTACACCTACCAGCAGGCAGTGCGGTCCCGCGAGAGGTGCAGCGAGAGCCTCCACGATCTAGCTGCTGCCAGGACATAAATTGGACAGAGGGCTCCCGTGGCGTGGGACGCCCTTGCAGCATTGTTTGGCCCTTTCTCCTTTTTCCCGCCGGATTACTCCACTTGCCCTCAGGACCTTGCCGCCACTGCTGTTCTGCTGCCAACCTCCGACCGCGGTCCGCAACTGCTAGGAAACTACACCTACCAGCGGGCAGTGCGGTCCCAAGAGAGGTGCGGCGAGAGCCTCCATGACCTAGCTGCTGCCAGGACATAAATTGGACAGAGGGCTCCCGTGGCGCGGGACGCGCGCGGGCCAAGGGCGGGCCCATTTGAGCCCATTCGAGGCTGGAGTAGGCTGGACTGGGCCACCCTCTAACGTCGGAGTTCGGAAAAAGACAGTGAGTGCCTGTTTTTCATACCAACCGCCTATTTAATTAACCTGACATGGCTGGCCGCTTAGGAAGGGGGAAGAAGGCTGTACCGGGAGGCTCTGTGGCCGGAACACTAGATCAATTCATCATAGGAGCAACGTCAGTACTACCTCGTGAAATCGATCTGACAGAGCACTGCCTCTCGCTAGATCCAGCCTTATCTAAACGGTCCTCTATAGGCAATATTGTGCGGTCTGTTACCCTGGAGCGAAGTATAAATACAAATATTACTGAGGATCTAGTAACCATAAACCGGAACAGTGGCGTAACAACCCCAGATACGATGAATAACATGGCTGATGGGTCCCCCAGCGCGCAGACCCAAAGTAACACCAAAACAGCGATTGGGTTGAGTGGAGGGGTATCTACCCGTGCATCAGTGATGGCTGCATCTGGGGTTGCACCACCTCCCTCAGGCCACATATCTGGAGCAATCACAAAAAAGAAGCATGGGGGGGTGCTAAAAGGGGAAAACACCAAAAGGCGGCCATAGTTAAGAACAGTAGTACTTTGCACCTGCTGCACAAACCACTCCTGATCATTACTGTTAGAAATGGGGGTCTCTAGTTGGCAGAGGTAGGTACCACTGTCCAAATAGGGACCATTGCTTCTAGTCAGGGTAAGGAGGAAACCCTCTAAGATAACCCCTGCTCACCCTCTAGGTAGCTTGGCATGAGCAGTCAAGGCTAATCAGAAGGCAATGTGTAAAGTATTTGTACCAACACTCACATTAACACAGTGAAAACACCACAAACTGACTCCACAACAGTTTAGAAAAATAAAGGTATTTAATCTAAACTATACAAGACCAAAACGAAAAAATCCAACATGCACAGTTCAAGAATATGGTTGCAAAAGAGTTCTTAAGGTTGTAATAAAAGTTCTTTTACGTTGCTTTAAAATAATCCACAGTTGCGTGAAAAGTTCACAGTTGCGTCACGTTTCAGACACAGTACCTTTAGTTGCGACAAAGTTCCAAAAGCAGAAGCTGGTTCGGTGGAAAACAAGCGATGCGTTACTCCTGAGACCCTGGGGAGGCGTTTGCGACAGCCCCACTGCAGCAGCGGGGTTGTGCGACTAATCCGGTCTGTATGGGGATGAAGGCCACTTGTATGGGTTCCGGTGCGTAGGTTCCGTAGGAAGTTTGTTCTCGCAAAGGCACAATGCGATGATCTCGTAAGGGCTGCGACGATCTCCGGGGTGACGATGCGCGATCCAGCGGCGATCCTCTCTCTCGCAGCTCCTCGATGCGATGGTTCTGCGACGATGTTCGCAGCGACGTGATGCGGTCCGCAAGCAGGTGGTGCGGCGATCTCACCCAGCGACGACAGGCTCTGCGACAACACTCGCAGCAATGTTAGGCTTCCCGCACCAAACGAAGGATGCGACGGCTCTGACAGCGGCAACAGGCGCTGCGATGGTCTCGACCTTCGTAGCAGCGGGAATTTCCTCGCACTGTCGGGGATGCGCTCCGCAGCGAGCGATGCGATAACTTTTCTGTAGCAAAGTCTCTCAAATCTTAGTTTCCAGCTTCCCAGCAAAGGTACAACTTCCAGAGGCACCACACATGGGCCAAGCATTCCAGGAAGGACAGAACTCTCTCAGTAGAGCTCAGGGGAAGCTGGGGGTGAAGTCCTTTTGTTCCTGGGACTTCAGAACAGGGAGCCAGCTCTTCTTCTGGCCCTTGGAGATTCCTTCAAGCAAGGGGACACAGCACAAAGCAAAGTCCTTCCCCTCTCCTTGGCAACAAAGCTACTGCCGGTCAGCCCTGGCAACACCCAAGGCAGTCTTCCTTCTTCCTTCTTCAGTCTTCCAGCTTGATCCTTGGCAGAGGTTCCTTCTTGATTCGAGGAGAATCTAATTTTCTGTTGTCAGGTAGGTACCACTGTCCAGGTAGGTACCCCTAAAAGTCTTTGTTCTCTTTGTGCATGTGGGCCCTGAGCCCGGTCTGAACCAGTTCTCAGTGTTTCTTGAGCACTTTGTTTTCCTATCTTCTCCTTTCCTTTCAGAGTGAGGGGCAGGGTCGTCAGCCACCCAGCAGGAGGTGAAGCCAGCATTGTGGAAGGCAGGCACAGCCCTATTCAGGCCCAAGTGCTATCTCCTCCCACCACTCAAGTTGCAAATGCAGTCATTCAGCGAAGGCTGACTCAGCCAGCCTCCTGGGGAATCCCAGCCCCTGTCACTCAAAACAGACAGTCAATACACATACAGGCCAAGGCACACAGAAGGGTCAGACAAGAGAACAGCAACTTTCTAAAAGTGTTGTTCTCAAACACAGGATTTAATAACAACCTTTCCTAAAAGATGTGTTATTAAATTCTGAGTTCAGGGATACTAGACTCTTACGTCCTATCTTGTTCCTATGGGAAGAAATGCAGGTAACCACTGTAGCCAGCATTCCCCATGATAGCCTATGGAGCAAGATAGCCTTACAATAGTGAAAAACAAAAATGGCTGTAATTCATTACCAGAGCATGTCACCTGCACCAGTACATGCTCTACCTTTTACATACACTGCACCCTGCCCAGGGGGGTAGCTTGGACCTTCCATAGGGGTGACCAATGGGCACAAAAAGGGAAGAGTTAGGCCTGGTCAGTGGGGACACTGACCAGGAGGACATGGCAGTTCACAGACTGCATAAAGGTACTCCAGTGGCAAGCCTGAGACACCATTTTAGGGCTACTCATGTGGGTGGCACAATCAGTGCAGCAGGTCCACTAGTAGCATTTGTCATCACCAGCCCCGGCACACTCAGTGCACTTTACTAGGGACCTCTTGGTAATACAAATATGCCAATCATGTAGATCCAATCACAATAACAATTTACACAGAGAGCGTATGCACTTTAGCCCTGATCAGCAGTGGTAAAGTGCTCAGAGTCCTATTGCCAACAGCCACGGGTCAGGAAAAATAAGGGAGGAAGAAGCAAAAAGTTTGGGGATGACCCTGCAAGAAGGGCCAGTTCTAACAATTACACACCAAGACTTAACACTTCACCTACAAACTCATCTGCTAGTATCACGGCTGCACTAGATGAGTGGTTCGGTCTAAAAGTTGGCTGCATCTTAGCATCCTCTATCCAGCCCATTGTGGATAGATTAACCCAAATCGAAGAAAGATTAAAGAAACTCGACCAACTGACTTTATCTAACCTCGAATCTAACAAGAAGAAACACACAACAGTGACTCAAGATAAACACTTGTCACGAAACCATACCAGGAATATCCTGGCCCCAAATTCTACATCTCAAATATCGGCTTCTAATCACACTGAAGATATCCCGCGTGTCAGCGTTGGAGCTGGACTGGGCTCAAAGAATGATGTAGCTCTTCATGAGCATATGGACATACCAAAGGGAAATAGTGCAGCTGATCATATGGAGGGAGGGGGTACTACTAAAACTTTGCAGGGGGGAGGGAAGGGACCCAGTGAAAAGCATGGCCATGGGGGATCTTTGCCGAAAATCGACCTACCAGCAAAATCTATTCCCTATGTTGTTGTTCTGGCAGGGGTTCCCGAATTAGGGAGGGGTAGTGTGGAATCGTTTACCGAATTGAAGAACAAAACAACCCATTGGCTTAATGCCAATAGATCCCTTCCCCCACAAATGCACAGTAAAATTCATACTAGGAGAGTGTATTATTATCAATTTTAAAGACACGCAAGTAGTGCAACATATCTGTGACAGGTGGCCCTATATGTCAAGATCTAGAATTCATGAATAAGGTGGTGTGCACACCCCGTTTGTCCTTTTTAATCATTGTCAATCTGTGACCATTTTAATCAGTTCGCGTGCAGGACTGGGTCGTGCCATGCCCTGAATGCACTATTTTGAAGTACAGTCCTGTGGGGAGCGCCTAGGTGGACGCTCCACTCCCAGCCGCACTGCGTATTTTAGGATTTCAAATCCAACCATTATTAGTCCATTCCAACATTCTCCATATTCGTCATGCTTTTACGATAGTTTTACCATGTTTTCACTCTCGTCATTAGTTATTCCACGATTCAATCAAAATGTATTCCAGAAACTTCACATATCTACACGTGCCAATCCAGGCTTCCTTGTAAATAGGGTCCAATACAACCAATGGCTTATAGGCAGCATCTCTTTATTTCAACCCAATGCATTTCGGGCTTTGAAAAGCCCTTCGTCACCTGGTGTTTTGTTGCTCTGCAAAGAGAAAAAAGATGTTCGTTTAAGCAGTTACCCCTGATGAATAACTAATGACGAGAGTGAAAACATGGTAAAACTATCGTAAAAGCTTCAATTACGCGGATGATTTGCAGCTCATCTTCCCTCTCAACAACACTGACTCAGTGGACATATTCCAAAGAACCATGTCCCACATACTGAGTTGGATGAGCTGCAATCATCTGAAGCTCAATCCGGGCAAGACCGAGCTGGTCCTGCCCGGACAGAGCCCACTAAGCTGGAACCCTAACTTCTGGCCCACTAACATGGGAGCCCCCCCTACTAAATCTTCCGTGGTTAAAAGCCTAGGCATTTTTATTAGCGAGGATCTCTCGCTAAAAAGACAGGTTGGAGCGGTGGTATCTTCCAGCATCTTTCAACTGAAGAAAATAAGAAAAATTGCCCGCTTTTTCTCCTCAGCAGCCCTTACACAGATTGTCCTTTCCTTGGTTCTATCCAGGCTGGACTTCTCTAACAGTCTTTACCTCGGCCTCCAAATTGGTGAGCTTAAACGCCTCCAGCTTGTTCAGAACCAAGCTGCCAGGCTGCTGCTGAATATACCCAGGAGGCAATCCATCAGACCTGGCCTTAAGCAACTACACTGGTTGCCAATTGAGCAACGTGTGGCCTTTAAAACTGGGTGCATTCTGTTCCGCTCTCTGAACGACTCTGGCCCTTCCTTTATCAGAGATCTTTTCAAAAAATATTGCCCTTCCCGTCACCTTCGATCCACCTACAAATCACTCTTGACTGTGCCTCCTTTCAAGAGGAAACGCCACGGAGGCAGCTGCTTCGACCACCAAGCTGCTGTACTCTGGAATTCTCTTCCTCTTCATATAAAGCAGATTGATAACATACTTAGCTTTAGGCAATCTCTGAAGACCTGGCTGTTTTCTCAGGCTTACTACTGATAGCACTGCTTGTCCTTTGACTGTCCTGTTTGGCTCCTTCTACAGCGCCATGAAGCCTCCGGGCGTACGAGCGCTTAATAAATCCCAACTAACATTGTAACAAATGGTTGGATTTGAAATCCTAAAATACGCAGTGCGGCTGGGAGTGGAGCGTCCACCTAGGCGCTCCCCACAGGACTGAAGATCTAGAATTCAGCCACTTGACCTCACTTACTTTTATAGCCACCAAACACGTAGGGTAAACTATGCCTTTAATGGAAGCACTCTGGAAGGGAACCCTGAAGTCAATCACGCCAGAAATAGGCTTGAAACTGTTGGTTATGGATCAGAATTTGACATTTCCACCAGCAATAGGTACAGTGCACTTGATATGGTGGATAGACTTACCCCAAATATTGTCACCTCGCAGAGTGTCCTGTTAATGGATAGGGAAGAGGAGGACAATAGACAATATCGTGCAAAGAAATCCATCAGCGAGGATTCGGGGGGGGGGTTGACAATCTGTCCCGCTCAGCGTCTAGACGGTGCTACGGAAAAATTGATCTATCCTAATGCTGCTATACAAAACAACCAACATATGTTGAACGAGGGTGATTTCCCCCATGAGTAGTATACTACCGTGAAAACAACCGTAAGGGAAGAGTCCCTGGAAAACAATCGACAGGCCAAAGAACACAGCTTGTGTCCATTGATAGGGTATAGCAAAGCGAGGAGTCCATTAGGAGATGTTGCCACCCAAACAGTCACCAGTACAAATACCAATAAACCAGAGATGGTCAATACCCTTAAGTTGATGTCTTGGAACATCGCTGGGCTGTCCGCTAGAATGAGGGACCCTGACTGCTTATTCTTAATGCAGGATTTTTTTATTATCTGCCTGCAGGAATGCTGGGCAATGGAGGCCGTACATATTAATGGTTACCGTACTTTCCATACTTCTGCTAGCCGGTCGATAAGGGGAAGGAACAAAGGGGGTTTATGTAGCTATGTATCAAACCTTTTGAATGATGTGGTAGTGAAACTGGAAATTGGATCTGAATACTATCAGATTCTGCAAATAACTGACGTGGTTAACCAGAACCAGTTTTGATAAACTTCTATAACAACATTCCTCAAACGGAAATAAGTAAGGTATTATAAGACTTATGCCAAACACTTAGGAACATCGAAGAAAAACAGCCTGGGGACATATGTGTCATATGGGTGGGTGACTTAAACTGTTTTCTATGCCCACACAGCCACTTGGGCATTTGTGGTTTGGGTACAGATAGAGATGAACCCTGAGTACACTTCTCCCACACGATCTTGGGGAAACACCTTAATGATTTGATCTTCCAATTTGATTTGGGCTTTGCAAATGAATTATGCTCTCCACCGGTTCCTTTTGAGCCAATATTCATTGGGACGGGATGCAATTCAGTAATTGATTTTGCTCTTATATCTAACCGATATTCCTGTTATGTCCTTACTTTTAAAACATGCAACATAGCAATGAGTGACCACCTTCCAAATAGCCTATCCTTTTCTCTGGCTGGTAGAAAAAAAACTAATACCATAGAAAACCTATATAGTTATAAATTAAGCCTCGCAAAGAGGAATGGATATGCTATAAAGTGGAATAAAGTAGAGCCTACGGCCTTTTTTAAAACCCTTGTCAAAAATAAATATAAGGAATTTGAAACGTGTCTAACTGTGATTGGTGAATATGCCCTAGTTACTGAGGCTTTCCTCAGAATCTCTGAGGAAATACGTAAACTCCTCACAGGGACCCAGAAACAAGGTAAAATCAAGACGCAGGGATGGTTTGACAGGGACTGTAGCAAGGCCCATGCCCACCTACTGATGGTGTTAAAAAGTGAGCCTAGAAGTATGGTTGAAGTAAGACTCACTAGAACTGCCAATCAATGAGCAGTTAAAAACTGTAAGAGTCAGCTGAAACAGGAAGCGTGGCAGGCGTTGCATCAAGCCTGCCTAACTAAGGATAACACTGGTTTTTGGAAGGCTGTAAACGCCCCTTTTTTTGTAGACAGGGTAACTGACACAATAGAAGTGGCAATCTCGGAAGATAGATGGGTCAATTATTTTAAAGATCTTTACCAGGCAGATGACCCAACTGAGAGTGTGAGATTGGATACAATTGGAGGAGACAAGACTGTGCCCCAGGCATCTTTTCAAATGAACATCGAATTCTCACTGGCGGAAGTCCTAGCTGCTGTAGATGATAGTGCTGCAGGGAAAGCCCCAGGACCAGATGGGGTGCCAGTGGATATATACAAATTCAATACCGATTTATGGGCCCCACTTCTAACAAATGTCCTGAATATCTGCAACAAATATAGGTTCTATCCCACCTGGCAAGAGTCCATAGTGATCCCCATTTTTAAAAAAGGCGACCCCAATGAACCAAAATGCTACCGTCCAATATTTTTATTGAACTCACTCATGAAAGTTGCCGGGAGGGTCATATTAAATAAATTACGGCTCTGGGTGGAAGAAAAGGGCATACTCTCACAGTTCCAATATGGGTTCAGGGCAGGACTGGGTACAACAGAACAAGGCTTGAATTTAGCACTGATTATAGCCAAGTACGTAGCAGCAAAAAAGGAAAAATAATTTTTAACATTCGTCGATCTAAGCTCGGCATTTGATTGCTTAAACCACGATAAACTCTGGACCATACTGCTGCAAATGGGCATGGAACCAAATCTGCTAACATTTATTAAGAATTTATATTGGGGGGCTGGGGCAAGGGTACTGTTTGGGAATCAGGGCAAGAGTACATCCAAGTTCGGCATAAGCAAAGGAGTCAGACAAGGATGCATACTCGCACCATTTCTTTTTAATTTATATATAAATAGTGTAGCTTTCCATCTTACACAGGACAAGCAGGACTACCCTCAAATCAGGAATACCCCAGTCCCGATTCTATTATATGCCGATGATGCAGTAATTATGGCTCGGACCCAAGTTGGCCTCCAAAGATCACTTACTAATTACTAATACTCATTTTTCTAATTAGATAGAGGTCTGAAAATAAATATAAGCAAAACGTTCCCTATGTGCTGTACTACTAATAACATTTCTATATGTAAAATCTTTCTCTCAAATACAAAAATAGACACTACTGTTACATTTTCATACCTGGGAATTCATTTTGAGAAAAGAGGCACCTGGTCTGCGGCGACTCAGGCGAGAAAACTGGCATTCTCGCGAGCTATAGGGGCCGTCTGAAATTTTGCTAATAAGGTGGGTGAAAGACCTGTGCCAGTGCTTGTGGACATATTTAAATCTAAAAGTGTTTCCACAGCGATATATGGGTCAGGGATTTGGGGAATAGCAGAAACACGCAATATTCAACTTTGTGAGAATGCTTTTCTCCGTCATCTACTAGCCACCCCAGGCTCCACTCCTACTTATGTATGCCATAAGGATCTTATCAAAGTTAACCCTCTTCTTCTATGGCATAAGGTATGGTCTACTGAGGAGACAGATCAAAATAGAGATATAATCAAGGACTGTCTTAATCTCCAGGGGGATTCAAGAATCTCCTGGATCATGTATGTAAAGAAATTATTTTATGACATTGGATACCCAGAATACTTTGACTCCCCAAGTTGCTTAGAAACTGTTTCAAGGAAGACGCTGAAAGAAATTTGTCTACTTTTCTTAGAAAACAAACGCTGGATGACAGAGAAATGTAAGACCTCAGTCATGGAGAATCACCTGATGCTCCAAGGTGTGGGGATTCAGCCATACTTGATTCAGACGCAAAGTTGTTATTCTTGCATGCTACTTACACGTTTTCGTGGGGCGACCTTTTTTAGACTGGTTACATTCCCTGAAGTAAACTTCTGGTCTAAAAATTTGATATTATGTCCATGTGATGATACTTCTGCTCAATCAATGTTACATTGCATACTTTTTTGTAAATTTTATACCCTGCCAAGGAGAAGACTTCTGATTCCTGTTTTGAAAAAAATGGGGGTTGAGACAATGTAGAACAGCACTGTTGAGATTACAAATGCTGGAGGATGAACTGACTATGTTTCTTCTGTCGTCATTCTTGAAAGTTATAATTAGATACAGGACCACAATGAATTGATTTTTAATAATCCTTCAAGTCACTGTAAATTCTTTTAATGTATTTTATTTCCACTTTTATTGTACTTATGTGGATTAAGACAATGTTTTTTTGGAAAAAATCTTTTTATAATATGATCTGTTTTTTATTGTGCTTTTATGGTTTTTATAATCGAAATCGAATAAAGCAGTATTTGACTTGACTTGATATTCTCTGTGTTCAGCGGTTAAAGGTGGGTTGCCAGCTTCAATTAGCCTGTCTTGCTGGGGCCGAGCCAATCAAATCTATGTCCTTGAGAGCGGTCAGTGTTGAGCATCGCTTGATCAGAGTAATGAGGAGGCACAAGAGCATGACGTCCTAGTTAAAGTGCAAGTGCCTAAGACAGGGTGAGCGCATTGATTGAGCCAGGATGGCATTGATGGACAGGTGAGCCTCCTGGAGCCGCCCTCACACAGGGAGCTAAGCTGAGGGGGTCTCCTCTTTCGGTCGCAGCAGAACAGTGCACATAGATAGTTTACTGCTGGCCATGACTGAGCAGTCTACTAGAGATATGTCATCTAGCTCTAAGTTAAGTCGCTGCTGGCACAGCAAGGTGACCAGATGTGCTGTGGGGCGTCATTTTTCCACCTTCAGGAGACATTTGATAAAGCGACAGTTCAGCTGAATGTCCCTCGGATCAAAGCAAGCCATCAATGTCCGCTACAGCGAGCATGTGCCTCTTTGGCTAAAGGGGGCTTTTAGTAGCAGTTTCCTTTCATCCAGCAGCGCTTCGCAGGACCAGTGCACATTCGCAGGAGCAGGATGGTTGCAGCCCAGTAGGCAGGGACCCATGTGAGATTGGGTTTTGTTGAGGTCAGTTATAAGGTCATTGAGCATAGTGGAGAGAGTTGGTAGCTTATCTATGATACTGGTACAGGGACGGTTTATAAAAATGTGTTATCGAACTGTACACATTTAATCATAGTTTAGTTCCCTTATCCTAGCTACAAAGACAGTCAGGGTGTTGAGGGGTGATGTCAATCTTAGACACTGTCAGAGGGTGCTTGTCTTTCTCCACTTGACCCTTCTGCTTTGCCTTGGGTGAGGCAACAAGGTGGTGGCCTGGCTTCCTGGTGGCCTGAATAGCGACAAGAGGAGGTCTGTAGGGTGAGCCAGGGAAGCCAGGGAAAGATGATTGAGTCCCAGCAGAATTAAACAGCTGGGTGCAGAGAGAGGGTCGGAGAGGTTCATCTGCTGGCGGCCACACAGAGTAGAGCCTAAGATAGGAGATTTCAGGTTGGCTGCCTAGGGCACACTCATATCCTCTCCCACTCACCGCTCCACTCCCTCCACTCAATGCCTGGCCGTGGGGCTGGGAATATCAGCCCATAGCATGGGTTCTTCTACACCCGGGCTCCCCGCTTTGCCTGGGCCTCTCGAAGACCCATCGCTCGTGCCTGCAAGGACACAGGCCCTCCACTGCCAAGTTTTTCTGCACCTGGTTTGGAATCCAAATGCCCATTTTACCTCAGAAACTCAGCCGCCCCATCCTAAGCCTCCCGTAAAGCTTCAACAAAGAAGGGAAGGAAAGGGGTCACATCTCATTACAAGTGGAGGGCCAAGCCTTGAGCTTGGCTGGGTGCGGCTTGCAGCTGGGTGCAACCCTGATTCTCGAACACCCCTGACTTGCGTTGCAGAACACAGAGTGGAGCTGGTGAAGGACTTGGACAGTACGCATGCCCAGCGGGTCAGTCAACCAATACTAAAACCATAGGACATGCTTGTGCCCCCTTTCTGCCACTTGCACAAGGGGTGAGGAGGCGTTGATAGGCCGGAGCATAGCAATCAGCAACGTTTCCCTCAGCAAAGGGACCTCCCACCAAAATATCCAGAGACCTCTATGCACTGCCCTGTCTGTGGAAGGTGAGGGTCAGAAGCAGCACCTAAAACTTCTTGCAAAGTCAGGTGCGCTTGTGCACCCCTTTCTTTCACAGCAGGACACTCTGAAGGACAAGAACGAGCTGGTGCCGTCATCGACTATACACCAACTATATACCAGAATACTTCATGTGGTCCGGGAAAGTCAGGGGGATGGGCCCCTCACCATCTTCAAGGAGGACACATGTCAGAGATAGCAGCTCCCCTGGCCAGGTATTGAAGTCAGCGAGACCCAAGACCAAGCCCAAATTACAACTTGCAGATGGAACCCTAACGAACTTTACAGGCCCTGGCCAAGAGGAGAAGGTGAAGAAGAAGTCAAAAATACAAGGGATCTGCTCGACCTCCTCCAACAATGCTGCCACTTGTGCCACTTCCAACTCTTGCTATCTGTATAAAACAATCAAAAATCAACAAAGGTTCAGCTTTTTGAGGGACACTGGCTCATCCCTTTGCTCGAGCAATGAAAGGCTAACGGGGCTGCTGTTAAACCTCGCATCGTTGGCGTGGTTTCCCCCTATATTTTTGCCTCTACCTCCTGTATTTTTGATGCTGTGCTGGATTTCGTTTTTGCTGGTTTAGATGCTTTGGCATTTTCCCACTGCTGTTCAGTGTGAAAGTGCAAGTGCTCCCTGTGTAAATAGTTATTACGATTGGTTTTCCATGATTTACATATTTGTGTCACCAAGAAGTCCCTAGGAAAGTGTACTGAGTGTGCCAGGGCTGGAGATAACAAATGCTACTAGTGGGCCTGCCAAGTTATGATGAGTTGGAGAACTAGTGGGCCTGCAGCACTGATTGTGCCACCCACATGAGTAGCCCTAAAATGGTGTCTCAGGCCTGCCACTGCTGTGCCTGTGTGCAGTCTGTGAACTGCCATGTCCTCCTGGTCAGTGTCCCCACTGGCCAGGCCTAACCCTTCCCTTTCTGTACAGATTGGTCACCCCTATGGAAGGCCCAAGGTACCCCCTTGGGCTAGGTGCAGTGTATGTGAAAGGTAGAGCAGGTACTTGTGCAGTAGGGAAGGGAATTACAGCCATTTTCGTTTTTCACTATTGTAAGGCTATCTTGCCCCATAGGCCATCATGGGGGATGCTGGCTGCAGTGGCTATCAGCATATCTTCCCATAGGAGCAAGATAGGACATAAAAGTCTGGTATCCCTGAACTCAGAATTTAATAACACATCTTTTAGGAAAGGTTTTTTTAAATCTTGTGTTTGGAAACAGCACTTTTACAAAGTTGCTCTTCTCTTGTCTGACCTTTCTATGTGCCTTGGCCTGTTTGTGAATTGACTGTCTGGTTTGTGAGTGACAGGGGCTGGGTGGCTCCCAGAGTCTGAGTGGGCCATCCCTGGGCTGAATAGCTCCATCTGCATCTAGAGTAGTGGGAGGGGGAAGCATTGGGCCTGAATAGGGCTGTGCCTGCCTTCCACAGTGCTGGCTCCACCTCCTGCTGGGCGGCTGACGGCCCTGCCCCTCTCTCTGACAGGAAAGGAGAGGCCAGGAAAACAAAGTGCTCAAGGAACACCCAGAACTGGTTCAGACTGGGCTCAGAGCCCTCCTGCACAAATGGAACAAAGACTTTTAGGGGTATAAGTACAGGACCCATGACTACAGAAAATTAGATCATCCTGGAATCAAGAAGGAACCACTGCCAAGGAGAAAGCTGGAAGACTGAAGAAGAAGGACTGCCCTGATCTGTGATGCTGGACTGACCTACAGTTGCTTTGCTGCCTAGGATAGGGGAAGGACTTTGTTGTTGCTTTGTCCCCTTACTTGAAGGAATCTCCAAGGGCCTGTTGTGAGCTGGCTCCCTGTTTTGAAGTCCCAGGAACAAAAGGACTTCACCCCCAGATTCCCTGAGCTCTGCTGAGAGAGCTCTGTCCTTCCTAGAGTGCTTGGGCCAGTTGTGGTGCCTCTGGAAGTAGTACCTGTGCTGGGAAGCTGGAAACTAAGATTTGAGAGACTTTGCTACATAAAAGTTATCTCATCGCTCGCTTGTGGGGCGCATCCCCAACAGTGTGAGGAAATTCCCGCTGCTACGAAAGCCGAGATCGTCTCAGCGCCTGTGGCTGCTGCCAGAGACGTTGCATCCTTCGTTTGCGGGAAGATCACTATCGCTGCGAGCATCGTCACAGAGCCTGTCATCGCTGGGTGAGATCGCCACACTGCTTGCTTGCGGACCGCATCACGTCATAGCGAACATCGTCGCAGAGCCATCGCATCGAGGAGCTGCGATAGGAAGATCGCTGCTGGATCCCACATCGTCACCCCGGAGATTGTTGCAGCCCCTACAGAGCATCCCATTGTGCCTTTGGGAGAACAAACTTCCTACAGAACCTACGCACCGGAATCCATATAAGTCATCGCCTTTCTCCCCCTAAAGACCGGATTTGTCGCAACATGCCCGCTGCTGCAGCAGGACTGTCGCAAACTCCTCCCCATGGTCTCAGGAGAAACGCATTGCTTGTTTTCCACCGCACCAGCTTCTGCTTTGGAACTTTGTCGCATTTACTGTTGGCTAAACGTGACGCAACTGTGAACTTTTCACGCAACTGTGGATTATTTTATCGCAACCGTAAGAACTCTTTTTGCAACCATATTCTTCAACTGTGTATGTCGGATTTTTGTCGTTTCGGTCTTGTGTACTTTAGATTAAATACCTTTATTTTTCTAAACTATTGTGGAGTCAATTTGCGGTGTTTTCTCTGTGTTACTGTGAGTGTTGGTACAAATACTTTACACGTTGCCTTTGGATAAGCCTGACTGCTTGTGCCAAGCTACCAAGGTGGTGAGCATAAGTTGTCTAAAGTGTGTTTCCTCCTCACCCTGACTAGACGCAAGGGTCCCTATTTGGACAGTGGTATCTACTTCTGCCAACTAGAGACCCACAGTTCTAACAGCTGCAAACTCCTTTACTACCCATATCTCCATACAAGACCATCAGTGCATAATTTAATTCTGCTGGTGGAGAGACAGAATTTTAGGTTATCAGTAATTCTACATTACAAGAGTTATGCGGAATTACCAAAATCCCTCCAATTCTGCTGGTGGGATTAAAACCTCAGCCCATGCCTAGTAATAAATAATTAATGAATTTGCACTTTTGAGTATGTTTACTCTTTTGAGTAACTATACTGCTTTTTAGCATTCACAAACTTCACTTTTGTAGTAGTCTACATGTGTAGTAAGTTCAGCATTATACTTAGCCACCCACCTCCCAAAGAAGATAATACAGGTAAAGACTTACTACACAAGTGTAAATTATCACAAAAGTTCATTTTCTGAATACCACTTTGTAGTACGCTGTGTAGTACTACAGAAGTACTACAGAACCAACTACAAAGTGCAGTTGTTGAATCAAGCTCTTTTTCCCAATATTCTGACCACGCTTACGCTCCATCTGTTCTAAAAGAACTAACCCACTAAATAAAAAGTTTTTAAAAAAAATCTGTTAGCCATGCAGTATATATGAGTAGAAGATAGACTTATAGTAGACATACATTTCGAGACCCTGCATCCCAACAGATTGTAGAAGGGAGAAATAAGACTGAATGGGTATTTTTCATTTTTCAAAAGGATATTTATAAAGAAGGTGTAGGCCTAATGGAGCTGAAGCGAAGGCTACTTGTCAGAATCAATGTTTCGAAACCCGCCAGTGCTCAGAAAGACGTTCTGGTGGAGGATATTATTGCATTAAAAGTGATGTTGGTGATTCAGGGTTTATTATGTGGGAAACCATTAAAGGAAGATACAATTGGAGCAAAGTGGAATACATTCCTTCTATCAGTTTAACTATTTTATGAGATGGCCCCCATCATCTTTTAACAAGCATTGTTAAAGCAAACATGTCTCACTTGTTCGAGATCTTTTGGATTTGTCAAAAATGTTTGACTTGTACAGCTGCGCAGCTGCTTTACAGCATAGTTGAAAGCACATTTAAAAATAGAGATGATGCAATCAGTACTAGCTGTGTCATAGTGCTTTTTGATTTTCTAATCTGGGTAATTTACTATCTGGTTGTAAATGTTTAATTATCTGGGGGTGAGTGCTTGTATTGTCAACGCTCCGTCCATCATTTCCTTTGGTTTTTCTTTGTTCGCCATAAGTTGGCAGGGTATGCTCAGTCCCTTGCTCACTTTGCCACTGGATTCAAGCAAGCCGGGCTGAAGACGACTGGAATGCCAGAAACCGGTCCTCGGAAGCTTGTTTCCGGTCCAGGGAAGGCATTGCTTGGCAGTTCGGGCTGGACTGTTCCCATGAGGCACAGGGTCAGACTGATTTGCATATGGCCATGTCTGAACTGGGGTGGCAGAGTGGGCTAAAGAACGGTGATGGATTTAACCCAGATCAGTTGACTGGGGGTGAGTGTTTGATTGATTCAGATGCTCCGTCCATCACCACCCCCTTTTGTACCACTTTTGGCCGCCATAAGTGTGGGAGGGTATGCTCAGACGTGAGTCCCTTGCTCACTTTGCCACTGGATTCAAGCAAGCCGGGCTGAAGACGGCAGGAATGCCAGAAACCGGTCCTGAGAAGCTTGATTCCGGTCCAGGGAAGACATGGCTTGGCAGTTCGGGCTGGACTGTTCCCATGAGGCACAGGGTCAGACTGATTTGCATATGGCCATGTCTGAACTGGGGTGGCAGAGTGGGCTAAAGAACGGTGATGGATTAAATCAGTTGACTGGGGGTGAGTGCTTGTATTGTCAACGCTCCGTCCATCATTTCCTTTGGATTTCCTTTAATTATCTTAACAAACCAGGCTACATTTTCATGAATCCTTGGAATCAAAGGAGATGTTAAATCAGTGAAACAGTCCTTCCCTCTGTTAAAGCCACATCCACAGCGAGATACGCTGCCCTGCCAGCCTTTTCTCCATGTGCTGGGGTAATGTTTAGATCCTGTTGATCACTGCTTTCATTTGGTGGACACCACCCCACCCAGGCGTGATCAGAAACCAGACATGGTAACCATGCACTCACAATCTTCTCACTTCTCCAGGGAAATGGATCCACTGGCATTTAATCCCACTTTCTTCTGCGAGTCACTATACCAGGTCAAAGCGTGTGCTTGGATAATCCCGCCCTTTCACATCACTTCGCTTAACCCGAGGCAAGGCGAGCAGCACCGACCCCTTCCGCTCCCCTGAAAAATATGAATCATTTCTAAATTCTAGATTACACAAAAACAGGAAGGAGCATATTCTATACAGTGTCAGTTCCACAATGCAAAAACGGCCTTACAGCAGCTTCATGCTGCGCAGCGCTGGGAGAATGTGCTGTTGCAGAGTAAGTGAAGCTGCTCTGTGTGCTGTTTCGGGGGAAAAAAAGTGAAACAAAAACACTCCCAAATGAATCTCGAGTGAGACTGGGAAAAAAAATCCAGATGTCGTTGACCAATGAGAACAAAAGAAATGAGAGTGACGAGGAAGACAAACATTAGTAAGTAATGGGTAGCCTAAGCCCTTCTCAGATTCTTTAAGGAACAATAGCTCTTGCAAGTGACAGCTCTTACGCTATCTCAGGCGAGACCTAAAAAGGAAATCTTGGCGATCTTTTTGAATCCATTAATGGAGATTGTAAATTGTTGATGCAAACAGCTTGAGGGAGATGATTGGCAGTACTGTTGTGGAGTAGCGAGTGGGATTTATTACTGGCACATTGGTGACTGCAAACATTTACTATCTTATCGAGGTACTGGACGTGACAGTAACTAAGGCAGTTCCTTTGGTGTTGGTATCTGTAAGAGCTGATAAAGCATTTAATGCAGTGCACTGGACAGCTTGTATTGGGCTTTGAATCATTTCAGATTTCCCTTCCAGTTTATTAGGGCAATGGCCAGAGTGTGCAAAGGTGATGGAGGCAAATACTGTTCGCTCAGTGGAGATAGACTCTTAGGTTGGAACAGGCAGAGGTGCAAACATTCCCCACTCCTCTGAGCTCAGTTCATTCAGCCACTGGTATCTGTGATACAGTGATGGAGCAAGGATTCGCACATTACGCGACTTGCTTGAATTCCAGAACCTCGCATAATGTTAACGTAATAATCAACTTGTTTCGTTTATTAATCTTGCACTTTTACACTACACGCGGGTGTCCCAGAGACACTTGCCTATGTGTTTACTAATCCTAACTACGCTTGCAGCTAATATGGTCGCTGCTATGCGGGATTCCAGTCTGCGCATGCCTCGGTCATACCCATGTGATGTGACGCACTCGTAGTTCTGGAGGGAATTTTTCGCTCATGCGCAGTACCGCTAAACATGGCCGCTTTGTTCTAACATGCTCTTTGCTTGCCACTGCTGCTTTTGCTCAGCTGTTTTATTCTGCTTAACTCCTAATGCTATAGATATTATAAAATAAGAGGTGCAGTGAAGCCAATCATGGTGTACAGTGACTTTAATTTTTTCTATGTTTCTAAATTGTTTTCGCTTACTTTTCATGTATCGACTGTTGTGGGCCTGGGAGCGGTGAGCCACTCCATCTTTGAAGCCCGTGTAGTACTAACCACGTGATGAAGGAGAAACGAATCACGCAGTAGTGGAACTTAGCCAGCTGGCTGCCGAAGCTAAGATGCTCCTGGGAAGCTGACCTGTGCCCCAGCGAGAAGGCTTGAAGTCATACATGCTATTGAAACATTGTAATTGTTGAACTCTGTACGCTATTGTGCTCTGAATTTTATGCCATGGGAACTGGAATGTAAGGGGTGGGTTCGAAAACGGAATAATTAATTTTGGGAAAGTTCAAATTATAGGTGGTGTCATGACTTAATCACCTCTCTTGTCCAATCCGATGTTGGGGATCCTTACACTTGCAACATTTGTGGGTGGTACATTGACCCGACAACAGTATAACTGGCCTAGGTTTAGCTAGAGAAATTGTCCGACTTGTCCGAATAGCTGACCTGTCACTGACCCTACGAACTCTATAGGTGATTGATACAGAGAGCTGCGGAGCACTCTGTCCGTAATTTCCACAAACTCAGTCTGGGGTGGAGAAACCTTAATTGCTGGCGAAGCACTTTGCTGGGAGATTCGAGAACCCAATCGGGGTTATTGGCAGATTCCTTGCAGAGAGGGTGTAGCGCAGGCATTGCATCCGAAGCTGCAGGTGTTGGTCGTACCCTTAGATGAGCCCAGTCCTGATCCATATCCCGGGGTGATCCTGTCCTGACTGTCCATGAGCTGTACCTGCTCGCCTACTGGCATTCCAAATACTTGAGGGTCCTTTCCCGCCTTTCCCAACCGACCCGTGGCCAGGGTTAGTCGTCATTCTGTCCTAGGTAAATATAAATATATGTGGGTGTTTGTTTATCTATATCTTTCTCTCCTATTTTTCCTAATAAAGCAATCATGCCTATGTGATTTATCTCTGACATTTGACCTCTTATGAAAGTATTTTTCTAGCATGTTCCTTATCTTCTCCTTACCCTTACTCAAACTCTGAATTTTTTGCATATTTAGTATATACCACTGTTACCCTTCCTATAGAAATTGAATGCATTTTAAGTATCGTTTTTCTAAATCTTTCAGTATATTTCCAATTAGCATTTAGTAGAATGTTCCCTTGTTCTTACCCAACCTTTAGTAACGTAACACAAATCTGTTAGATCAAATTAGCGTGTTCCCTTTTTCCCCCTCTCCTTTATATTTTGAATGTTAGATGATCCTCACATTAATTCATAGTTATACTATTTTTCTAATCTTGGTCATAGATGTTTTGATCTGTGTAAATTTCATTCTCATGGCATACAAAGACTTTTTGATGATTTAGATAAAACTTTTAAAACTTCTTGCGTTTGTGGTATTACATGGTATAAACAAATATAAATGTATATGGTATTGGTGTAATCTGCTTGAATCTCAATATTAGCTCCTGATCCATTGTGATCATAGGTACCTGTTCTCGAGGATTGGTAAGTCAGGTACACATGAAATATATAGAAAGGAAAATCCCCAAATTACTGATAGGGGTGTGTAGGTTACCTGATTTATGGAAAATAGTGATAAACATGTTATGGGCCCAGTAGTGTATATTTGGTAAATAAGGATCGGGTGACCTGCACGCTCTATCAGTAATTTTCTGGTAGCAGAGCTATGGTTAGGACTAATTGAGACAGGTAGCTAGGCTAATTGTTGACAAACTGTGAAAATTTAAAATGTGCTGCTAAAAATAATTTTTCCCCTTAAGATCAATCGACTGCAAAAATATTGGCTTAAAATGTTATGAAATATTTTAAATGTTTTTTTATGAGATGCTGCTATATGATGTTTATGTATTAACAAATTGTTAGTGATTGTTAATTGTTGTCTGGAAAAATCCCCGGGGGTTAGAATAGCGGGTGGTAAGGAGACTCCACTTGCAGTGAGGTCATCGGCTCGAGGAAAATTAATGCATGGTTAGGTAGAACTGGAAGCACTAATTAGGGTTTTCTGAATGAAGCAATTGAATAAATGGTAGCAACGAGTCCGCTAATGAAACTTCGGTTGTGATATTACCTAGTAAGGGTCACACGAGGAAGGAGTAGTAGGTTCATCGGAGCTTGAATGATAGCAAAGGAGTACATTGGTGAAACTTTAGACTTACTATATATCCCGGAAAGAGTGGATGAGTCAAAGGAGTAACAGGTTTTCTAATGCTTGTGTGAAAGGGTAGGCAGAAGGGTCTATCCGTAGTGTATGAAAAGTAGACAGAAAAGGTTTACTTGCAGTGAAACAAAACGTTCTCTTTTTTTTGACACTCGAGTACAGTGGCGAATGTTATACGTTGTAAACTAAATTGAGCACTTGCACTTTAAGAAAAATTCAAAGTTTCCGTTACCTTGTGAAGGAGGAAGTCGGTCGCGAAGCTGCACTGACGTCACTCTGGGCCGCGCTGGTATTGGTTGAAACAGCGGGCGTGTAACGAAGCTAGTATTGTAAAGGAGGGGTGAGTGCCGGAGCGTGAGACCGCGTCTCGCGAAAAGGCCGCGCACCCATTGGTCGAAATTATTTGCAATCACAGTGTTGATTGGTTGTTGTAACTGTTAAGAGACACGCTAGTATTGGAAGAGGATTTGTAAACAAAGACGTAGTTGACCATGGAACTTCTGGTTACGCAGTCTATGTGGTATTCCGAATTCTTAACTGATCCACAACTTTTAGGTTTTCGCAAGGATCAGATGATAAGAGGCAGACCTTACAATATGTACGGAAGCAAGAGGAAAATGTCATTTGCTGACAAAGTCAGAAATTATTTCAAGAAAGACAAGCCCATTAGAACTAGAGAAGGTGTAATCATTCCACCACCTAATACTCCCGCATCATTTATGATGTTTGATAAAGGTTATCATACTTGTGTATGGCTGGAAAATTGGGCAAAGTATACCCAAGAAGATGGAATCTTAGCATTTCCCCTAGATGGTACTTTTAATAGTAGAATTCTGTTTAATTTGAGGACCCGAATGAATGACTTACATCCCAGACCAAGGTTGACGCAATATGAGGCTTTAGAAGAATGGGAGATTGAGGCACTAGAGCGAGACAGACCAGAATGGGGAAGGGAGTGAGTAAATGGTACCCGAAGATGCAGAGAGAGACCAAAGAGAAAAAGATGAAACAGTGGAGACAGAATATGATGGTCGAGGGACTATTTCCAGTACTTCCTATAGACGAGCATGTAGGAGAAAAAAGAACAGAGAAAACCCGACACATAATGGCTATGGGTGATTCGGAAGATGAATACTTGGAGGATTTATTTATGAAAAATCCACCCCCTTATGATGAGGAGACAGGGTCTTTGAGCTCAAAAAACCCATTCTTCAGACATCCTGGAAGGAGAAGTGCTAGTGAAATAGATACAGCAGGTATAGGCAATAGGCAAACTAATAGAGACGGATTTTGTAGACCTGACCCTACTGTCCCAAATTATAGACCGTTCGGTGATGAGAGATCAGGTGTAAAAGCCCCAACTGCCCCGAGTCTGTATCCTCCTTTAGTTCCACAAGTATTACATGATGCATCAATTGACAGGGCTTTACATGAACGAGAAAAGGAAGCCTTAACCAAACAGCGAAATGAACTCATCCAGACCATAGCTCAGATAAATCCCAGTCCTGAAGCTCTGACAATTCCAGTGACTATTGGTCCCGTTGTTCCTCTCTATGGGGATAGACAGGCTAGTCCAAAAACACCAGTTATTACACCACCTGTAGCTCAGCCCAGAAAAGAGCCTCTCATAGTTGATGATCAGGCAAGCGAATGCGAATCTGTAATCTCCCTGATGGATCTGCCCATAAGGGAGCCGGAAAGCAGTGTACCACGGAAAGGAACCCAGACTAGGGCAAAGGAAGTCCTGATAGAGACAGCTTCAGGTACCCGAAGCGCCACAGTAGTGACTCCGGAAGAATTAGACCGATGGACCCGAGAATTGGAAAAGGAAACTCCTCAGCCAAAACCCTTAGATATTTACAAACTAAGAATAGAGATGGAAGAACTAATAGCCGGAAATGTGGGATTAGACAGATTGAACACTTTTAGTGAGGAGGAGTTACTGTTTATAAGCAAGAGCCTTACCCGAAACACCAGAGTGTTCCATGAGAAACTAATGGACACTGCAGCTAGTATGGGGATAGATGTTAGCAAATCCAAAGTCTTACAAAAACCATACAGAACCGAATTTTCGGATAAGGACCTAGAAAACATGAATGTGTCAGGGAAAAAGGTACAGATAAGAGAATTGTTGAATCTATTGTAGAAATGGGTAGACTTAGAAAAATGGAAAGCCAGATGGGCAAAGAAAAAGGAAGACAGTAAGGCTAGACCGAGGACTTCTGAATATGTCCTAAAAGAAATCAATAAGGCAGAAACTTTGTATCCCATGAGAGAAGTGCCAGGAGGAAAATATGTACATGTACCATGGTCCCGACAGGATATTGTGTTCTTTACCAATGATTTCCCAAAATTACGAGAGAAGCCTGTAGAGTGGTATAGGCAGGTTGAGAGATTCGTCAAGGTTCAAAAGTGTCTCCTGAAGGACCTAGATGGGTTCTTCGACATTGTAGTTCCTGTAGATTTATGGACAGAATGTAAAATTGCAGTTGATTGGCCCAGTGAGGAGTATGAAAGAGACTCAAGAACCGGAGCTCCCTCTCCGGAGGTGATGAAACAGTATGATAAAGTAATACTATATTTGAAAGGGAAGGTGCCAGCCAAAGAAACTGATTGGACCCGCATAGACAGAACTACCCAAAATCGTGATGAAACTGTGGAATCGATAAAATTGAGATGAAGGATATGACCCATTTTATTTATCGATTCGTGTTGGGATTGAGACCTGAAATCTCACAGTGGATTAGAGATAATAAAATCTGTTTTCAGGGAAAACCCATAGATGAGGTCTTGAAGTACGCCAAGTATTGCGAAGATGAGATGGAGAATAAACGAAAGGCCTTAAAAGAAAAGGTCATGTGGGCTCAAGTAAAATTGGCAGAACAGCAAGAAAAACAATTAGGTAAATTGAATAATAATACCACGAACACAAGCTCTGGGGGAGGAGGGAAACCCCGAGTTAAAATGAGTCGAGAGGAGGCCATGAAGAAGTGCGCAGACTGGAATCCCGCATAGCAGCGACCATATTAGCTGCAAGCGTAGTTAGGATTAGTAAACACATAGGCAAGCGTCTCTGGGACACCCGCGTGTAGTGTAAAAGTGCAAGATTAATAAACGAAACAAGTTGATTATTACGTTAACATTATGCGAGGTTCTTGAATTCAAGCAAGTCGCGTAAAGTGTGAATCCTTGCTCCATCAATCCCCTCTTTGATGATATTTACTATCATCACTATTAATTGAACCAGATGCCAACTTTTCTCTTTCACATCTCACCCATCTCAATTTCAACAAACTTTTTGTTGAGCCTTTTTTTTGCATCCTTATTAGGATGGTAATTCTTCATTGTTTTATAAATTTGATTATTCAGCTCTTCCAATTCAAGCTCATCAACATTCTGTTTCACTCCTCTCTTTTTCGCAGCATACTTCTTTTTGCATTTCTGGCATTTACAGCAAAGTATTATTATTAGCACAATTAAACTAATTCCTGCTATTGGCATCAGTATTTTACTCACAAGACTTTTACCTATGCTAGAAAACCAACTACCTACAGAGGAGAGACCATCAGTTAGTCTCTTCCAGGCACTGTCAACCTCCAGTGGTTTGAGTTCCTTTGCCAAATTACGCTTTCAACATTCTACAGACTCCGCCCTCTTTTGCCAATAAGGTATCAAGAGCAAGCCTATTTTGTAAAACCATTGATCTGATCGCAACCATGTCAGTATTAACCAGCAGGTAACCAGCAGCAGTGTCAGTAGATAACCGATCCACTAGTGTAGACAATTTGCAAATTCGGTGTGTATTCAGAACCACTCCCACTCCAGGTATCAATGCACTAAATATATCACCTATTATTTCTCCTACACTTTCTCTTCTGCTACGTACTAAACCATTAGTATTTTCATTGCTTCCAGCGGCGTCATTCACATGGTATATTTTCGGGAAGACAATGCCAAAATAGCAGCTTCCATACCAGTGATCCGGCAATTTGAAATAAGCCTTGTTTCCACATATATAATAAATTCTGGGAAACACAGGTTCTGACCCATTTTTGAAACCCCAACCTCCAATTACCTTATAATTGTGTTCGCATTCACTGGAACCGATGAATACATTGTTATAATAACTAGTTTTTTCTCTATGAAGACAAAGTTTCCCCCTTCTTTCGAAATCCAGTAACAGTCCAGCATTCTCTTCACCATTTGAGGTGCTTTTCATATTTTCTGCCCATTTAGGAGTTTTCTACCTTTTATCATTGGCCTTTCTTTTGGAATTTTCCCTTCTTTTCTCTGCCATATTCAAAAACATATTTTCTTGTTCATGTAATGAACAGGTCAAATTATTTCTGTGTGCTTCACCTAAATCTATATCACCTATAGTCAAAAAGTATTCTCCCATATAACGAGTCACATCACTCTTGGTGTGTACAATGTTCAGATTTCCCCGAATAGGAAGTTCAGAAAATATTACGTCAGAGGTAGAATAGAAATACTGTAAAGCTCCTCTATAGAATAGGCTTGTACCTTGGACACTTGCTGTCCAAGAGGGGTAGACAGCTGACACAAGGCCGCATTCAGTTAATTGCAAATCTTTCACAGCCCAAGACACAAAAGGAAGTAGGGGCCTTCATTGGCCTCACTTCTTACTGCAGACAATGGATTCCCCAGTATGCATATCTAGCCAAGCCACTCATACAGTTAACAACACAGGAGGCAGCGTCTTCGACTGTCCTCCCTTGGACACAAGAACATACACTTGCATTTGAAGAATTGAAAAAAGCTCTATGTCAAGCACCAGTTTTAGCGACTCCTTGTTACAGCAAGCCTTTTACACTTTTTGTCACTGAACGAGAAGGTACAGCATTATCTGTCCTTACACAAGATCAAGCAGGAAAACACAAGCCTTGTGCTTATTTTTCCAGTACATTGGATCCAGTGGCCCAGGCTCTGCCTGCGTGCCTGAAATCAGTTGCAGCAACTGCCCTAGCAATAAGACAGAGTGATTCCATAGTGTTAGGACACCCCCTGACAGTGCAGGTTCCACATTCCGTGGAAGTTCTCTTGAACAGAACACAGACACAACATCTGACTGTAGCAAGACTGACAGGATATGAACTGACATTATTCCAGCCACACATAGAGATCAGACGATGCAACACTTTAAACCCTGCTACACTCTTGCCCTCAAGCACAGCAGACACTGCACCACATGACTGTGTGGAGGTAGTAAATACAGTGACAAAGCCAAGACAAGACTTGACAGACATTGCACTACCAGACCCAGACCTGACACTTTATGTGGATGGTTCATGCATGAGAACAAGCACAGGAGAGTTAGTGACCGCATATGCAGTGACCACTGATACTGAAGTCATAGAGACACATCGAATTGACACACTGTCAGCCCAAGCAGCAGAGCTCATCGCTCTGACACAAGCCTGCATACGAGCATTTGGTTTTATGGCTATTTGAATCGGGTCTACATTTGCCATTAGTCCTACATCCCTTCCAGTGAAATCCCACACTTCTGGTATCACTGTCTGTTGGAGCTCTTCAGGTAAATCTTGCATTGTCAATTTCTTAATTTCTGAGTCAGGCCTTAGCAACATTAATTTGTACAATCAGTCTTCATCGGGAGTCTGAATTTCAACGCCTTTTAGTGTGCAAAAGATGGTGCAGTTCATTTTGCACAGCAAACCACGTCCCAATAAGTTCACAGGACTAGAATCACAGACAACAAATCTGTGCATTTCTTTAGATTTCCCTATTGAAATCTCCATTGGTTCAGTTACTGGGGTACTAATTATCTGGTTTGACACACCCACTACTTGGATTGCTTCTCCCGAGAGGGGTAGGTTAGGAACGTCTGCTGTTCTCACAGTAGAACGGGTAGCACCAGTGTCCAACAGAAAGGTGACGTCATTTCCATCAACCTTTCCTTCAATCTATGGCCCTGTCTGGTCTACCGGTAAGGAGGCGCCAAGTACGCACTCCTCCTCCTCCCCCCTCAGGCCCCGTCAGAAAGGTTCATCACAGAGGAATGTATCATTCAACAGGAATTGCGAGGTTGCTGCATTTCTATCTTCTCTTCTTTCCCATACCTCGACCCCCTCATTCTGCTGAGCTTGGTTCTTATAATTAGGTCTAGGAGCGCGAGGCAACTGATTCTGTTTTACCTGTTGCTGGGTCTTTCGTGGCCCCTCTTTCTGCACCTGTGGATTTAAACCATTATTTTGGACATTACTATTCTGTAGCATTGGACACTCGTCTCTCCAGTGCCCTATCTGACCGCACCCATGGCAGGGAAAACTCAGTCAAAGCCCTTGGAGATCTTCCTCAAGATGACAAAGCAAACAGCAAAGTCCTTTTCTCCTTTTCTTGGCAACAAGTAACCACTGCAGGCCAACCCCAGACAGCAAACATCACAGGGGCAGTAATCCTCCTTCAGCTTCTCCGGTTTCTTCTCCTTGGCAAAAGTTCCTCTTGAATTTCCAGAAGTGATCTAAAGTTCTGGGGTCTGGATCCCCCTTAATATACACACAAACCCTTTGTCTCTGAAGGCAGAGAGTGTCTGTACCTAGTCCAAACCAGTTCTGAGTGCATTCTGCCAGTGCACAACTTCTTCCTTTGTCAGTGTGGGCCAGTGTCATCAGACGCACCACAGCAGGTAGAGCCAGCACTATGGAAGGCAGGCACAGCCCTATTCTGGCCTACGTGCTACTCCTCTCACCACTCCCAATGTAGATTGGTCTATTCAGCCTAGTGCTGACTCACCCTGTATCCTGGTGCCACCTCAGCCCCTGTCACTCACAAACCAGACATGTAATACACAACCTAGCAGAGGCAGGCTGGATGGTTAGGCAAGAAAGTACCTACTTTCTAAAAGTGGTATTTCCAAGCACAGAATGTTAAAACCTACTTCACCAAAATATGTATTTTATCATTCTGAGTTCAGGCATTCTAAATTTGTTTTTCTACCATGTTCCCTGGGTCAGTTAAGATTATAAAATGTTATAATCAAACAGACCATTCTGGCCTATGGGAACAGGTAGCCTTGCAATAATGAAAAACAAAATTGGCTGTAATTCACTATCAGGACATACCACACACATCAGGGCATGTCCTACATTTCACATACAATGCACCCTGCCCTGGGTCCTACCTTAGGGGTGGCTAACATGTAGAAAAGGGAAGGTTTGGGGACTGGTAAGTGGATGCATTTACCAAGTCAACATGGCAGTCCCAGACTGCAGTTTTCAAAGCGAAGGGGGGAGGTAGAGATATAGGCTAGGTCCACCCTCCAAACATAAGTAGACCTGAACAACCCGAAGTCTCGGGTAAAAGAACCTAGTCAAAGGCAAAGTTTCCAAAACTCAATCTGAGTTTGAAAAAACCAGAAAAGAAAAACTTTTCTCGGACTGCACACAGACCCTGCAATGGCAAGTCTAAGCAACATTTTACAAGCTGCTTCTCTGTGTGTGGCACAATCAGTGATGCAAGCCCACCAGCAGCATTTGATTTACAGGCCCTGGGCACACATGGTGTACTGTACCAGAGTCTGACAAGTAAATCAAATAACCAATCATGGAATCACTAATCCATTACACTATTTTACAATAGGGAGCACTTGCACTTTGGCACTGAACAGCAGTGGCAAAGTGCCCAAAGCATCTAGACCAACAAAAACAGATGAGGCAACAGCAAAAAGTAGAAGGGAGACTCACGCCAATGGTGCCAAATCTAATACATGTCCCCTCTAGCTGAAATGTGCCGAGAACTACCCACCCCTTGGGAGTTCTCTTAACTGGGTGGAAAAATCTGGACATACCATCAGCATTGGCGTGTTCTGTACCAGGGCGGTGTTCCACCGTGAAGTCCATCCCCTGTAGGGAAATGGACCACCTCAATAACTTTGGACTTTCACCCCTCATCTGCATCAACCATCTGAGGGCCTGATGGTCTGTCTGAACCCAGAAGTGAGTTTCAAAAAAGTATGGTCTCATCTTCTTCAGTGCCCAGACCACAGCAAAGGCCCCACGCTCAATTGCACTCCACCTCTGTTCCCGTTGAAGTAAACTCCTACTAATGAAGGTTACAGGTTGGTCTAGGCCCTCCTCATTCATCTGTGAAAGCACAGTCCCCATGCCATGCTCTGAAGCATCTGTCTGCAAAATGAATTCCTTTGAGAAGTTGGGCGGCTGAAGCACCGGCGCGGTGCACATGGCATATTTCAGGGCATCAAAAGCTTTCTGGCAGGCATCAGTCCAGTTAACTTTCTTGAGCTGCTACCTGGAAGTCAGCTCTGTCACTTGACAAAACTCCTGTAATACCCTGTGAGTCCTAAAAAGGCTCTCACCTCTGTCTGTGTCTTGGAGGGCTCCCAAGCCAGAATGGTATCAATCTTGGCCTGTCCCAAGTACACCACGGAACCCTGCCCAATCTGGCACTTACTTGCCTTGATCATAAGGCCTGCTCTCCGCAGCACCATCAACACTTCCCAGAGGTGGGGCAGATGTTCTTCCCAACTGGTGCTGAAAACTGCGATGTCATCCAGGTAGGCGGCACTGAAATCCTCCAGCCCAGCCAACACCTGGTTGACCAACCTCTGAAAGGTGGCCGGGGCATTCTTCATCCCAAAGGGCATAACCCGGAATTGGTAGTGCCCATCTGGTGTGGAGAATGCTGACCTCTCTTTTACCCCAGCAGTTAAGGCGATCTGCCGTACCCAGATGTTAAATCAAATGTAATGAGGTACCCTGCAGCCCCCAACCGCTCAATGAGCTCATCAGCTCTGGGGATGTGGTCCACGTCAGTCCTGGTGACTGAATTGAGTCCTCGGTAGTACACATGGAACCGAAGTTCTGGCATGGCACCCGGTGCGGCAGCCTTTGGGACCAAGTCCTCTGGGCTGACCAAAGGACTGTTTGAGGACTCAATCACCCCTAAGGCAAACATCTTGGAGACCTCCTCCTTTATGCAAGCTCACACCCTGTCAGTTTTGTACTTTACAGGAGAACTGTCCCCAGTGTCCACATCATGGACACACCACTTAGTGACACTAAGTGTCAGGGAGAACAAATCAGAAAACTGCCCCAACTGCTGGTGGCAGTCATTCTGTTGCTCATGGGTAGGAGTGGTAGAGAGGCTTACTCCGATCACTGAACCCATCTTGCTCCTGAGCAGACAGGAGGTCAGTAAGAGGCTTAGTCTCCTCTTTCATCCCAGCATCTGTTTCCAGGAGCATGCCCCCTTCGGACCTCTCCAGTGGGGCTTCATGCGGTTAACATGCAGGACCCGCAAATGGTTCCTAGGAGACTGCAAGCCCACCAGGCATCTGACATTACTATTACACTCCACCACCTCAAAGGGTCCTGTCCACTTACCTTGGGGTGCACAGGGCTCCACTGGGGCCATGACCCAAACCTTTTGTCCAGGCTGAAACTCGATCATAGTGGCATTCTGATCACACCACATTTCATCTCCTCCTGGCTGGCTACCAGATTCGCTTGACTGAGTTGTCTGAAAATCCTAGTCTGGTTTCTGAAGGCCAGCATGTAGCTATATACATCCTGGAGAGGTTTATTGGGAGCTTTCTCCCAGCTTTCTTTTACCAAACTCATAGGCCCTCTTACAGGGTGAGCATACAACAGTTCAAGGGGGCTGAACCCTAAGGACTTCTGTGGTACCTCTCTGTAAGCAAACAGAAGGCCTGGCAAGAGGATGCCCCACTTACTCCTCATAGGTTCCTCAAGACCCATAATCATGCCTTTTAGGGTCCGGTTGAATTTCTCAACCAGCCCATTACCTTGGGGGTGGTAAGGAGTGGTGAACTTATAGGTTACACCACACTCCTGCCACAGGGACTTCATATATTTAGATATGAAGTTGGTATGACGGTCTGACACCACCTCTTTGGGGAACTCCACATGGGAGAAAATCCCCATCAATGCATGGCCCACCACGGGGGCCATCACAGTCCGGAGAGGGATGGCTTCCGGGTACGGGGTGGCATGGTCCACCAAGACCAGAATTAACCTGTTGCCCATGACTGTCTTGGGATCCAGAGGCCCCACAATCTCAATACCCACCCTCTCAAACGGGGTCCTGACCACAGGGAAAGGTTGGAGAGGAGCCTTTTGCTTCCTCCCACTCTTTCCCACTTGCCTGGCAAGTCTGACAGATCCTGCAATGAGTATCTGAACTCTTGCACATTTGGGGCCAGTGAAAGTGGGTGACAAGCCTTTCAATGGTCTTTTCTTGCCCCAAATGCCCTGCTAAAGGTACATCATGAGCCAGACCCAGTAGGAAGGCTCTGAAGTGCTGGGGTACCACCAGGACACGGGCTGACCCAGGTTCAGCAACCTTAGGCTCACTATACAGGAGCCCATTCTTCCAGTAGATCCAATGTGAACCAGATTGATCACCTGCTGCCTGGTTTGTGGCCTGTTGCTGCAAACCCACAAGAGAAGGGCACGCCCTCTGCTCCTTGCAGAACTCCTCCCTGGAGGGTCCTCCTTCTTGCTGCCAATGGGTCAGCTCAGGTAGGTTCCCCAATTCAGTTACCTGTTCCCCTGTATGTTCCAGGGCTGGGAGGCCTACGGGTAGCCATGCGCTTTACAAATGTCCTTTTCATTTAATCCCCATCAAGTTCTGCCTCCTCCTGAACCAGGGGAACTTTGGGGGACGGTTTCCCACACTCCCTGCCTCTGGTCTTTAAGGCAGGTACCTGGGCCACTCTTTCAGGATCCCTGTCCTGTGGTAAATAAAATATTTACCCTGTCAGAATTTCTATACTTAAACAACAGGTCATGCATATAATGAGAGGCAGAGTCCGTGGTGTCCGATTCAAAAGGGCTTTATTTCAGTAACTCGAGTTAAGGGAGAATCGGGTTCCATCACCACAAAGGTTCAGGAAGGGTCTTCTTCTGAACTTTATTCACAGAGTACATTATTTATACATTAAACATACATTGCGTTGCATAGAGAAGGCGGAGCGCTCCAGGCGGAGCAAGTGAAAGAGAGAGATAAGAGCACATGGGCGTGCAAAAGGGTGTGTAAGAAGGCGTACATGTGGGCGTTCCCTTGAGGAGTCATAGGTGTGTCATAGGTGGGTGGATACATGGAGGGGGTCTGCGCGATCAGCTGGAACCTTTACCCTACTTGTGTGCGCCACTTGGTCATGACGTGCAATTGACGTGTAACTGGGGGCAAGCTGGGGGGAGCTGACTTTCGTTCTAGTAGAGAAGCCTTGAGTGTCAGGACGACCTGCACGCCTGGTATTATCTGATATCTTAAGTTTGGAGGATGTATGGTCTGAAGTAAAGGTCGCTCGAGCAAAGGTTGCTCATCACTAAGAGCCAGTGTGTGCATATATTTCTTTGTGCATTGCGTGGGGGCCATGGGCCTTCTATGGATGCAAGCTCTGTAAATCACTTAAACGGAGACAGAAAGGCTGGGCTCTATCTCTGTGGACGGGTTCTGTTTACCTTCTTCACTGGGCAGGAATGTGTTTCTGTGGAGCAGAGCAGATAACTGTGAGCAAAATACTGTC
The DNA here is from genome assembly GCF_964263255.1 of Lissotriton vulgaris. NCBI lineage: Eukaryota > Metazoa > Chordata > Amphibia > Caudata > Salamandridae > Lissotriton > Lissotriton vulgaris. Next base: position 259,303,703 of record NC_141695.1, read on the forward strand.
TTGGCAGGCCGGACTGGGCCCCTCTCGGCTGAGCAGAAAGTATGCGAGAGGTCAGGGATACATAGCTGAGCTGCAGCTTTCAGAGTGTCTGGGAGGCAAGAGGCCTGAATTCGGGTCCTGGCTCGGCTGAGCCACAAGACGGGTTCATCTCGACTTTTAAGTGCATGGGTGACATGAACATATACTAAACGTGGGGTACATGCAGGGGACACATTGGCCACGTAAAAATTTCTATTTCCTCATTCCCTCCTTGTCCCCTACTGTGCCCTTCAGGACACATCTATATTCATGAGACCGTATATCTGATCATACAGTATCATTTGCTCGTCTTTATTCTTTTGTATACGTGGATGGGGAATACAGGCAGTGGCACACAAGCCGCAAATCGCCGGGCCACATTGCAGACAGAGACAGCAACTGAATATCATGAGCAGTATCATTCCTAGGAACGACAACACTTTCCATCCCCATTCTGATATAACACTCCAGAGCCAACCGGACCAAGTCCATGTGCCTGGGTCTTGATGTATCTCGTGAGCTATCTTGTGGAGCCTTGTTATTGCTGCATACACAGATGGCGCGTTATTTGGAATAAACACGCAACAACTGGAGCCGATCACTCTACAAGCCCCGCCCCTATCTGCCAGGATGACGTCAAGAACAAGGCGATTCTGAAGAACAACAAGTCGCATGGCAGACTGCTCCTCGGTCAAGTTCGCCAGAGCAGATGCAGTCTCATTTACTACTGCTTCTAGAGTTCTTGTTAACCTGCGTATTAGTTTACTGTTTTGGACGGGACCTATGAAGAAAAAGAATCCTTTATTGAAATCTGTATATTGCTCCCAAGCTGTCTCAGTCTGATCAACCACTGGGGAATCGGTCTCCCTCTTGTGTCTGACATGCTCTAATCGTGAATCTCGATGATAATGGGATGGGGCAAGAAAGACAGGTGGCAGCAGGAACGCTATATAACATGTCTCACCCCAGTCTAAGGTCAGACGTACGTAGGCTGTCTGACCGCAAATGAAATAGGAATGGCGGGAAGCCTTGAAAGTAGACTTTCCTTTATCATTAAACTCGACTACAGTATTACAGTCACTGTGTCCCAAGTGTACTGAACCTTTCTTTTTAACGCACAATTCACTTTTTACCGGTAGAACTGATACAAACGGTGGACCTGTATTTTTCTCGGACTGGATATTCAAGATCATAAAGTTAAGGGAAGCATTTCCTTGCTCATACACTTCATTTTCTAGATCGGTCCCTTTCTTTTGGGGAAGTCCGTCTTCGTCTGGAAAACATGCCTCATTCATTACTTTATTCAAATCTCCCCATATCCAATCGCCCTGGGAAACTGCGTATTTTCTGTCTAGTGATGACATTAAAGCAAACCATGCTCCGCACGAACCATTGTGCGAGAACGGAAAAGGAAAAAGGGGCAGAACTCCCTTCATTTTCTGATAAGGTGGGAGCCGGCCACATACCCAGCAATTTGTTACATTGCTGGTCTGATGATAACGGTGCAACATTCGAATAAAAGTATTGTTGCGCAGGGCTAGTCGATATGACAGTTCATGGGGTGGCAGATCACTGAATGTATGCTCTATGGTTGCATTAATGGAAGAGTGTATATGTGAGGCAATAGGAGGAAAGAAAGCATGTAGTGCCAAGCTGATACATATTATAGTGGTGCACAGAAGGGACATAAAAATCAGAGTTACTATACATCTACTGCGTAATATCTTGCAGTACTTTTCTTTCATTTCTCTCTTTCTACTATTCTGGTCTATGATCTTATACATGTCAGGAACCTGTCTAACCGATTCACCACCTAGTGGACTTAAACAATTAAACGCTGTCTGACTTACTAGATCGTAACTTGGACCTATATTCCTATTGCGGTGTCTTTTCTAGCAAAGGGGGCTTAGAGTCTGTAATATCGGGACTGTCTTTAGTCTTTATCAAAGTTCCAGAATCTCCAAAGAATTTCTTGCAGTGTAGGGCGTAAATCCATCCCTTGCGTCCCTCGACCTTGACGGCAGTCCTCGTGGTCAGCAGTACTAATTTCGGTGTTTTCCAGCGCGGCTCAAGGGGGCTTGAACAATCAAAATTTTGAATGTACACTAGGTCACCAGGGACGATGGTGTGCTCCTTGACTTGGGTGTTGTCAGGGAAGGCGGCAGCAACCTGTGAACGACAAGAGAGTAGTGCAGACATCAAGGAAGCCAGGTAATCTGTCAGCATATTACTGTCAACATCAGTTATTTTCTTAGGCATAGGCGTACCCCACATATTCGGTGGTCTACCAAAAACCACTTCGTAAGGAGATAGGCCTGTTCTGGAATGGGCTACCATACGCATGTAAAAGAGGGCAACCAGCAAGGGTACCATCCAATCCACGCCTTTTTCTGCACAGACTTTTGCTAATTTCGTCTTAAGTGTCTGATTATGGCGCTCGACAAGTCCAGCTGCTTCTGGATGTCGTACACAATGAAACTTCCATTGATATCCTAACAGAAGGGACACTTGTTTCATTAATTCAGAAGAAACGGTTGACCATTGTCTGAGTACACGACACGGGGCAATCCGTATCTGGGGAAATACTCATGCACCAATTTCCTGGCGGTGGTCACAGCAGTATAATCTGGGACTGGGTAAGCTTCTGTCCATCTAGATAGTGCACATACAACTACTAAGACATACTTGTAACCTCTACATCTGTCCATTTGGATATAATCCATCTGGAGGACTTCAAAAGGATGGTCAGGAGGATGAAATCCACCTTGTTCCACCGGAATGCCTTTGCCTGGATTGAACTGGCAACAAATCATACAGATACATACTTTCTGTTTCGCTGCTGCACGCAGGTGCTTGTTAAACCAGATATTCTGTAAGCTGTCTAGCATTGCCTTTTACCCTAAGTGTGCAGGACTATGTGCTGTGTTTATGATGACTTGTACCATAGAGTCTGGGAGAAACCATGTAGCTTTGCCTTTAGTCATCCAACCTTGGTCAGTCTGGACCCCTCCTTGTTCAGTCCATTTCTTTATTTCGTCTGGAGTGGCATGTGTCTGTATGTCGAGTACATCTTGTGAAGGATCCCTGACTGTCATGTTGTTTGTCAGTAATGGTACCTCTGTCTTTGTCGTGTCTGTTGGTGTCTGGGCTGTAAGTTTAGCTGTTCGATCTGCCAGGTCGTTACCCTGGGAAATGGTGTCTGTAACTTTGATGTGTGCTTTGCATTTCAGGATGGCTATGGCTGTAGGTAAATGTATTGCTTCTAACAGAGCCTGAATAAGGGGACCATGCTGAATTTTAGTCCCATGAGAGGTCAAGAAACCTCTCTCCCTCCATAATGCTCCGAAATCATGAACAACACCGAATGCATACTGTGAATCTGTATAAATGTTCACTTTCAAGTTCTTGGCTCTTATGCAGGCTTGTGTCAGAGCGATGAGCTCTGCTGCTTGTGCTGACAGTGTGTCTATTCTTTGTGTCTCTATGACTTCAGTATCAGTAGTCACTGCATATGCGGCCACTAACTCTCCTGAGCTTGTTCTCATGCATGAACCATCTACATAAAGTGTCAGGTCAGGGTCTGGCAGTGCAATGTCTGTCAGGTCTTGTCTTGGTTTCGTCACTGTATTTATTACTTCCACACAGTCATGTGGTACAGTATCTACTGTGCTTGAGGGCAAGAGTGTAGCAGGGTTGAGAATATTGCATCGTCTGATCTCTATGTGTGGCTGGAATAACGTCAGTTCATATCCTGTCAGTCTCACTACAGTCAAGTGCTGTGTCTGTGTCCTGTTTAAGAGAACTTCCACTGCATGTGGAACCTGTACTGTCAGGGGGTGTCCCAACACTAAGGAGTCACTCTGTCTTATAGCTAAGGCTGTTGCTGCAACTGATTTCAGGCACGCAGGCAGAGCCTGGGCCACTGGATCCAGTGTACTAGAAAAATAAGCACAGGGCTTGTTTTTTCCTGCTTGATCTTGTGTGAGGACAGATAATGCTGTTCCATCTCGTTCAGTGACAAAAAGCGTAAAAGGTTTGCTGTAACAAGGAGTCGCTAAAACTGGTGCTTGACATAAGGCTCTTTTCAATTCTTCAAATGCCAGGGTATGTTCTTGTGTCCAAGGGAGGACAGTCGAAGACGCTGCCTCCTGTGTTGTCAACTGTATGAGTGGTTTGGCTAGATAGGCATACTGGGGAATCCATTGTCTGCAGTATGAAGTGAGGCCAATGAATGCCCGTACTTCCTTTTGTGTCTTGGGCTGTGAAAGGTTAGCAATTAACTGAATACGTTCTTGTGTCAGCTGTCTACCCCTCTTGGACAGCAAGTGTCCAAGGTACACCACTTGCTGTGCACAGAATTGCAACTTCGAAGGGGACACTTTGTGCCCCTTGTCTGCCAAGAAGTGTAAAACTGTCAGTGATGCATTTTCGCAGTCTGGTTCTGATCGTGCAGTAATTAGGATGTCGTCTACATACTGGAGCAGTGCAGTGTTAGCAGGCATATGAATACTGTCTAGTTGTCTCTTTAATGCTTGGCTGTAAATGCTAGGACTCTCTGTAAAACCTTGGGGAGCTCTCGTAAATTTAAAGCTGCGTCCATTTAAACTGAATCCGAAGAGAAACTGACTATCTGGATGAATTGGAACACTGAAAAAGGCATTCTTCAAGTCAATTACAGTAAAGAACGTTGCCTCAGAATCAATAGCAGTCAGTAATGAAGAAATGTCTGGGACCACTGGGTATTGAGGGACTATACATTTGTTCAATTCTCGAAGGTCAACAACTAGTCTGTAAACTGGTGGTGCATTAGGGTCTGTTCGTTTAAGAATAGGGATGACAGGTGAATTACATACATTCGAGTCAGTCTCCACTACCACTCCTTGTGCAATGAGTTTGTCATCAATTTTCAGTAAGGCTACTACGGCATCAGGTGGTAACTTGTATTGTCGGATTCGAGGTAATACTACTCCAGTTTTGAGAGTGACACGATGTGGTGTAATGTGCATGTAACCTACGTCAGTCGGACCTTGTGCCCATAAGTGCTGTGGTACATTCTGGAGTCTGTGGTCAAAATCTTTCAACACATAATGTCCCTTAAAATCACGTAAGAATAGTCGTACTCCTTCCGGAGAACAACATATAACTGTTCCTAGTTCTTTCAATGTCTTTATACCAAGCAAGTTTTCCGGACATGATTTAGTAAGAAGCAAGTCTGTGGTACGTGACAATGGACCGACACCTAGGGAAACTGGTTTTGACACTTCGTTAACAATAGGCTTTCCTGAAAATCCCAGGGAAACATTCTGTGAGCCTGAAAGGGGTGCCCCTGGAACCTCGTCGTGGCTGATGGTAGTCCTGCTCGCCCCTGTGTCAATCAGAAATTTTCTGTCTTTTCCCAATACACGACTATGTACATAGGGACCCTCTTGATCTACAGGAACCTCAATGAGGGGCAAGCCAACTTCCCTCTCTAGGCTGTTTCATGAAAACTGTTGGAATTCTGGATAGTCTGACTGTGTATACTGGTACATTTGTTGGGTGGCATGTTGTGTGGCAGGTGGTGGTGGGGGTGGAAAATTCGCTACTGTCTGTTGTGTGTTCTGTGGGGTGCTATTCTGCCTGGGAGGATGTGGTCGTTCTTTTGTCTTGCCTGTAGCTATATTGTGTTTCAGGACAGCACAATCTTTTACAAAGTGACCTGGCTATTTACAATAATTACAGTTCCCATTGACAAGTGTCGTGCCCTTTTTGTTCGTATTAGCTGGTACCGTTTGGGCAACCAGCACTTTCATTTTCGTATCTTTCATGCGTCTCTTTTCATGATCCTGTTCCTCTCTAATTCTGTTCTGGTGATATTGTAACATTTGTAACATTTGTGAAGGGCTATTTGCTTGCCAAGTACTCTCAACCTTCTGTACTCTATTCTTGATCTGGGGTAAGGAATTCTCTACTAATTTGCTCACGAAAAAATGTGGATAGGATTCACTACTTGGCTTAAGGCCGCTATTAATAGTAAAACATTTCTCAAATCTAGAATAAAAATCACTCGTGTCCTCGTCTTGTTTCTGTTTACAGGCTGAAATAGCATCCCAATCTTCCTTTTTAGTAATCAATAATCTCGGCAGAACCTGTATTAGGAGTTCAGGTAGTGCTTTAGCTTTGTCCCCGAGACCAACACCAGGGTCCCGTCCTTTATCCTCTGCTTCCAATTCTGCCCAACTCAACTTTTTCTCTCCCAACTCCCAGTCCTTTTCTTTAAGCTTTTCGTAAATACCAGCAGGCAACAGTACTTTCAATAATTTTATAATGTCAGCGTACGTGTAATCCCCTATGCGAAGAATGTCTTTTAATTCTCGGTGAAACCCCCCTCGGGTCTTTATCATGGCAGGGCAACATCTTTTTCATTTCCAGTATTTCTAATTTCGTTAAGGGTGTGTAAACATACACTCGTCGTAGCTCACCCGCTGCATTTTTGATGGGATGTACCTCTCGTAGGGGGTTCTGTCTGTCTATGTGTATGTTCTTTCTGTCGTGGTGTGGGGCAGGAATCATGCATGTGGTCAGAGAAGTCAAGTACTTATGTCGTTGGTCCAGAATGACATTAATTAATTCAGTACCTAGGTTTGTCCATCTTTCTAGAAGTATATCGTCCAGTAATTTATACAATGGACCGGGATCAGAATATTAACTCTCATACAACGTGATCAAATGTTGAACCATGTAAATACCTGCCAAACGCTGTTCGTTCGGCGGAAAACTCAAAAAAGTCTGGGCTACTATATCACCGCTATATATGTTAGAATTAGACACCCATTGGACGGCTGATCGGACCAATTCCTGTTCGTGTGGGGTGTGGGATCGCTCGCTCTCTACCCGTTGTTTCAGTGCTTTTTCCGTAGCTTGGAATAGATTTTCAAGGGAATATCTTTCTTTTATGGAATGTCCCTGTTTACGGTATTCGAGACACTTGGGCCTGTCAAACTGTCGCGCTTTGCCTACGTAATTCATTTTATCTCTTTCCTCGGTTTCTGGCTCAACATCTTCCGTTGATGACTCATACTGCCCGTCAGACTCTTCCTTGTGTATTTCTATAATCGCCTTTCGTATTTTTCTGTACATACTTTCTGTCTGTCCCTGTCTGTCATGCTGACCGGCAGCTATGTTGTCACTCCAATTCGTCAAACCTTTCTTTACCTCTCTGTCTGGTTGGTCTTGTTCCCTGATCAGACAGTTAATCAGAAAACGTAAAAGCATGTTCTGAACGTCCACCTTTCTTTGTTCCATGGCCTCTTCTATACTCTCGGGTCTCTTTCCCGTTCTAATGAAATCGTATATTTTATCTAGGTGTTCCTTCATGCCTGGTAATGTGATCAAATAGTCGACGGCATGTCTTAATCTTAGTGAAAACACGAGCATTGCACCCTCACCTGGTACTGGATCGTATATACAACGTGGGATCATTACACCTACATACTTAAATGGTGTTGATGTCATTTGTGGCGTTCGTGGTGGCCCTAGCCCTAGCGGGGTTGTGGCGTTGTCGGTGGCCCCCCTCCCACTGCCCCGGCACCTACGTCGTCTTTTACGACCTGCGGAAGCTGCATCTGTAGGAGCTGATCCTGTGATGGGGGCGGTGGGAATTCTGCGTTTACATAGTCCGGTGCGGGCTCTTCTAGGTAGGAGGAAATAAAAGCTTCAGAGGCTGTCGGTTTCTGTCTACGTAATCTAAAGGGTACTGGTGGTGGCGTATGCGACCTACGGGATTTCTCTGAAGGGGTCACTTTAGCTAGTTCTTCTGAAAGGACGGGATAAATACCAGCAACTAGGGCATTTCTTTCTCTATCAGCTTGTTCTGCCTTGACCCGTTCCCCCTCCTCCCGCAGTTCTTTTTCTTTGGCTTTTTCCGCTGCTTGTTTACTTCTCTCTGCTTGGTGGAATTCTTTTTATGCTCTCCTATGCGCTTCTTTACGCCATAACTCAATGGCATCTTTCTGAGACAGTCTTACTTTCCTTTTCCATAGCGCTTCCTCTACTTTCATAATGCATTCAGAATCCCATGTTCCTGAAGCAGGCCATCTGTACTTCTCCTCTAAATCCTTTGTGTAATCTACCCACACGTCTAAAAACAATATGGCATCTAGCCCATGTTTATTGTACATAAAATGACCAGGTGTGTCTGTAGGCGGGACGGGAATTGACTCTTCGAGTATCCCTTTCCTGGTCCCTATCTGACCTAATTTCGAAAACAGTGGCATGTTGAGACGAACGTAATGAAAACACAATACGCTAGAATAGACTGACTGAAACAACCATTCACACTACAACATTAAAACACTAAAACAGATACATTTTGACTGATACATGGGGAAAAAACATGAACTTGAAAACCGTTAACATTATGTACTGGAATACAGTACAACCGCGTCTTTACCGCGCCCACCGAAATGGACCCGTCTTTACCGTGACTGTGTGACCAGACACGTCTTTACCGAGCTCAAATAAATGAACCCGTCTTGAAACTTTATGCATCCCTAATAACGGTACTCACCGGGAAGCAGAACTTGAAGGCCTCGGAAACTCGATACTGCTGCGCATGCGCCTCGGAACAGGTGGGCCTCTGGAAACCTCGGACCTTGCTCTCTCACGGCTTGGGCTCTGGTTGGGATGATCCGCAATCCTCACCGCCTCGTGTGGATGCCTGGTCGCAGTCCGTCTCCTCCGTGGGCCTGAGGGAGTAAGCAGGAAGTCCCGCTGGCGTGTACACTTTGAAGTCCGTCACGGCTGTAGAAGGGGGCAAGGGCTGGACCTACAGCACCGGCGCGTGGGGAAGGGGACTTGTCCCTATTCGGGCGCCAGATTATGTGGTAAATAAAATATTTACCCTGTCAGAATTTCTATACTTAAACAACATGTCATGCATATAATGAGAGGCAGAGTACGTGGTGTCCGATTCAAAAGGGCTTTATTTCAGTAACTCGAGTTAAGGGAGAATCGGGTTCCATCACCACAAAGGTTCAGGAAGGGTCTTCTTCTGAACTTTATTCACAGAGTACATTATTTATACATTAAACATAAATTGCGTTGCATAGAGAAAGCGGAGCGCTCCAGGCGGAGCAAGTAAAAGAGAGAGATAAGAGCACATGGGTGTGCAAAAGGGTGTGTAAGAAGGCGTACACGTGGGCGTTCCCTTGAGGAGTCATAGGTGTGTCATAGGTGGGTGGATACATGGAGGGGGTCTGCGCGATCAGCTGGAACCTTTACCCTACTTGTGTGCGCCACTTGGTCATGACGTGCAATTGACGTGTAACTGGGGGAAAGCTGGGGGGAGCTGACTTTCGTTCTAGTAGAGAAGCCTTGAGTGTCAGGACGACCTGCACGCCTGGTATTATCTGATATCTTAAGTTTGGAGGATGTATGGTCTGAAGTAAAGGTCGCTCGAGCATAGGTTGCTCATCACTAAGAGCCAGTGTGTGCATATATTTCTTTGTGCATTGCGTGGGGGCCATTGGCCTTCTATGGATGCAAGCTCTGTAAATCACTTAAACGGAGACAGAAAGGCTGGGCTCTATCTCTGTGGACGGGTTCTGTTTACCTTCTTCACTGGGCAGGAATGTGCTTCTGTGGAGCAGAGCAGATAACTGTGAGCAAAATACTGTCTTGGCAGGCCGGACTGGGCCCCTCTCAGCTCGGCAGAAAGTATGCGAGAGGTCAGGGATACATAGCTGAGCTGCAGCTTTCAGAGTGTCTGGGAGGCAAGAGGCCTGAATTTGGGTCCTGGCTCGGCTGAGCCACAAGACGGGTTCATCTCGACTTTTAAGTGCATGGGTGACATGAACATATACTAAACGTGGGGTACATGCAGGGGACACATTGGCCACGTAAAAATTTCTATTTCCTCAGTCCTCTTGAACAATCTTACTGGCTGCCATTGACTTAGTGGTCACACATGTCCACTCAGGCGGACCCAACATCTCAAAATGAGACCTCTTCTCCACCTTCGCCCAAGGGGAGCTCTCCAAATCATTGCTTAGCAGACAGTCAACAGGCATGGCTGGCCTCAGAGCTACTTGAAAGGTACCTGAGACCTCACCCCCGGCTCAAAGGGAACCTGAGCCACCTTTCAGTGGCTCTCTGTTTTGTCAGTAGCAACAACTGGGTGAAATGCATTGGGGACCACCTGCTCTTCAGACACCAGTCGACAACTGACAGCTGTCACACTGGCTCCGGTGTCTCTCAGATCCTCCACCCTATGGCCATTGATGGTCACCCACTATGTATGTTTTAGTGTTATCCGGTAGTTGAGTCCTTCGTACTCTTGAATCCACTTCATGCTTCTCTAATCCACTATCAGACACTCCCTGCCCCTGTATCTTACTCTTGCTCTTCCCTGCTTTCTCCCTTCATTATGTTTTTTTCCCACTTTTGGCTTCCTCCTTCTTTTCCCTGTGTCTGTTTTCCCTCGCTTCCCCTGGTCAATGTCTATGAAGAACAAGCATTTGTAATGCAATCGGTCTCTGCTTTGGAACCTTGGAGATAAATACTGCCTATCAGTGGGAAATTATATTGCCCAAAAATCTGTTTTTATTATAAAATCAGCCCCTTCGGTAGTCATATCACTGAAAATACAAGATATGAAAAAATATTATTGTCTACAGGTCCTTGTGGAAGACAAGTTTCTATGGCCGGGAATGCTAAAGTGATTCTGGTATTTTACTGACCTCTTCTGGTTGTTTTCTATCAAGAAAGTTAAATAGAGGCAGTTGCCAGAAAAATAAAAAAATAAAGTCTATCAGTAGAAAGCAATTCTGGTATTTTACTGACCTCTACTGGTCGTTTTCTATCAAGACAGTTAAATAGAGGCAGTTGAACAGAAAATAAGCCCCTAAGCAAAGGGGGAAGCAGACAAGTCCTGGGGATGATCTCCAGATCCCACAAAATACATACATTAGATCTTCCGAACAGCGCAAGCGCTGTCTAGGCTCGAGCTACAAATAAATGCTGGTCCCTAAAAATGAGTGCAAGTGTGTGTCCCCACCAGCAATCACTGGCTCAAATTAAGCATTGCATAACTTGCAGTCTCCAAATTAGGAGTACGTCTTAGTTTCACACTACGCTAATACTTGGAAACAAGGCTGTCTCAGAGAAACAGTGCTTGTCTGACCAGGAGCTAGTATTGAATGATGGTGGGAGAATTTGCCATATGAAGCAACCAAGGTTTCTGTAGCTTCCATATAGTTATAGTCTGTCCACTGGATTTCATGTAAGAACAAATGCTGCATAAATTAGAAATTCTAGACATTCCCATCAAGATGCACCAAAGATTTCACGTGAAATTCTCACTCACTTGCTGGATTAGATGTCCGAGAGCCTCATCACAATGTTTTAGCTCGCTCTTTTAACACTTGACGCATAGATAGAGAATACATGTTATGACACTTTGGGAGACCAAAACACACAAGATGATGGACGGAATGTTGCACAATGGCAAAAAATTCACCCCCAGTCACAGATCTGGGTTTAATCCATCGTTCTTTTGCTTACCACCACACCCCAGTTCAGACATGGCCATATGCAAATCAGTCTTGACGCTGTGCCTCATGGGAACAGTCCATCCCGAACTGCCAAGCCATGTCTTCACTGGACCGGAAACAAGCATCCTAGGACCGGTTTCTGGCTATCAGCCATCTTGGGAGTGCACAACGGTTTGAAGTGAAAATGTCTGATGACCACTGATTTAAAGACAGCCACCTATGGATTTTAGGGTAAGAGTGAGAAGCCAAGGTGCGAAAAGACATTAATTACTGCATAGTTTTCTTTCTTTCATGAGAATCTGTTCTTGAAATGAAGACTGCATTTCCATTCATTTGATGACAACAGCAATTTAGCTCTGGTCTCCGGGGAAGTGACGGCAGATTCATCACTCCCCTGCCTGCGGCAGCACACCGTCACATCAGATGCCACCGGCACGCAGCAGAAAGATGTTCCCCAGACGAAAAGGAATGTACCTAGGATGCTGACCGCGTTCCTTGGCGCTTGCTTTCCTTCAGCGTTTTTCTGAGGTATGGAGAGTGCGAAGAGGTATGTGTGTCACGTCAAAAGAGGGGAAGATTCAGTGAGGATGGGGTGTGTCTTTGTGTAGAATTGTGCCTGTGTGCATGAGTTTTTGTGTCTGTGAAAGGATTTTCCTAACAGAGAGGCAGAGGAGGTGTGCATGGATATGCATATTTTTGATTGGAAGCCCAGGAGTTAACTAAACTATCTTTAGGCCATCCCTGGCCATATGAGCATGTACATGGATGTTACATTTGGTCCCCAGCCCATGGGATACACTGAGAAATGGAGCCAATGTCATATAGAAAGTACTAGACTGCCTACTCCAGATCCTTGCAGTGTGCAGAAACCACATATGAATTACATTAGAATAGTGCAAGACATCCGTGCAGCCTTTTTTTGAGATCCAATAAGCATGGAACACCCCTAACATCGCTGGGAAACTAATTTTCATACACAATGTACAATAATGCCCTGTCAAATCGGGAAGTGATGTGTGAGGCCCGTCACATCCTTCAATTTAATGGGAATGGGTCAGTTGAGGCACATACCTGTTGGCTGTAGAAAATTGGATAATTAGTGGGCACAAAAGCAGTTGGGCTTAACTAAGAGGCAATGTGTAAAGTAGGTATGCAGCTCTCCAAACAGTAAGAAAGTGAAAACTCAACGCATGAAAAATTCCATATGAATTAGAAACATAGAGTAAAATGTAATAAATGATTTGATACCAAACCAACACAAATCCAATTATTGGAACCGAAAGTATGCAATTTTAAAGGTTTTGTGAAAATCAAGCGCTAAGAAATAAATGTGAACCGCAGTTTTCTAGTCACTGTAGACCAGGTCCAAGTCACAAGTTCAGTGGGAGCGCGGGAAGAAATAGTCCACTGAGAAAGTACCTATTCTTCCCCACCAATTCTGGTGACCATTGTCCCACCTTACAATCGCACAACCATGTAGGATTGTATTTGCTCCTAGGAATCCTTCCCTTCATTCTCACAAATGTCGACAGTCTCATAGATTCATTTGTAGTCACTCTATAAGACCAAACTGCTATCTCACTTCATTCTGCTAATCACATTGTCTCCTGACAGCAGACTGAATTATACTCATGATCACATGGTTAAACCTCTCCATCATACCATTCCTACTAGGGTTTATAAACAAAGGTGGTTTAGTGTTTAATATTTACTCTCTCAAAGTACATTTTAGCTGCATTAGAGACAAATTGCACACCATTATAGCTCAAAAGCATAGCAGGGATTTCTTCTGACAGAAATGTTCTGTACAAAAACGTCAATACTGTGGTAGTGTCAGCCCTCGCCACTATGTCCACTACACGCCATCTTGAGAGAAGATCAATGAATACAATTACGTTCTCCAGCAACTCACCAACTAGACCAAATAAATCAACTTCTATGCACTGCCATAGCTGCTTAGGAATAGTGCATTCATTCATAGGTAGTCTTAGCGTGTGTAAAGACTTATCAGCAGAGGAACAAGTGTCACACGCTCGAAACCTCTCACCAGGACACCAAAACAATTCCTTCACCACCAACTTCTAAGCACTCCAAGAAGCCCTTCATGATGAAGTTCCATGATCTAATCATGCAACCCAATCAGAAGAACTTCCTTGCTTCCTCTAAGAATCACATTTTTTTCAGACCTGATTTCTGTAAATGGTCTAAAAGTCTCAACAAGGCATCCTGGATAGACAATCCACTAACATATTATACCTGCCAAGTACATACAGAATGCAGAAAGTGTAATCCTTCATACATATGGACAATCTTGCATTCCTCGCATAAGCAGTCACACTCCTCTCTGTAGTTAGCAATTTCACTAAGGATTTGTAGATACATTGGATAGTAATCGTTTTGCGCCAGATAAAATGGAAATGGTTTAAGGTCTAAGCACATGATAACGCATCCTTTTCCATGACCTTTCTGCAGCAGGCGAAATAGATTCGAAACAAACAAAATAACAGTATTGTGAACCTTAGTGTCCCTCTGGGCCAATACCACCCCAAACCCTTTATTACTGGTGCTCGTGGTTATGAAAAAGTCCATCCCATGATTAAAACTGTACAACGTAGGTACATTCAGCATATCTTATTTGACCCTGAAAAACTCTGCTTCACATTGGGGGTCACTCTATTTTTTGACAATTGCCTGATGTTGTACATTTTATATCCTAAGTTAGGAATACATCTCACAAAATACTAACAAGTGCTTGGACCCTCATAATTGCATTGATTAATGAAGGTTTTGGTTTAGCTCCACCCTCAGTAATCACATGCCCCAGGTAAATAACTGTCTTGTCTGCAAACTTGCATATGGCAAACTCTACAGTTAGCCCCTTGTCCTCCAGTGTCTACAAAACCTTCCACAGTCCCTCATCATGGTTGACCCAACTATCTCCAAAAATGTTGTTCCTTCCCAAACAGCATAGGCATTAGCCTTTGGAAAACTGCAGTTGCGATGCCTACATATATGGCATTTATTTGAATTGGAAATACTCATAATGAATGATGAGAATTTCCTGGAAGTAGGTGTCGACGTGATCTGTTGGTACGGAGATAAAAGGTCTATGGTTGAGAACCAGTTGCTCTTTTTAGGCATGACACCATCTCAGTAATTTTCAGTAAAAGCTAGAAGTCAATAACTATGTTATTGTTCAGATAGTGTAGATCCACACACAAGTGAATCTTCCCATTACTGAGTCATGCCACCACCACCGGAGAAATCTATTCTGAAATCTTTATCGGTTCAATCACATCTATTGCCACCAGTTTCTCTAATTATTTTGAAATGTCGTCCCTTACTATCATCAGTACAGTTCTTAACTTTATGCCCTTTTGGAATAGCATCACTTTTAAGCACAATGTTATTCTCAAATCCTCTCAATTTTCCCAGAGTTTTGCCAAATATTTTAGGAAACATTCCCATCATGGTGTTGCCCAGTAAACTCCACTCATCTATCACAAACACCTTTTCAGCACTATTGGGGTCCAAGATGATATGCAGATTCATCTTAACGAACCATCTCAATACCAGCTGTGCTTTTTTTGCTATGTGTAACTTCCCCCTTGTGTGCCTGTTCTTAAAGGAGAAGGTGAGCCATCTAAAGCCTAACATATCTATATTTTCTCCAGTATTACTTTTGGGGTGTATGTCAGGTACCAATAAATGTATAGCAATCCTGTCTACAAATTTCTCCCTCTTCACCTTCTAATTATCTATAATGAAAGCTGGGCCGGAATCTACGTATATCTTAATGTGCACTCCAATTATCATGTCACCCTCAGGTTTGCTCTATCAGTTAAGATAACTGATATTTAGTATGCAGTTGTTATGCAAACTCATAACACTGTTTGCTTCCGCAGGTTCCTCATCAGTGTCTCTGTCTCCAGGGCTTTTTATCGTCCTCATATATGTATCTGACACAACAATTTTTTTCCTGCATACTCTCGCAAATACCCACAGTTCTGCAGGTGCTGCACATTTTTTTGGTGTGGGAAAATTTTCACTATATGCAAGGTGATTGTTACTGTCGCAACAGTAACATTTCCTTTCCTTCCCAACAGTATTATCTTTAGAACTACTTTTTTGCTCCTTCTGTGTTTTGTAAATTGTCACTTCACATATACAATCCACCTCCTTATCAGCTGGTTTAAACTGTGACACATCTTCCTGAGATTACTGCCTTATGTACAATAGCCAAAACTTCTTCAAGAGAAGAATCACAACTAATTCATAAGCGCTCCTGAATAGCAGAATTGTTAGCATGCAGTTGATCTATGTTAAACTTGGCATCTTTGGTGTGGTTTCCCCAGACTTTTTTAGCCTCTACCTCCTGTATTTTTGATGCTGCGCCAAATTCAGCTTTTTCTGGCTTAGATGCATTGGGCACTTTGTGTAAGTGGTCCCTGTGTAAATTGTTGTTACAATTGGTTCTCCATGATTGGCGTTTGATTTACGTGTAAGCCCCTACAAAAGTACACTGAAGTGTGCCCAGGCATGTAAATCACATGGTACTAGTGGGTCTGCTGCACTGATTATGCCACCAAATGAGTATCTCTAAAAAGGTAACTCAGATCTGCCACTGCTGTGTCTGTGCACAGTTGTTAACTGCATGTTGACTTGGCAAGTGCATCCGCTTGCCAGGCCCTAACCTTCCCTTTTCTTACATGTAAGGCACGATTATGGTAGGCCCAAGGTACCCCCCTGGGCAGGCTGCCGTGTATGTGAAAGGAAGGACATGTTCTGGTGTGAGCGAAATGTCCTGATAGTGAAATACTGCCAATTTCGTTTTTCACTATTGAAAGGCTATCTTGCCTATAGGATTGAATGGGAAATGCTGGGAAATACTTTGTAACATCTTTCAAGCATAGATTCACATTGGGAAAAGATAGAGAAATAAAGTTTGTGTATTGACTGTCTGGTATTGGATTGACAGGGACTGGGGATGTGCATTCACTGTAGACAGCCACTGGGGGGTTTAGGTGTGCCTGGCCATTCCTGGAGGACTCAGGGCTGAGCTGAATGGGGTTTGGCTGCATTTAGAGTAGTGGGAGGAGATTTCCTTGCAACTGAATAGGGCCTGCCCCCAATACACAATGCTGTCTCCACCCCTGCGGTCATACTGCACCTGTGAGGGCAGAACTGGTTAGGACTTGGCTCAGAGCCCCTTGTAAAAGAGAACAATGACGTTTTGAGGTATATGTATTATACCTGTTAGATTTGAGGGTATCTAGTTGGCATAGGTAGGTACCTGTGACAATTAGGGACCCATACGTCTAGTCAGGGTACGGGGTACACTCCTAAAATAACCTCTGCTCACACCCTTGGTAGCTTGGCACGAGCAGACAGGCTTATCTCTGAGGCAGTGTGTAAAGCATTTGTGTACACATATAGTAATCCAGTGACAACACTACAGATGGACACCACACAAGTTGTTATATTAAAAATAAGTCTTCCTTATATAGATTTAACACAAGAGCACAAACGACAAAAAATCCACAATACTGAACTTAAAATGGTAGAATTGGCTTACTTCTCTTTAGATCTTAAAATGCGACACTTTGAGTCAATGTACCTTAAGATGTGACACACAGGGTAACAAAAGTGTTGCAAAGATGGTGATGCGTTGATTCCTTACTGCACTTCTGGGGCGATGCGGCAAGCAGCGCTGTGATGCTATGAATTGTTGGTGCAAAGAAATAAAGATATTGTCTTCTTCTTGATGGGGCATGCTTCTCCGATGTTGCAAGCAGTCTCGACTCGATGTGTCAGCTGCAGCGGCGACACCCTTGTTCCGTGATGCGACGACAGCGGCTTTGGCGGCGACAGTCTTCTCCGACGATGCGAGACGCTTCCACTGATGCATCAGCTGCGGACCAAAACCATCTCGGAATGGACGCATCACTTCCCCATACAGACCGGAGTCAACGCATTACTTCTCCTGTGTGCAGCAGAACTGTCACATTGTCTCCTCAGGGTCTCAGGAACTGACTATCTCTTTGTTTCTGGATGCTTCCCATCTCTGCGTTTTTTTGGCCTTGTGAGTTTTGTCGCATCCACAGGTAATTTGAGAGAAATCATGCATCTATAGTTTTCCATGGACTAAGTTGTTTGAAAACTTTCAATTCAATTCAATTCAATGACTATATTTGGGTAAAAAACATATCCATAAAATAACAATTCGCCTTACAGCACATAAAAATACATGGGTTCATATTAATCATAACACCATTATAAAAACCAATATAAAAATATTGTTCATACAGTGCACGTAGAGTAACGGGCACTAAAAGCAGTTTTCAAGAAGGCGCCCAAATGGAATACCAATTTATCATCTTCCAAATTAGGAATAGTCCTACACGCAGCTTCAAAATTAACAAAAGGATATTATTTTTCAAAAAAGGTATTACAAACCATTTGGTATACTGTACTTGAAGAAGAATAGGTTGCCGTAGGTATACACTGAGATAAAAAAAAAAATTCAATAGCTAAAATAACCCCCGACCTCCTAGGTTGAGGGAGTCTAAGAACCAAATTAATCATTTTGGAAATCTTGTTTCTGCAGTATACCATATGATCATACCATGAATCATTAGCAGCAAAAACCAGCCCCAGGTAAGGAAAAGTGCTAGTGCATTGTAAACTTTGAGTACCCACGGAGATTAAGTTTAAAGGGGACTTCCTCTGACCACAAGCCATTTTAAAAGATTTTTTTAAATTAGTGCATAGGTCTGAGGAGGCCATAAAATCAACAAAACCCCACACTAAAAGGGGGAGGGCATTAGGTGTGCAAACCATTAACACAGCATCAACGGCGTATAATAGGGCTAGGAGTATATTACCGTTAACTCTAGGGACATCACTGGTGAGCACTATTAGGGATGTGTGTAAATTGGTAATGTATAAAATAAAAAGTAGCGGGCCAAAAGACATACCGGCCTGACCCCTCTGCAGACTCTGATGTCATTAGAGACCTCCCCACCTGTGTTGATCCTGACCTGAGCATTCATATCCCTATGTAGATATGCTAAAAATTTTACTAAAACCTCAACCAACCCACATGCCAATAAAATTAACCATAGTCGTGACTGGTTAACATAATCAAAGGCTGAAGTCAAGTCCATAAAGGCCAAATATGTTGGTGAGCTCTGAGCAATAGTATATTTCCCAAATAATAGAATGAGGTTTAAGCATTGTTTGATTGTTCCTACCTTACTCCTACAACCAAGCTGACACAGGTAGGATGGAATTATATTCAGTCCATGTTTTAATCTTATTATATAAAACCCTCCCTAGGATTTTCAAAGTGGAATCAATCAAGCAAATGGGTTTGTAACAACCAGGTTGGGAGCAGTCATCCTTTTTAAAAATTGGAACAATAATAGTAGTTGACTGGGTATTTGGTAGCGGGGCATTTGTTAAATTATTAAAAAACATTTAACAAAAGCGGGGGCATAAAAATATGGTATTTGCCTAATGAGGTCAATAGGTAGCCCATCAGGGCCTGGAGCTTTATTCCCCTGGCTCTGGTGTATAGCTTTCTCAACTTCAGACAAGGATATTGATACCCCTGTAGGAGCTAGGAACTCAAACAGTTCTTCACCATGTGTGGGAGCTGTAAAGTGAGCTTCACAGGCCTCGCTGGTTATATTACTGCTGATCGGTGTTGGTGTTTTTCCCGTTGCTATCAATATCTTTAACGGCAGCCCACATTTTGTTTTCATTCTTTAAACTAGCGGCACTGGCAAGAGCGTCCCGTCATTCATTTAGTAGTTCTTCCTTATTATGGGAGATAGCTAATTTATACTTCTTTCTTAGCGACTGAATGGTAAGATGACACCTTGGTTTTGTGGATAGGGCCTTACGTAACTGACTATTTATCATTGAACACTCGCTATTAATCCATCTAGGCCCGTGAGGTATAACAGGTTTTGATAACACAGATTTAATGGCTTTGTAAAGTATAGTGAATACACTAATTACCTCATGATTGGGTTCCTGCACTATCAGACATGAGTCGATAAGTCTATCCTGAACCACCCTGTGAACTAAATCATTGCTATTAACCCCTCACCACAATAATCTTAATTTGTCTGTTGTCGGTACCAAATTCCTAGCGCCAATTCTGTTTTATATGTGGGTCTAGGGAACAATCTCAGCACCACTTTGATAGGGTTATGGACGCCATGGTGTGCAGGAACAATCTCAATTTCAATAAGAGGTCTGCTAGACTGAGGGAACTAAACTGGGCCGGACCTGGAACCATAACCGTCCCTGGCAAAGTGCTCGGTCAGCCCCCTGGGGGTTAGGGGGGTGGCCGAGCTGTTTGCCAGGGCCGGTTTCTGATGATTTTGTTACAGTGGCCAAGATTGCAGCTATGCTGCAAAAAGGGCCTTGTAGCAAAAACGTCCTCTCAGGGGCCCAAAATCAACCCCCACCTTGGTGGCCCACGACTGAAGCGCCCAGTGCCCGCTACGGCCAGTCCGTCCCTGGAAATAAAAGTATGATCAATAGTAGTGGAACTGCCCCTTCCTCTGAATATTGGTTCAGGTAAATTATTGTTATTGGTAACAGCAGCAATATCCACAACATTACTCAGATCATGAGTACACAAGTGCTTCATCAGCTCCACTGAAGAGAGCTCTTTCAAACCCACTGATGGCTGGCGTACCGGAATCCCGGAGAAATATCAACACACTCCGAGTTAGTGGATCCAGGATAAATATCAACTTGATCAGAGTATTTGGATTGACTATGTAAACATTCAGTTATGGTGTTTATTCTTCTTGAAGAGACCCTTTTTTAAGTAATTTGGCAGCTCTCATTTATCCTCTGAACTGCTTAGCATAATATTTGACAATACTGTACAAGTCTCTTCATGGAATAGAACTGTACAACACACTGAGGGGCCTGCACCAGTGTGCCCTCATCATTCATCACCATCAATATACATACATTTGAGGAACATCATTTAGCTGCCTCGCTTCGCTAGCCGCTCACTGGCGTCCGGCAACATTGGCCTGGTCTTACACAGTACAAAAAGATGGGGACCTGATGAAGGCGATAACGCCGAAACGCGCGTAGTCCTCACTACCGCCTTGCCTCCATTAACACCTGTCTATAAGTTGTGTGTACTGTCTTTTTAAGCACTTTTTGTAAGAATTAAATAATCCCTTTTTGATTTGATTGTTTATATATTAAGAAAAATACACAAAAAATATATACTTTAATCTAAACATGACAAAACTATTAAATAAAATAATACCCAACTTGAAATGATGTGTTGCTCCATATGTCATGTTTATGTCACATTTAATTGAAGTGAACTAGTGGGCGTCTTCCTACAAATGTATTTATTTATTTGTTTGTATAGTTTATTTGACTTAGCTATAGACCATTATCTAAAGAACCATCAGCTCCACAACCCTGTGGCAAGTTTGACTTCTGCTTCTGGTCCTCGAAACAACAGAATCTTCATGTGGGAGCTTAGCATTATAGTCACCACCCAAACAGATACCAGCTGTTTCATCAAAACCATTCAAGTTCTTCTGGGTGGTGACAAAGTCGAACAAAGTAATGAAATTTGTGTTGGGGAGCTATAAAAATCAATTTTATAAATGTTTAACAGATAGATACTCCTCTTTTGTATTGTAAAACTTAAAATATATGTCTTTGGGTGTGTAAAACCTTAACGCTACCCCCTGCAGCAATAATCACTCAAATTGAAAGGCCACCAGATGGACGACCGGATTTGGGAGATGGCGCTAGGACATTATAACATTCAAACCCTTCAATATATATGTCTTTAGTGGCCCAGGTTTCTCTGAACATGAGGATGTCCTGCTGCCTAACTATCTCCAGCCAGCCTGCTAAAACTATTTTGGATTGCAGGCCAACACGTTCCAGCTAAGTATATTCAGATCGTGGTTATCATGAGCCTTAGGAATGGTAATAGCAAGTAGGTCGTGTATCTTGATTATATGTGATGGACATATAGATGTATGGTCAACCCCATCGATCTGGGGGGCAGCTGTAGTCACTCCTGAGTATCTAAATCAAACAGAGAAGTACATTTATTTTGTACTGTTAGGAAGACAGGATCGCTTGTAGAACATCTAAGGGTTGGTTGGTTAAAGAAGGCCAATGGTGAGACCTAATTTCTGATGGGTTGGAGATTTGGATCTCCTAACTTCTCAACAGTGTCCTTACCATTGGGGGTCTACAAAAATGAATGACAATGCAGTCCCCTTCTATGTTCTTCGGTTAGTCACCTGCCCATCCAACCTTTTGTACCATGATTATCTCAGGTTTAAAACATTAAACCTCTTATTCTTAGACAACCAATCCATACATGTGTTGCCTAGTTGATCCCATTTTCCCCTCTGCTCCTTTTTGAGAGTAGGGACCTCTGCCAGTACCAAATAATAGGACTAGGCTGCCGGCTAGGCTTAAGCTGAATCCTGCTCGGCAGTTCTACTGAGTACATTGAGTAATGCTACTCAATGTACCCAAATTCGGTCAATCACCGTTCAATGTATGCCCCCTGAGCAGCTGTACTTCCGATCGCCACCTTGGTACTGCCTGCTTTGATTTTCTTTCTAGTGTGCTCAGTGTGCTTACTGTATCACTGTATTTTTTGTCTGTTCCACTGTATTGTCCCTGTGCTCTTTTACCCATTTTGCCTTCTGTTCCCTCTTCGCCATCGTCCCGCCACTGGCTCCCCTGCGGCCAGCCCCCTTTTCCTCTCTGTGTCCCTCGTCGTTCCCGCCGCTGCGTTCCCTGCGGCCCCGCCCCCCGCTACCATTCGCCGTCCGCCACCCACCTCCCAGCTGCCCCTCCCTCCCACCTCCCCAACTTATGGCGGCCGCTGTGCGGCTGCGCAGCAGACGCGTGCAGCTGGTGCGCCCGTCCATGCCTGTACCGCGCCCAGCGCCAGAACCCCTGGACGCCGCGAACGGCACAACATCAGACTCAGCTACGATGCTAGCACCCTCCACGCACTCAACGTCGACCGAGATCACCGCTGCTTCCAGGCCTCCCCGAAACGCACCCATGGACCTTTCTCCTGCCGCACCTGCAACCTCACCTGCAACAGAGCCACCAAACCTCCAAAGACCGGACCCAACCACCTTCGCTGCATATTCCTCAATACCCGCTCCGCACGCAAACAAGCCATCGAGCTCTGGGACCTGCTCAACACCTCCGCCCCGGACGTTGCCTTCCTGACCGAGACCTGGTGGAACGACTCCTTGACGCCCGACATCGCCATAGCCATCCCGGATGGCTACAAGATCACCCGCAGGGATCGCACCAAAGGATTCGGAGGAGGAATAGCCATAGTCCACAAATCCACCCTCCAGGTCTCCACCCACGCAGACGACACCCTCAACACAGCCGAACACCTGCACTTCCGGATCCACACAGACCCCAACACCACCCTCAGAGGAACACGCGTCTGCAGATCCCCCAGTCCCCGGGCACAGTTCAGCTACCACATCGCCGACCCTGCCAGCACACACGCACTCGCCTCCACGGACTACATGTTCCTCGGGGACCTGAACTTCCACCTCGAGAACAACTACGATGCAAACTCCACCACCCTTATCGCCAACCTCGGCCTCAGACAACTCATCACCGCACCGACTCACGCCACAGGCCACACGCTTGACCCCGTCTTCTCCACGAGCACCCACGTCACCTTCAACCACACCACCGAACTCCATTGGACGGACCACCGCTGCATCCATTTCACTTTCAAGAAACCCACCAGGCACCACCTCACCCGACAGCTACCACGCCGCTGCTGGAACAAAGTCACGGCAGACCAGCTGATGACCACCCTCGCCCAGAACCCACCCACCGACCCCATCTACCCAGACGCCGCTGCCCGCAACCTCAGACAGTGGATCGATGACTGCGCCAACACCCTCGCCCTGCTCAAGAAACCCTCCAACAGCTGCACCAGCAAGAATCTGGAGAAGAAATGGCTCCACGACCGTACATCGGACAGCCACGCAGTGCACAAGGACGCCACCCGCAGACATCACCTCTTCATCAGACTAGCCAAGAGATCTTCCTTCAAACCACGCCTAGATAACAATGCACACGACAGCAAAGACCTCTTCGGCATTGTGAAGGAACTCTCCAACCCCAGCGCCAACGTCAACGACATCCCACCATCACAATAACTGTGTGACTCACTGGCCACCTTCTTCCACGCAAGATCGCTGACATCCACGACAGCTTCAACACCAAGTCTACCCCGACCACGCCAGACTCCACCCCCCCTGTGAATACCACCCGCACCAACCGCTTGACCTCCTGGACCAACGTCAACGACGACGAGACATGCAAGGTCATGAACTCCATCCACTCAGGTTCACCATCAGACCCCTGCCCACACCACGTCATCAACAAAGCAGATGCAGCCATCGCACCCCAACTACGGAAGGTCATCAACATCTCCTTCAAACCAGCTACATTCCCGGAAAGCTGGAAGTACACCAACATCAGTGCCCTCCTCAAGAAGCCCAAAGAGAACCCCAAGGATCTCAAGAACTTCCGGCCCATCTCCCTGCTCCCGTTCCCGCGAAGGTCATCGAGAAAATCGTCAACACGCAACTGGCCCGCCACCTCGAGGACAAGAACATCTTAGACCGATCCCAGTCCGGATTCAGACGAAACCACAGCACCGAGATAGCCCTCATCGCCGCCACAGACGACATCAGGCACCAACTAGACAACGGCGAAACATCAGCCCTTATTCTCCTGGACCTGTCAGCTGCCTTCGACACGGTCTGCCACCGCACACTAAAGACTCGCCTTCATGAAGCCGGAATCCAAGAGAAGGCCCTCGACTGGACCACGTCTTTCCTCTCCGGCAGAACCCAGAGCGTCCTTCTCCCACCCTTCTGTTCCGAAGCCACCGACATTATATGCAGAGTACCCCAGGGCTCATCCCTCAGCCCAACACTGTTCAACATCTACATGGCCCCCCTCGCACAAGTAGCCCGCCAACACGACCTCAACATCATCTCCTACGCCGACACCCAGCTCATCCTCTCCCTCACCAAGGACCCACTCACTGCCAAAACCAACCTCCATGAGGGAATGAAGACCGTCGCAGATTGGATGAGGAGCAGCCGCCTAAAGCTGAACTCGGACATGACAGAGGTCCTCTTCCTCGGACTCACCCCCTCCGCTTGGGAAGACTCATGGTGGCCGACCACGCTGGGACCGGCACCTACACCCACTGACCAAGCACACAACATAGGATTCATCCTGGACTCCTCCCTCTCCTTGTCAAAACAGGTCAACGCCGTCTCCTCCTCCTGCTACAACACCCTCTGCATGCACCGCAGGATCTACACGTGGATCCCCACCAAAACAAGAAGAACGGTGACCCATGCTCTCATCAGCAGCAGGCTGGACTACAGCAACGCACTCTATGCAGGGATCCCGGCCAAACACCTGCGACGACTACAACGCATCCAAAACGCCTCCGCCCGGCTGATCCTCAACATCCCCCGCTGCAGCCACATCACCCCCCACCTGAGAGAGCTACACTGGCTCCCGTCGACAGAGGATCACCTTCAAGCTCCTCATCCACGCTCACAAAGCACTCCACAACACCAGACCAGCCTACCTTAACAGCAGACTCAGCTTCTACACCCTTACCAGCCAGCTCCGCTCCACCAGCCTCGCCCTCACCGCTGTCCCCCGCATCCAACGAGCAACCTCCAGCGGCAGAGCCTTCTCCTTTCGCGCCGCCAAGACCTGGAACATCCTCTTCACCCACCTGCGCAGACCCAAGACCTGCTCACCTTCAGAAGACTCTTCAGGACCTGGCTCTTCGAGCAGTAGCGGCACCCCCTCCCACAGCGCCTTGAGACCCTCACGGGCAAGTAGTGCGCTTTATAAGTAGATTGATTGATTGACTGATTGTTTGAGTAATTTTTACAATAATGCATCCAATAGTAAAAACTTTTCAAGCTAGTACATCACATATATAAACTTATTACAGTGCTGTTTATAAAAACCAATACATTACAAACAAAAGAAACGTTATCCTTGTGGCACAAGGATTAAGTTTCTTTTGTTTTTAATGTATTGGTTTTTATAAACAGCAATTGACTTGTGCCTTGAGCCGACATTTTGACTAAGGAAGCCTCTCACCAGCGCGCCTGCTCCCAAGCACCAAAGTCTCACTTGCTAAGTGAGAGCATCAGCTGTATGCCCCTTTGCCCTGTAGCTGCACCGCAAGAAAACCCCCTGCGAGGCCCCTCTGCAGCGAGAGACACGAACAGAGTTTGTGCCAGAGGGCTGGGTGAGGATATCTCCTTTTTTCCACCTTCTGCTCCTGCCACCCCTTGACCAAGACAGAGCGGGTCCCCGTGGTCTCAAGGACCACTCTTGTTACTTCAGGAGCACTGAGGGTGAGTCTGGCTCCAGGGGAGTTTGGCCCATATCCCGCGCCTCCTTCTTGTGAGGCCCAGGCTGGTCTACGATGAAAGGGCGCCATGTATGTGTTCAGCAGCTGCACCGTGTGCTTGCGGGTAGCTGCATTTTCCTGTTCTGCATACAGGAGAACCATCTAGGTACCCCTGTTGAATTCAGCAGTGTGTATGCCTCCCTCCTTTCTCTGCAGGATGCACTTTGGGGGGCATCTTTTCTCTCCACTGTAGTCTTCTGGGTAAGATCTATGTAGGCCCCTGCCTTAGTAATTTAGGAAATTACAGCATCACGGGTAAAAGACACACAGGTGCCTCTGGGTCCTATGCTTGGGGTCTAATTACCATATAAAGTGTAATAGGAGCACAGGTATGCCTGCCCTATGGTTCCCGATGATTCATGTGTTTTATTATTAAATAACGTTACAGTTCTGACACTCGTGATAATTCATGTGATTTTTCATAATCTGTGGCACTCCATTCCCTAAATTTTCACTGAAGTTATAAATTAATGTCATTTTGATTCTTGTATTATCAGGATAATGAGCATTATCTCAGGATTTGCATAGTATGCACAGTATTTATGATTCATGTTGTTTTGTTTTTGTTTTATGCTTGATATTCTTTATATTTTTCATATAATCCTGTGTGGAGTCTCTTTTTTGGTGTGTTCGTTTGTGTTTCTGTGTGTGTGTGTTGGGCAAACGCTTCAGACATTGCCTCTGATGATAAGCCTGACTGCTCTTTGCCAAGCTACCAGAGGGTGAGCATAGGTTATCTTTGGTGGGGAACTTACTTGCCCTGACTTCTGTGATGGGTTCTGCTTGGCTTAGGTGCATATCCTAGCCAACCAGAAACCCCATTTCTAACACTTACCTATTCAGCTGGCCTGCACGCTGGAGGTATTACATTGCACTCTAAGGCTACGCCCCAGCCCGTTTCATAGACTCGTCTGGACACGAAAGCACTCTCCAAAGTGCCAGATTTGAAATTAGTTTTCAAACTAATTTATCTGTTCTTGCTGAAGTTTAATAGCCTAGGAACTGTTTTTTGATTTCTGTAATTTTTTTATTGAAAAATAAAGCATATTTATATGATACAGGGTGAATCACATGGGGGATAAAGTAAAGAAAGAAAAGCCAATCTGGCAATCTGGACATTGCTTGACCCCCGTGTCCTTTGTAGCGCTTTGAGTTCTCCTGGGGTTTGGTCCGTGCTATATAAACTTAAAAAAATTAGAGAACTTTAAGTCTGAAATAGATGTTATACTATATGGGTGAAACAGAGACCTTGCCTCACTCCCCGGGACCGGATTCACGACTAAGCACCTCGACGCACATGTGCCACGAGGGAGGCCTGGCAGAAACAGGCCACTGGTAGACCATATCTTCAGAATGGTTTTTGAGAAGAGAACGGAAAATAATGCATGGAAACCTTGATACTCGTAAACTATTTTGGGGTTGTGGTCTAGAGGACGCGCTGAGGATAAATTTCATGTCCTCGAAAAGGGAAAGATAACGAGGTAAAGAATATGCTGTCGCTCGAGGGCGCCTGGAGACACGGAGGAGGGGGCGCGTGCTGCACAGGAACGTGACGCCATGTTTCGCGCTCCAAGGATAGAGCGGCCTAGAAACTCCGGGTGAAGGACGAAAAGAAGAGTGGCGCTCGATAAAGCCTTATCTGGAAGATTACGGCAGAGACAGCCGGTAAAACAAATTCCTGCAGAGGGCCGTGCACGAGCACGGAGCAACGGGGGAGGAAGGGTGGCGGACATGCTGTAATGAAAGGAAAGGAGCAGTGGAAAAGTTTCAAATGGATACTTTTTCCTTGTGCTTCTACTGCTGCAGCACAACGGTAATGGACATTAGGAACGTAACTTCCGGGTCTGGTGACGTCACGAACCGTGCAAGTAAATGCTGTATTGTGTCACATAGGCACACGGGTAGAATGCTACATACACACTGTACAGGTGTGTAGTTGGGAGGGTGCTTGTCTTAGCTGTGATTCGTTCTGGGAAGTGTTTCCATGCCGTGTGTGGTGACCTTCGAGGTGCAGCTATCATGGTATGGGATGCAAAGTTTGGCAGTGTGATTGATGGACGGGGAAGTGTGAAATATAGACTGCTTAATTTATAAAAGAAAAAAAAAGTGGCAGGGTTTTCGTCAGGAGGCCACTGCAACTTGCACCACCCATTGTCCCTGCTGGGCTGCCAATTATAGTAAAAATACAACTAATAACTATCACATTCCTACAAGTGTGGTAAATCGGATTATTTCAGCCTTTCAACCATATAAGAATGGCTTGGGAGGCATAAAATAGTAATTTTAATGGATATTGAATTAATAATTCACTGTTGTGGTCTTTTCCAAGTTAGCCAAACAGTGCCACCTTGTGACAGCATGTCCGGCAAGCTCCAGTACTGACAATTAAGTGCTGGACACCGCTAACCACCAGCTCAAATTAAGCACTGGATATAGACATGCCTTTTTCTAGATTGTGGGATGCTGCCATCTCTGTCTAGTGCAGCATGTCCCCTTCTTGTTTAGCTCTCAATACGACTGGCTGTGGCAAGAGGTCGTCCACTCTGAGTTCTTATGGATCCCCTGGTGGTAGAGAAAGAGTGAGGGGGGGATACGAGAGTTGCCTAGATAGATTGTATTATGCTCCTCCATTATAAGATTGCCATCATGAGATACCAAAACACCTTCTTTGACAAGATTCACTGAATTTGAATCATCTTTTTGTCATTATAACAATAGTGATCCTCAGGGCTCGTGAATACTAGAGCCCTGCAGGGGCTTGGTTGGAGCCCTCCAGTAACCAGGTATTTGTTGCAGATGTCTTTGGTCTTGGTAGGCCTGTCTGGATTGTACTGGGAGGCTATTTATGTGGACTGGTGTAGCTTGCACCTGTCCTATTCAAAAGAAGGGGGGTAGAGGAAAACTATAGCTAGGTTCGCCCTCCACAGCACTTAGTTTTCAGAAAAGATCCGAAACATTCAGATCAAGAGAACCTAGCTAGCTTTTAGGACATTACACCATTGGGTCTGTCTTTAGAAAAACGAAAAACATATTAAGACAGGGAAAGAATTTTTTTTCTTTTTAGTCCCCTCACTCACCGGAGTTTCCTCACGGTGACATGCTTCATCATAGGGGCTTCCCAACCAGCTGCGGGTTGAGGCGTGCTACAACTATCGCGATTGCGTAGGAGCACTTTTTGTGAGAACTATGTGTGGTGTGATGTGAAAAAGGGGGGAAGTGAAGTGGAGTGATAAAGGTTAAAAATATCCTACTAGTGGGCTAAATTAACTTTATTCAGGCTCCTAGCGGATACATTAAAAGTGGGGTGGTTACCGGGTACGCTGGTTCTATTATGAAACACAGTGCCCTAGTAAAAAGTCAACTAGTTTCGACCTGTACCCCTCAGCTCTTCTTCAGGACTACACAGGGTCCCGCCCTGTGAGTACCGCTCCAAAAAACAAAAGGAATTGTAAAAGTATGCCTACATTAATTGTTAGATATACATACTAATTTTCTGCAAATCGTTGGCATATTTTTTCAGAGGCTTAACTGAGCCTCAAGGTCAATCGCGGGAAGATTATGTCCCCGTAAGCATTTGTT
Source organism: Lissotriton vulgaris (assembly GCF_964263255.1). NCBI lineage: Eukaryota > Metazoa > Chordata > Amphibia > Caudata > Salamandridae > Lissotriton > Lissotriton vulgaris. The sequence continues at coordinate 259,333,364 of NC_141695.1, forward strand.
ACGGGGTTCTTTTCTTACGGAAAACCTAATCGGCTTCCCTTGAGACCGGTCTCAAGGGAAGCCGATTAGGTTTTCCGTAAGAATATGCCAACGATTTGGGACCCTGTGTAGTCCTGAAGAAGAGCTGAGGGGTACAGCTCGAAACTAGTTGACTTTTTACTAGGGCACTGTGTTTCATAATAGAACCAGCGTACCCGGTAACCACCCCACTTTTAATGTATCCTCTAGGAGCCTGAATAAAGTTAATTTAGCCCACTAGTAGGATATTTTTAACCTTTATCACTCCACTTCACTTCCCCCCTTTTTCACATCACACCACACATAGTTCTCACAAAAAGTGCTCCTACACAATCGCGATAGTTGTAGCACGCCTCAACCTGCAGCGGGTTGGGAAGCCCCTATGATGAAGCATGTCACCGTGAGGGGACTAAAAAGAAAAAATTTTCTTTCCCTGTCTTAATATGTTTTTCGTTTTTCTAAAGACAGACCCAATGGTGTAATGTCCTAAAAGCTAGCTAGGTTCTCTGGATCTGAATGTTTCGGATCTTTTCTGAAAACTAAGTAGCTTGCATCTGTGCCAGTTGGCAGCAAAATTACACACGTCCTTTCATACAATATATGCCTGTCTGTGATGACAAGGGGTCAGGTAACGATTTGGTACATGATATCATAAGGTGAGACAGATTATAATAGATAGAGACAAGAAGGACTGTCAGAAAGATTACAATTACTGTCCTCTTCTTTGTGATTAGAGGTTGGTGGCGGGGCAGTCGGTGTTTACTAAGTCAGTGAGGTGTGTGGGGTTTATGATTAGAGCCCTCCATCTCATTAGGCATGATGCTGATCTTCAGGTGCTGAGTGGCAGTGGGTATGTCTAATATTAAGTCAGAAAGCATACCAATGGTTTTGGTGGCATAGTTTTCATATTCCACTCTTATGTCAAGGTCTTACTGAGGCTATGTTGAGTGCAGTTCCTAGAGTCAGTAGGATGTCTGTCTTGGAGTGACTTTCTGGTTGGACCATACATTAATTAACATTTTTTTTATTGTTTCAGGTTCTCTATCAGGTCAGTGATTTATGTAATTCTCTCAGGAGTGACCACGTTTTCCTCTCTAGTCTGATATTTAAAGTCTCCCGGATGCTTCAAGTCTTGGCTGATGATGAGTTCAAGAGCTTAGCGGCTTGTACTGAGGACATGGAGCCTCCAAGAAAGGTAGGGTATGTCTAGAATGGCAGGATACGAATATGATATCGGAATTCTTTTTAACTCTTTTATGATTCTAACTATGTTTACAAAATAGTTCAAACTGTGTATGCATCGTGAGTGTGCTGCTTTGTAATGATTTTGAATAATCTTTTTCAATAAAACTGTTCATTTATTCATCCAGAGCCTCCTATGGATTTTTTATTGTAAGGCGGTATGACAATCCACTGTGCTAGTCTGAGGTGCAGTGACATATTTTGTTTGCACTGCTGAAATGTATTTAGTAAGTATAGTGCTTGATTTCCTGGGGAGGCATGTGTCTGATGCAAAGTGCCTTTAACATGTATCAACGAGCTTCAGGTATCTTTATATTTTATGCATGATGAGGCAGTAGTCACAGATCTGAGGAATGTTACTAGTTTTTACTAGTATCCAATGTATGGAAATATGTGTTGCTGTGTATTCATTGTATAGAAAGTGCCCCCTTTGACTTTGATGCCATGTGATATAAAGAACAGGTCAGAGTCCATGCTTACCCAATGGTTTCTCACTTCTGTTGATGTAGCCGATAGAGAATCAATTTTCTTGGACTATATGTCTGTAGGCAATTGTCAAGTCTTGATTTGTAAATGTCTTCTGGGTTATAAGTTTTCAGAATTACTTGAGTATCATTGACATCATTGTAGCAGATAAGGCTCAATAGTTTGATCAGGCATGGCAAGGGGGGTTAGGCAGATGTTGAGCAGCAGAGAGGATGGATGCCTGACAGACGCCACAAGGTTTTTAAAAAATAAAAATATTTTTATTTGCATTTTTAACTAACATTAACACATCTGGCACACCACAAGCGATTAACCATACACCTCTGCGCTCCCCAGGCCCCCCACCCATACACTATAATAACATCACCGGAGTCATCAGCATATCAAAATCCAACCCCTGCCTACAGTACATCTGTTTGCATAGTCCATTATACGGCCAGCGGCACTCTATGAGTCCGGGACCCCCATGCCACCCCTCAAGACCCCAGAGCACGGTCTCAGTCAGCAGGAGCCTTAGCACATCAATCGGAACCCAACCCTCCGTCAAGGGCATGATACCTTCTCTACTTTCCTCATACTCTTCGGAATTTTCGAGGACAGCCTCTAGCTTTATAGGTGACCCTTTTCGCTGCCATATACAGATCCATACCTCGCCTCCATTCCTCCACCCGATGCGGTGGCGGCGCTCCCCACTCCCTCGCTACATCCCTCTTTGCCACCACCAGGGCCAGCACAGTGAAGATCAGGTGCGGGCGACTCAAATCCACATCATTGGTTATTCCTAGCAAGACAAACTTAGGTTTCATAATAAGTTCTGTCTCCTGCTTCTCACTCAACTCTCCTAGTATCTGCGTCCAGTAAGCATGTATAATAGGGCACTCCCATATGATATGGTAGAAGTCCCCCTGCGGGTGTCGACATCAAAGGCAACCAGAGTCACTGGCTCGTCCTATGCGGTGTAGCCTGAACCTATCGTAGTAAGCCCTGTGTAGTATCTTGTATTGGATGAGTCTTAGCCTTAATTTTATCGCAACCTCTCTGTGATGCATTAGGGCTGCTTCCCAATCTACTGTGTCTATCTCTCCCACGTCTTGTTCCCAGGTTGCCCTCAGTTTCCCCAGCCCATCAGGTTTGTTATTATTCAGGGTCTTACACATCAAGGATACCAGCTTGTTGGTCACCTGTTCCTGCAACAGATGCCCCTCTAGCGGGGCATAATCCGGCAATAGAGAGGAGAGCACCGGTTCAGCCCTGCACGCATGGCGCAGTTGCACATATTTAAGGAACCATGTGGGATTGAGGCCATACTCCGTCACCAAGGTTTGGTAGGATTTAAGTTCCCCTTTTGCCACCAGATCCCCCAGCGTGGAGATTCCATTATCATTCCACCCTTTGAACCCTCGGAGTTTGTGGAGCTCCCTCAGCCAGGAGCAGGACCATATCGGCATCTGTTTTGTAGGCTTATGTACCCATCCCATCAACTTCGTTGCCCTGTCCCAGACTGCTAGGGTTATTTGTGTGGCCGGGAGTAATCGCCTCCTGCCAGTGCCCCCGTATAAATAGTGCAAGCTAGTTAATCTTGCCATGGTGTCCCTTTCCAAGTGGTATGTAGGGTGGTCAGCTGAGGCATGGAGCCAGATGCTCTGCCCAGGAATAAGATTCTATATGGGCTTTTCCATTTCAGTTCTGGTCATCGCACCATGCTCTTTCGTGTGACACTTAACTTGAAATGCGGCTATACAGTGGACATAACCATTGGAGTAATCGTTGACCATGCGCGCATTGTCCTCCTGTGTTTGCTGATTGACCGCAAGATTGTGCCATTTACTTGCTCTTGGTATGTGCCAGTGTAAAGCTGCGGGAATGGACGGAATATCGAGGTGAGCACTCCCTCGTTATTAAATGTGGCTTCCATGTGGCATCTGTTCAAATACATATTTATCATTGCCCGCTGTTTTCTAGCATGCCTCTCCACGATGTTTGTCATCCTCCACCTTGTGCATTTCACCATATGCCTCGCACTAAGTCATGTAATGCATTGTACATGGACCTGGCATTGGGCGCGACTTGCACACGCCCTGCTTGTTCAAGTATTTCTGCTTTTGTGACCCTCAATTCTTTACACTCCTACACGAAAGATCCAGGAGGCAGTGGGCCTGGTGATTGGACATTTAAGATCCTCTGGTTCTTACAAGGACATGCTCCGTTTCTGTGTTACACTCTACTTTTCGTTTCCTGGAATGTGATTGGTGGCTACATGGTGTTCAGCTTGTCCTTCCTGGGGGTGTTCAGAGAGTTTTGGTCAACGCTCACACTATCTCATTAGGGCAGCTAATAAAATATTTGTATATTTCATTATGCACTCACTTTTCCACCTCTTGTACACATGCATTGAGTACACACATGCACACAGGTTAATTTTTCCACGTTCAAGGATATTGTGTACACTCCTTCTGGAGTTTATTTCACATGTGTACTTTTCATGTTTTACTATTCCCTCCTCAGGGATGGCTAAGGGCCTTTGTCCCCTTTTCTCACATTACATTTGCCTACATGGGCTATATCTTTCATGTATGGACTATGGTACTTACCTAGGTTTCATGTTTCCAATTACATTTCCACATAATTTTTACCCTGCATAGGGATGGGAATGGGTACTAGCCTCATTTGCCCACATACTTTTGCCTACATAGGTAACATAAGGTTTTCACCCTCACACAGGGCACCGTTGCATGGGTCACAGTCCCATTTACATTTACTCAGCACCCTTACACAGGGCACCATGTTATGGGTTACAGTCCCATCTACTTTTACATTGTCACCCTCACATAGGGCGTCATATGCGTCTCTGTCCCATTTTATATTTACATAGTACCCTTAAACAGGGCACCGCGTTATGGGTCTTTCACCCATTTACATTTATACAGTCTCCCTAAATAGGGCATCATATGGGTTACATTCCCATTTACATTTATATGGCCACCCTAAATAGGGCATCATATGGGTTACATTCCCATTTACATTTATATGGTCACCCTACATAGGGCGTCATATGGGTTTCAGTCCCCTTTACAGTGCTCCTCACACTCTTGCACAGGAGTAGAGGACGGTCATGGGTTTTAGTCCCTTTGACTGATATTGTCTATTTACATTTTGTAATTTTGCTGTTTTGTATAACGCAATGTTACATATACATTGTATTTATATTGTTTATTGAAAACAGAGGGAAGTTGTAGTTATACTGCATGTATCTAGTTTTCCTTTTCTCTGTTTTCCTATTCGCCCAGCTTTCCTCGTGGCGTCATTCTCATTGTCATCCCTGGTTTCCGGATCTACACTTCTTGTTGTCGTCTTTTGCCTCCAGCCTTCCTACGCTCTTTTTCATTCTTTTCCTTCCCCGTTCAGGAGGAAATCTGTTACTCCCTCTTTCCTGTGTCTGTGTGGAGGCTGGAGTCCGTTTTCCGTTGTACCTAGTTCTTTCTTCCCTTCCTGCCTGCCCGGACAGTGGGTGCATTTTGGGGTTATTCTTTGGTGAATCTGAGTTCTTCTGCCCCTTGTTGTTTCCATCTTCTGGTTACTCGTTTTTCCCTCATCTTTTCTATGGCCGTGGTCTGTGTTATCTCTATTGGTTTCTGCTTTACTCTTCTCTTCCTCCTCTTCTTCTTCCTCCTGATTTTCTTCCACCTGTCTCTTCGCGCTGCTTTGCTTACTCCTTTCCTTGATGTTGTTTCTGTTCCTCTGCTATTCTTCCTTGTTATCTCTTCCTTGGTTCTCTTTCGCTATTTGTTATTCTCTTATGGGTTTAATGCTTCTGTTAGAACGAAAGGGGATATGTAGTATCCTGCATATTATATTGTAAGGTGTTTTACCAGCCCTGCTCTGCCAGTGCCTGTGCTCTGACTCATTATAATGTTGGAGTCTGATGATGCCTCGGAATGTTGGGACTGAGAGAGGCAGAGTGACAGTTAGTCATGGGCTGAGCAACTGACAGGCAGCTCCTGGTGGGGCTCTGATTTACTACTTATCTACATTATGTCCTATACCTTACAACCTGTTATCTTCATGAAATAAATCATCTTGTAATACAACCTTCCTGAGTGGAGCTTCATCACTACATACTGGTTCCTCTGAAGCGTGGCCAGAGCTATTCTAGGTTGTTTTCCCAGCCACAGCAGGGAGCGCAATTCTGCATGAATCGTCATAAACGTCTCTCTGGGGAGCAGAAAGTATTCATTTTGTAGAGCATACAGGAAGCGAGGTAGCGTGATCATTTTAAACATTGCAGCTCCGCCCAATATCCTGAGAGGGAGAGCTTTCCACCTAAGAGCATCTTCCACAAAGTTTGTGATCACTCTGGAGATGTTTTTTTGATAGGATGCGATTCTGTCAGTTGTCAGATATACACCTAGGTACATGAATCCCATCTGTTTGTGACCTGGAGGGCCCTAGGCAAAGGGGGCCATATTACTTCTGCTTGCGGGCAATACAGGATGGATTTATGCCAATTTATTGTATACCCCGAAAAGGAGCCATACCGATCCAAGATTCTAAACAATGCAGAGACTGTAGTATCCAGTTGGGTGTTATAGAGCAATATATCATCCGCGTATAGCGAGATTTTCTCTTCCTGTATATCTGCGTGTGATATCCGAAATCCCCGTACCTCCGGCTCATGCCAAACCACACAGGCCACAATTTCAATGGTGAGGGTGAAGAGCAGCAGGGACAGGGGGCACCGCTGCCGTGTTCCCCTCCTTATGGGAAAGTCTTCAGAGAGGATCCCGTTTACCTTAACCCGGGCTTTATGATCAGCATACAGGAGTCCCAACCACTTTCGAAAGTTAGGGCCAACGCCAAACTTTATCAAAGCCGCCTCCAGGAAGGGCCAATGTACCGCGTCAAACGCCTTTTTGGCGTCCAGGGAGAGGAACATATGTGGGTAATTGTTATTGTTAACTTAGTTTTCTATAGCGCCAACTCACCTACAGGTCTCTAGGCGCTCAAGACCAGATAACAAACAACAGTAATTGAGGACATGAGAAAGGCAGAAAGGCCTATAATACAGCTTGTTTAGATGAGCCGATTGCCTCCCTAAATAAGAGGGTTTTTAACAGCTTCCTGAAACGCAGGAGATTTGCTTCTTTCCGAAGTGATTCTGGTAGATTGTTCCAAATCTGTGGAACCAGAACCGAAAAGGATCTCCCTCCTTTGGTTTTTAACTTGTAACGAGGGCAGACCAGTAGCTGGGAATCAGCAGACCTCAAGACTCGCTTGGGGGTATACACCTACAAGCGTTCTTTAATATAGGCAGGGGCTTGCCCATAGATAGCCTTATGGGCCGTGCACAGGCTCTTGAACTCCACCCTCTGCTCAATGGGAAGCCAATGTAGCTTGAGCAGTAAAGGAGAGGCGTGGGATCTTCTAGGTAGCTTGAAGATCAGACGCGCCGCATCATTCAGGACCACCTGCAATCTGTTGGTCAAGATTTTAGGCAGACCTAGATAAAGGGCGTTCCCATAATCCAGCCTCGAGACGATGGTAGCAGAAACAACCATACGGAGTGCGGAAAAGGAGAGCAGAGGGGCCAACTTTCGCAGCTGTCTGATCAAACCAGTACACATCCCTACTACTGAGGAAATCTGACTGGCCATTGAAAACTCATTGTCAATCTTGATACCGAGAATTTTTACTTTATCACACGGTATCGGTGAGGGACCTAATTCCTGGGGCCAATAAAGGTCACTCCAGGGTGAGGCTAAGGTGGAGACCACCAGAACCTCCGTTTTTTCCGGATTTATTTTCAGCAGGTTTGCCGTCATCCAGCCAACCGTATGTCTGAGAATGTTCTGGGCATTAGTTTGCGCCAGGGCCGTGTTGTCAATACTCAGTAGCAACTGGGTGTCGTCAGCGTAGTTAAACACACGACAGCCCATGTTCGCGAGAGAGTCAATCAGCAGTTGGAGGTAGAGGTTGAATAGTAGTGGGGATAATGCGGAGCCCTGAGGGACTCCGCACTCCAGAATACCCACCTCGGAGATGGCATCCCCTAATTGAATCCTCTGGGTCCTGCCTGTCAGAAAGGATTGAAGCCATTGATGGACCCGACCCCTTATCCCAAAAGTGGCCAATCTGTCCAGTAGCAGGGAATGGCTGACAGTATCGAACGCCGCCAACAGGTCTAGGAGTATCAGGGCGCTCGGTTTCTTACTGTCAGCCATACCTCTCAGCTCATCCAGCACCGAAAGCGTCACCAACTCGGTGCTGTGGTGTGCACAAAACCCTGCCTGGCGCTCCTGGAGTAGATGGTGTGACTCCAGGAATAAGGAAAGGGACTTCAGCACATGTTGCTCTAGGACCTTGGACAGGAATGGCAGTTGGGATATCGGCCTGTAGTTTTTTAAAATAGCCGGGTCGGCTCCTGACTTCTTTAACAGAGGCTTGACACGTGCCTCCTTGAGACTCGATGGTAAATGGCCGGTCTCCATTGAGCTGTTGAGAAGGGAGATAATATGGTCTTCTAAGATAGGACGCGCCAAACGAAAGACCCTAGGGGGGCAGAGGTCCGCCGGGGAGCCTGACTTTGTGTTGTTCATAAGCTGCTCAAGACTTACAGAGTCTATCTCAGGAAGCTCAGAAATATGTGCTTCCGAGGAGATTTGAGCTTCCTGTGACGGAGAAGGGCCCTTCAGGGCACTGTTCTTAATCTCAGTAAGGATAATCCCCACCTTCTCAAGAAAGAAGCTTTGAAAGCTATCGACAGTTATTGTTGTTTCCATCGTTTCTGGTTTTTTACTCAACTCAGTTAAGATTTTAAACGTTTCCTTCTGAATGTTCTCGGCTTGACTTATACGAGTTTCATAAAAATCTGCTTTTGTTGCCATAATCAGTTTTTTATAGGACTTAAGTGAGTTTTTATATTGTTTCCGATCTGTCCCGTCTTTAGTTCTCCTCCAAGTCCTTTCTAGAAGGCGGAGTTTCTTTTTATGGTCCCTCAGAAGCGGGGTGAACCATGGGGCACCTTTTACTAGTCCTTTTGCTTTTTGTAATCTCTCCGGTGCTATCTGGTCGATCGCCTGACTCAGATTCCGCGTTATATCCTTATAGTCCTGTTCTAAGTCTCCGTTTGAGACTATTGATTGGACACGATCAGGAAGGCTACTGATCAAGGATTGTGAATCCACTTTTGACCATTGCCGGACTTTTTTCAATTTTGGAGGTTTTTGGGATGGATAGCTTACATTTGGGATCTCACAGTTCACCAAGTAATGGTCCGACCAAATACAGGGTACAATGTCCAAAAGGTTTACCTTTGGGTCCGAAGTACAAATAAGATCTAGGATGTGCCCCTTAACATGAGTGGGGGCATCTACAAGCTGTCTAAAACCCAGTGAGGACATAGTATTCTCCAGATGTCTAGTTGGCAGGTCTTTCTGAGCTTTATCCCAATGCATATTAAAATCCCCGGTTACCACAATTTTTTGGTATCTTGTACATAAATCAGACATGATCGGGGCAAATAAGTTATTGAATACTGAAGTGGAGTTTGGAGGGCGGTAAACTGTAAGAATCACTAGACATGAATTATTCAGGGTGATCTTCACTCCAAGTATGTCGGCTAGTTCTACGGTCTCAGCTGCTATTTTGACAGCTTTTAGGTCTTTTTTAAACAGAATTGCTACCCTCCCCCCCCCGGGCATTTTCCGCCCGATTGTGCCATACTGCATCATAGTCGTTGGGAAGGGCAGCTATAATGTCAGGCAGGGAATTTTCGCCCAACCATGTCTCCGTGAGAGTTAAAACATCAAAGTCCTCATCTTGAAGAAGAGTGAAAATTTCAAGATGGTGCTTTTGAAGAGACCTTGTGTTTAAGCTGGTTACTTTCAGAGAAGGTGGGAGTGGCCCAAAACTACCCCTGCATGGTCGGAAAATGTTCAAGTCTTCTAGTTTAGTCATAGTGGTGGGATCTCACATCTGCCTACCGGTATCCAAATCTAGTAGATCTTTAGAAGTAAATACCTGTAGCCGACCAAAAGACCTGGCCCCTGACCCCGACCGAGCGCGGACAGGCGTAGACGGGCTACTGGCGCGACTCCGGCGACAGTCCGGCGAGCCGGCTGCACGTGACCGCTGCGCGTGGCCATGACCGTATTAAATGAGGGTCTAGCGTCCTTCTGACGACTAGACCGTCAGCCAAGATGGCGCCGCCAGGCGTCCTTCCCTCCCTCAAAGATGTCCACCGAAATGGGAAAGCTTGGAAAGGGGGCCCGCCGAAAAAGCGGTGATAAACAATTACAGTGCAGGCAAGTGGGCAGTTATTAAAACCAGGGGAGAAGGCGCAAAATTATAATAAAAGGAAATACAAAAACGGGATAGTTAAAATTGTATCGCTAGAAGCCTCACTAATTTACGTAATTAAGCGCTGCACGCTCTACATGCATACTCGATTCACCAGTCAGGTCTTAGAGACTGGTCAGCTCGATTCTTCGCCTTAAACGAGGGTCTAGCGTCCTTCTGACGACTAGACCGTCAGCCAAGATGGCGCCGCCAGGCGTCCTTCCCTCCCTCAAAGATGTCCGCCGAAATAGGAAAGCTTGGAAAGGGGGCCCGCCGAAAAAGCGGTGATAAACAATTACAGTGCAGGCAAGTGGGCAATTATTAAAACCAGGGGAGGAGGCGCGAAATTATAATAAAAGGAAATACAAAAACGGGATAGTTAAAATTGTATCACTAGAAGCCTCACTAATTTACGCAATTAAGCGCTGCACGCTCTACATGCATACTCGATTCACCAGTCAGGGACTTAGAGGTCCCGCCCCTCTACCTCCATGAGCCAATTATGCGTCCTCCGCAAGCTTTGCCTAGTCACTCTGTCCGGCAGGAATCCAGTCTGGTCCTGATGTACCAGACCTGAAATCACCTGGCATAGGCGGAGAGCCAAGGTCGTCGCTAAGAGCTTAACCTCCACATTCAGGAGGGAGATTGGACGATAGGACGCGCAGTCCTCCGGAGGTCTGCCTTGTTTATATATAGGGACGATCGTGGCCATCCGCAGATCAAGTGGGAGAATACCCTCCTGAGGCGCATCCTTAAACAGTGCTAATAGATGGGCCGTCAGTAAATCGGCTCCTTTTAAAAAAAATTCTGCAGGTAGCCCCTTGGGGCCCGGGGACTTCCCCGGTCGTAGTCTGGCTATGGCCTCCCGAATTTCAGTGGCCGAGATGTCCACTTCTAGGGCCTCCTTATCCTCGTCTGCTAAGATCGAAGTGGGAATAGTATTCAGGTAGTCCATATTCTCTGCCGCCTCACCCAGGTCCCTGGCCTTGTAGAAGTCACTAAAGTATAGGGCAAAAGTCCGTACAATCTGGGCGTCCCCCCTCTGCAGCTGACCCTGCCCATCTACCACACCCTCTACCCACCTGGTATCCCTTTCTTTACGGCTCAGCCACGCTAGACGCTTCCTGGGCTTATCCCGCACGTCATACAGTCTGTGAAGGGTCATTAGTGCCTGTGCTTTGACCTTGCCCATCACCAGGCTTTTATACTGCTGCTGAACATCCGTCAGTCGCCGGAACACATGCGTGTCCCTGTCAGACAAGTACTGCCGTTCTAAAGTCAGTATTTGGGATTTCAGGGAGGTAAGTTCTGTCTGCTCTTTCCGTTTCACCCATGAGATTCGATTTTGGGCCCTATCCCGGAGCACTGTTTTATATGCCCCCCACACTACCACACCTGATTGCACCGATCCTACATTTTCTGCAAAGTACACTTTTGTGTCCGCCCTGAGGCCCCGCATGAGCTCTGTATTCTGTATGTCCCAGGCCGCCAGTCGCCAGCCCCCGCCTCTAGCCCCGGTAATCCCACCTATCCTGCCCAAGAGGGGCTAGTGGTCCGAGATTCCCCTTCCTGGTATTCGGCCTCAACCCCTACTGCAAAAGCATGCCAGGGTGGAAAACATAGTCAAGTCTTGTGTGTGTCTTATGTAGCCCTGAGTAATATGAGTAGCTCTTGGTGTCTGGATGCAACCACCGCCAGACGTCTGTCAAACCCAACATCTCCGTGACCCTAGCCAGTGATGTAGTCGGGGGTTTGTCTGCCCGTTTTCCTGAGCGGTCCATGAGGGTTGACATTACATCTTTGAAGTCCCCACCTATTATGTGTGTTGTATCTGAGGCATCCAACAGGATCTCGGCCAGCCCCAAGAGGGTCCTGGCCTGTAGTTTCAGGGGGGGGGGGCGTAAATCGAGACTATCGTGATCCTACTGGGACCCCATGTCCCTGATACCCCTAAAAACATCCCCTGAGGGATCATCCAGGTCCGGCTCGTCACAAAGGGAGGTGATTTTTTGATCAAAATAGCTACCCCCCGGGAGTCGTCGTGTATCCCGCTTGTGCCAACACCTTGTAGGGTCCCCTCGCTAGAAATCCACACTTCGTACCTTTCAGGTGGGTCACCTGGAGTAGGGCTATATCCGGGTGTACCCTCATAACATATGACATCACCACTCCCCTTTTGACCTTGTCCCCCAGTCCATTCACATTCTATGTGAGAACTCTATAAGGGCCCGTTACCAGACTCCCTCCTCTGGGGCTATGGTCAGTCAAAGAAGCCATACAGGCGGGCAGTGCAAATGTATCTCTGGTATGGGGTGGGCAGTGAGCGCGCCTCTCAGTTTTGCCCCGTGAACAGTGTGCCAATGTAACATACAACAAAACTTAAAAACAGATCCCTTGAACCAGACATCAAATGAAACCCAATCTCACACCCCACTCACCCGACCTCCACCTCCCCCTCCCCCACGACACATCCCCGGCATGATTCAGAGGCATGGACTGTAGGGATGGCGAAGGTCTGTCGCCCTCCCTTTCCCAACTTACGCCGCAGGTTCCAACTCAACAAGATAAAGTAACACAAGAGTTAGTCTTAGAGACTAAAGACAGGAGTTCAGTGAAGTAAGGGGATACACCCACTCCAAGCCGCCTTCAAGTCTCTGCAGCCGATAATAAGAAGAGAGAGAATAGAAAGACTGAGGAGATATGCAGGTACAGAAAGAGAAAAGAAAGGTAGAAGAAGAAGAAGAAGAGGGTAGTGCGTGTCCAGCCTGCACACTCCAGCGCAGAACTTCAAGTCACGGTCAACCTTTTAGGCCCATGGTTACGAATTGGAGTCCGGGGGGTCACCTTGGGAGACCCCTGTGTCTGCCAAAGTGTCTTTCTCCAGTGCCAGGATTTTGGCGACCAGGGGATGCATGGGGGGGTCCACCACCCCCTCCTCTACCGATGACGAACGTCCATCTTCATTGCTCGTACCCTGTTCATCATCGTTATCCATCTGAGGCCGTCCGAGGGAACGGAGTATGCGAACACGTGCCGACAGTCAGGAGTCCAGCAACCCACCTGTTCGTTGTTGACGTCTACCCATGTCCTTCGGGGCATACGGGGTTGCCTCCAATATACAACCCTTTCGCTGCTGCCGGGGTCTCAGCGGGCGTTTTGAGTCCATGGGCCAGCCCCCGGCCCGTCCCCTCCATAGGTGCCGCTCTACGTGTCTGAGTCTCTGATCGTCCCAGGATGGGGAGCTCGTCCAGCCATTCCCACGCCTCCTCCGGTGCCTGGAAGAAGTAGGATTTGCCTGGGAACAGGACTTTCAGCTTAGCAGGGAACAGCAACATATATTGTATCTTACGCTCTCTCAATTTGGCTTTCACGGAGTCGAAAGTGCATCTCTGTCTCTGCACTTCCCTACTATAGTCCGGGAAAATCATTATGCAGGTGTTTTCATGACGTACTTCCCACAGTTTCCTGTCCAGGAAATTCAGGAAGCGCGCTATCACAGGCCGTGGTTGTGCTCCCACAGGGGGTCGGGCCATCAGCGCCCTGGGCGCCCTTTCAATTACGAAGCAGGAGGTGAACTTGTCCCTCGGAAAAGTGTTCCGTAGCCATGAATGTAGAAATTCCGGCATGTTTGTTCCCTCAATTCCTTCGCGAAAACCCACAAAGCGGTGGTTATTGCGTCGCGCCCTGTTTTCCGCATCGTCCACCCTCCACAGCAGGTCTGTATGCGCGCACTGGAGTTCCTTCATGCCCTTGTGGACGTCCTGCACCGAGTCTTGTCTCCGTCTCCTTAACTCTTTCAGCAAGATTTCTGTGATCCTGGTGCAGTAACGTCACCTCCGTTCCCACTGCGCCAATCTGGCCCTCCAAGGCCATCCTGGATGCCTGTATCGCTTGGAGGAGTTTGTCCGTGTCCGATCGCGTGCCTGGATGCTCCTTGCATGGCAGCACGATAACCTTTGCAAATTGGTCCATCTTGCCCTGTCGGGGCGGTCACGGTTCCCTGTCCCTTCCCATGGCAGATCACGGATCCGGGCCAAGTCAGGCGTATCATTCCCCTGAACCGCAGTCTCGGTCCCAGCAGGGGGTGGGGAGGGGGGGGACCACCAGACCACCGTTCCTGCCCATCTCACCACTCACCCGCCACCTGCCGCCACACCAACGAGAAGGAGAAGGTGGGTGTTACGCCGAGGCAATTATTTGGATCCCGATGCCCCCACCAGCCTCCAGGGCCCACCTCCCTAGTGGTCCGGTCAGTGTTCGCCAGCCTCTGACCATCCACACCGGCTTGGGCCTCCAATCCCACCTCCGCTCCGGGGTACTCACTGTGGGTGGGGGGCCCACTCCAGTCTGGTTCTCCCATAACCCCTCACCACAAGGCCCAGTTCTCCAAGGCCACTCGCTGCTGTTCCTCAATACCCCTCATGCGGGGTAGGGAGGGGGGAAGTGCTCCACATGGTCCCACATCCAGGCCTTCCTTCCCTTCTCTCATACATCACCTCACCACTCCGTCACCTCAGAGGCTGACAGCAAGGGGGGGGGCCGAAGGCCAAATTGCCACCGCACAGTTCTTTCCACCGCCTCTGGCACCCGCAACCCCAGCTCCTCACCTCCGGCTCTTGCTCGGGGCCACGTCACTGCCCACACACTCATAGTACAGGCCTCCGCTCTAGCGCCATCAGTACCGCCGGGCAGTCCCGCCCTGGTCTGGGCCCGCTCTCACTCGGCGCCACTGCGTGCCATGGGCTGCCTCAGGCCCAGGCACTCATCATGGCGCCGGGGCCCCGCATCCTGCTCCTTCTCCCGCCAAGTCGCTCAGCTCTCTCAACGGCCCGTAGGCCAACCTCCACTTCAGGGCCTCACCGGTACCTCTGCGGCACTTCGTCTCTGAGGGGAAGGGGACACACACCCGGCCCCTCGCCTCTCCCGGTAGCCCATGCAAGCCCGGAGAGACAGCGTCGCACCGCACCTGGTGTGGAAGTTGGGAGTAGGTGGTCCTATGCCTCGCGCCACAGTCCCGGCATCTCGTGGGCCCACACTCCGGTGTCCCAGCGCTCAAGCCTGTTCTTCACCTCCCAGCGCCATCTTAGTCTCCGTCTCCCAGCAGAGGAGTCAATCAATCAATCAAAGACATTTATAGAGCGCACTACATACCCGTAGGGTCTCAAGGCGCTGGGGGAGGGGGGTGCCGCTACTGCTCGAACAGCCAGGTCTTCTTCTTCCTGAAGGAGAGGTGGTCTTGGGTCAGGCGCAGGTCGGTCGGGAGGGAGTTCCAGGTCTTGGCGGCCAGGTAGGAGAAGGACCTTCCTCCTGTAGTCGCTCTTCGGATGCGGGGGACGGCGGCGAGGGCGTGGTTGGCTGATCGGAGGTGGCGTTTGGGAGCGTAGAAGTTGATTCGGCTGTTGAGGTAGCTCGGGCCTTGGTCGTGTAGGGCTTTGTGTGCGTGGGTGAGGAGGCGGAAGGTGATTCTTTTGTTGACGGGGAGCCAGTGTAGGTCTCTCAGATGTCCGGAGATGTGGCTGGTTCGTGGGATGTTGAGGATGAGCCTGGCTGAGGCGTTCTGGATCCGCTGGAGTCTCTTCTGGAGCTTGGCGGTGGTACCGGCGTAGAGGGCGTTGCCGTAGTCCAGTCGGCTAGTGACGAGGGCCTGGGTGACGGTCTTCCTGGTCTCGGTGGGGATCCACCAGAAGATCTTCCATAGCATGCGTAGGATGTTGAAGCACGCCGAGGAGACGTTGTTGACTTGTCTGGTCATGGAGAGGGAGGAGTCCAGGATGAAGCCCAGGTTGCGTGCATGATCTGTCGGTTTGGGTGCGGTGCCCAGGGCGGGAGGCCACCAGGAGTCGTCCCAGGCGGAGGGTGAAGAGCCCAGGATGAGGACCTCCGTCTTGTCTGAGTTCAGTTTCAGGCGGCTGGTCGTCATCCACTCGGCTACCTCTTTCATCCCTTCGTGCAGGTTGGCTCTGGCGGCGGCGGGGTCGTTGGTCAGGGAGAGGATCAGCTGGGTGTCGTCGGCGTAGGAGATTATGCTGAGGTTGTGTTGGCGTGCGATGGCCGCGAGGGGGCTCATGTAGACGTTGAACAGGGTGGGGCTCAGCGAGGATCCTTGAGGGACGCCGCAGATGACTTCGGTGGCCTCTGACTTGTACGGTGGTAGGCGGACTCTCTGTATTCTTCCGTCGAGGAAGGAGATGATCCATTCCAGAGCCTTGTCCTGGATTCCGACGTTGCTGAGGCGCTGTACTAGGGTGCGGTGGCAGACAGTGTCGAATGCCGCGGAGAGGTCTAGGAGGATGAGGGCCGCTGTTTCTCCGTTGTCCATCAGGGCTCGGATATCGTCGGTGGCGGCGATGAGGGCGGTCTCGGTGCTGTGGTTGGCTCGGAAGCCAGACTGTGAGGGGTCGAGGGATCCATTCGTCTCGAGGAAAGCGGCCAGCTGCTTGTTGACGGTCTTCTCGATGACTTTGACTGGAAACGGGAGGAGCGAGATGGGGCGGTAATTCTTGAGTTCGGTGGGGTCCGCTGTGGGTTTCTTGAGTAGAGCGCTGAGTTCGGCGTGCTTCCAGCTCTCAGGGAAGGTGGCGGTGTCGAAGGATGTGTTGATGATGTCTCGCAGGTGGGGTGCGATGACAGCGTCGGCCTTGTTGAAGACGTGGTGAGGGCAGGGGTCGGTCGGCGATCCGGAGTGGATGGAGTTCATCGTGCGGATGGTGTCTTCGGTGCTGATCGGGGTCCAGGCGTGGAGGGTGGTGGTGGGGGGTGGTTGTTCGGTCGTGGTGTGCGTTGGTTGGTTGTTGAAGCTGTTGTGTATGTCCGCGATCTTGTTGTGGAAGTATGAGGCGAGGGAGTTGCAGAGGTCTTGCGATGGGGTGATGTCGTTGTTTCCTGCGCTGGGGTTGGATAGCTCTTTCACGATGTTGAAGAGTTCCTTGTAGTTGTGTGCGTTGTTGTCCAGCCGGTCCTTGAATGCAGTTTTCTTGGCGGCGCGGATCAGCTGGTGGTGCTTCCGGGTGGCAAGCTTGAAGGTGGTCCTGTTGTCCGGTGTAGGTTCCCTTCTCCAGACTTTCTCGAGGGCTCAGCAGTTCTTCTTGGAGCTCTTGAGTTCGTCGGTGAACCATGGGGCTTTCTTGCTGCCGGGTCTGCTGGGCGGGGTCCTCAGCGGGGTGAGCTCGTCCGCGCAGTTGCTGATCCACTTCGTGAGGTTGTCGGCGGCCTGGCTGGGGTTCGCTGAGCTGGCAGGAGGGTGCTGGCTCAGGGAGGTGGCGAGCTGGTCGGCTGTGATCTTGTTCCAGCTTCTGCGGGCAGCCTGTTGCTGGTGGTGGTGGGTCGTCGTTCTTTTGAAGGTGAAGTGGACGCAGCTGTGGTCCGTCCATTGAAGCTCTGTGGTGTGGCTGAAGTCGATGTCTGTGCTGGATGAGAAGACGGCGTCGAGTGTGTGTCCGGCGAGGTGGGTGGGGGTGGACACC
Organism: Lissotriton vulgaris; assembly: GCF_964263255.1. Classification (NCBI taxonomy): domain Eukaryota; kingdom Metazoa; phylum Chordata; class Amphibia; order Caudata; family Salamandridae; genus Lissotriton; species Lissotriton vulgaris. The sequence continues at coordinate 259,350,907 of NC_141695.1, forward strand.
AGCTGCTTGAGTCCAAGATTGGCGAGGTTGTCGAGCAGGGTGCTGGTGTTGCGGTCGTTGTTGTTTTCCAGGTGGAAGTTGAGGTCCCCCAGGAGGATGTAGTCAGCGGAGGGGAGGGCATGCGGGCTGACGAAGTCGGCGATGTCCTCGCTGAATTGGGTGCGTGGTCCCGGAGGTCGGTAAATCAGGGTGCCTCTGAGGGTGGTCTTCGGGTCGGTGTGGATCTGGAAATGCAGGTGTTCGGCGGTGGTCAGGGTGTTGTCGGTGCTGGTCGTGAGACGGATGGTGTTCCTGTGGATGATGGCGATGCCTCCTCCCATCTGGTTGGCGGTGCGATCCCTCCGGGTGATCTTGTAGCCCTCTGGGATGGCGATGGCGATGTCGGGAGCTGAAGAGGCGTTCATCCAGGTCTCCGTGAGGAAGGCAACGTCAGGGGCTGTGGCGTCTAGGAGGTTCCAGAGTTCGATGGCGTGTCTGTGGACGGAGCGGGTGTTGAGCAGGATGCACTTGAGGTGGGTGCTGCTGGTGTTCGGCTTGGCGGGTGCTGGTGCGGGGCGGGTCCGGATGCAGGTGAACTTGCAGGCGTGGCAGCTGAAGGGTCCGTGGGTGCGTCGTGGTGTGGCTCGGTAGCATCCTGGGAATCGGCCGGTGTTGAGTGCGTTGAGGGTGGCGGCGGTGTACGTCAGGCGGGTCGGTCGGGGTCCTCGTGGGACAGGGGTCCTGGCACTGGGCGCGGTCCAGGCGCGGACGGGCGTAGACGGGCTTACCTTTGGCGCGCCTTCGGCGCACAATCGGCGCGCCCGCTGCGCGTGACCGCTGCGCGTTCGCACGGTCGCCATATATGGCGAAGTGCGCGGGGGGGCGGAGCAGCTGGGAGGCGGGAGCGGGGAGGGTACAGAAGGCAAAAAGGGGCGGGGCTAATGGCGGAGGCGGGAAGCGGGGAGGGGGGACGAGCGGCGGCAAAAAGGAAGGAAAATACAGTAACAGTACGAGCGGCGGCAAAAAGGAAGGAAAATACAGTAACAGTACGAGCGGCGGCAAAAAGGAAGGAAAATACAGTAATACAGGCAATCTAAACTGACAAAATGACAAAAACTCTCTCAAAGCAGCAAGACAGTAGGGGCAGGTCAGCCGGGCACAGACCACGCCGCTCAGGGGCAGGGGGCGTGGTCTCGCGGCGTGAACTAGGCAGTCAGGCAAGGGAAGGCACACGCAGCAGCTGGTGGCCATGCGGCGCGGGGGTGTCCTAGAGCTAGGTCACACTCACCTGCGCCGCACGGTCGCCATATATGGCCAAGTGCGCGGGGGGGCGGAGCAGCTGGGAGGCGGGAGCGGGGAGGGTACAGAAGGCAAAAAGGGGCGGGGCTAACGGCGGAGGCAGGAAGCGGGGAGGGGGGACGAGCGGCGGCAAAAAGGAAGGAAAATACAGTAACAGTACGAGCGGCGGCAAAAAGGAAGGAAAATACAGTAACAGTACGAGCGGCGGCAAAAAGGAAGGAAAATACAGTAATACAGGCAATCTAAACTGACAAAATGACAAAAACTCTCTCAAAGCAGCAAGACAGTAGGGGCAGGTCAGCCGGGCACAGACCACGCCGCTCAGGGGCAGGGGGCGTGGTCTCGCGGCGTGAACTAGGCAGTCAGGCAAGGGAAGGCACACGCAGCAGCTGGTGGCCGTGCGGCGCGGGGGTGTCCTAGAGCTAGGTCACACTCACCTGCGCCGCACGGTCGCCATATATGGCCAAGTGCGCGGGGGGGCGGAGCAGCTGGGAGGCGGGAGCGGGGAGGGTACAGAAGGCAAAAAGGGGCGGGGCTAACGGCGGAGGCGGGAAGCGGGGAGGGGGGACGAGCGGCGGCAAAAAGGAAGGAAAATACAGTAACAGTACGAGCGGCGGCAAAAGGAAGGAAAATACAGTAACAGTACGAGCGGCGGCAAAAAGGAAGGAAAATACAGTAATACAGGCAATCTAAACTGACAAAATGACAAAAACTCTCTCAAAGCAGCAAGACAGTAGGGGCAGGTCAGCCGGGCACAGACCACGCCGCTCAGGGGCAGGGGGCGTGGTCTCGCGGCGTGAAGCCGCGCCACTGTTTCCAGGGCGCACAGGTCGATGCACAGCCTCCCAGATCGTGCGGTAAGTTTCATGCAAGCATTATCTAGGGTTTATGGTGGTCTCCGGGCCTTTGGGTCGCCGGATTCAGTGTTGGATGTTGCTTTCTGCCGGAGCTCGGCGAAAGCACTTCTTACACTGCCCTGCTGCTGGCCACGACCCTCAGACGCCACAAGGTTGAGCGTGTCTCTGAGTATGAGGCAATCCATTCAAGAGGATTTTCACACATCACAAGAGGATGGAGTTTGTAGTATCATCTGGGGGCTCACAGTGACAAATGCTGCTAAATCCAGAAGGCGTAGGGCAGCCATGGCAATCATGTCTATTGTGGTTTTTAGGTAATCCATTATGGTTATGAGGCCCGACTGAGCATCTAACTAATCTGAATTTACATTGTTGACCTGACAGCAAGTTATTTTTCTTCATAATATTGGAAAATTGAGTAAAACATCTCTTTCAAACACGTTATTCAGCAGTGGGTCATTATATTTTAGCCTGTAGTTTGGATTGGACGGGTTGAGGTTCCTCAACTTGGTGGTCTACTTGCAGTGAACAGGTCGTGCAAAGGATATATTTGAAGAGTTTTTGGGGGGGATGAGCCTGAAGTGATCCTGATGGTCTAATTGCACTGATAGTTTAGTAGAATTCCTTTTTAGAGTGGGTGTTGAAGATGATGAGAGATGGAAGACTGTTGGTGTCCTTCATAGCAGTGGTTGTGCCAAGCATAAGAGGAATGTTATTTGTTTTATCCTTAGGGTAGTTTTCTATTGTTTCAATTATGGACATTTTATTGCAGAGGCTTGAGACCATGGGGTCTCTGTGATCGGTATTCTAGATTGCAGAATTAAAGGAACAGCCACATGGGTTATCAAGCATATTTACTGAACACATGATTTGATTAGACTACAATCCTGTTATTAGTAACCACTAGTCTGACATATCTTGATTTGACTGATACATTTGTAAAGCCCAACTATCACTCCAAAAGGAGCATCCTGGCAATGTGCGGACATAAGCAAAGAGAATCAGACAGGTATATGATGTATCTCAATTTATACAAGTGAGGAACAGAATGTATTGGTGGACCCAAAGATCCAAGTCTTCAAGGCTTTCCTAAATTGGGTTTCTGATTCCATCAGCGGCAACTGTGTAGGCATGAGGTTCCATGCTCTGGTTCCCAGGACTTCCAAGGATTTGTCCTCCATTGGTTTTGTACCTAAAGCAGGTTTGCTGAGGAGGATCCAAGTGTCCCTATCAATGATATACAGAGTGAACCTAACCGCTAAGTATTTTGATCCTGATTTTCTAAAGGCTCTACAAGTGATTAACAGAAGCTTAAGTAGAATTCTTTTTTTAAGCAGCCAATGAAGGGTTTTAAGGGCTGCTGAGACAGAAGAGGGGTGGGGCAGTTTCAACATCAGGCAGGCCGTTGCATGTTCTCCTATCTGTAACATTTTCAGAATCCGTAGTTTTTTTAGTACTTGTTTGTTAACCCATTATAACATGCTATTATAGTAGTCTCATCTAGACAGGATAGGTGCTACTTTCGCTGTCGTCCTTGTAGAGTAGGGAATGAGATCAGAAAACGATTTAAGAGTTTTGATAAGGTTAAAGCACATCCCAGCCACTGCGAGGGCTTATGGCCGAAATGACCCTAAGATTTTAACTGCTTCTACTGCATTGGGTGGAGCAGGCATGTCTTCTGCCCACCATTGGACTGGATTGAAGGGATTATCCTAGCCTATTGGCATTATCTCATTCTTATCAATATTGCATTTGAGATGTTTGAGTCTCATTCAATGGATGCCCTCTATTAGACATTGCTTGAAGTTAAGCTCTGCTTCATTAGAGTCTTTGACTGAGACCATGTTTAGTTGTGTGCCTTCCGCATAGGAAGTTGTTTGGTATGTTATGTTAACATTTGATAAAGCGCAAACAGCTGCCCCAGCAAAGAGGCGTCCCGGCGCTAAGGAACCACAGGAGATGTACTAAGAAAAAGAAGAAAGACAGACGGGGAGTCCTAAGGAGAGGGGAACAGATGGGTCTTGATAGCTTTACGAAAAGCAGACAGATTTTCCAAAGAGCGAATGTTCAGTGGCAAGGAGTTCCAGAGCTTGGCTCCCAAAACCCTAAAGGAGCGGCCACCGGTTCGGCAAAGCTTTGTACGGGGTACAGTCAAAAGGTGCTGGCCTGAGGAGCGCAAATTGCGATTTGGCACGTAATGTGTTAAAAGCGGGCGCAAAAGTTCTGGACAGCCAGATTTGAGGATCTTAAATGCCATGATGTGGGTTTTGAACTGGATACGAGATTCGATGGGCAGCCAATGCAGATTTCGAATGGTAGCTCGGACCGAGCATCTGCGCCGCAGAGTTCTGCAAGCGTTGCAATCGTGCTATCTCCACTTTGTTGGCGCCCAGAAGTAAGACGTTGGCATAGTCTAAACGGGAGAGAATTGTGGATTGAACAATAAGTTGGCGGACTTTAGTGTAAAAAAAAACGAGTATCGGGTTGAGGCTTCTCAGCAGGCCCACACAAGTAGCTGCCACTTTTTTTGTGTGGGTCTGAAAGCTAAGCGAGGAGTCCATCCAGACGCCCAGATTTTTGACCAAGGATTTAGGTGGTGGAATGGTGCCCAGCGACGAGGGCCACCAGTGTTCGTTCCAATAGCTCGGGTTCTTCCCGAGGAGCAGCACCTCTGTCTTGCCTGCATTAAGCTGCAGGCAGTTGTCCGTCATCCACTGGGCTACTGCCGCCAGGCCATCCCTGAATCTCGAGGCCGAGGTGGAGGGGCCTTCAGTGAGAGTGATGACCAGCTGCGTGTCATCTGCGTATGACACCAGCGTTAGGTCCCACTCTTTAGCCACTGCCGCAAGTGGCTGCACATATAGATTAAAGAGGGATGGGCTAAGTGCAGAGCCCTGCGGGACTCCCTGGCCAATGGAATGGGACTGGGAGACAAACGGGGGAGCTGACACCCGGAAGGATCTGTCCTTCAGGAATGAGCGGAACCATTCCAGGGCAAGACCGGTAATCCCTACTGTCGCCAGACGATTTAACAGAATGTTATGAGAAACCGTGTCAAAGGCTGCGCTGAGGTCTAATAAAATCAGCACAGCACTCTGACCGGCATCGAGGATTGTCCGGAGATGTTCAGTCGTGGACAGGAGGGCAGATTCAGTACTGTGGCCCGGCCTGAACCCGTTTTGAGATGGGTCCAAGATGTTATTATGGTCCATGTGTTGGGAGAGGACGTTGTTTACATGAGCCTCCGCAAGTTTAGACAGCCATGGGAGCAGCGAGATGGGTCTGAAGTTTTCCAGTTTGGAAGGGTCTAAAGTGGGCTTTTTAATAATGGGGGAGACCCATGCTTGTTTCCAAGCAGTCGGGACACAAGCCGAAGAAAAGGAAAGGTTGAGTATAGAGGCCAGGGAAGGTAGAAAAAATTCTAAAGATTGGATAAATTGATCCGGCCTCATCTGGTCTGCTGGGGAGCCAGACTTGACTTTCCTGCAGAGTTTAGTTAGATCCACATATGAGATTTCTGGTATAAGCATCAGCGTGGTGCCATCAGTAGTAGAGTTAGTGGAGTTAGGCAGGTCAGGAGAGTGCTGTGGGAATGATATGTAGATTTTTTGCACTTTTTCTACGAAGAAAATGGCAAGGTCCTCACACTGCTGCGCGGAGGTAATACTGGAGGCGGGGGTTCTGCTACTCTGCAGTTCTTGCACCAATTTAAAAATAACTTTGGTGGGATTAGGGCTAGAGTTGATTTCTTCTGCGTAGAAGAAGGCGCGTGTGGAGCAAATAGTTTTATGATAGAGTTTTTGTTTTGCTAGATAAGATGCTTTATCCCTATCATTGTAATCCCTTCTCCAGATTCTTTCTGCTTTTTTGCATTCTTTTCGCATGGATTTTAAAGTATCATTATACCATGGGTTGGAGGGGGAGCCTCGCCCCTTAGTCCATTTGGCTGGGATGAGGGCATCTAGTCCTCTGGTAACCCAGTCATGGAAGGCAGCGTATGTCATATCGATATCCATATTTGCCTCATACTGGAATTCTCCTAGAGTGGAGTGGAGGTCGTTGGTTAGAAGTTTATGCCAGGGCCTCTTTAGGCGTCGAGTTGGCTCGTCTTTGTTGAATGTTTCCCTAACCATCACGGTGATTTTGATTAGATAGTGGTCTGTCAGTTTCAATGTTAAATGAGGATATTAACAAGATTAAAGGGGTCATGTCGATGTTAAACAAAAGAGGCCTTAAAAAGAACCCTGTGGGATGCCTGAAGTGATGGGGCTTTCAGATGAAAGAAATTATCCTAGGGCAACTGTTTGTCTGCGATTGGTAAGAAAAGATTTTATACAGGCTAAGATATGGGATCGTTTCTTATTCGGGATGAAAGAATTTCATGGGAAATGGTATCAAATGCATCCAACAAATCTAATAAGATCAGCACCACATGTTTTCCTTTATCTAAGGTTAGTATCAATGTATTCACCATTTCTGATAGTGCAAATTCAGTTGAATGCTTAGGATGGAAACCAGATTGGCGGAGGTGCCCCACAGTAAGATATCCATAAATACCTGACAAACTAATTTTTGGTAGACCATGGAAATTGCACAGCAAAGAAGAGCACTAAATGTGTGTCCCTATTGTCAAAAATCCTGATCAGGTTGTGTCCCAAGGATAAGCAACTCTCTGATACATGAAAAATGCTGAACAATATTCTTCATTATCTGTGGGAGAAAAAGTAATATCCTCCTTTTCAAGAAGCCCCTCTCTGGTAGGTCTACAAATTTGACCCCGTAGACTGCCATTCAATCTTTCTTTATATAGAAAGGCACACCCTCTAACCTAACTCTACATTTGCAACCGTTCTTCTTGCAAATTAGGTCATTCATTTTTCCTGAGTTTCTGTACAAGTTTTGAATGTGGGTTGCTATGACTGTTCTACACAAAAAGAAGGGTTGTGGGGCTAAACCCCCTACTCCAGACCCCCTGTCCACTGAACGCACTCCTTTGCAAGTCGTGGTAGACCCAGTACATGCTGCTTTGACTCGGTAAGGAGAGACCAGATTTTTCCAAATAGTCTTTGGCAGTTCTCTTCTACCATCCTGCTGACCAACAGCATCTTCACGGGCCTCTCATCTGGGCAGGAACACTTCCTAAGCAAAGCCATGATGGACACTGCACATACATTGCTATACAGTACCTATTATCACAACCTCAACAGACTACCCTTGCTAAATTATTGCTATTACCTGTTATAATAACTTATAGTTACAGCCCAAATCACTCCTATGCAAAGCCACTGTATGCTCTACTATAAGGTCTGTTTGCATTCACTTCCTAAATCAGACAAGGCACCGAAGCATTACTCTTTGGGGCATGCTTGCCTCTCCTTTGTTGGTTTGTACTTATGTGGGAGGTGATCTCATGAGCAAAAAAATGTTGTGTGTATTGTGTCTGTCATTTGAAAGAGACATTGCTCGGCTTTCTACAAATCCACTCTTTACAACCCTGGTTGCCTCATATATCAAGGGGAAACCCCAACCATACTTTAATTACTCCCTTCAGCCACAGACTTACAACAAAATTATTTATATGAGGCTGTTAGCCCTTCCAATTTATGACTTTAATCCGCTTTGGGCTCGGAGGAATGGACATCTAACGTGTAGGCTTTGTAATTACCCAGATGAGTCCTGGTTACACCTGCTATGCTGTTGTCCCCACCTTGCTAACGACCTTCGTCGACTATTGTTCCCAGTATATCGGGATAAGCTACTGAGGCATTGCAGGGAAGCATCTGATTTGTGTTTCAGCAACAATTCCGCTCAAGCTCTAGCAAGGGCTGGGAAGTTTATTAAAATTATTTTATCCACACAGCACACAGCCAGCAATAAGAAATAGTCAAAGAACATGAGACGGGGGTCTGGGGGTCGAACCGGATCACCTTGCAGGGTCTAACAATGGACCTACGAGAGCTATTGAAGCAATCTCATGTTACTCCATATATTGCCATTGTACTAATGGACTTTGCTGAAAGCTTGGTATTGGCAACTGTAATAAACCTTGGGACATTCTGATATTGCCTTTTGCACTCCACACTTTCCTTCTGGCTCTAAATTGCCAATTCAGACATTCTTGCCATCAACCAGCAATGCTGCTTGGGAATTGTTATTAATCTTGTACTGCTGGCTTTTATAATTTGCTTTTAAATTTTAATACCTGCTTTAATTATTAATGCGATGTTTGTATGTTACAGTTTTAATTAACTGTATAGTAAAGAAGAAGTGCCTGTCAGTGAGCTACAGATCATAGTCAATTGAAAACGAGTGAAGGACAGACTGCTTCAACATATAAAGCCTTGAGGTCTTTGGTTTATTAAAAGGGTGAAAGTAGGTACTATGGCTTATGCAGGGGATGTGTTTGTGTTGTGCTTGATTGCCAGAAGCTGCTCGCACTGCATCTCTGAGAATATGCACTTATGCATGATGTGACGAAAGGGAGAGTGAGACAGCTGGGTAGATGCATGTTCCTGGTTCAGTAACATAATATCAAGAACACAATTATTGCAATACATAAATATTGTGTCGAAAATATCGATCACATCTGGGCTTCGGACCCAAATTCATACGATGGGTGAAATTGTTGTACACGAAACCACTGGCACAGGTGGTGGCAAACGGGCGCACCTCGGAAACCTTCCCTTTGGGGAAGGGGACAAGGCAGAGATGTCCCTTATCACCAATATTATTTGCAATTGTATTGGAACCACTGGCGGCATGGATTCGGACACTAGACTGGGAGGACCGCATCTCGCTCTATGCCGATGATGTGCTCGTATATCTGGCCTCGCCCTCTCACTCTCTTAACTGACTCCTGGACATATGTGCAGCCTTTGGATGAGTGTCAGGATACACGATTAAGGGCCAGCTGTAGGTAAATTCAAATTTGCGATTCCTTAATAGCAAATTTTACAGATTCGCTATTAAGGACTCGCAAAATTAAATGTAGGTAAGAATCTCTAAAATATTAGCAATTCCTTAATATTCCTTAATAACGAATCACTAATTGAGATTCGTTAATAAGGAATACCTACCAATTCATTCCAATGGGCTAGGAGGCCCATAGGAATGAATAGGAAGATATTCCCTATTTGCGATTTGGTATTAAAGAATCTCAAATAGAGGGAGCTATTTCATGGGTGCCAGTGTGTCAAAAGGAAACCCTGTTGCACCCCTGAAATGTGCATGTGTGCACATGTTACGCACATACATTGCCCCAAGGGCATGGATATGTGCCACATGGCACTTTAAAAAAAGCAAAAATTTGCTTTTTTAAAGGAAATCGCTAATTACCACCAACTTGAAGTTGGTGGTAATTAGCGATTCCTTAAGGCTGAAGTGCACTTTTTTATGCTAATTACTTTGCATTTAAGGAATCGCAATTTCTGATTACTTAAATGCAAGAGCAAAATAAGGAATCGCAATTCTGGGATTCCTTATTTTGCAACTAGGTTTAAAGTCACCTACATTGCTCCCAGCCAAATGCCAACCTGTAATGCAGAAATTCTGCGAATTTCTGCGTCACTGCTCGGTATTTCGCCACCTACATCTGGCCCTAACTGGACGAAATTAAAAAAATATATAGTAAGGGTACTCCCAAATTTTCTTTTTAGGTCTAGAGGAGGGAGAATAAACAACAAATGCGAACACAGAACCTCTAAACTGACCTATAAATCCTTCATAGTAGAATAAATCTGAACCTTGCACAGAGATGCAACAATAGTAGAAGATATTCACATAGACATAGTACTCTTTAGTTGATCATTTATTTTCATTTTCATAATTTAAGATTGAAAAAGAAATTTTTTAGCATTTTTTAGTATTTTTTAACACAGAACAAAAATGTGAGACAGTACTAGAAAATCAATGTTTTGCAGTAGAAGACTTATTTTGAACCCCACATAAAAGCTGAACAGTGCTGTCAATCTCTCTGTCACTCAATCTACCTCATTCATACAAATTACACACATACTCATACCAATGACGAAATGCACTAAAGTACAACAAAAGACGTTAATACATCTGAGTATCCCACATGCTCTATTGTAATTGGATTTCCATATTTTTCTCCACTTGATGAGTTCAATATCTCGGTTACTTCCTCATTAAGTTCTTATTCCTTCTATATTTCTTTGTGCGAGGGTCTCAGATGTATAGGGCCTATGTACGTTTCGGTGAATCATTTAGTTTACATCACCTTCATCAGGGCCAGACAGATACATAGACATACATATATTAAAATGAGGGGGTTCGTCACATCTGAAATATAATATACTGCATATTAGTTTGACAGTATAACGTTGCATCCTGTTTCCAAAAGCCAGTTTATGTGTTTCTATTTATTTTTTAAATAAAGTGCTGTATATGATACTAGGCCCACCTAGTGATGCCTGTTGTTAAAGAATTACTGCAGTGACCAAAGAGGTTAAAGACCCAACAATTCCTAGCTTGTGGCAAAGTTAGAGAGATAGAGTAGGTGAAATATAGAGAGGCAGGTAGTTAGTAAGGAGATTTAAAGATAAATCAGAACAACTAAAAAGCTATCTCCACAGTGAGTCTGAGTTTAGAAAGATGCACTCTTAAAAATAAATAGAAGCACATAAACTGGCTTTTGGAAACAGGATGCAACGTTATACTGTCAAACTAATATGCAGTATATTATATTTCAGGTGTGAAGAACCCCCTCATTTTAATATATGTATGTCTATGTATCTGTATGGCCCTGATGAAGGTGATGTAAACTAAATGGTTCACCGAAATGTACGTAGGCCCTATACATCTGGGACCCTCGCACAAAGAAATATAGAAGTAATAAGAACTTAATGAAGAACAAACATAGAAATTGAACTCATCAATTGGAGAAAAATATGGAAATCCAATTACAATAGAGCATGTGGGATACTCAGATGTATTAACGTCTTTTGTTGTATTTTATTGTATTTCGTCATTGGTATGAGTATGTGTGTAATTTGTATGAATGAGGTAGATTGAGTAACAGAGAGATTGACAGCACTGTTCAGCTTTTATGTGGGGTTCAAAATAAGTCTTCTACTGCAAAACATTGATTTTCTAGTACTGTCTCACATTTTTGTTCTGTGTTAAAAAATACTAAAAAATGCTAAATAATTTCTTTTTCAATCTTAAATTATGAAAATGAAAATAAATGATCAACTAAAGAGTACTATGTCTATGTGAATATCTTCTACTAGTGTTGCATCTCTGTGTAAGGTTCAGATTGATTCTACTATGAAGGATTTATAGGTCAGTTTAGAGGTTCTGTTTTTCGCCTAACTGGACGAAATCACATACTTTCATACTCTCGGGGGTACCCCATGACTGCCCCGCAATTTTGACATACAAATAGCTCAAGACGGGTTCAGATACCTCAGTATTTATATCACGTATCAATGCTCACACTTTATTGCAGAAAATCTAATGAAACCTCTGGTGCGATTCCGCCACTCACCTTATTAGGTAGGGCAGCCCTTTTTAAAATGATGGCGCTCCCAAGATTTCTCTATGTCCTACATAATACGCCTTTCCTGGTCCCATCGACAATTAAACAATGAAGTGAATAAACTATTGTGGGATGGTAAGGCAACTCGTATTGCTATGCATAAGCTGGTCAGAAGCTGGTACGATGGAGGCATATCGCTCCCCTTGATCAAAACATACTACTGGGCATCCCAATTGGCGGTAGTGAATCAATGGCTACACGCCCCTCAGGAGGAACCGGCTTACCGAATGGACAGACATCTCCTGGGTGTAGACGGTAGGATGGAGGAACTATATAATAAAAACAAGACAAAGAATATAACCGAACCGACGGTGCACACACTTAAGATATGGCATGAGGCACAGAGACAGCTGGGATGGGAGGGAGTACTGACGCAGGCGACGCCACTGTGGGACACGAGAAAATTAGGCAAGCTACGCAAAAGCAAGGGCTTTTGGCAATGGGACCTAATAGGTATCTCAAAAATTGGAGACCTATGGAAAAAAGGTGAGGTCATCCCATTTCCACAACTACAACATTCCTATGGCCTGGCACATTTGGAGGCTTATAGATATGTGCAGATTAGACATGCACTCATGAAACTGATCCCCAATTGCACGCAACTATCAGAGTCGTCATCCCTTGAAGATAGACTCCTCACTGATCATATGACGAAAAGAGCCATCTCAATGACTTATAAAAAAATATTCAATAACCAACCTGACCCGACAGTAATCCTGAAAACCAGATGGGAGACAGACCTGGGTGAACTAGAAGAGGCAAAATGGCAGGACGCACTGGCATCCCCTAGAGAGGTAGCGATCTCCTCCAGATTCAAGGTAATACAACTCAAGGTCCTGCACCGCACATATTATACCAGAACACTGCTTTACAAATTGCACAAGACAGACACACCACTTTATCTCCAGCACTGTGGAGAACACTACATTTTGGCATACAATGTGGCAATGCACAGAGATCACTATGTACTGGAAGGCAATCATGCACACAATTTCTCGGGTGATGGGGATATCGATTGACCCGGAACCAAAAATATGCTTACTCAACATCTGGGAGCCAACTGATTTTAATCACGCAGCTCAAACTTGGGTGGCGTTGGGTATGCCATTAGCTAAAAGGAACATAGCACAATTATGGGGTGCCAGGCAGACTCCCACAATGGGTAGATGATGTTGAGACATGGATGAATTAATTGACGGAAAGAGCCATCTCAATGACTTATAACAAAAAAATCAATAACCAACCTGACCCGACAGTAATCCTGAAAGCCAGATAGGAGACAGACCTGGGTGAACTAGAAGAGGCGGAATGGCAGGAAGCACTGGCATCCCCTAGAGAGGTAGCGATCTCCTCCAGATTCAAGGTAATACAACTTAAGGTCCTGCACCGCACATATTATACCAGAACACTGCTTTACAAATTGCACAAGACAGACACACCACTTTCTCTCCAGCACTGTGGAGAACACTGTACATTTTGGCATACAATGTGGCAATGCACAGAGATCACTATGTACTGGAAGGAAATCATGCACACAATTTCTCGGGTGATGGGGATATCGATTGACCCGGAACCAAAAAGATGCTTACTCAACATCTGGGAGCCAACTGATTTTAATCACGCAGCTCAAACTTGGGTGGCGTTGGGTATGCCATTAGCTAAAAGGAACATAGCACAATTATGGGGTGCCAGGCAGACTCCCACAATGGGTAGATGATGTTGAGACATGGATGAATTAATTGACGGAAAAATCAGTATTCATGCATAGGAGATATCCCAAAAAAAATGGACAAAGGGAAAGTGGAATTCCTACCGGGGAAACATTTGCGAACCCCCAGAGGAAGATCCTCTATCAGAAGACACTGACTAGATGAGATGTCAACAGCAGATGTGCATACACTATATGTAACTTGGGACAGAAACAAGAGTGCAAAAGAAAAATCCTGAAATGTAACAGGTCAAATTCTTGTATCTCATAATCTTGTCGTGGTTCGTTACTGTGATATGAACCGCAATGAGCATGTATGGTATGGCTGCATTATTATTTATTGAAAATGTTAATAAAAATATTCAACAACAAAAAAATATCAATCACAAAATTATCCTTTTCCTGTACTACAAAGATAAGTACAAAAATATTGAAAGAACAATATTGTTTCATACTAATATCATCACATAAAATCATTACATTAAATGACAAAAATACATTTACTAAAATATTTAAAAACTTATAAAAAATTATATAAATGTAACCAAATAAACAAATAATAATATTACATATATTTAAACATGAAAAAATAGTGATAGCTGTAAAAAACAGATTTACTATTTCTACTGTAATTTATACAACAATAGGGAAAGCTCTGGACTCCGGAGAGGTAACATTTGTTATTGCCACTCCAGTCTGTGCCACTGTAGGGAAAGCGTTGGACATTGGAGGGGTACAATTTACTATTCTCACTCCAATCTTCTCAACAGTAGGGAAAGCATTGGACTCTAAAGGGGTCAAATATACTATTCCCACTCTAATCTATGCACAAGTAGGGAAAGCCTTGGACACTTGAGGGGTACAATTTACTATTCTCACTCTAGTCAGAGCAAAACCAACAACCAGCACCTAAAATATAACTTTAGAATATATTAATCACACAATTTATATAATTAAATATCAGTTAAATAATTAATATTAATGAAAAAATATTAATCAGTTATAATTCGCTTCCCACCTTTACCACTACAAACCCAACAACCTGCACATTAAATCGCTCTTACAAAATATATTAATTACACAATGTATATAAAAAATAGTTGTTAATTAATTATAATTAAATTCCCAACTTGTACCCCTATAAACCTCACAACCAGCTATGACAGTATAAATTACAATTAACAATTACATTAAAATTAATAACTAAACATTACAAACTATATTTAAAAATATTAACAACAATTATGGAAATAATTTGTAACATATACAATTAAAATACAAACTAAAATACATAAAGATATTAGAAGCAGTAGAATCCAGTCTGGCTTTTACGAGTGGCCGGAAGTCAGAGAGTTGTGCTGGGCGAAAACGCTGCGGAGCCGCAGAGCCCTTCGAGGCTCCCGTGACCGGTAGTCAGGAGTCAGGAATTACGGCAACTGCTCGGAAGCAGCTTGGAAGCAGCCAGCAGAAGAGCCCGCACGGCGGAGCTGGGAGCGGAGAGCACGAGTGCAGTGCGGGGCGAGACAAGAGATCTGGGAGCAGGGAGCCGTGAGCCGCTGGTGTGCCGCTGCAGGAGTGCTCCCACTGCTTCCACCGTGCCTCTACTGTGCCTCTACTGTGCTGTGCCGGGTGCTGCCGGGCCGGGTGCTGCCGTGCTGCCATGCAGCCGCCGGGCAGGGTGTGCCCCAGTGACCAGCGACCAGCGAGCAGCTGCAGAGTGGGACCAGGAGCGACCCAGGAGTGACAGCATAATGGGAGCCCGGCGCCGTGCTGGTGCTGTGCCACGCCGTGCTGCCGCGCTGCCGGGTAGGCTGAGCAGCTGCCAAGTGGGACCCAGGAGCCGCCAACGCCGCCAACACCGCCAACGCCGCCAACGCCGCCAACGCCGCCGCCACAGATGAGACGGAGACGGGAGGCAGCTGTGAGCGGAGGAGGCGCGAGCACATAAGCGCTGCACCGCACTGCTCCCGAGGCACCCGAAGCCCTCCAGGAGCCAGGAGACGGGGGCCATTTCTCCAGAGTGTCCAGAGCTCTGAGCGCCTGAGAGAGCCCGAGAGAGCCCGTGTATCAAGCCCGTGTATCGAGCCCAGGAAAGCCGTGTTGTGCTCACGCGGGTAGGAGCGGCAAGCGCCCTTTGTAAACCTTGGGGTGTGCATCTCAGCCAGGACGAAATCCGCTGCAAACAAACGCGGTAGGCGCCGCTGGGAAAAAACAATACTCCCTGAAAAATTTGTAAAAGCACACCCCAAAGCGGCAGGAGCTGCGGACACCTTTGCACATAGACACGCGTAAGTGAGCTCATCCGCTCATCGTCCATATTTTGTTTAAATTTGTCAAATACCTGCCCCAGCCCACGCCCCTCTCTGCCGAAGACAACCTTTAATAAGGCAGGAGAAGCTGAGAGCCACCGAGGAGGCAGTGGCAGGGGGGGCAGAGAGAAAAGGCCCATAAATGGCCACCAGCAAGCAGCAGGACCTATATTTACCAACTAAGAGACAAGAGACAAAACCCCCCCCTCTCTTCCTCAAACAATCAGATTCCCACATAGGGTTAAAAGGAGCGCAAGGTCCCGACTGTGAAAATGAGATTGGGGAAAATGCGCCAACCCGCGGAAAGTTTAAAAAAAACTAAAAAATCAAGGAAGTCAACAGTGGAAGTTAAATCACCATCGGAAACAGGGACCAAATCTAATCCCAGGGAGAGGTTGGTATCAGCACCAACCCCTGAGCCAACATCACACTCCAGACGGAAAACCGGATTCCTAAAATTCTTCTATTTGAAGGACCCAATGGCGGAGATCTATGCACCAACAGCTTGCAAGCTGCCAAGCCCCATTGCGCCACTGAATGTACCCTCCCCACGGGCCAATAGCATGCAGAACATGATGAGCATCGAACCAGAGTGTCTACCCTTTCCATCGTGTTCGGGTCCCCCTCTCCAAGGCAAACTGGGGTTAGTAACCGCCCAGGTGCATCGTCCCAATACTCCCGGAGCCACAAACGAAACCAAGGGAGGTAGAGCCGTAAAGGACATCACAGACAACCTCCTCGTAAAGGACACCCGGTTGAGTCAGAGCAAAAGTGCGATAATCACGGAGCTCGTCGAAGCCAATGACCACACAAAGGTAATCAAGGGCGCCAAGGAGGGAAACAAAGGCCATAAAAACCTATCAACCTCATCCGGACAAGAAGGGGACCCATGGTTAAAGCCCCTCTTCCTATCAAATGATTCCCAACTTGAGGAACTTACTGAGAGAATTACGAAGTATATCGACTCACAAGGGAGAGCACCACGAACAGAATATGGTTTTGATGACCGACATCTGAGTCCGGGTATGCTGGTCTCAACCCCTCGCTACCCCGAACCAAAAAGAGACCAACAAAAAGTATCCATAAATGACTGTATCATTATGCAGATAAATCAACCTCATCTTAACCATTCTGTACCAATCACAATTTCATCGGGGAGCACGTTGGACTCAGAGCCCAAGGACCTAAGCAAAATCCAAAAAGATGAGCCCTCTACGTCATGGACCCAAACCCTGTTAAGCACTCTAGAGCAAGCAATAAGGGTGCTGAACTACCAATCTAACAAAATGGAAGTCCAGATCGACCTCATCACGTTAGTGGCTGGGCACATTTCGGGAATAAACGGAAAACTGGACTCCTTATCATCCCTCTTAACAACCCAGGGGAAATTGGAGGCTAACACCAGCTTGAGTAAACAACAGTGCAATTGCGGGTGCTGGAGCATAATTGAAAAGCTAGCAAGACTCCCGGCCATCTTGATGGGCATTTTAGGGGAGGTAAAACAATCACGCAGTCACAGCCAGGCGATAGAAACTAAACTGACCCCGGAGAAGCCTCAAATAGTAAAGAGAAAGCATACTAACGGCCCTACAAGAAGTAACCAAAGAATGGATCAAGAACAAACATCAAAGGAAGTTGGTCTAGGAAAAACAGTCTCAGAAACTGAAGAAATACAACTTACCCAACAATCCTTTATTGATGACAAACCAACAAAGAGGCAAAGGAAAAGGGCAAGGAAGGCCAGGCTCAAGTATAAACAACAACTAAACGTAGACCCTGGCAAAATCTTTCCCATATTTAAAACTAGCATCCCTCATGAAAATAAAGCCAAATCACTGAATGGGTCGTCAGTGGGTGAGGAGATTCTTGCAGAGCCATCTGAGAAGTCAAAATCATCGAGCACATCACGGGTCGAAGGCCCCAGATCAGGAGCCAACTTGAGTCCATCCCCATTTATAGGTGACAACAGTCAAATGGACATAAGATCGGACCAGCAACTAGAAGCGCAAGAGCCTGGATGAGAAAAAACGAGGCCCACGCAAGCGCTCGAAAATGGAGGATGTGAGCAAAATGAACCGACATTAGCCCTGGCAAAAAACAGTATGGGCACAAAAGGCATTCGCAGAGAGGGTTCCAACCACAGTACAAAAATCATTACTGAGCAACAAACACCCACAACATTTGAAAGAAACGCATACGAAAATCAGGGACCAGTAGCAGCACCAGAAATAAAATCTGTGCCAACCCCCGTGCGAATTACAGTTTTTGAAAAGGACCGTAAATGTTCGCTAATGCCAAGGGAGTTAAGTAAGGCACCAATCAAGTTAACCAACACAGGCCCAACACAGAAAAAAGTAAACACAATTGAGGGAGTACAGAAAGAGCAAGCACAACAATCGACCCACTCCTTTCGCGAAAGTATTCAACTTCACAACCCGTCATCTCGCAAAGCAGGCTCAACACAAAAGGAGCTAAATCAACATCCAGAGCTGTTTGACTTAAAACTAACTTTTATCCACGAATATCCAACCAGGGGGACGCAGGACATTCTTTATCGAGGCAATCTGTTAAAATTATCCAATGAAACCTCAGCTTTACAAGACATCACTTCCCAGGACCTTTACTCCATTGAATTTCAATAAAACGTAAACAATGCGGCCATTGAGGAGACAGTTACAACTTGGGCCTCAAAGGACCTCGTAGAAAAGATATACTCTGCAAGACCTCAGTTTGAATCATGGGGCATTTCCATTACGCGACATAATCGCCCAAGGTACCCCTATCCTTTACAAATTAACACATGTGACCAAAACAAGGGAAAAGGGATCAGAGGTCAACATACCTCTTGTCTACGCGGTGCTCGGGCCGCCTCGCAAGAGCCTTCAAGCGCAAGTCGCATACCACAAACAACCGGTCTCCATCACTCAGACAGAACGGATTGGTCTTGGATACACAATGTCCTGAGTAAAAAAAGCTACCTAACCCAGACCCAATCCTCTCCGGGACCATGTGGAACAAGAAGCTCCCCTAGAATTTAACAAAGAAATCAAATGTTACATTCTGCTCGTGGAACGTGCATGGTTTCCGAGAAATGGCCCATGATCACGAAACGCATGCTTTCTTCCTACGACGAGACATAATCTTGATCCAGGAGTCATGGAAATTACAACCGATTTCAATCCCAGGTTTCAAAGAACACCATATATTTGCAAAAAGCCTTTCAACGCACGGGCATCCCCGCGGTGGTTTATCAACATATGCAACCCATAAATATAATTGGGCATCAGAAGAGCTGGACGTGGGTCTGAATTGGGCCCAAGTGATCAGAATTACCGAAGCCCCGATATCGGGGATTGAACCATGGAAAATTTATATATTTAATGTTTATATCCATCCCGACAGAAAGTCACAAAAAGAAAAATACGTGACTTTGCGATCACTGATCAAGGTAATGCAAAGAACCCACTCGCAATGCCCACTGGTTATCTCCGGGGACTTCAACAACGCCCTTATTGCCCAAAACAAGCCGAAGGCGAATACGACTGCAAATAGTGGCGGAAAAAAGCTAGCATCTAGCCTAAAAGAATATAGACTGTCAATCCTGAATGGCAATACAAAGGGGGACAGGCCGGCAGCCGTCACATATTTGAGCTGCAAGGTCCATTCAACAATTGACTATTCCATAGTAAGTGATGAGTTAATTCCCAGCATTGAATGATTTAGTAGAGAACATCGAGTAGAAAGTAGCCATTTCCCCCAAATAATAAGACTGAATATTGTACCAAGTATGGCGCCAACTACGACCTCCCTTCTCCACCACGCATCAAAGTTTAAGCTAAGAAAATTAAAATGGCATGGTGATAGGTTGGGCAAAATCACGGACTCAGTTAAAGCCCATATGACAATCCTTGGGACTCAAAAAGAGGAGGAGCTAGTATCCAACTGGGAGCAAACGATTCAGGTCCTTCAGCAAAAGTTCCCTGCAAGGCCAGGGAACCAGAATAATTTTAACATCAAGAAGGAGCCTTGGTTCAACATGGACCTAAGAGCAAAAAAAAGAAAAGTCGCCAAGGAAGTCCGAGCTTTTGCAAGACAAAAAACATCGGGGCCAGTGACAAACAAATCTAACCTGAATGGAGCCAGGAGCATCTATAGGAAGGCACTGAGGGTCGCAAAGTATTCGTACAAAGAAACAATCTGGAACAAACTGCTAATTGCGGGTAAACATCCTAACAGCCGGGATTTTTGAGGTATTATAAACAACCTAAATCAAGGAGTAAAACTCCAACAGGAAGCCGGGGTTGGAGCAGAAACTTGGATCAGACGCGTGCAAACCCTATACTGCAACACAGATTTAGACCCCGTAAATGGTTCAGGGGCAACACAGGAAAACACGGAGGAACTAAAAGGAGCCAAGAACAAGGAGAATAGAGCCTCCGAGCGGGAAAAAGTTCAGAAGGGGCCAACAGAGCCAGACGATCTAACCACCAAAAATGAACTGAGGACGACAATATCAAGACTAAAGTCAGAAGGCGCAGAAGGCCCAAATGGGATGCCAAACGCGATCTTTAGGCACGACCCCGACCTGTGGTCAGAGACCCTGACGCCCATGTTCAACCAAATATACAAACACGCCGAGTTACCCCCCTCCTGGAAAGGCAGCATCATCCATCCTATATTTAAGCATGGCGACCATCGTAACCCCACAAACTTCAGACTGATATCGTTAATAGACGTAGAGGCCAAGCTCTACGCCTCCTGCATTCTACGCGAACTACAAGCCTGAATAGCAGAAACAAAGATAATGCCTAAATTTCAAACAGGATTCAGGCAAGGAATGGGAACAATAACAAACTTAACTTGCCTGTCTATCCTAATGGATCTAGTGGTAGCAAAGAGATCCCGCTTGTACGCCTGTTTTATAGACATTAAGTCCGCTTTCGATCGAGTGAATAGAGAGAGCTTGTGGAGGAAACTAAAGAGATGGGGGTTGCCACACCAACTCTTAATAGCCATCAAAGCCCTACATCAGCATACCTGGGAAAGAGTGAAACTGGGAAACGGAGGCAGTACAACCAGGAGCATCCCGACTCACCAAGGCCTAAAACAGGGCTGCGTATTAGCCCCCACCCTCTTCAACCTTTTTCTCTCCGACCTCACAAGCGAGCTGGAATCGGCAGATAGCCACCCATCATCTTTGGCTAACAACCCAATACTCTACCTACAATATGCTGATGATATCGTATTGCTGAGTAAAACGCCAATTGGCCTACAAACAGCTATAAATAATTGAACATCGTACTAAGAACGGGAAAGCCTGGAACTAAATAAAGAAAAAAACCAAAGTGGTCCGTCTAGTAGATCCGCATAAGTTAAAGTATAAATGGATGACCCAAGGGGCAACAGTGACAGAACAAGGGCATTACAAGTATCGGGGAATAACAATAACAAAAGGTGTTAACTACAAAGATCACAAAACAGCATTACGAGCAAAAACACAATCTTTAATCTTTGCGTACCGTTTGTTAAAAGAAAAAATGGATTGTCCTTACTATAACCATCTATTAAAAGTAATGGCAGCGCAGATCATGCCCACCCTATCTTATGGCCTAGTTACGTGGTGTGGCAAGGAGGCCGATCTTTTAAATAAACTACAGATTAAAATTTATAAAGCGGTCTTCAATCTGCCAAAATTCGCCTCAGCTTCACAAGTTAGGCTTGAATTTGGACTGCAAAACCAGAAGTTCCGGAGCATGAACGGCTTCGTGAAACTCTGTTATAAACTTCGATCTGCAGACCCAGACACATTGGACTGGCTGAGCTGGGAGGAAATTAAAAAACGGGCGGAGACCGAAACCCCGAACACCTGGGGAAAATTTCTGAAATCCTGTTTAGAAAAGCTGGAGCTGGAATCAGTCTGGAAATCTGGGACAGATAAAGCAAGTCTAAGCAAACTAGCCAATGCGGCAGTAAAAAGGAAATCCTTTTTGGAGGATAAAGAGACACTGGCAAAACGCCCGCATGGCTGTACCATTATGAACTCCTTCACAACCCCAAATCCACTTGCATACCTATTATCCCACTTCAATGGTCATCTAAAAAAGGCTTTTACAGACTATCGGATGGGGATGCATGTCTCGAAGGACCTACTACCGTCCTGGAAACCCTCCGACCAGAAGGAGCAATGTCGCCTCTGTGGGTATAAAACTGAAACCCTTGCCCACCTTTTTTGTGTATGTCCGGCGCTGATAGGACAGAGATGTCTTTTATTGAAACCCATCTTTAACGAGCTAAACATTCGCTCTTGCAGACATGCAGTCAAAAGCTGGCTCGGAGGCTCCTCCATAACCCTGGCATGCCGCGGAGTCAAATTCCTGGCAGAAGTAAGAAAACGCTTAGGACAAACTGAACAGGGGGAACACCCAGTTGGTGGGCCATTAGAGACACTCTAACTTGAGGATCTTACACGTATTGACCCCAATTTTAATAGATGCCGAGATAATTCTAGTATTTTAATACATTTTGTATTGTTACTTTATCATGCGAATTTTGTAACAATTTTAACTAATTATAAAAAATAAAAACCTTTGACTTTGACATAAAGATATTACTCACCTCAAAAAATTTATATTCTTTAAACAAAATTTCTGCATCACAATATTTATGTCTCACAGTATTAAAAACTCAATACTTGTGTGACTCTATATTTTTGACTTGATATTTTGTCCAATACCCATGCGCCTCCCACGTCTGAGGGAGATTTGGTTCCAGCTCTAGGGTGTGCATTGTCATCAGCTCAGTGGCATCCATATCATCATTGAGAAGCCCAGCCAATTGTCACACATGGGGGAGACAGGTAAACAAAGGCCTTTGGATATTATATTCACATCATCATACTAAAGAGAAAATGCCATGTCCTTGAGCTGGACTAAAAATCCAAAGTGACAACATGCTAACTTGGACCTGTGCCCAGGTGGTCTCCTATCCTGGAACATGGGGTTACAGTGCAAACTGTGCCCATATGTCAGAGTCAAACCCAGTAAGGAGCAATCCATCCTGTTTCAGGTTGACAAATTGTTGGATTGGTGTGTGGTCGATTGTATTCATACAGCTTTATCAGATTGGTAGTGTGACAGGTTGACTTGCATGGGATTAGAAGGTAGTTATTAATGGAACAGCACCTGTAATGAAACTACCAGCTTCTTTATGTCTCTAATTATGTCTAAAAACAATTTTAGCTTCTAAAGCATCTTGATTGTGTTTATGTTCTTACTAAACAGTTTTTGAAGGAAAGTAAACCAGTAGTGCAATGAAAGTGTTGCTCCTTTGTTCAATTACATACATGCAGGCTGTACTTTTGTGCAGCAGCAGTAGTTTGTGCATGTCAGTGCATTCTGATGATGTCATGACTGCATTAGGGGTTTGCTATGTTTACTTCGAGTTAGTCTGTTTAAGCATTGTTTTATATTAGTCTGCTTTTAGCAGTGGGAACAAGGAAGCCTATGCTGGTGTTTGGAGTTACACTCTTGACTTCACTAGTAAAATACATCCTGCATAGGAGGGCTTTGGGCTGTGATGCACAAGTCTAGATGAACAAATGCTGGGTACTTGT
This sequence comes from Lissotriton vulgaris, assembly GCF_964263255.1. Classification (NCBI taxonomy): domain Eukaryota; kingdom Metazoa; phylum Chordata; class Amphibia; order Caudata; family Salamandridae; genus Lissotriton; species Lissotriton vulgaris. Next base: position 259,374,230 of record NC_141695.1, read on the forward strand.
GATCACAGAGCTTCAATGGGAAATATCCATTACAACGCAGTCAGTACATCGCACTGCTTTTACAACGCAACTGTCACAACATAACTGCCTTTACACCGCATGCCATTACAATGCAGGCTATTACAACGCATGTCCCTATAATGCATGCCATTACAATGCATGCCATTACAACGCATGCCATTACAATGCATTATATGGTAAGCAATGGAGACTTTTTTGTTTTAGGGTGGGTATGGGATTTGGGGTAGATGGGTACAGTAACTTTCACTCCCATGCTATCCAACACTTTCCCTACTGTTGCACTCACTGGAGTGGGAATAGTAATTTATATCCATAAACTATCCAACACTTACCATACTGTTTCCCTAAAAGTATTATATGTTGTAATGGTATGCGTTGCAATAGTATGCGTTGTAATGGAATGTGTTGTAATGGTAGTTTTTAAAAATGTGTGTTAATGGCATGCTTTGTGAAATCATGCGATGTAATTGTAGTTGCGTTGTAAAAACTGTGTTGTAAAAGCATGCGTTGTAATTGTTTGCATTGTAACGCCATATATTCAGCACCCATTGCTACCACATTAGGTTTGTGCATTCAGGTCAATTTGTAACATGTGTGAGAGCTTATAGGAAAGTAAAGAGAACTGCCTGTAGCATGTCCATGGCCTTACTGAGAGATGCAGCAGTGAGACGAACCTGCAAGGCAATGGTGTAGAACGGGTGCTATGGGCTGTCATCCAAACCAGGGAAATAGTCTCCAAGTTATATGTGAAATAAACTGCTTTAGTTGGGAGTTTAATGGGACCCACACCCTTCAATCCGGTGCCACCTTATCTTGCAACAATGATAGTGATGCCCCTGCTGTTGGGAAACAAGCCAGGGGACAATCAAAGAAATAACTATTGCAATAAATGTATGGTGTTGGTGCACCCACCTCTGTTCCAAAGGGCATTCTCCATAGAAATGATAGATACGCTTGAATTTAATCTATACAATAAGTCATAGGGGAGAGAAGAAATCACTGCCACTAGCTCCTTTGAGTGGATACTCATTTCCATTACTGAATAAACATGCATATTGTTGGAATTGCCCTTTTTGCAGGGTTATCCCAAAACATTTTGCTTCTTCCGCCTTTGTTTTTCCTGACCTCTGGTTGTTGGGCATTTTATCACTGCTGACCAGTGCTGAAGTGTATATGCTCTCTGTGTAAATTGTTATTGTGACTGGTTATCCATGATTGGCATATTTGTTTTACCAGTAGGTCCGTAGTAAAGTGCACTAAGTGTGCCAGGGCTGGTAATGCAAATGCTTCTAGTAGGCTTGCAGCACTGGTTGTGCCACCCACATAAGTAGCCTTGAAAAGAGGTCTCAGGCCTGCCACTACAGTGAGCAGTTTTTTAACTTCCATGTCGACCTGGCCAGTGTACCCACTTGCCAGGCCTTACCCTTCCCTTTCCTCACACATAGGACACCCCTATGGTAGGCCAAAGGTACCCCCCCCCCCCGACAGGGTGCAGTGTATGTGAGAGGTAGAACATATACTAGTGTGTGTAACATGTCCTGATAGTGAAATACTGCCAAATTCGTTTTTCACTATTGAAAGGCTATCTTCCCTATAGGACAGAATGGGGAATGCTGTGTAACATGTTTACCTGCATATCTTCCCATAGGATTGAGATGGAAGATTGGAGTCTAGTTTCCCTGAACTCAGAATTTGATAACACATCTTTTAGTAAAGATGGTTTTTAAATTCTGTGTTTGAAAATAGCACTTTTAGAAAGTGGCTATTTTCTTGTTCAACCGTTCTGTGTGCCTCTGCCTGTTAAAGGATTGACTGTCTGGCTTGAGAGTAACAGGGGCTGGGCTGGCTCCAGGAGTCTGGGTGAGTCAGCATTAGGCTGAATAGACCTATCTGCATTTGGAGTTGTGGGAAGAGTAGCACCTGGGCCTGAATAGGGCTGTGCTTGCCTCCCAGAATGCTGGCTCCACCTCCTGCAGTGCGTCTGAAGACCCTGACCCACATTCACAAAGGAAGAAGTTGTGCACTGGCAGAGTGCACCCAGAACTGGTTTGAACTGGGTCCAGGACCCCTAACATTTAGATAACAAAGACTTTTGGGGTATAAAAGTAAGGGTTGAAACCCCTGGAAATTAGACAACTTTGTGATCAAGATGAACCTCTGCCAAAGAAGAACAGCTGAAGAGACTGAGGAGAAGTACTGCCCTTGCTGTGTGCCCTGGGGCTGCCCGGGCCGTCATCTGTAAAGGAGCTGTGAGTGATTCCTTTTTCCATCTACTTGGGGACTTAACTTTGCACACGCTGACCACGTAGGTCAGCTACAAATGTGGTGAGCGCAGCACAACCATGAGCGCACCGCATGGCGTGGGAAATCAAACTGCGTTGTGACGTTTGAACTAACCATACGTTAGAAGAAGAACCTAAAAGTTGTTTTTGCACATCATTGTGAAAAGTAGGCCTGAGCGGAAAATTATGTTCTGCTCACGGAATTTGGGTAATTTTGCATTCCGCGGAGAACGCAAAATTGCCCAAAATTCTGCGTTCCACGACTTTGCGAAATGTTTTGCTTGTTCGTGTTCTCAAAGTGCATGTTAGCGAGATATTTTCCCCCGAGCATGCAAACAACGATTGCGAACAGGAAAAAAGCATCGCGAACAAGCAATTCCGCATGTTCGCGGAATTCCTGCGTGTTTGCGGAGATTTTTTACCGTTTTGCAGAGATTTGCATAAGGCAATTATGTAAATTCCGCCCACCCCTAGTGAAAAGTCAATTACTATTATGTTAGATTGTTGTCGTTTTGGTCTTGCCTAAAATTTGATAAAGATAACAACCTGTGTGGGGTCCATTTGTGGTGTTTCACTGTGTTACTGTGGGTGTTGATGCAAATACCTTACACATTGCCTTGGGGATAAGCCTGTCTGCTCGTGCCAAGCTACCAAGGGAGTGAGCAGGGGTTATTTACAGTGTGTTTTTCCCTTACCCTGGCTAGAAGCAAGTGTCCCTATTTGGTCAAAGGTACCTACATCTACCAACTAGAGATTCCCATTTCTCACACATATTCCAGAGCAAAACCACAAAGCTCCCCTTTTCATCACTGAATAAAACAAAAATAACATGCAATTTAAATAAACTAGAGTATTGCCAGTAAATGACGTGTATATTCGTTACACTGACACGTGCCAATTAAATGACATGTATATTGTTTACACTGCAACAACTAACATTTCAGAAGAATCATATTAGTAGAAGAACATGAATTTTTATTACTGCATATCAATTTGAAAATACTTCTAGGCCATCACTGTGCTCAAAGATCGGACATTTCTCTAATGTATATTATTACATGAACTTAACTGCTTTGTTCTAAATTAGATAAATGTCACTTCAAGTGTCACACATAAGCTAACGAAATGTCATACAAAAGCATGCTGAAGATATGGAAATGTTCAATATAGGCAAGCTTGAAAATTGGCAGCTATGCTTGTGATGCTAAATTTTCCTTTCAGCTGGTTGAGCCTGTGCTTACTAGAGCAGGATCTCTACGTATACTATTAATTTCGAACTATAATGGCTCAATTTGACACATCCCCTCAAAAATCCTTGTTCAACTCTTATGCTGATTGAGTCACTGAGAAATCCCCGCTTTTAGATCTGGGGGTCTCTAGTTGGCAGAGGTAGGTACCACTGTCCAAATAGGGACCCTTGCTTCTAGTCAGGGTAAGGAGGAAACACTCTTCAGATAACCCCTGCTCACCCCTTTGGTAGCTTTTCACGAGCAGTCAGGCTTATTGAAGGCAATGTCTAAAGTATTTGCACCAACACTCACAGTAACACAGTGAAAACACCACAAACTGACTCCACAACAGTTTAGAAAAATAAAGGTATTTAATCTAAACTACACAAGACCAAAATGACAAAAATCCAACATACACAGTTCAAGAATATGGTTTCAAAAGAGTTCTTAAGGTTGCATCAAAATAATCCACAGTTACATCACGTTTTAGCCAACGGTACCTTTAGATGCGACAAGTTCCAAGTGAAAGCTGCAGCGTTGAAAATCAAGCTATACATCACTCCTGAGACCCTGGGGAGGCGATTCGACAACCCCGCTGGACGCAGCGGGCGTGTTGCGGTGACTCTGTCCTGTATGGGGAGGGATGCGATACCTTGCGTGGATTCCGGTGCACAGATTTCTGTGGAAGGGCTTGCAAAAGGTACGATGCGACGATCTTCGGGGCGGCGGCGATCTCTGGTGCAGCAACGATGTGCGGCTCAGTATCGATCTTCCTCTTTCACGGCCCCTCGATGCGATGACTCTCACAGCGACGTGATGCGGTCCGCAAGCAAGCGGTGTGACGATCTAACTCAGTGACGACAGGCTCTGCGACGAGACTCGCAGCAATGGTAATCTTCCTGCACCAGTCTGGTGCGTCCCGCAAGCGATGGATGCTACAACTCTGGCAGCTGCATTAGGCGCTGCGACGATCTCGGCCTTCGCGGCGGTGGGAATTTCCTCGCACTGACAGGGATGCGTTCCGCAAGCGAGCGATGCGTTAAACCTAGCAGAAAGTCTTTAAAATCTTGGTTTCCAACTTCCCAACACAGGTACAACTTCCAGAGGCACCACAACTGGCCCAAGCACTCTAGGAAGGACAGCTCTCTCAGTAGAGTTCAGGGAAGCTGGGGTGAAGTTATTTTGTTCCTGGGACTTCTTAACAGGGAGCCAGCTCAACTCAGGCCCTTGGAGATCTCTTCAAGCAAGGGGACACAGCACAAAGCAAAGTCCTTGCCCTCTCCTTGGCAGCAAAGCAACTGCAGGTCAGCCCACACACACACAGTAGGACAGTCCTTCCTCTTCAGTCTTCCAGCTTTCTCCTTGGCAGAGGTTCCTTCTTGATTCCAGAATGATCTAATTTTCTGTAGTCTGGGGTCCTGTACTTATACCCCTAAAAGTCTTTGTTCCCTTTGTGCAGGAGGGCTCTGAGCCCGGTCTGAACCAGTTCTGGGTGTTCCTTGAGCACTTTGTTTTCCTGGCCTCTCCTTTCCTTTCAGAGAGAGGGGCAGGGTCGTCAGTCGCCCAGCAGAAGGTGGAGCCAGCATTAAGGAAGGCAGGAACAGCCCTATTCAGGCCCAGGTGCTACCCCCTCCCACCACTCTAGATGCAGATGGAGCTATTCAACCCAGGGAGGTCCTACTCAGCCTCTGGTAGCCACCCAGGCCCGGTCACTCACAAACCAGACAGTAAATTCACAAACAGGCCAAGGCACACAGAAAGGTCAGACAAGAGAACAGCAACTTCCTAAAAGTGCTGTTCTCAAACACAGAATTTAAAAACCACCTTTCCTAAAAGATGGGTTATTAAATTCTAAGTTCAGGGATACCAGACGTTTATGTCCTATCTTGCTCCTATGGGAAGATATGCAGGTAACCACTGTAGCCAGCATTCCCCATGATAGCCTATGGGCAAGATAGCCTTATAATAGTGAAAAACGAAAATGCCTGTAGTTCACTACCAGAGCATGTCACCTATACTAGTACTTGCTCTACCTTTCACATACACTGCACCCTGCCGAAGGGGGTACCTTGGGCCTTCCATAGGGGTGACCAATGTGTACAGAAAGGGAAGAGTTAGGCCTGGCCAGTGGGGACACTGACAGGGTGGACATGGCAGTTCACAGACTGCACACAGGCACTACGGTGGCAGGCCTGAGATACCATTCTAGGGCTACACATGTGGGTGTCACAATCTGTGCTGCAGGCCCACTAGTAACATTTGGATCACCAGCCCTGGCACACTCAGTGTACTTTACTAGGGACTTCTTGATGAGACAAATATGCAAATCATGGATAACCAATTACAATCACAATGTACACAGGGAGCAGTTGCACTTTGACACTGATCAGCAGTGGCAAAGTGCCCAAAGCATCTAAACCAGCAAAAACGAAATCCAGCACAGCGTCAAAAATACAGGAGGCAGAGGCAAAAAGACAGGGGCAACTATGCCAAAGATGCCAGGTCTAACACCTGCTCACAACTGGTCTTATATCACCCCTCCTACACTGTTAACATGTAACATTACAAGAGCTAAAGCCTGGCATTCACAGATTCTCTGGCATGACAGTGATAAGATATGCCTGTCGGAATAAATCTACTCACACCATCGGCCATGCAGACCTTGCCAAAATAGGTAGATGCCGAGGCAAATTCAGGAAAAAGTTGAAAATCCTCCTGTTTAAAGAATACAACATCATAATGCAGTAACCCCCCACAAACCAGCTACTTATCAACTCACGTGACTGTGTCCTTGCCTGTGACCCTATAAGGAGCTTTGTTGCATTTGGGACTTGTTTGAGCTATACAAATACGACATACATACACACATACAGCTGGTGTCTGACACATTAGATGGATAATGAATCCTTCCAGGTTAGGTGAATCAGCTTTTGGCCAACCACACAGAGGTATCAATCACTGCATTAATGTCATCAACACACAGAGGAAATTCTTCACCCTGAGGGAGGATACGCACATTGAAAAAGAATAATGACACAGATGTTCAGTCTTGCTCTAATTAAGGTCTTCCCTGTCACTTCTGGTGGTGGGCACAATACATCTATTCATTCTACCTTCACAGCCGATGACTACTCTCTCTATACAATCTCATACTTAGTGATGGGCGTATCATTAGCACACATCATCGGTCTCACTGGTACTTCATTCTTTGGACAGGCATACAGTAGCACTCAGTGTGGTCCATGTTTCTTATCATAGTAAAACAGGGTCCCAGCATACAGGACAGTCTACATTCTCTTCTTGAAATTGGGGAAAAACATGTCTTTTCCTCCTTCTTCCCTGGTGCTGGCATCAGGGAATAGAGTCCATCTTTGGATTTGTGATTGAATACTTCCTCTGCATGGGTGTATCACTTCTCCTCGAGTCAAATGTGAACACATTACATGATTAGTAGGATCAGTTTTAATCCTCACTGAGTGGCAATCATTACAGCAATCAGAACTGATGCAATTTTGACATTTTGGGTGGTTCTAATTGAGTCCCAATGCATTTTGTGCAAAGTTCAAATTGCTCTCTTGGCAAACATATCTGTTGTGCTGAGAGTCCTGGTTCCTAGGTCATGGAAGATGTCTTATAATATCACGAGGGATCATGCTTTGTCCTCAGACATTTCTTCAGCCGAACAGGTACATGTGGCGGGGCTCCAGTCTTCTTGTGCGAGAGCTGATCACAGGGTGAGAAGATGGTCATTCCACATATTTATGCTGCTGAGCAGTGGCATACCCCAGGCCACAGTCTTTACCATGATGGTGCATTCTTGCAGGTCGCATGTTCACCTAACCAAACTGGTCTGATCCAGTAAGCTGGCCATAAAGGCAGATTATTTGTTCAAAAGACAGTTTGTTTGACACGGGAAACATCCTTTACAACGCAACTGTTACTCCGCACTACCATTACGACGCAACTTTTACAACGCAAGTCATTACAATGACTTGCGCTGGGGGGCGCTCCAGGATAGGGAATAGGTTAATTTACTATCCAACACCTTCCCTACTATCCACGGGGACTGGAGTTGGAATAGTACATTAAACTATTCACTATCCTGCGCCCCCCAACGCAAGTCGTTGTAACGACTTGCGTTGTAAAAGTTGCGTCGTAATGGCATGCATTGTAACAGCATGCGTTGTAACGACTTACATCCGTGTGACACACATCATCCTAGCTACAATGGGCTGAGCAGGTCCGATGAGAGAAGTGGGCAGCACTGGGATATTCAGTGAATGGGTAGACACTGTTGTAACTGTAAGTGAAGGAAGCTTCACTTACTGGCGTATACCTGCAGCTACAACCTGCTTCCTTAACGCCGCATTGAGGATACACTGGGCATTCAGTCTCATTTCTCTAACCAGCAGCAGGTACTCCTACACACAGTTCTGTTCAGCACCTCTCTCCTTTGACTCAGGCATGCCCTGCCCTCTTCAGTAACAGCCGAAAACTTACCTGGTGCCCTGTTGTTCTTGTTGCTGCTACCGCCAAGAGAGTCATTTGGGCGTCACAAGGTCCAGGTCCCTGCCACGGGAGAGGGCGCTGGCCTGGGACCACAAGCCCCAGCAGCCCCAGTGGCACACACACCGCCCATGCTGAATCGGAGCGCCGGGAAGTGCTCAAGTAGAGCACAGGGCTTCAGCAGTGCGGGAGCTGAAAACGTACCTGGTGCCCCGTTGTTTTTGCTGCCGCCACCGCCAAGAGAGTCATTTTGGCATCACAAGGTCCCGGTCCTGGCCGCGTGAGAGAACGCCGGCCGGGGACCACAAGCCCCATCATCACCAGCGGTGCACACTCCGCCCACGGTGAATCGGAGCGCCGGGAGGCGCTTAAGTAGAGCACAGGGCTCCCACAGAACTGTCTGAACTGGGTCCAGGACCCCTAACACATAGATAACAAATACATTTGGGGTATAAAAGTAAGAGCGTAAACCCCTGGAAATTAGACAACTAAGTGATCAAGAGGAACCTCTGTCAAAGAAGAACAGCTGAAGAGACTGAGGAGAAGTACTGCCCTTGCTGTGTGCTCTGCAGCTGCCCGGGCTGTGATCTGTAAAGGTGCTGTGAGTGCCTGTCACTGCCGCCGGCCCGAGCCTCAACATGCAAAAGGATTTCTGTGAGCTGAGAAGTTGAAGATCTGAGAGTGAGCGCCACCTCCGCTGGCCCGAGAATCTTGCCTGAGTTTGTGCAGAAAAAAGAGGAAGCGCTGTAACCCATATGGCTACAGTGTCGCCTAGCAACAGAGTGCCCCAGCCACAGAGCTGCTGCTGACATCGGAGCTGCCCAGCAGGAGGCCCGACGTGCAGGAGGAGAAGAGCGGAGCTCCCCCCAGGTAAGGCTTGGACTCCAGTTTTGAGCCGCTATGTGCGTCACCTGGGGGCAAGCTGGTAATCGGAGAAGCTGCTCCGGTCCTCCCTGCTTCATCGCGCCTCTGTTCTGAGTCCCTTTGATGGGCCGTACTTGCCGAAGAACGTGACGGTAGTACCTGGGCCGCGCTTGTGCCCTTTAATTGCTTTTTTCACATACTTGGGGGCTCAACTTTGCACACGCTGACCTCGTAGGTCAGTGTACGAACGTGGTGAGCACACCACAACCACGAGCGCAACGCATGGCGGTGGGAAAGCTTACTGTGTTGTGACTTTTGAACTAACCATAAGTCAGAAGAAAAACCTACAAGTTGTTTTTGCACATCATTGTGAAAAGTTAATTACAAGTATACGCATATGTTAGATTTTTGTCGTTTTGGTCTTGCCTAAAATTAGTTAAAGATAACAACCTGTGTGCTGTCCATTTGTGGTGTTTCACTGTGTTACTGTGGGTGTTGGTGCAAATACCTTACACATTGCCTTGGGGATAAGCCTGTCTGCTCGTGCCAAGCTAACAAGGGGGTGAGCAGGGATTATCTACAATGTGTTTCCCCCTTACCCTGACTAGAAGCAAGGGTCCCTATTTTGCCAAAGGTACCTACAGATGCCAACTAGAGACCCCCATTTCTAACACATATCTATTCCATTTCCAAGAGGAAAACCACAAACCTCCTCTTTCCATCACTGAATAAAACAAAAATAACATGCAATTTAAATAAACAAGAGTACTGCCAGTAAATGACATGTATATTGTTTACACTGACACAACTAACATTTCCGGAGAATCATATTATTAGAAGAACGTGGATTTTTATTACTGCATATCAATTTGAAAATACTTCTAGGCCATCACTGTGCTCAAAGGTGGGACATTTTTCTAATATATATTATTACATGAACTTAACTGCTTTGTTCTAAATTAGATAAATGTCACTTCAAGTGTTCCACATAAGGTAACAAAATGTCATACAAAAGCAAGCTGAAGATATGGAAATGTTCAATATAGGCCAGCTTGAAAATTGGCAGCTATGCTTGTGATGCTAAATTTTCCTTTCAGCTGGTTGGGCCTGTGCTTACTAGCGCAGAATCTCTAAGTATACTATTCATTTCAAACTATAATGGCTCAATTTGACACGTCCCCTCTAAAATCATTGATCAACTCTTATGCTGATTGAGACACTGAGAAATCCCCTCTCACAACGGGTATTATATCACCCCTACTATACTTATAACATGTAACATTACAAGAGCTAAAGCCTGGCATTCACAGATTCTCTGGCATGACAGTGATAAAATATGCCTGTTGGAATAAATCTACTCACACCATCGGCCATGCAGACCTTGCAAAAATAGGTAGATCCCGAGGCAAATTCAGGAACACGTTGAAAATCTTCCTGTTTAAAGAATACAACATCATAATACAGTCACCCACCCACAAACCAGCTACCTATCAACTGACGTGACTGTGTCCTTGCCTTTGCTGACACATTAGATGGATGATGAATCATTCCAGGTTAGGTGAGTCAGCTTTGGCCAACCGCACAGAGGCATCAATCACTGCGTCAATGTCATCCACACACAGAGGAAATTCTTCACCCAGAGGGAGGATATGCACTTTGAAAAAGAATAATGACACAAAGGTTCAATCTTGCTGTAACAAAGCTCTTCCCTGTCACTTCTGGTGGTGGGCACAAGACATCTATTCATTCTACCTTCACAGCCGATGACTACTCTCTTTATACAATTTCATACTTAGTGATGGGCGTATCATTAGCACACATCATCGGTCTCACTGGTACTTCATTCTTTGGACAGGCATACAGTAGCACTCAGTGTGGTCCATGTTTCTTAACATAGTGAAACTGGGTCACAGCACACAGGACAGTCTACATTCTCTTTTTGAAATTGGGGCAAAACAAGTCTTCTACCCTGGTGCTGGCATCAGGGAATAGAGTCCATCTTTGGATTTGTGATTGAATACTTCCTCTGCATGGGTGTTTCCCACCTGAGGGGTTGGGTTGGCACAGGTTGGCACACACCCCTTCCTGACGTAGAGTTTTCCGCCAGTCTTCCCGCAAGAGTGGGGGTTGGAACTGGTGGGGGCCAGTTGCTGAGTACAGCAAATGGTCTGGAGAAGCTCACAGAGGTGGCATGCCTTTGAAGCTTCCCCCTGCCCATCCAGGGGGAAGAGACCTAGCACCTCGCCCAGGATGTGCATTGTTGCAGGCCCAGGAGAGCGGGGGGCTCTCCACCCAAGGGTCCAGCAACATGTCTGCTGTGTGGCAGCTTCTGCAGCCACTCACACCAGATGTGGAATGTAGGTTAGGTTTTCATTGGGCATCTCTTAGATGCCCTCTGGTGCATTTTACATTAAATCCCACACTGGCACGAGTGCGGGTTTAATGTGCTGAGAAGTTTGGTACCAAACTTGTCAGTCTTCAGCCATTATGGTGCTGTGGAGTTCGTATTGACAACCTTCCAGCACCATATACTCTTAATGGCATCACTGTACTTACAGTGCCCAGGAATGTCTCTGGGTACTGCAGGGGCACATGGCTCATGCACCTGGGCCCACACCACTGGCATAGGGCACCCAGCTAGAGGGGTGACTGAAGAATGCCAGGGCAGTGGGTACTGAGGGCATGTCACACAGGGATGTGTGCCATGTTGACTCTCTGTTTAGTTCTCTACTTAGACGCTCAGCCTGCAAAGGCAGTGTGTGGGTGTCAGGGTACAAAGCCCCTAAGGGTGACGCAATAAGTGCTGCAGCCCTTAGGGGTCTTCTCTGGTCACCAGGCCCTGGGCACCTAGGGTACCATTTACTAGGGGCTTATAGGTGGCCAGAGATGTCAATGGGGTTTTGTTTCAATACAGCTTTAGGGAAGGAACCCAGGCCTTGGGTACCTGGTTGGCAGGAGTCCAGGGCACACTCAGTCAAAGCACATCAGCAGTTCAGCAAAAAGTGGGGGCATACCAATGCAAGAAAGATGGCACTTTCTCACAGCAAGCAAATAAGCATCATGACAAACTGGTTTTGGAATTTGATAAGGGACCGACCTCGAGCCAAGCTCCCGACAGTGGTGATCACATCCCAGTGGACTGTGGAGACGACCCTGATCAATGGAAAAGACTGGAGACTCTAATGACTGTTCTCTTGGGGCCTCTTCTATGTAAATTAGGGTCAATTGAAGAAAAACTGTTGCAACTCCAGAACTCTAGTAGAGCATAAGCCAATCAAGGGGCATGTAGGTACACATGCATAGCACACAGGGCAGTTGATGCTTCAAAGTTTCCGGCCCCACCTGCAGTGAATAGGAGTGCAGGGAGGAAAAATGGGGAAGGGGACCATACAATAGAAAACGATGTTACGGACCCTAGGGTCCCTCAGGTACATCTTGAGGCAACTAGACCCGATGGGAGTATTACAAACACGGGGATGAGGGAATCTAGGACAGGGACCGCAGGGGGACCAGGCAAGGATAGAAAGGGGAGATAATGAGCAGCAGCAATCAAAAAAGAGATCTCTGCTCGTTGCGCAGATCACCCCAGATCTACCAGTCATAGACTTGCCCCAAGCTAGCTGCCTGTATACAGTTGTTCTGACCGGTGTTCCAGCACTCATAAGTCAAAAAGAGGAATCCACGACACAACTGATTAATAAGGTGGTGCATTGGATGTGTAGGCACGCAGGGTGTAATATCAGAGAGTACCGACACATTTTGATGGCTAGGAGGGTGTCCTGGATTGGTAGAACCAGGAAAGCCTTTCCAGGGGACAGCGTGATTGTTACGCTTAGACACCCTGATCGTGTGCGCAAGATTCTTTCACAGAGCAGCAGGTTTTATCCAGCTGAGATAGAATAAGGAATTAAACCGCTCCCGCTGGGTTTCTTTTATAGACCACTGGCCAACTCCGGCCAACAATACTGTCATGTGGGTCAATAGGAGGGTGTAACTTGGTGGGATAACCCAGTGCCGACAAATAATTCCTTTGCCCCATTAAGTGACCTAAATGACATTGATCGACTACATATGATGGAGGAAGTGGTCGGAGTCTGTGATACTCCCCTGACCAAAATAGATATAAGGGGGAGGGGAGATGAGATTAATCTGGGGCTAGCTGTAGCTCAAACCACCTGTGAGCACAAGGATTCAAATAGTCACATAGAAGGTTATACAGGCAAGACAGTCATTAGGACCTGTAGCTCCCAGTCAATAGTCAATACATTAATGAGAGAGAAATAAACATAGTCTCCTGGAACACAGCAGGCCTAGCCACCACATTTAAGAATGAGCAATGGCTTCTATATATAAGGGAATTCAATATTATATGTTTGCAGGAAACATTTCTTCCAAGAGGGATACAAAATCTTTTGCCCGGCGCACAAGGCACCTGCAGGGAGATCGAGGGAAGGGCTGATTATATTTATAGACCTTACATTACAGGGAAGATGGTCAGACTTGGCTTGGGACTCAGAGGTTGCTCAGGGGCTCACATTTTTTAACAAAGGTTATAGGATATTTCTTATAAATTTTTATAATGCGACGGCACATGCAGACAGTTCCGCCAGCCTGTATGAACTGAACAACAGATTTATTCAGACACAGGAGTGAGGGCTGATGGCTCTACAGTTGGTTTTAGTAGGCAACTTCAATTGTCACTTTTGCCCAAATTTGAGGGTGTCTCAGGGGGGCTGGTCATCCTGTATGCTCCGTGATGGGCCACACGTGGAGCACACAAAGGAGGGAAGGGAACTCAGTGGTCTATTAGATATGCATGCGCTAATACATTTGATGGATCTGATTGTTGTCATACAGGGTAAAACGGTTCACCCCATCTTTAAGGAAAGAGGATGTTCTTCATCTATTGACTACATCTTTGTTTCTGCTTCACTTAAAAACTATGTATCTAGTTTCAATATCGGATTAAGCACCTTTAGTGATCATAATCCTCTGGCCTTACTCCTTGTTGATTCATGTAGCCACCCAGTACCCCACAAAATAGGGGGCGGGGTGGTCGGGGCAACGGACCAAGGCAGGAGGCTGCGTTGGACACAGGTCAATGGGAAGGCCTTTTATAGTTCTCATTTTAAGAAAGGTGAGCAGGTTATTTTGAAGTGTTTGGATCTTGAAGTGGAAGGGGCGGAATTAGTTGAGGCTTTCAGGAGTGTTGAGCAAATAGTTGATAGCTTACTAAAAGCCCCGACTCATGTGGCCAAAATGGATACTCAAGATGGTTTGACCGACATTGTTCACGGACCTTAAGAGAGTTGAAAGCCGCCCTAAAGATTTCTCCTAGAGACAGGGACTGGGTGACTTCGTGCCATAAAAAATATTAGCAAGCAGTCAAGGGATGCAAGGGTCAATTGCAACAGCAAGCCTGGGAAGACTTGACAGAGGCAGTGCTATCAAAGGACTCTACTGTCTTTTGGAGAGTCATAAATAATCCCCGTTTTCATGATGCAAATAAATCTGATGCAATGGAAGGAGCACTTCCAAGGGCTTTATAATTATCATCCAAGTTCAGACCAGATACAGGAGCAGAATTTGGAGCAGAATACACCCCACTCGTATTTTCTCTGGGTGAGGAGAAAATAGGAAACACAGGCCTAACCAGGAATAAGGCCCCAGGCCCAGATGGGATCCCACTAGACCTTTTCCGCAGTAATGTGGATTTATGGGCACCCCTCCTAACAAGGGTTCTAAATGCAGCAGTGGACTCAGTAATGTTGGAATCAGAAAGGTAATAAGGACAGCCCACAATGTTACTGCCCAATGTCTCTCATTGGCGTGTCGGCTAAGGTTTTGGGGCGGGTGGTTTTATGTCGGCTGAAGGATTGGGCAGAGGAACATCAAGTTTTAACAGATGTCCAATTTGGATTCAGACCAGGGTCATCTACCACTGATCAATGTCTCAATTTATATCTTAGTAAAGCCAAATACACAGTGGTCAATCCAGGAACAATGTATTTGGCATTTATGGACCTGACTGTGGCCCTTGACTGAGTAAACCGTGGGAAACTGTGCGCAACTTTGGGCAATTATGGGCGGGCTCGGGGTGGATCCGGGGCTTATTATTATCTTATACCTTGATACCACAGCTGCGGTTAGATATACCCAGGAGGGGAAGATAACAGAATCCTTTAAGTGCACCAGTGGGGTCAGACAGGGTTGCATGTTAGCACCCTTTCTGTTCACCCGATAAATAAATGGCCTTGACCATGCCCTGAGAGCCATACAGGAAGATACCCCCAGTATAGGTACCCGTGGGGTTCCCAGTCTGCTTTACGCAGATGATATGGTACTTCTCGCTCGTACCCCTATGGGTCGGCAGCTCTTAATAGACGGCTTTGTGACATTCATGGAGAATTTGGACTTGTCACCCAATCTTACAAAATCTTATGTCATGGAGGTGGGAAAGATCCTATAACTACACAATCGGTTCTCATCGCCTAGGCAAAGTAGAATCCTTTTGACATTTGGAGATTTTATTTGATGGCCAAATATTTATTAGAGGAGAAGTGCCGAGTTATGAACAGGTGTACAGGATCAATGTCGAATTTTGCATACAGGCTAGGACGTTGGACTCCAGAGCAGATTTTAAAATTATATAGCTCCATGTGCTATGCTAAAGTGCTATTTGGAAGTGAGGTATTGGGATTCATTGAGGCTAACAAACTGCAAGTCCAAGAGAACATGTATTTTAGGCGCCTGTTGAAAGTCCCCCAGAGCACGCCAGCACATATTATTCATGAAGAGCTGGGTGTCAGATATATCACTCACATGATGGCAGTCAAACCTCTAGCCTGTTGGGCAAAGATCTGGGCAAACGAGGAGGCGGCATTAAGTAGGCTGGTTATACAAGACTGCCTTTCCCTTGACCACAGGCTTAAAATCCCGTGGCTAAGATCTGTGACGGAGTCCTTTGAGAAAATGGGGTGTGCAGATTTATCTTCCAACCATATCTGTCCTGTATAAGCAGTGCTCACGATAGATTTTTAATGACCCGGTTTAGGTTAAACCTTTTGCACCATGCACTAACTGAACAGCAGGGTTTACAGGGTCCATGGAAATGAAGGGGCCCTGTGGCTGCGACAATAGGTCTTCACAGCATACCCTTAATTTCATTTTACTGTGCCCATTTTTTTCACATCCCAGAAGCCTTTTTTGAAGGGCCTCCCAAAGAAATCCAGATTTAGACAGGCGCGTGTGGCCTTGTTATTTTTAAAATTGGCATCCGATGCTTTTACACTTTTTTGTATTACTAACTTTTCAAGGGCTGCATTTAGATTAAGGATCACAAGAGATGACGGAAACCCATAGTACTCCTGTTTGCCACATTTTTTACTGTTTTAAACTGTATAACTTTTACCCATGGCATGGCATAGGCCCAAATCAGGTTTGATGATGAATTAGATGACTGAGGGACATGAAATATGAGATGAGCAAACTTCTTATTTATATGCTGAAGCTGTGCTTTGTAGAATTCATCATGCTGAACCATTTATAACGCTTATGCTTGTAACATTTTCCTTTTTAAATACATTGTATCTTTTATGGTATTTGTACATGCCGAATAAAGATTGTATTATTATTATTATTATTATTATTATTATTATTAACATCTATGTCTCCTAGGTTTACTAGTTGTGTGTGTGTCTTAATGTGTGTTCAGCAGTTGCTGAAGGCTCTACAGGGAAAGTCTTACAGGTACTGAATACCTGTTTAAAGTTCTTCCTATCGATTGGAAAAATTCTCAATTGAATCCCTTTTTAAGAGAACTACTTCTTATTGGATAGTAGTCCATCACAAACTCTGAATCTCTTTTTTCTGATTAGCAGTATATAAGGGATGTGGAGCTTTAACCTACTGATCGCAAAACAGTCAAAGTCTATTTTTCAATGGATTTATCACCCACAATTTGTAATATGTTGCCCCTTAGTTTGTTTTCTTTGTTTAAGTTCAAGTTTGTGGGTACTTTACGTTCTGCCTGATTTTTAGTGAGCACTGTTTGTGTCTTTTATTCTAGAGCCTTTTATACAGTCCTAGAAAAGGTTTTAATGCCTTTAAGGCTGTTTTTCTTTAGTTCTGAGATTCATTCCTGTGAACACCAGCTTTTAATATGTTTTGTTCTAAAGTGGGGCAAAGTTGATATTGAAGGACATTACTTCTGCCTCAGACAGGCCGGATCACAACCAAAGGAACTCTTTCTCTGCATCCAGTTATTGACAGACAGCTATGCTAGCTGAGACTGTCTCTCATGGCACCACATCATCTTGGGTTACACCTATAGTTAGGGGCCTTCAACCCAGACAAACATCTGGTAAACACAAATGTGATGCCATACATACATAGAGGGTCTCACTCTAGGGAAAGTGAGAGGTTTCGGTGACGGCAGACTGAATGAAACCACAAGTACCAAACCTTCTCAAAAGGCATGCACCCCACAAACATTAATCATCTGCTGCCAACCATTATTACATTTATGTCCCTGGCACTATTATGGTATTTACCCATGTTAAAAGGAGAACCACTTTGGGACGACCCAATCTACATCCAAAACTGAACACATTGCTCTGAGCATCCACCTTAAAAATCAGTCATGCCTTCAGTCATCAACCAAGTCTTCTGTGCAGGAAACATATTTGGTACATCAGAATTGAGGAACCACTGATGAGGATGACAGAGTGCTACTGTCTAGAGACTTTCGATTCTTTAATATAAGGATTGAATAAACTTTGAGAAAATTAGGCGGCTAAATAGCAGTGCTCACAACAGTCCTAAGCACATGTTGTAGGAGAAAGAAAATCAAAGTTTACTTCCCCCCACTTCAGGAAGTTGTTTAAGATATTTGAGGAATTTGGAGTGATGCATCATATTGAATGCAATTGGCTTGCAAGTAGGACCAAATGAGCTGGGGAGCTGTTTCCCCATGTCCTGCAGGTATCATCTAGAACTGTGGTACTCAGAGTATGGCCTACAAGCCTGAAGGAGCCGTTTCTTGGGCAAGCCCTGCACAACTCCTTCATAGCGAGCTTTCAATAAACACAAAAGAGGGCCGCTGGAGCACAAGTGATAGCAACTTCACTGCACATGGTCTGGACGACCTCTTTTGTGTTTACTGAAATTATCGGGCATTGGGAAGCCAACTATGGGTGATGTGATATGCCTGGCAGTGGCTGGAAGCAAAGGCTTTTTAAGAGACAGCTGTTGGCATTCACACCTGACTTTTAAGGAGCCTTTTTGCAATCTTCCTGCTTTCTCTGTTGAGGAAATGTTTGCCTGCAGCCTGCTATGTCTTATTGCCTGCTGTACTGACGATGCTTGCAGCCTGCTCTCTCCAGAACTTCTCTCCTGTCAAGAGGATTCACATGCAGCAGGGGCCTGCTGTGGATCGGGCCAGCCTGCTCCCCTCTTTGCTGCCCGCCAACCAGCTTGCTTCCCTCCTGATTGCCACCAGCTAGCGTGCCCTCCTCACCAGGTGGCCTTCAGCTCAGTGTGCTGACATGTTTCTGGCTGTTTGTGAGCTTGTTTTATGGTCTGCTGTGCCAGTTTTTATTGTTAATTTGCCTGATATCAAAACAAACATTGCCTGCAGCAAACTCAAATCCATGCAGTCGTCCGTACCATGCAAAAAATGTATACAGCATGTCTTTGCAAATGACAGCAGTTTTTGTCTTGTAAACATGGCTCATTTTTTTCTACGGTCTCGTGGGCCAGTTGTTATGTTACTGTTGATTTCCCTGATATCAAAACTAACATTAAGCATAATTCACAAAGGGCCTCCGCAATTTTTGTGAAGGTCCTGCATACGTGGCGGGCGTCCCGCACTTGTGGTGGTACTTCCGCAAAGGAAAACTGCAGTATGGAGGTCCCGCCATGAGTGGGGGACCCCCACCACAACTGCGGGCCTCTGTCGTGACTTTGGAGGCCCTTTGTGAATCAGGCCTAATGCCTGCAGCAAGCTCAGATCCATGCAGTCTTCCATACCTTGCAAAAAGCTATACAGCATGTCATTGCAAATGACAACACTTTTTGTCTGGTAATAATGGCCCACTTTTTTTTTTACAGTTTCCTGGGCCAGTTTTTACTGTTGATTTCCCGTTTTTTACTGATTTAATTCACATATGGGGGGCACTTCTATTTTTTTGCCTGGTCTATTTTCTGTCCCAGTCTGATGCTGTTAATAAAAAAGGATTGCTGTTAATAATGAGGGTGACTTAATTACTGTGTTAGGGCCTCTGCAGAGCATTACAATTTGTGGTGTTGCCCCAGGGAGGTGAATGTCCTTGTGGAGCACTACCAGTAATTGCCTTGACCCACATCCCCTGCCGCATCACCAGCTGTATTGAACAAAAAAGGACATCGGCCTCCCAGCCTGGGAAGAGCCAAATTGTTCTTGTTACTTTCCCATTGTATTTGCTCTTGAATTATCTGTTGTTTCTTTTTTTTCTAGGATGTTGTGTTTCTGTAGTTATTTTCATGCAATATATTTCTCTTGTGTGCAGTACAGTGAAAAGAGCTGCCTTGATATTTGTGTGCATTCAGCTTACTGCGCAGGTGTTTATAACAGGGCACAATGGAGAACTGTGCAGTTTGTAGCTTTGTTGTTATAGCTGCTTTTGATATACAGTATTGTCTGGCAGTGTTTTGAAAATGTCATGATTATTTTGACTCTGGGAGCCCTGTCCCCACCAGCCCTGCCCGCCCCCAACCGAAATCACCACGCAACCACCTGCAGGGGCATCGATGCAGCCCTCGGCCACAAACCAGACTGTACTTTTGGCCCCAGAGAAAAAGTTTGTGAGTACCCGTGATCTAGAGTATCCATGCAAACACAAAGCCTCTTCGTGTCAATTTTCTAATCAATCAATCAATGCCCTTAAATATTCTATAGTCATATTAGAATTTGAATTATTGGTTGAAAGGTGTGCATTGTGTTGTAGTCTTCCTTTTACCTGCTGCACTCTCCTTTCAATAGTTCTCTGCCTACCTGCTCAGCTTGTGATGAGGTCATGTAGAATGTTGGAGTGGTTTGTATGAGTGGAGTGTCAGTTGATCTGGATGGCTGAGCAGCCAGGAGGCTGCTCCTGGTGCGGCATTAACTGGGGCAACTATTAAGGCATTAATTGGAACTGAACATCTTCCTGTAACTTAAGAATAAATATACTTGTGTACCTACAAGACCCTGACTGCGCATCTTTCATCATTACAATACTGGCGACGAGTTGAAGAACCTACGTGATCTACTTTGAATTGGCTTGTACATATGAAACTGGAGAAGTGCAAAAGAAGCTAACCGACTGTCCATATGAAAGTGAAGAAGCGCAAGCAAAAAGAAGCTAACTGTCTGTCCATATGAAACTGAAGAAGCATAAGATAAAGAAGAAGTGCATGAAGAAAAAGCAAACTGGCTGTCCACATGCCCCACCAGTGACCAAAGACCGGTCGGCCCCAACGTGGACGTGCCAGTTATTGTTGAACTTGGGTGAGTGTTAATTTTTCCCAAATGTGTGATTTACTATTTGAATTTGCTGGACTGGAGTGACTGTTCCCTAATGTGATCGGACAACCTGTGTGAAAAGCTGATCTCTCAAGCAGACTAGGAAAGCGCAACATCGTTTTTTTGAAAGAGTTAAACTGCAGCAAATGTTTACTGATCTGGGATTTACACGCAGCTGATATTTCTTTTATGCAAGCTGTCATCGTCTTGTGCCCAGAGTGCTGTGTTTGGAGGCAGATACAGCGCGTCTTGGCAATGGAAGAGTCTCTCGCGCGTTCTGGCTTAAGAGACCTTTTTAACTTTTAAAATCGAGCCAACAAGTGTACAGCGTGCAGCGCTGTGGGAGGAGACACTTTTGAGCACCACAGTTTCTTTTTGCCGGTGGAGCGTTGGGTCTGACTAAACAGCGCGCTTGCAGCGCGTCTTGGCAGTAAAGTGTCTTTTATTCAAAAATCGAGCAAGAGTTTCCTCCTGTGCTAGCCGACTCACAGTTGGTCAGAGTGACGGTTGGTGTGTGGAGCTCTTCCCTGTTCGCCTGCCTGCCTTGGAGTGATGACGTTGCTGGAATCCTTTGTGGTGTTGGTGAAGGTTTCCTTTGACCCTTGTGACGTTCAGCGCCTAAGCGTGCCCTATTGCCTCCAGAAAGCGACGCTGAACGACGCTGTGGCGGCCATCTTGGCACATTGGGAAGAATCCCTTTGTATGTGCTGAGAACCACGACGTTTGAAATTGAAGTATGAAGATCGTGATGTTTTGGT
Source organism: Lissotriton vulgaris (assembly GCF_964263255.1). Classification (NCBI taxonomy): domain Eukaryota; kingdom Metazoa; phylum Chordata; class Amphibia; order Caudata; family Salamandridae; genus Lissotriton; species Lissotriton vulgaris. Next base: position 259,395,432 of record NC_141695.1, read on the forward strand.
TTTCCAGTCTAGTTCACGACGTCTATCAGGTCCCTTGTCATTTTGTTTTGCTTGCTGGATTTCGTGGGTTTTCACCCTGTGGGCCAAAGCGAGCCCCTGCCAAAAACTTTATGTGGTGTCATCTCGAGTTGGTGGTGCTGCCTGTGACGCTATTCTTTACATATGCTGGATTTAGCCTGCACCACCTGGACTATGGATGAATGATTATGGACTGGACTTTCGGGTGAGGTATCGCTCATCTTCACATGGACTGGACTTTCGGGTGAGGTATCGCTCATCTACCTAGACTACGGTGACCACGTTTATTGTTTTAGTTTGTCGTGTTAATATTACTTTGTGTTTTACATCTGCATTTTCTCAACATTGTATTGGGGGCATGTTACTGTGGTTGGTTTGTTTGTAACCATCAGGTATGTTTTGTCGGAATTATGTTGTTTTACGGAAGACGTCGCGAATCTTCCCGTATTTACAACATTCCTTACTTGAGACAGCTCACCGGAGCATGAGACATTCTTATTTTTGCTGGTCATTTGTAGTTTTTGTCTCTTGTTTTCTGGTGTGGTGTTGGTAAGTGTGTGTGTTGTTTCTTTGACTCTGGTGGAGTGTCCCTTATACAGTTGTACGTGTGTGTCATGGGTTTAAAGATTTTCCTAAATTTAGTTTGTCGTGGGTTTTTAGTAATCCATATTTTGTCTTCCTTGGATTTAGTTTCCCGAAATCTGTTTGCTTTAGGTCTAAAGAAACCTTTCAGATGTTTGCCATGGGCATGGCGATTTGCATAATTTTGTTTTCCTTTGGGTGTAGTAATTCCCAAAATTTTTGTCTATCTTGGGATTTGTTTTTCCCTTAATTTGTTTTCCTTCGGGTGAAGGAGTACCCAGGGTGGTTTGCCTTTGGGTTGGTGTGGCTCGTTGTGTGCTTGTTTTTTGTTTTGAAGTGCTCTTGGGTTGTTGTTTTGCATTTGCAGTTGGCATGGCACGTTTGCTTTGAGTTAGAATAACTCATGATGTGTTTGCCTTGACTTCTAAGTACTCATAGCTGGTTGGTCTTGGTTTTACTGTTACCCATAGTTTTTCTAATGGGTGTTGGACCTCTCATGTGGCGTTTTAGGTACACCGTGTGGTGTGTTGTTTTTTGGAAACGCAGTTTGTAGTTTTTGATTGTATCTTTTTGACTTGCTTTCTTTGTTTTCCTTATTTTACCAGAGAGTAGGGTGTATTATATGTTTTTGTAGTACATCCTCTTTTCTGCCATATGCGTGTTTTACCATCTCCGTGCATTTTTGAGTAAGGGGGTAGGATGTGTAGTATGTAGGGGGTAGAATGAGATATGTTTTATTTCATGCATTTTTCCCCACTCTTATTTGTTGTTCTACTACACTACTTCCTTACATTTGTTTTGTTATGGTCTTCACAGCTATCGGAGGTGATGTACCCTTTCTTTTTACTGCATCCCTCTGTGCTTTAACGTGTGTCTTACAGCTTCACATTTTCTGTTTGTTTTTTCATATTATAATGGGGGAGATGTGTTGTAGTCTTCCTTTTACCTGCTGCACTCTCCTTTCAATAGTTCTCTGCCTACCTGCTCAGCTTGTGATGAGGTCATGTAGAATGTTGGAGTGGTTTGTATGAGTGGAGTGTCAGTTGATCTGGATGGCTGAGCAGCCAGGAGGCTGCTCCTGGTGGGGCATTAACTGGGGCAACTATTAAGGCATTAATTGGAACTGAACATCTTCCTGTAACTTTAGAATAAATATACTTGTGTACCTACAAGACCCTGACTGCGCATCTTTCATCATTACAATACATACATCCTTACTATAAATATATGAAGAAAAGCCAACTAGCACAATGCACTGCAAAGCATCTGCAAAAAAGTTTTTTCTCTGTAATGACAGTGCAAACACAAATAGGCTCAAATGGTATATTCTGAATAGAAAATGTGAAGGACAAACAATCAGGCACTCAGTACTGAAATTGGCAGTAGGCCTGAGAATTGAAGACATCCAACAAGAGTATTTGAATACGGAATTATCTAAGGTACATGAAATACCATGAAGTTAATACATGTTCTGGATCAAATGAAACAGTGAGGTTTTATTTTATTTTAAAATATATTTTTATAGTTTTTTTTCTTACATAGACAGAGTATACATAAACATACACGGGTACATATGCACTTTCTGGCGCATAGATCACTGCGCCCGTACACTATTCATCATCGATCAGTGAACACACTTAAATCCAGCATATTCTAAATAATGTACCCTAAATAAAGTCTTGACAATAATTTGTTCTCCCATATGTATATCAAGAAATCTTCTAGACTGCATGACTGCAGATCTCCTTCTCTTCCCAAACAAATTGGTTGTATGTCAATATATTGTTCACAAATGTATGAGGCTGCAAACATACTGATCTCAAAATATCAACATGAAAAGTATATACTTTACATAATTATACTTTAGTGGTCTAAAATACTGATATTACTATATACATTTATTTGTAAATAAAAATATAGAAGTTTAATGTAAAAGGCAATTTATTATTAGCAAATTTAATATATTTTAAAACATGTATAAATTTCAAAATACAGATATATTACATAAACAGATAATAATTCTAAACAAATGTATATTTTCAACAACTAATAAAGTATTTGTAATCTTAATATATAAATTATATAATTTTTATACAAATATAAATATTTATTTCAGAGCAAATATATTATTAGTTAATACAAAAATAAATAAATGTAAACATATCATTTGAATAGTGTTAATGACAATATTGAACATATTCTTGTATTTTTAAATCATTATAAAAAAGTGTAAAAGAATTTTAACAAAAATTACAATTTATAAAATCTTTGAAAGCTATTAAAAGAATAACGTATAATTTTATGTTAAAAATATTTAAAACATAAATATATAAATCTATACATTTTAATTTATCTTGCTGAAAGTATGGAAAAACAATTTCAAAAGTAACATTTACAAATGTAACTTCAACTCCAAAATGTAAAAAAAAACAAAAAAAAATGAATACATAAAAAAAAAAATTGTGGCATTAATCCAATCCAACAAACATTAAGAAAAATACATAGTGTGTTGATGGGGGAGGGGAATACTTTTGTAACTCCAGTCTAACCAACATTGAGACAAGTGCTTATGTTTGGTAGGTCAAATGTAATTTTAACTCCAGTCCAACAAACACTGAGGAAAGTGTACAGGAAGTGCATATAATTAGGGGTTAAGGTTAGGTATTCAAATTAGCATGCAACTAACACTGGGGGAGGTGCATTTAACTAGATACATTCTGATTTACTATTTTAGGGCCAGTCCAATTAACGGTTGGCAAAATATATACGTTTGGAGTGGTTAAATGTACTATTCTAACTCCAGTTCAAGTAAGAATGGACAGAGTGCATGCATTTGGGATGGGTGTGTTAAATGTTCAAATGTACGATCCCAACTCCAGTCCGACAAACATTGGGAAAAAACATATATTTAGGGAGATGTTTAATATTTTAACACAAGCACCACTAATATTGAGAAAAGTGCTTATTTTTTGGGAATCAGATTTATTATTCTAACTCCCAGTTCAACTAACATTTGAGTAAATGCCTATATTTGGGAAGGAGGGATGATATTTATTATTCTAACTCCAGTCTAACTAATCGAAAATGCTCATATTTAGCGGAATTACTACTCTAACTCAAATCCAACACAATTTAGGATAAGTGAATATATTTGGGGTGTGGATGCAGAATTACTATTCTAATTTCAATGCAACAAACATTGGGGAAAGTGCATATATTTTTGGGTGAAGTGGTCCATTTAAAATTCTAATTCCACTCCAACAAACATAAGGAAAAGAACATATATATGTGGGAGGGAGTAGAGTTTCCAATTATAACTCCGGTCCAACATACATTGGAGAAAGAACATATATTTGGAGAGAAAGGGGAGTAAGATTTACTATTCGCACACCAGTCAATTACATTTGCAAAAGGTGCTCATATCTACGGCTGGGAGGGGCAGATTTACTATTTGATTTCCAGTCCAACATCAGTGGGAAAGTACATATATTAATGGGGGTAAGATTCAGTATTCTGTCACCAATCCAACCAAAGAGGAGGAAACTGCATATATTTGTTTTGGGGGGAAGATTTACGGTTCCAACTCAAGTTCAACAAACATTGAGAACAGTGCATATATGAAGGGGATTCAGATGTATTATTCAAACATCAGTCCAACGAACACTGGAGAAAGTACCTTCATGTGGGTCGGTCACATTCATTAAATCAAGTCCAACTAACATTGGGGAAAATGCATATATTTAGGGGGAGCAGATATACTATTCTAATGCTGGACCAACAAACCTTGGGAGAAGTGCACAGAGTTGGGTGGTCAGATTTGATATTCCCCCGCACGGCCACCAGCTGTAGCGTGTGCGGTCCTCCCCCCGCTGCTGCCCTCAGCCTCGCTGAGACCGCCCCGACGACCCCGCCCCCCGCCGCTGTATCGTGATCGTGATTGACTTTGTATGTTTTCTTTGTATTTAAATCCTACTGTACTGTCCCCCTTATAGTTGCGTAAATTGCCTGTTTCCCTTTTTTTTTGCTCTGTGCCGTTTCCCTCTCTGTCCCTGTGCCCCCCGCCCGCTCCCCGCTTCCCGCCGCCTGCGTGCGGCCACGCCCCCTTTTTCTTCTGTGCCCTCCCCGCTCCCGCCTCCCAGCTGCTCCTCCCTCCCTCACACTTGGCCATAAAGGGTGACCGTGCGGCGCAGGTGAGTGTGACCTGCCCTCAGGACACCCCCGCGCCGCACGGCCACCAGCTGTAGCGTGTGCGGTCCTCCCCCCGCTGCTGCCCTCAGCCTCGCTGAGCCCACCCCGATGACCCCGCCCCCCGCCGCTGTATCGTGATCGTGATTGACTTTGTGTGTTTTCTTTGTATTTAAATCCTACTGTACTGTCCCCCTTATAGTTGCGTAAATTGCCTGTTTCCCTTTTTTTTGCTCTGTGCCGTTTCCCTCTCTGTCCCTGTGCCCCCCGCCCCGCTCCCCGCTTCCTGCCGCCTGCGTGCGGCCACACCCCCTTTTCCTTCTGTGCCCTCCTTGCTCCCGCCTCCCAGCTGCTCCTCCCTCCCTCACACTTCACCATAAATGGCGACCGTGCGTACGCGCAGCGGGCGCACCGATTGTATGCCGAAGGCGCGCCAAAGGTAAGCCCGTCTGCGCCCGTCCGCGACCGGACCGCGCCCAGTGCCAGGACCCCTGGCCCCCACCGACGGAAGACGACCCGACTGTCCTACGACGCCACCGAACTCATCGCACTCAACACCGGCGGGATCCCTGGATGCTACCGAGCCACTCCGAGGTGCACCCACGGACCCTTCAGCTGCCACTCCTGCAAGTTCTCCTGCATCCGGACCTGCAACGCACCCACCAAGCCGAGAACCAGCAGCAACCACCTCAAGTGCATCCTGCTCAACACCCGCTCCGTCCACAGACACGCCGTGGAGCTTTGGAACCTCCTCGACACAACATCACCAGACGTCGCCTTCCTCACGGAAACATGGATGAACACCTCCTCAGCGCCCGACATCGCCATCGCCATCCCAGACGGTTATAAGATCATCTGGAGGGACCGCTGCAACCAGACCAGAGGAGGCATCGCCATCATCCACAGGAACACCATCCGCGTCACGAGCAACTCCGACGACACGCTCACACCCGCCGAACACCTGCACTTCCAGATCCACACCGACCCCAAGACCACCCTCAGAGGCACCCTCATCTACAGACCCCCGGGACCGCGCACACAATTCAGCGAAGAGATCGCCAACTTCATCAGCCGGCACACTCTCCCCTCCGCTGACTACATCCTACTCGGGGACCTCAACTTCCACCTGGAGAACAACAACGATCGCAACACAACCACCCTGCTGGACAACCTCACCACCCTCGGTCTCAAGCAGCTGGTGACCACCCCCACCCACTACGCCGGACACACACTCGACCCCGTCTTCTCCTCCAGCAAGGACATCTCCTTCAGCCACGCCACCGGACTCCACTGGAGGGACCTCAGCTGCGTCCACTTCAGCTACAAAAAGAACACGATACACCACCACCAGCAACAGGTTGCACGCAGAAGATGGAACAAGATCACAGCCGACCAGCTCGCCGCTTCCCTGAGCCAGGACCCACCCGCAAGCTCAGCGAACCCCAGCCAGGCCGCCAACAACCTCATGAAGTGGATCAGCAACTGCGCAGACGACCTCGCCCCACTGAGGACCCCGCCCAGCAGACCCGGCAGTAAGAAAGCACCAATTGTTCACCGACGAACTCAAGAGCTCCAAGAGGAACTGCCGAGCCCTCGAGAGAGCCTGGCGCAGAGACCCAACACCAGACAACATGACCACCCTCAAGCTCGCCACTCGAAAACACCACCAACTGATCCACACCACCAAGAAAACCGCATTCAAGGAACGACTGGACAACAACGCCCACAACAGCAAGGAACTCTTCAACATCGTCAAAGAGCTCTCCAACCCCAGCACCGGAAACAACGACATCACCCCATCACAAGACCTCTGCAACTCCCTCGCCTCCTACTTCCACAACAAGATCACGGACATACACAACAGCTTCAGCACGGAGCCGACGCACCCCACGACAGCACCTACACGCCCCACCACCACCCTCCGCGCCTGGACCCCGATCAACACCGAGGAAACCCTAAGCACGATAAATTCCATCCACTCCGGATCCCCAACCGACCCCTGCCCTCACCACGTCTTCAACAAGGCCGACTCCATCATCGCACCCCACCTGCGGGACATCATCAACACCTCCTTCGACACAGCGACATTCCCGGAGAGCTGGAAGCATGCCGAACTCAGCGCTCTACTGAAGAAACCATCAGCGGACCCCACCGAACTCAAAAACTTCCGCCCCATCTCGCTTCTCCCGTTCCCGGCAAAAGTCATCGAGAAGACCGTCAACAAGCAGCTGGCCGCCTTCCTCGAGACAAATGGATCCCTCGACCACTCGCAGTCCGGCTTCCGAACCAACCACAGCACCGAGACTGCCCTCATCGCTGCCACTGATGACATCCGAGCCCTGCTCGACAACGGGGAAACAGCGGCCCTCATCCTCCTGGACCTTTCCGCGGCCTTCGACACTGTCTGCCACCGCACCCTAGAGCAGCGCCTCAGCAACGTCGGAATCCAAGAGAAGGCACTAGATTGGATCATCTCCTTCCTCGCCGGAAGGACTCAGAGAGTCCGCCTCCCCCCTTCAGATCAGAAGCCACCAAAGTCATCTGCGGCGTTCCTCAGGGCTCCTCGCTCAGCCCCACCCTCTTCAATGTCTACATGAGCCCCCTTGCGGCCATCGCACGCCAACACAACCTCAACATCATCTCTTATGCCGACGACACCCAGCTGATCCTCTCCCTCACCAACGACCCTGCCACCGCCAGAGCCAGCCTACACGAGGGGATGAAAGACGTAGCCGAGTGGATGAAGAACAGCCGCCTGAAACTGAACTCAGACAAGACGGAAGTCCTCATCCTGGGATCTTCGCCCTCCGCCTGGGACGACTCCTGGGCAGCGCACCCAAACCAACAGACCACGCACGCAACCTGGGCTTCATCCTGGACTCCTCCCTCTCCATGACCAGACAAGTCAACGCCGTCTCCGCGTCATGCTTCAACATCCTGCGCATGCTACGTAAGATCTTCCGGTGGATCCCCACCGAGACCAGGAAGACGGTCACCCAGGCCCTCGTCACCAGCCGACTGGACTACGGCAAATCCCTCTATGCCGGAACCACGGCCAGACTCCAGAAGAGACTCCAGCGAATCCAGAACGCCTCAGCAAGACTCATCCTGGACATCCCTCGACACAGCCACATCTCTGGACACCTGAGAGACCTGCACTGGCTCCCGATCAACAAGAGAATCACGTTCCGACTCCTCACCCACGCACACAAAGCCCTACACAAACAAGGCCCAAGATACCTCAACAGCCACCTCAACTTCTACACTCCCACACGCCAGCTTCGATCAACCAACCATGCCCTCACCGCCGTCCCCCGCATCCGAAGAGCCACCACAGGAGGAAGATCCTTCTCCTACCTCGCCGCCAAGACTTGGAACTCCCTCCCGACCCACCTCCGCCTGACCCAAGACCACCTCGCCTTCAGGAAGCAGCTCAAGACATGGCTGTTCGAGCAGTAGCGGACCCCCCGCTCCCCAAGCGTCTTGAGACCCTCCGGGTGAGTAGTGCACTATATAAATACTGTGATTGATTGATTGATTGATTGATTGAAGCTCTTTCTAAGTTGTATCGTCCCCCTGAACCTCCAATAAATGTCAGCCAGTTTAGAATATGTCCAGCTTTTGGCGAACATTGTAGAATTGAATGGGTTCTCACTGATCTCTTATGCAGATTCTATCCCTCACATCTGGAATGGGGGTCCTGGCCAATTTAGGAACAGTATGACCCAGGTCACAGAATGGATGACCTTTAATTGCCTTAACCTCAACGCCAGCAAAAAGGAGGTTGTAGTAAAAAGACTAACTTTAGGGACTCTCATTGGTGGCCAGAAGTACTGGGGAGGTCAAGAGTTTAGGTGTCTGAATTGACATCAATCTATCTTTTGACACACAAATAAACAATGACAGCCTTTTGCTTACCATGCTCAGAAGACTGAAGAAAAGTCTGTGGAACTCTCCCGTTTCACTGAGAGGGCAATTATTGAAGTCCTCACAATGTCACATTTTGATTGTGGCAGCATACTCTATCTTAGTATAACAAAGAGGCTTCAATTGATCCAAAATTCTGCAGCAAGACTGCTTATACATCATCCTTAAACACATTTGTAATCTAGTCAGCTGCGTAACCTTCACTGGATTCCCATAGAGAAACAGTTTAAGGCACTCTGTGTCAAGCATGATAATGGACCTTTTTGACTCATATTCCTTCTGAAAACGTTCCACTCCACTAGACTTCTCAGATCTTCAGCTCTTAGCCTGGCCACTGTTCTGCAATTCAAATTGGCAAAACAAGGGGTCCATTCCTTTCACGCTCTTGGACCCAAGCTCTGGATAAACTTTCATCTATTTGAGGTTCCTTAAATCACCTACTGACCTTGTGCAAACAGCTCAAGATATGTATGTTCTAATTTTCCTAGATGCATCAGTGTCTCATACCTTTTTAGTGTCAAGCGCACTGGGAAACTCTTGTTGGGGTAACGATGCAAGATAGAAATTACCTTAACATTCTAATTCATGTCAGACAAACATTTGTAGAAATGCATATATATCAGGGATTCACATTTGCTATTCTAATTCACATCCAACAGATATTAGGGAAAGTGCATATATTTTGGACATTGCAGATTTACTATTTTATTTTCCAGTCCAAAAAACATTGGGAAAATGTGCATATATTCGGGTGGGGACAGGCTTACTGACCTAAATCGAGAAACATTGTGAAAAGTATAATATTAAGAAAATTGGATGTTATCATTTAAAATGAATTACACATCCCAAAATAATTACATTAATGAAACATCTTCAATTATTACTGATTCATTCATATTTATTTAAAACATGAATGTACCTCAATAAGCCTCACAAACCAAACTAAAAATGAATTATAACTTTAAAAGAATTAAACCAGTATAAAATGAATTAGAAATTTTAAAATTAACATAATTTAAAAATCAATTAATATCAATGTATACATACTTTAATTGCAGTACTTCCCAACCGATCCCCAATAAGTAAAATAATAATAGAAATTTAGGAATTAAAAACTTTACATGTAAACAAATAAACAATATTTTAGAACATTACATAACTCACATGTAAATAGATTAACATTATTTAATATATAATTACAGAAACTACCTACCCAATCCTCTAACAATACGAAAAGCTCAAAAACATTTCTATATTTTAATAAAACATAATTACATGTTAATGAAATTAATGAAAGACAAAAATAATACAATACACTATAAATATTTAAAAAAAAGTATAATAGCAAACAAAAATGTAAACTTCAATATTATTGTAATAAACAAAAATTTGACTTGCCTTCAATATTTTTGCAAATAATAATTTTGGGCAACATTTTCCTCACAATATTGTGATCAGCTAATATTTTGGAGTGTATATAGAAAGGTGCAATACCAAAAGATTACCAAAAACCAAGGTTAAATTCAGAGTAAAGTGAATTTATCAGACAAATACATACTGAGTTTACCTACTGTAGTAACATTCAATGGTGTAGGTGTCCTATTGTTTTCTAAGTCGATGTATGGGAACAACTTAACATCAGGAGTGAATCAGGGCTTGGCATGGTAACTTATTTCAATAACCATGGACTTTCTGAGTGTGGCCTGTCGTATTACTGTTTTCTTTCACAGATCAGCAACTCAGAAAGATATCTTACCAGCACTGAGACCTACACTGGCAAGCAACAGGGCCTCTCCTTCGTGGGAGGAAATTTAGGCTGGTGAGAAATGTGCAGGAAGCTGAAGCAGCCAAGGGGGTGACTCCCTTATTGGAAAGTAACATAGCCCCATGGGGCCCTCATAGAGCATCCCATCAGAGGCCCACATTTACATCATAACTTGAGAGAACAAACCTCTCTGTTTATTAAGGAAAATATCAATATTTTGTTTGCGCAAAATATATATTAAATTAAACAGAATTTAGAGGTAGGAGCTAGCAACACTTCTTTGGGAGAGAAGAGCTCCAGAAATTCTATTGTACAAAATCTGTTAATGGGAGCTCATTATCTCATTATCTCAAAACCGAATTTTGTTAATTATTCATTGTAGAACTATCACAGGAAACCTATAATTATTGTAAGTTGTGCAGAACAAGGTTGCTATGCTAATCGAGATGGAAAGTACATAATGTTGTGCAAGTCTTTTTCTAAAAGCCATGCACTTGCTACTGAAGAGGACAACCAATCTAATAACGCACCAAATATTTAGAGAAACAACAAATGGATATGTCCTCAACTACTTAATAAACGTTTTGCATTGTATATTCCAAGGAGAAACCTAAAATCCATCAACACTAAACTAAAAAAGATGTGCAGACACTATTCTTAAAATGCGGGAAGTTCTGCAGAGTGGCCCCCAATGCCACTTGCTCATTTACATTCAGAAACCAGAAATACCTTTTATATTTGGGACAGAGCAAAAATCGAAGATGAACATGTATCACCAGTGCAGTTAAGCAGAAAGTTAAAGTATAGAGCCAAGGTATGTGTACAGTGCATAGCGCTGTACTGCCAGCGCTCCTAATTGTGTGGTAACGACAAGACTGCAGCAAGATTCATGTAATCTATGAGGACTGCTTCCAACGATTGAGGGTAGTCCACTGTTGTGAGCAGATCAAGCACAACTTTGCAAACAATCTACTCATGCAAGTTAAACTATTAATGTTTTGACGGACATTTACAAGGTGCTTAATACAGTTTTACTGTTTTTAAGCCCCTTCTTAGATGTGTTGTCAGTCACAAGTGGGTAGAGGTTTTAGTTTGTCTTTAAACCAACTAAAGTCTGTCTTTGGTAGTAGTTTCAAAGAAATAATGCTCCACTGACAGGCACTTAGATGTCCAAGACTACGCTTACAGTTTTTGTCAGTTAGATAGTTTTTTATTTGACAAGTCCAGAGTCTGAATGGGGTCTTGTAAGAAAAGCCATCATCATTTGCATGGTGCATTTTCTGGCCAGCATAACTGACATTTTGGACATCTGGACTGGGTAAGTGTGCTGAACACATTTCAATGCATGTATTCTGTCCCTAAAACAAGATGATTGATTGGCAAATACAATTGGCCTATGGGAGGAGACCTTCGTGGGACGTGTGTTTTGTTGGAAATCCGCCACAACTTGCAGCACCCGCTTCGCGGGTGCCGCTGCGAGGACAGGGTCGGTGCCTGGAGCCATTGCTGTGGATCCTGCTGAGCGTGTGGGCGGTGAGGCTTGCCATCTAGCACAGGTGTGTAGCGCCGCAGGGACTCGCTCTCCCAGGAGTCCCTGCCTGACCTTTCACAGCTGGTCTGCGCGCACCCTGTCAGCCCCGCCCACTGGCCGCCCTTAGACGAAACTACAAGAGCGACAGCTACTAGCTGCGCGGGAGCGCGCGGGAGCGCCCGGGGCTAAGCCCGGGCAAAGGGCGGGCCCTCTGTGGCCCTCAGAGGCACGAGGAGGACGAGACGGGCCACATCTCTTGGCTCCAACGCTAAAAAAAAAAAAGGTATAGCACTGCATACTACCCACAAGACTATTTATGGACTTCTAGGCTTCCCCTTCACTGTCACAATTAATTGTATATACTTTATTAACAGTGATACATAAGGGGGCATACGAACTTTCTATACTACAGTCAGAGAATGGAAAAACTTATTCTGAGCTATGCATCACCTACCACTATTTGTGAAATGGTTATTGATGATCGTCGTCAACTGCTATCCCCGTCACAAACCCCTGTTAATCTGCCAAACTTGCCCTATTGGGAGGAACTAAATGCACTGTGCGGGACTAACTTTGCTCCAGTGACATCCCCCTCCCCCATAAAAGGCCCTAGTATTAACACTCCCCCTGACAGTCCATGTGAACTTTCCCTATTACCCAATAAGGATATCATCGAGGCAACCTCTCTATCGCTGGGCCAAAATGTGAAAAGGAAACATGAAGGGGCAATTGATTGCGAACTCCAACCTAAAGTACAAAAACGCTGTATTGATCCCCCATCGCCTGTTATAAACTCCATCACACCCAGGGGGGTCAATGAAAATTTGGATGTCAAAGTACCATCGCTGCAATTGCAACTACTGCCCCAGCTCGAACAGTTGTTAAATTCTATAATAGCACCCCTGCTAGAACAAATTTCCGTTTTAGGGGATAGGCTGACAAGTATAGAGTCCGCCATAAAAGCCAACTCTTTACCTGTTATAAAGATGACAACACCCAATTGCTCTCTTCCACGATCTGTACCTGAAGTGCCTTTGTTAACAAAAAATGTTCCAGCTCCAAGCAAGTTACCTCCAACTGCTACTAAAACCGCGCACAAACCTTTGGTTAATAAAAAAAAGGTCCAGATTGATAGACGGTCTCCCAAGAGTCAACCCCCACCGGTCACCAAAGTTGCCCCCATTCCTTTGTTAACAAATTACTCTGCTATTAGAGCAGAGTATAACAGTACTGCACATATAGATCTACCTCCAGAAGCCGCCCCCTTTGTGCTAGTTCTTTCGGGAGTTCCAGCTCCCGCTCACAGGAAACCCGAGAGATACCAGGACCTATTGTACAAGGTCATCTTCTGGCTAGATAAAAATAGACCCCTGCCACCAAATATGGATGGTGGTATCCTGAGTGTTAGAAGGGTGGGCTGGTTAGGGTCACTAGCCAAGGACATTCCGGGGGACCTAATCCTTGTTAAATTTAGGAATAGGAACATCGTCCCCTACCTTCGATCCTCACAGCCCCATGAAGGTGACGGTCCCATCTCCATCTGGGATTTGTATGATTTTTATCCGTGTACCCCACACATCCCCTTATTAAGATCTACAGTAGTATACAATTGTTTGCCAGAAACGGGTGTTATTAGCCATTCAGCCCCCCATAGTCACGACATACCCTATTAATACTGCAATGGTTGAATAGCTGTTATTAAGGGTCTAGTCTATATTTTACCCTAGTCAGTATGGTGGCTTCATGTAGTATGTTCTTAGATCAGGTATAGGTTCCTATAGATTGGGCATATGTCTCCTTTTAACTTGTATTATATGTAATTACGAAGTGCTAATAGCTAAGTGTCTAATCTGTTAAACTATTTTTTCTGGGAAGCATTCCTAAATAGACCACTTATATCTGTATTAACATTGACACTAACGTCTTTCTATGCAATTTAATTGTTTTTTTAAACAAGATTCTTGAAGGAATATTTTAATTGTTTGTATAAATCTGTACATATTAGTTGTGTGTTTTGTGTATGTATTTTATATGCCTGTCTTTTATGAAGAAGAACTTCGAAATAAAGACGTTAAAAACTGAAACTGAATTGGCCTATGTGGCCATCAGATTTGTCCACTGTAAAAATGCACAACAGCTTGTGTGAGTGGTATAAAATTCAAATACCCAAAGGGGAACATAGCATGGCTTTGTGTCATTTCCATGTGGGGCAAAAAAATATGGCAAAAGGACTGCAGACTAATCTTCAGCGGTAATAAGCCAAACAACCCATTTTGGCATTTTTAGATGTACATCTGGGCACCGATTACAATGCAGTCATAAAAGGCTCTGACCCTTGATCGGAGCCTTTTATAACTGCATTGTAATATGGCAGTCGGATCTCTTTCCGAAAGCCTCATTACAATGGAGGCGGTCAGACAGGAATCCGACCGTTCATTCCGGCTGGCTTCTTATGGGCTCGGAGAGCCCATCGGCCAGTCGGAATGCGGCCTGTAATACCAAGGGCGGCTCATTCCACGCTTGGGATTACATTGCCATGTTTCGGCAGCCTTTCCGTGCTGGCCTTTCCGACACAGAAAGGTTGTCAGAACTCGCATTTGCTGGCCCACAGCAGGGCCCCCTTGGGTGCACGGCCTCCGGTTGGAGGCCTGCCCCCTGCTGATCCCTGCATCCAATTGCAGGCACCTCAGGTGCCAGCCACGGGACAAAGGGATGAACTGCTCCTCCCATTTTATAATGAGAGCATGCATTCCGTCCAGTTTACCGCCTGAAAGCATGCTCCCATTGTAAAATGTAGGAATGCAACCGAACAGTGTTCAGTTGCATCCTAATGGGGCAGTCAGGACTGCCGGCAACTCTGCCAGACCTCATAATCACCCTCCAGATATATAGGGCCCGATGTAGGTAAACGGGATTTTCCGATTTCAAAATACCGAGGCGGGCCGAATCGGTATTCTGAAATCGGAAAACGAGATGTAGGAAAAAAAAACCGATTGAAAACCGAATCGGTCGGCATCGGTAATGAGATTCGGTACGTTCCGATTCAGCTCGGTCCGAATCGGAAATTACCGAATCGGCCAACAACGAATCGGAAAACACCGAATCGGCTCCCACCGAATCGGATATTACCGATTCGGCGAATACCGAATCGGTAAAAGCCGATTCGGTAAAAACCGAATCGGCAATCATAGACCCATGGCGAAAAAGCCCATAGGAATGCATTGCATGAACCGATTCGGCTTTTACCGAATCGGTTAATACCGAATCGGATTTTACCGATTCGGATTTTACCGAATCGGTAAAAGCCGACTCGGCAATAGGCGATTCAGCCAATGAGGTGGCTCCCCCTCCCCCACCCAAACAGGGAGTGGCAACCCTGGCAGGTGCAGCCAATTAAGAAGTTTCTAGAAGTTTCTGGAAAGCCTGCCTGAGCCCAACACACAGTTAGCAGCAGTGGGAGAAGGAGGTTGCAGACTGAGCAGGAGCAGGAGAAAATGGCAGATCAGGCAGGAAGCCAGAAGTCCTCCCAAAAGAGGAAGCCCAAATTCACCACCACAGAACTTCAGGTGCTGGTTGAGGAGGTGGTGAGGGTGCACCGCCAGCTCTTTGGCAAGCTGTCCCTCAACGTGCCAGACAGCACCAAGAGGAGATTGTGGGCCGACATCGCCCAGAAGGTCAATGCTGCTGGAGTCACCCCCAGGTCCATTGAGGAACTTAAGAAAAGGTTTTACGACCTCCGCAGCCTCACGAAGAGGAAGCTGGCCGACCTCCAAAGGGAGGCTGGACACACCGGAGGAGGCAAGAACCCGGCGCCACCCCTCACCGAGCTGGAGGAAATTGTCTCCAGCACCATCGAGAGGGAGAGCATCGTAGGGATCGGGACCCTGGACAGCACTGCGATGGCCACAGCTACAGGTAAGAAGCATGCGCATCATGACACACCCTACCAGACACCTCCCCATTAGACACAATGCATAGGCAAACACCAGCACTGTACTGTCACCAACATACAAGAGACAAGCATCATGGTACATGTAGTCAGCAGAAGTTAGCCAAATATGTCAGTGCAGAATCACAAGACAGGAAACAGTGTGACACGGTGTAAGGAGATGCAAGGACATGTGGAATGCCATAATTGTACTGACTGTAATACATCGGCACTCAGTTTACAAATGCTTCTTTGTACCTAGGGGCACCATCAGGCGGCACCACTGTGGCAGCAGAGGGAGCTTCAACATCAAATACTGCAGTGGCAGGGCCGAGCACCAGCCAGCCTGGCCAGGAGGAGGAGGATGAGGATGAGGAAGGAGACAACTCAGGGCTTGGAATGGAGGGAGTCCTGGTGATTGATTACCAAGCAGTGCACTCCCCAGAACTGGCCAGCACACCCCCCTTGCAATTTTCACCTGATAACTCCCCTACAAGGCAGACCATTCCGCCGACAACAGCACCTGCCACAACCGTGGCCTTGCCACCCGTCCTACCTGTCCTGGGAGCAGGGGCTCCGGGACCGGCCAGCACCACACCCCCACCAGTGGCACCCCTGCCCACTCAGCAGGCCGGAGGCAGCAGTGCCAGACGCCGTGCCACCACCACCACCACCACCACTGCTCCACCAGCACGGGAGGGCAGTGTGTTCCTGGGCCTGGAGGGCCAGATGGTCAAAATCCAGCGCCAACAGGCCAGATCCACCATGGCCTGCCAACGCCAGCTCCTGCAGCACAACCTGCAGATGGGGGAGTTGGTGAAGGGTTTCCAGGCTGTTGTGGACAGCAACAAGGAGGTGGCAGCAGGGTTGGGCAGGCTGACCACTGCCATCACCCACTCCTCTGCCAGGCAGGAGGAGCATGAGGTTGCGCGCAGGAGGGATGCCCGGGTGCTCAACCGGGCCATGGCCCGCCTTGCAGCGGCGACCGCACAGCTGTGCCATCGAAGCTCAAATCAGGAGTCGGTGCTCAGTCAGCATACGGCTGAGCTGACCAGGGGGATGGCCAGGATCACCACGGCCATGGAGGCCATGTTAATATCAAACGCCGCCTCCAATCCTGCCCTGGACCTGGGTGATGCTGGAGACAGCAGCAGCCGCAGCAGCCCGGCCAGCGCTGCATCAGAGCCAAGGAGGAGCACCAGGCGATCCGCTGATGCTGCAGGCCATTCGGAGGGGGCCGAGGGACACCCCAGTGGGTCTGGAAAGCGGGCCAAAAAATAGGCTGGCAAGGGGGGATGAGCAAACCAGAACCCTGGACTTTATTTGTTTTTACAGACTCCATTTTTTGATGCACTTCAGTGATGTAACTGTGGTGCATCACTATTAAAAATTTTATTTTCCAAGCAACATTTAGCTGTCTTTGCATCTGTACTCAGTCAGAAATAGTTCTCAGTGATCTCCTCACGTCTGTATCTGCCATCACATGGCGTACACACCCCAGCTGGCTGTGTCAGTGGCACAGCTTCGTCGTCGTCATAGTCCTCGTAGTCAGACAACTCCACCTCAGTGCCCTTCTTGACCGCAAGGTTGTGTAACATTGCACATACAGCTATGATCTTGCAGCAGGTGATGGGGGTATACTGCCTTGCACCTCCACTCTTGTGCAGGCATCTGAATCTACTTTTCCAGATGCCAAAGGTCCGTTCAACAACATTCCTGGTGCGTATGTGGGCCCGGTTATACCTCCTTTGGCTGGGTGTGGAGGGGTTGAGGTAGGGGGTGAGTATGAATGAGCGGAGGGCATATGCACTGTCGCCTGGAAGAGAAAGGGGTCACATTAGACACATGCATACATGTATTACACCTACCTACTATGTGTTATGGGGGTCTGATGATGTGGCTCACCTAGGAGGTATCCTTCTCCAAAATCGCCAGCCATCAGCCGTGCATATATGCCGCTCTGTTGGAATATATAGGAGTCATGGGTACTCCCTGGAAATTTTGCTACCAGGTCTGTGATGGTGCACTTGGCATTGCAGATCACCTGCACGTTGATGGTGTGTGTCGATTTCCGATTGCGGTATATGTATTCGGTGTCCGCTGGTGGGCAAATCGGAATATGCGTGCCATCTATGCAACCGATGATTTGGGGAAACTGCGCCATCTGGTAGAAGTCTGCTTTGGTTTGTAGCAGTTCTGCGTGGGTTGCAGGGAATGAGATGTATTGCTCCATCCTGTCTATCATGGCGTCAAGGAATGTGTGGAAGAACCTTGACAGGCTGCTCTGGCTCACCCCTCCTGCTGCTGCTGCTCCACTTTGATAGCTACCAGACGCTAGCAGGTGTAGGCTGCATAGCACCTGGACGTGCGCAGGGATGGCGTGTGCCCTTGGGGTGTGGTGGTCCAAGTATGGCTTAAGGTCCCTGATGAGCTCAAGTATGGTGTCAGAGTCCAGCCTGTATCTCTGTAGGATCTCAGCCTCAGTGAGCATGAACAGGGTTATCCTCTGTCTGTAGACCTGTTCATTTCTTAGCCATTCCCTCTGTCCTTCCTGCTGTAGCCGTAGCCGCCTCGCAATGACATAGAAAGCTGCCATCCTGCAAGTTGCAATGCATTTTGGGACTGTTTATATGGGTTGGAGTTGGTTACCACCTGATTGCAATCCATGGTAAATACCGAGTGAATTCTACCGATTTTGAGCCGATTTCGGTGTTTCTGTGCCTCCCTACATCTCCCCAACTGTCGGAATCGGGGAATTTCCCGATCGGAGAATCATACGAATCGGCATGATTTCCGATTCGGCTCATGTCCGATTCGGTATTTTTTCCGATTCGGTACATGGACCGAATCGGTGATTTTCCGATTCGGTGTCACTAACGAATCGGTAGTAGGACCGAATCGGTGATTTTCCGATTCGGTGTCACTTACGAATCGGTAGTAGGACCGAATCGGTAATTTTCCGATTCGGTGTCACTAACGAATCAGTAGTAGGACCGAATCGGTGATTTTCCGATTCGGTGTCACTGACGATTCGGTACATGGACCGATTCGGTCTTTGTAACCGATTCGGTGTTTTTCCGATTCGTTACATATCCGATTTTCGGTATGTACGTATCGGATTCTTTCCCATTCGGTACTCATTCCGAATCGGTTTTCTGTCCGATTCGTTCTGTTTTTGGTTCCCTACATCGCGATGGCTGTTTACCGATCGGTAAGGGCCAAAAATCGGTATTTTCGGCCGATACCGATCGGTAATGCCCTACCTACATCGGGCCCTTAATGAATAAATTGTAAAGTGTGCATTGAACCACCATTGTCCATGCACCTAATAAATAGAAGTAAACATGGCAAGTACACGTTCCATAAGAAACAATTAACACCAAAGTGCTGTTACTACACGGGGCTCTGGCAGCTGTACATTGACACAACCTGCCCACTGTTTAAAAAAACAGTCTTAGGCTAGGGACCAGCTGCACATTCCATTGTTTCAAAATGTTACTCTGTTGTAACCTATTTCAGTTTGGAACTTAGGGGCTCATTATGATGGCGGTGAACCCACCACCGGCACGCTGCAGCGGGTTCATCGTCATCGTGCGGCAATTCTCCGCCCGCCAGATAAGAATGGCGGGCGGAGTGCTGGTGGGCGGAAAGCCCGTCCACCACTGGTCTGACACAGGCAATCATTGTGATTGCCTGTCGTACCCGGAAAGCATACCTAGAATGGTGGCGGTGCCTAGCAGGCACCGTTTGTCACATTAGGATGCTTCATCCCCGCCAGCTTTGAATGGCGTTTCAACCTCCATTCAAAGGCTGGCGGAGATTGACTTTGGGGGCCCATAGTGGGCACCCTTAAGCAGGGGAACGTCTGTTTGGCACTTGCAGGCATCGCGTGGTGCCTACTACGTAGCACAGGGAAATGCAAAACTTGCATTTTTACCATTGCGGCTGGTGCTGTCCGTCCGCCATCGTAATCACCCCCTTAGGCCCTAATCCAAATATCACACAAAGAATTTCAAGAAATGTTGCTAAATTGATCCTTCTCTGAACTGGAAGTAAAATCAATTCGCTCAGGAAGAATCATTTGGCAGTGACTTATAATTAGCTTTTTCTCCAGTCCATTGCACTGTGGCTAGGTCTGAAATGCCAACTTACCTAGTGGTCTGCTTGGAGACAATGAGCCTTTACGCCCACTAGTCCCTGCTGAGGGTAGAATGTCAGAAAGGCAGGCAAGAAAACTTGACTAACTTGACTAAAGGATCTGACACTGAAAGGAACTACCCACTCCCTCATAGATAAGCACTTGCAAGAGAAAGAAGGAGAGTGCAAAATTTGTACCACACAAAAACAGACGTGACTCTCTCAGAGTTTAGCACACAAGTCATGTCTTTGTTTAAAAAAGGGTTTCAATAGACATACAAATACCCACTCCATCGGGAGACAACAGTGAAAAATAGTATGATGGGTTTCTCTATGATGGTTTGAAGACTACAACTCGTTAGATTAGAAAGGCCCTGGAAATCATAGCAGATGAACTGACTGAAGACTCCCACCTTTTTAGAAAACTGAGGAATCATGCTTAATGGGGTAAACATTGTTTCAAAATATAGATAGGGCAAATTGGGACTTTTTACAGGGATACGTCTAATCACTGCTGGTTACACACTATAAATGAGGGCTTCACCCATAAGGAATTCATAATGCTGCTGGAGCCTACTAAGACAAGAAGAGACTGTAGATATTAGACCTGTTATCTAATGAAGGATTGATAGAATTCTGCTTCATTCATAATCTATAGAGATAATGATCATTCTCACGATCAGGGTCAGAGAAAGTTACCTTCTGGAAGTCCACTGGAAGAAGAGGATTGAGGGCATCGTTGATGGAGCTCCAATCAGGTATAGGGACTGGACTTTGGATTGGGACATGAATGTATTAGAGTGTTTGAGAGGCATGTCTCCCATTGTAATCTTCCAAGAAGTGTTGAAACTTCGGGAGTACCTAGCAAGTAGCTGGTAAAAAAGAGAGTCTGCTTTTTGTGAAGTTACCACTAACATTTTCCATTTCCAGGGGATCAGATCTGGCGCTAAGACTACCAGAGAAAGATGCACAAATGCAAGCTAAATTTCCTAGCATTTCCCATTCTGAGCCTTTTGCCCTGATCCCGTTCATGGCTCCTACAGGACCTTGAAAGCCAGGTCTCTGACTGTAAGAAATTGAGTCATTGGCTGATGGGGCTGGAAGCCTTACTCAGGCAACAACCACAATCCTTGTCAGGGTGAACCTCAAAAGTCACTAAATGAACCTGTGCTTAACCCATTGGTAGCTCGGCACAAAAGCAGTCAGGCAATGTGTAAAATATTTATGCATCACACAAACAGGAATAAAGTTAAAACACAACATAAAAAAAAACCTACCCGATTTAGAAAATAGAGTACATTTTTATAAATAAAATGATACCAGAATGACCTACAACCAATCAGAACAACTGGAGATGTTAACTTTTAAAGTTTTTAAAAAACATAGCGCCAAAAGCACAAAGCACCCACTGTGGCCATCTGATTGCGCGGGGGCTGGGACAAAGTCATATTTTCAGGCCGACCGCAATGGAGTGCGGGTTGGATACAGGGACCAGGTTCGTCCTTTGGAGAATTGTACCTTATGTCCTTGATGCGCCGAGACTCATCGCATTGTGTTGTTTTGATGAGGCCACTGATCAGGAGCTGTGCTGCGGTGTCCAGATTTAAAATGCGCTGTACAGCATCGATTCTGGTGGAACCCACAGTTAGGCAGGGAAGAGTACACTCTGATGTCACTTGAGGGTCCAGAACCTGGGCATTTATTTAGAATAGTGACTAAAAATTCTAATTTATCCTTAAAGAGGATTTTAAATTGCTATTCATTTGGGGTAAAACATCATATGTCTGTCTGTATACAAACCAAAGTCAGCACTTGCCAGTTTTATGCCCTTCTGAATCCAGTTAGATCCCTTTGACATCACTCTCCTGGGCTGTTGGATTGACCCATGGGAAGCCATTCTAATTATCTGTGGGTCGCATCTGTGAAACTCCTGACCTTAATTTGCTCACAGATAGATCCCAGTAGGCAGACAGTACCACCATAGCCAACAAGTGATGTGGGCCATTCCTCCCCTTGGTTCAGACTTCTGTCCCCAACCCAAGGAAAGCTCTGCCCATAATGACAACAACCAAGAAAGGCTACTGACAACTTTCAGTGTCAAGAGTCAGGCCCTGAGCCTTCCACTGCCATGTGGAGGCTTCAAGCGGGAACCATGGGAAGTCCTCACTTCTAGCCTACAGGCTGGCAAGGAGTTCCTTACTTGGTACTGAGGCTTTCAAGACCTCTGAGGTTTCTCAGAGTGGGGGGCACCAGTCCCATGTGTTAGGAACCATACTGCCATCTCAGGATATGTACTCTGTGATTGAACAGGTGCCTGGCAAGACAGGCCTGCCAGGGGGAACCGCCACCCCCCTCAAGTGTAACACATTATGTCTGTGTCATGCAACAGTCTACATGGTACAGGGCTCCAGCCCTCTGTCTCTGTGACAGCGCTAGGAGCACCTCCAAGTCAGAGGTGGCCTCACCAGGGTCAGACTTGTCAGTGCTATGTTCTCAGAGCAAAACAACAAACTGTGCCCCCTCACTCAATCACTTCAGTATTAGGGACCAAATGAACAAAAACGTTAAATTTGATCCGGTATATTTATTTATACCTATTTCTTTAAATTATTATTTCAAAAACAATTTAGTTTGGCAGAAAAAGAGTACAACATACACAATTATTGACAATAAACACTAACCTGCATTAACACAATGACACTAACAAACTCTGTGAAACAAAGATTTCAAGTGTAACATCCCACAAATAAAACAGTGCTGAACCATAAACGTTACAATTGGACAATTTTGTACAGACAAATCAAAAAATACATGAAAAGAGCCAATTCAGTACAAGAGCAAAACAACGTGAGGCAGATATATTTTTTACACATTGAATGTATATAATTAGCTCTTGCTGGGTTGCCGACGCGTTTCAAGTTTGGGCATGGGGTTTCCAAACTATCATCAGGGCTCTTGTTATTGTTCTGTTGGAATGTAAAAAACAAACCGTTTTAATACAACCAAATGGCCTCTTCTGAAAAAGAAGAACCGTTTGAATAGAATTAAAAGTACCTGAGTATTGGTGTTTGGTTGGCCTGTGTGGGTTTCTATAAATGGACCAAATCCTCTATTCAGGACACAACCAGAGTAACTTCAATGACAGCACCAACCTGGGAAAAGAGGTGTTGTCTTCATTTCACATGTGGTCTCTTGGGTATGGAATAACAACCTGCATTCTATTTACAAACCAGGGATAATATTAAAAAAATTCATACCTTTAATGGATCGATTTCGTGGCCAAAAAAGGTTCTGGGTTGCGGAGGGTTATCTTTTCTTAGAATCCTGTATGGGAAATATGTACCCATATTGTCATGAGGAGGATACTTCCGTGGTTACATGAAAGTTTCTTTTTTTGAAACAAATTATTTTATTTTATCGAGTTGTCCTACCTTTCACGCTCTTCTGCTGGAAGGCGGCAGACACTTCTGCCCTGTGCCTGTAAGAGCAATGAGCTAAATGAATATGGTTTTTTTTGCGGACATTGACAAAATGTTACTTGAAAAAGAAGCTTATCTAATTTTGAAATTTAATTGTATCATGACTGGCCTTAACAATATGTCCGAACTGTCAAGAATTTGAGACTTTGTGCCATACTGCCGTGTTGTCACTATTGTGCTTCATTTATGAATGATATATGAGGGAATTGTGGTACCCCATATCGCTACAATTGTCTACAAGCCGAATTCGCCTTTCATTGCTTGCCAAACAACTGACATCGGATTGCGTTGATTACACCAAAATGTGTTTTGCACTCCGAATACCATAATGCACCTTGGTCCGAGTAGCTCCCACCCTTCTGTTTCTAAGCAGTGTCCCTTTAAGTATGTAGAAATGGCCGCCGCCACTTCTAGCTAACAGCGAGTGAGAGAGAAGCATCGTATCCAAGCCGCGTAAAGAAGAAACTTTTGAGGTGAGCGTAACAAACAGCCATGTCGATCTGCTAAGAGATCCACATCTGTTGTGCTTTCCGCAGACTAACCAACCGCGCGTCTTTTTAGATCACGACGGTCCGTGACTGCAAAGCGCCGAGTGGAATCAAGTCGCTGCGATTCCTGACAGCCCCGGCTGGGGCTGCAGATTAGGGGCGAGGAGTGCTGCCAGCAGCATAAGTTAAAGGTACATGCAATTCCGGCGCACCGATATTTTTGAAGTGTACCATAACGCCAGGTTTAGTTTTGTTTGAAATTCTTTTTTTTTAAAAACCCATATTCATTTAGCTCATTGCTCTTACAGGCACAGGGCAGAAGTGTCTGCCGCCTTCCAGCAGAAGAGCGTGAAAGGTAGGACAACTCGATAAAATAAAATAATTTGTTTCAAAAAAAGAAACTTTCATGTAACCACGGAAGTATCCTCCTCATGACAATATGGGTACATATTTCCCATACAGGATTCTAAGAAAAGATAACCATCCGCCCCCCAGAACCTTTTTTGGCCACGAAATCGAGCCATTAAAGGTATGAATTTTTTTAATATTATCCCTGGTTTGTAAATAGAATGCAGGTTGTTATTCCATACCCAAGAGACCACATGTTAAATGAAGACAACACCTCTTTTCCCAGGTTGGTGCTGTCATTGAAGTTACTCTGGTTGTGTCCTGAATAGAGGATTTGGTCCATTTATAGAAACCCACACAGGCCAACCAAACACCAATACTCAGGTACTTTTAATTCTATTCAAACGGTTCTTCTTTTTCAGAAGAGGCCATTTGGTTGTATTAAAACGGTTTGTTTTTTACATTCCAACAGAACAATAACAAGAGCCCTGATGATAGTTTGGAAACCCCATGCCCAAACTTGAAACGCGTCGGCAACCCAGCAAGAGCTAATTATATACATTCAATGTGTAAAAAATATATCTGCCTCACGTTGTTTTGCTCTTGTACTGAATTGGCTCTTTTCATGTATTTTTTGATTTGTCTGTACAAAATTGTCCAATTGTAACGTTTATGGTTCAGCACTGTTTTATTTGTGGGATGTTACACTTGAAATCTTTGTTTCACAGAGTTTGTTAGTGTCATTGTGTTAATGCAGGTTAGTGTTTATTGTCAATAATTGTGTATGTTGTACTCTTTTTCTGCCAAACTAAATTGTTTTTGAAATAATAATTTAAAGAAATAGGTATAAATAAATATACCGGATCAAATTTAACGTTTTTGTTCATTTGGTCCCTAATACTGAAGTGATTGAGTGAGGGGGCACAGTTTGTTGTTTTGCATTATATAGGGTCCAGCCCTCCCTCAGCCCCGCCAAGGACCTATCTCCTTCTTGTGTGCTGTTAAGAGCGGATACCATATCCACGAGAGATTTAGGGGTATAAAGAGTACTTTCATAGTGGAAGGACCTTGAGTCCTTCAAACACTATGGCAGAGAAAGATACACTTTCTTTCAGCGAGAGTCATATCAAGTCTCTCATAGCCTCTTCACCGTTTGGATCCATTTCTTTGAGTACCGATGCAAAGCAACAAAACGAGACAGAGAAATTGACTCGTCTTTGCAAAAAGCACGTTAGAACAGAACTTCACGGATATTTTTTGTTAAAACACCTACAGGGTGGAACTATCCCCTGGGGTCTCCAGGTTAAGAATACCCCTGTCATCTTTGTTGAAGACGCTGAATATAAAAAGGGCTTCAGCCAGATCAACACTAAATGCAGCCGGGACCTCATGGTTCATACCATTGAGACGGCACAAAGGTTGTGTAAGAAGGAGTTGGAGGAAATTGAGGAGTTAACTAAAGCAATAGCTGACAATCCTGCAGTCACTGTCGCCAAGACTCTTCTTGACAAAATCCAAAAGGATATACAGGTTTTTAAGGACATTACTATAAACAATAAATCTTTGAAATACGAGAAGGATAGTAAATCCTTCAAGCTTGAATCAGTATATCGGTTCCTCAAAGAGGACTACTATACCCAGGCCGAGTCACGCAGGGCGCTGTACGATTTCCAGGGTAGATCTAGAAATCGTTTTTCTACTTTCTCTGACACTTCGTCTTCAGGGTCATCTGATCCTGACTTTAGAGGCAATAATTCAAGAAAGCAGGTTGCTTTTTTAGACAGGGGCCAGCAAGGAAGAACCAAGCCCAAAGCCCCTTGGCAAATGCGAACACGGAAACGGTTTTACCTATCCTAGGTAAACCGAACGTGGTAGTGAATTTATCTGACCGGACATTAACCACACAAGAGGAATCCTTATTGAATTTGGGCTTGAAATTCGTCCCATGCAAACGTACAGACTATACAAAACTGTAAATAGAAATCTTGGAGTTTTGTAGAAAACTTAGGTTGAAAGCCTTCTTTTTCAACCAACCATTTGCTCAAAATATGGAAGTAACGGGATTGAGGAACAAGTCCACCTTTGTTCCTCACCAAAACATCCCAAAACAAATAATAGCTTTTGAGCAAATCATGCTTTCCTCCATTAATAAAATGGAAAAATCCAAAGGATATGTGCTTTCTAACATCAGTAAGGGCGAATTGCAAGCACTACAAAGCCTTAAAGAAGACCCCACCCTGGTCATAAAACAGGCCGATAAGGGTGGTGCGGTCGTCGTCTGGCCTCGTGAAAAATATGTCACTGAAGGATTAAAACAGGTCAACAACACCACGTTGTATCGCCCCTTAAATGAGGATCCCACAAAACAGATTCAGGGTTTGATCTCCGATGTTCTAACACAAGGGAGAGACGCAGGTTTTTTGGGTAGCAAAGAGTTTGAATTTTTGAATAAAAAATTCCCTCGTACACCAGTTTTGTATTTGCTACCCAAAATTCATAAAGACCTAGCCGAGCCACCAGGGCGCCCGATTGTGTCGGGTGTTGATTCCTGCTTAGAACCACTATCTAAGTATGTGGATTTCTTTTTAAAGCCCTTTTTGACGGAGGTCAAATCGTATCTCAGAGACACGACGGATTTTTTAACAAAGGTGGAGGGCATTGAGTTTGATTCATCCAAACAGATTATGGCAACTATGGATGTCACGTCCTTGTATACTCAAATCCCTCAGGAAGAGGCGCTTGAGGTCATTGAATTGGTTTTAGACAAAAGGGAGAGGCCCCACAGGGTGCCTACTGCATTTATCCTCAAACTTGCAGCTATTGCTCTACAGAAGAATTTCTTTACATTCAATGGCCAGTTTTATATGCAAATTAAGGGCACTGCCATGGGGTGTCCTTATGCCCCAGAAATGGCAGTGCTCTATATGGCACAATATGAGACTCTGTTTGTAGACAATAATAACCCTTACAAGGAGAATATCCTTCAATGGTGGAGATACATTGATGACATCTGGCTCCTGTGGCAGGGGAGCCAGATTGAACTTTTAGAGTCCATGAATGGATCAACAACAGACACCCGGATATTAAATTCTCCATTGAAACAAGCACCACGAAGATGACGTTTTTGGACGTCGAGGTAACCTGTGAGGAGGGCAAACTTAAAACATCACTTTTCAAAAAACCGACTGATAAGAATACCATCCTCCACCACAAAAGCTACCACCCAAGAAGTCTCAAGGCCAATTTGCCCTACGGGCAAATGCTACGCATCCGAAGGAATTGCTCGGAGCTTGGCGATTATGATCAACATGCACAGACATTTTGTAACGAAATGATCCATAGAGGCTACCCAAGGAAGCTCCTTAGGAATTCATACAAGAGGGCACGTTGTACCCCACGTGAAACCCTATTACAAACCAATGAGAAAAAAGAGTTGGACAGGTTGGTATGCGTGACCACTTTTGGACCGGATACCCACAAGTTGAGGCAGGCAGTCCTTAAGAACTGGCACTTGTTGGAGGATCTAGAATGCCCCTTCCAACGCCCGATTTTTGCATACAGAAAGAACCGCAGTTTAGGCCAACACATTGTGCGAGCAGATCTCCCCAAACCCTCACCGAAACATGATCTCCGAGCTCTATGGGACATGAAACCGGTAAAGGGACACCATAGGTGTGGGAATTGTGTCTCGTGCAGTAGCACCATTGAGGGTAATGAGTTCGAACACCAAGGAACTAAATGGAAACATCTGGGGTTTTCAAATTGTAAAACCAAAAATGTTATTTATGCCTTGATCCGCCCCTGCCCTAGGTTATATATAGGAAAAACAAATCAGCAGGTGAATCTCCGAATAGGACAGCACAGATCAAGGATCAAAAAGAGAATACTAACAGCCCCGGTGGTAGAGCATTTCATCGAAATGTCCCACAATGAGAATGATTTCAAGTGGACTGTTCTACACACCATGAGCCACGTACAGCGCCCTGCGGACATTGACAAAATGTTACTTGAAAAAGAAGCTTATCTAATTTTGAAATTTAATTGTATCATGACTGGCCTTAACAATATGTCCGAACTGTCAAGAATTTGAGACTTTGTGCCATACTGCCGTGTTGTCACTATTGTGCTTCATTTATGAATGATATATGAGGGAATTGTGGTACCCCATATCGCTACAATTGTCTACAAGCCGAATTCGCCTTTCATTGCTTGCCAAACAACTGACCTCGGATTGCGTTGATTACACCAAAATGTGTTTTGCACTCCGAATACCATAATGCACCTTGGTCCGAGTAGCTCCCACCCTTCTGTTTCTAAGCAGTGTCCCTTTAAGTATGTAGAAATGGCCGCCGCCACTTCTAGCTAACAGCGAGTGAGAGAGAAGCATCGTATCCAAGCCGCGTAAAGAAGAAACTTTTGAGGTGAGCGTAACAAACAGCCATGTCGATCTGCTAAGAGATCCACATCTGTTGTGCTTTCCGCAGACTAACCAACCGCGCGTCTTTTTAGATCACGACGGTCCGTGACTGCAAAGCGCCGAGTGGAATCAAGTTGCTGCGATTGCTGACAGCCCCGGCTGGGGCTGCAGATTGGGGGCGAGGAGTGCTGCCAGCAGCATAAGTTATAGGTACATGCAATTCCGGCGCACCGATATTTTTGAAGTGTACCATAACGCCAGGTTTAGTTTTGTTTGAAAATCTTTTTTTTTAAAAACCCATATTCATTTAGCTCATTGCTCTTACAGGCACAGGGCAGAAGTGTCTGCCGCCTTCCAGCAGAAGAGCGTGAAAGTTAGGACAACTCGATAAAATAAAATAATTTGTTTCAAAAAAAGAAACTTTCATGTAACCACGGAAGTATCCTCCTCATGACAATATGGGTACATATTTCCCATACAGGATTCTAAGAAAAGATAACCCTCCGCCCCCCAGAACCTTTTTTGGCCATGAAATCGATCCATTAAAGGTATGAATTTTTTTAATATTATCCCTGGTTTGTAAATAGAATGCAGGTTGTTATTCCATACCCAAGAGACCACATGTTAAATGAAGACAACACCTCTTTTCCCAGGTTGGTGCTGTCATTGAAGTTACTCTGGTTGTGTCCTGAATAGAGGATTTGGTCCATTTATAGAAACCCACACAGGCCAACCAAACACCAATACTCAGGTACTTTTAATTCTATTCAAACGGTTCTTCTTTTTCAGAAGAGGCCATTTGGTTGTATTAAAACGGTTTGTTTTTTACATTCCAACAGAACAATAACAAGAGCCCTGATGATAGTTTGGAAACCCCATGCCCAAACTTGAAACGCGTCGGCAACCCAGCAAGAGCTAATTATATACATTCAATGTGTAAAAAATATATCTGCCTCACGTTGTTTTGCTCTTGTACTGAATTGGCTCTTTTCATGTATTTTTTGATTTGTCTGTACAAAATTGTCCAATTGTAACGTTTATGGTTCAGCACTGTTTTATTTGTGGGATGTTACACTTGAAATCTTTGTTTCACAGAGTTTGTTAGTGTCATTGTGTTAATGCAGGTTAGTGTTTATTGTCAATAATTGTGTATGTTGTACTCTTTTTCTGCCAAACTAAATTGTTTTTGAAATAATAATTTAAAGAAATAGGTATAAATAAATATACCGGATCAAATTTAACGTTTTTGTTCATTTGGTCCCTAATACTGAAGTGATTGAGTGAGGGGGCACAGTTTGTTGTTTTGCATTATATAGGGTCCAGCCCTCCCTCAGCCCCGCCAAGGACCTATCTCCTTCTTGTGTGATGTTCTCAGAGCTGGCAACTGCTGATCCATTGGTCCTCCCACTGTGGACAGCCTCAAACTCCTGGCCCTCCACACAGGCCTCTATACTGTCCTTTTGGGAGCAGTACCTCCAGAAATCTGAACTTTTAGAATGCCCTGGGCAGCTGCTCCTCCCACCTCTTTTAACACCAGTGGCAATTCATTTCCCAGAATGCAGTCAATGAGCCTCTGGGAACTAACTATGACCCTCCTCTGGATCACTTCCCCACCCCATTCCAGGGGTACCAGAGCCATAGGTGGACGAGGTCCAGTCCAAGGGCCTGGCTCACCCTACACACCTGTCTTGGCAGATACTAATATGGAAAAAACGACCTTTCCGCTACCATGGTTTGGCTGCCATCGGTATCTGTCAGAACAGTGACAGGAATCACATGTACTTTGATCTGATGCAAGTGGTAACTCCCACCTTTAGAGATCTCAAGTCTACACTCTAAGTCTAGCTCCCAACTAAGGTAGACTAGGGCACATTCTACCCTCTCCTCCAAGGGCTAAATTCCCAATAAGGTCACAATCAGGAGCAGCAATGCGGTTTCCTGAATCAAGGTGTACATGCAGTACCATATATTAGGAACTTATAAGTAAATGAAATGGCCCAATCAGGTCAAGGCCACTTTACCATGTTCTAGGGAGGGAGCACAAGCACTTTAGTACTGGTTAATAGTGGTAAAGTGCACAGAGTTCTAATTATATCAAAAACACATTCAGAAAGACAGGATGGGTGAAAGTAAAATGTTTGCAGAAAGGGCTAGTTCAAACACTGACCTTATATAAAAAAAAGTGTGTATGCCCCTGTAGGAAAGTAGGATCTGCTTCTTATGCTTACTTCCACTATTTGCTAAATGTAATACTGGTTTTGACTAGTCTGACTTGCTAATCAAGACCGCAGTCTATCTGATTTTTCGTTAAAATGTTATGCTACGAACTTTGGTACACTCCAGATTTGATACTGGGTACCCTTGACAGTCCCTAGTATATGGTACCCATGTACCCAGGGCATAGGTACGCCAGTGGCCTCCCATGGGCTGAAGCATGTATGATGCCATCCATGAAAGGCCTTGCAAAATGGAACTTCAGGCCTGCCATTGCAGCCTGTGTAAGTTGGTGCATGCACCACTTACTTAAGATATAGGTTTACTATATCTAAGGGTAACAGCACTTAAAACCTATAAGTCACCCCTCTAGCAGGCCTTTACAATCCTGAGAGCAGGGTGCTTGGTTCTAAGTGAGGGGTGCCATTGCATGAGCAGGACACTCCTGCAGTCTATGGAGCCTATTCTCCCGGGTTGTCAGTAAGGTAGCCATTTACAACATGTAGAGTGGCATTATGCGACCGCGTGATGACCAACTCTAAAACTACTCAAACAAACCCTATCATGTTTGGTGTCAAACATGCTGGAATCATACCTCCCACACTGGTAACCAGTGTGGGAGGTATGATTCCACCCCTCAGAAGCGAGCTTCACGGGGTCCCTGGTGTTCCCACTACCAGCCTTCTATTTCCAGACAGCACAAAATGGTTGCTGCCAACCAGAGACACATTTCTGCCTCCTGCTGCTGAGCCAAGCTCGAGCAGGGGAAGGCAGAACAATAGGCATCCTGTCACAGGGAGGTGTGACCACCTCCCAAACAGGATTTAGTGTGTTAGGGCTGGGAGGGTGCGCTTGAAAGTCACAAAGTCTGCATGAGGCGCACATTTGGTGTCCTTGTGCATAGAGAGAATAGAGTAGAGGAGAAATAAGAGGAGAGAAATGGTGAGAGAAGAGGGAAAGAGACAGATGTATATCCCCAGTTTCAAGAATCCGATCCTGAAGGTGAAGACCAAGTCTTGCCTCTTATTCGCCCTCACACACCCAGAAGGATGTCATGCTTCCTCATCGGGCTTTTAGTGCTCCTCGTCAGACCGGCGCTGCAATTTCTGACGGGCCCCCAAAGGGTCTCTTTAGCGGAGATCTTTTAAAAGAGAACACGCCGTATGGTGCGTGCAGGTGTGGGGGCGGGACAGGTAAGGGAAAGGATTCTGTGAAAAATAGTGATAGTCTCTCCCTACCATGTTGGGTATGACATCCACAAATGGATAACTGCTTTAGAGAGGGCCTGTAAAGTTCAGAGGATCCCTCAAGAGCAGTGGGCAGCTATCTTGTGGTGCTCCGTTGCTGACAAAGATAGAGATAAGCTCCTCACTGTTAGAGAAGAGGATGCTGACAACTACTCATTCTTGAAGAGTTCTCTCATTGATGGGTTTGGCTTAACCATGGAACAGTATAGGATTAAGTTCCGAGACACCCAGAAGGCCCAGAATCACGATTGGGTAGACTTTGTGGATAGTGCCATTAAGGCTCTGGAAGGCTGGTTGCTAGGCAGCAAAGTGAATTATTTCAAGGGATTATGCAATTTCCTTAATAATTGCTAAAATCAGTTATTGCATCCATACCTGGTTGACTCTGATGTGAACTGATAGCCCGCCGGTAGAATTGGGAAAGAAGGCAGATAAGTGGGTCGGAACCAGGGTAAAGCAGAAAGACCAGAATGGTGGTGGTGACCAAAAGAAGCAGGATTCTAAAACTCCAGATAAGGGTGGGGACAAGGGTAAAGATCAAAAACATTCTTCATCAGGGCTCCAAAAACCAGTATCTGTGGTGACGACTCACAATACAACAAAGTTAAAGGCAAAAAGAAACCTTGGTGTTACTTTTGTACGGTAAAGACCCACTGGACAAAAGATGCTGATTGTCCAAAAAGCTAGGAAAATCCTCCTACCACCAATGCTGCTAAGTGGTGGTACAGGGAACAAGGGATTAATAAAGTCGAGCTTGGGCTCTGAGATGGGTCAAGTGTCACTATGGTGACAAAAGATTGTGTGTCCCCTGAACAAATCATACTTGGAGAGATGTACCAAGTGACCAATGCAAAAAATGTCAGGACTGACCATTCCTTGGCACTTGTTAATTTCAGCTGTGGAGGGGTAACTGACCCAAAGAAAGGTGTGTTTAGCTCTGACCTACCAGAATAATGTTTGTTGGGCAATGATTTGAAGACTTCAGCCTGGGCTGAGGTATAACCTAGGACTCATGCAGCAATGCTGGGCCTCTATGAAGATGTGTTTGCTGTGACCAGGTCACAGGCCAAACTGATAAACACTGAACAGGCCCTGCCTCCTGGAACAAGGGCCAAGGGCCTTCCATGAGAAGGAGCTGGAGGGGTAAGGTTGTGTTTTCCCCTCAGACTCAGTTAGGATCACTCTCTTGAGGGAGATGATGGTAGTCCCTGTGAAGGAACTATCTCAGATGGACTTGACCCTGATCAGGTTGAGTTCTTAGCGACAGGGGTCCTTCACAGGAAACCTGCCCCTCTCTTAAACCCCTCAGATAGCAAACTGCTGCTGAGGCTGCTGGTAGTATCAGTGGATCCCACAGGATCTATTGGGATGAGGGACTCCTGTACTCAGAGGGTGGATACCCCAAGCCTGGTGCCACCAGGATGTTTATCATACTTCTGGAGTTTAGTGGCTTCCTACTCACCTTGGCACATGACATTCCCTTAGCTGCACACCTAGGCCAAAGCAAGGCTTGGGACAAGCTTGTCCCTCACTTTCACTGGCCTCAAATGTCTGAGGACTCAAAGTAATCTTGTAGCTCCTGTACCACCTGTCAAGCCAGTGGTAAGTCGGGTGGTACTACAAAGGTCTCCCTCATACCACTACCAGTGGTGGGGGTTCCCTTTGAGAGGGTTGGGATTGCTATGATTGGCCCCATGAACCCTCCTATAGCATCTGGACACAGTTACATATTAGTGGTGGTGGACCATGCCAATAGGTATCCAGATGCAGTACCCCTTAGAACCACCAGAGCCTCTGTGGTGGTCAGGGCCACCCTGGTAATCTTTTCCAGTGCAGGTTTTCCTAAGGCAGTCTTAACTGACAGAGGTACAAACTGCATGTCAAGTTATATCACTGCAATGGGGAAGGAGTGTGGAGTGAACTATAGGTTCACCCCACCCTATCACCCACAATGCAAAGGATTAGTTGAAAGGTTCAGCAAAACCCTCAGAGAAGCCTGGGCAAAAATGGGATGTAATATTGCCCTGCCTTCCTCTTTGCCTACAGGGAGGTCCCACAGAAGGGGGTTGGCTACAGCCCTTTTGAACTTCTGCTTGGGCATCCAATTAGGGGGTCCCCTGTGTTTGGTGAAGGAGGGATGGGGGTTACCTCTCAAACCTTCTAAATAAGACATTGTAGAAAATGTACATATGTACATGGTCTCCGCTCCAGGATGGCTAACTACATGAAGAATGCGGGCAAAAACCTTGAGGCAAATCAAGAATTACAGAAAGCTTGGCATGACCAAAAGTCTATTCTGACTGTTTATCAGTAAGGGCAGAAGGTGTGGGTGTTGAAGCCTGTAGCCCCAGCAGCTCTCCGAGACAAATGGAGTAGACCCCACACTATAATTGAGCAGAAAGGTGAGGTCACCTACTTGGTGGACCTTGGCACTCCTAGGAGCAACCACAGGGTGATCCATGTGAACAGGGTCAAATCTTTTGTAGACAGGGCTGACATGGGCCTGCTTATGGCAACTGATTAGGGACAGGAAGAAGAGAGTGACCTTCTCCCTGATTTCCTCTCTCAGAACCCTGATGATGGGTCAGTTGATGGTGTAGCCTTGGCAGGAAGCCTCACTGACCAACAACAGATTTATTGCAGAAAGGTCCTCAATCAATATAGGCACATGTTCTTTCTGACTCCTAGTCAGACCACCTGGTGTACCCATGAAGTGAACAAAGGTGAGAGTCTACCTGTTAAAAATAAGATTTGCAAGCAGCCTGACCATGTCAGAGATTGCATCAGGACTGAGGTCCGAAAGATGCTAGAGTTGGGAGTTATTGAGCCCTCAGATAGCCCTTGGGCTAGTCCAGTGGTCTTGGTTCCAAAACCTCACACCCAGGGTAGTAAAAGAGAAATTACGTTTTGTGTTGACTACAGGGGACTCAATGCAGTCACTAGGACTGATGCTCATCCAGTTTATAAGGCAGATGAGCTCATTGACACTTTGGCCTCAGCCAAGTTCTTGGGCACATTTGACCTCACTGCTGGCTATTGGCAAATCAGAATAGCTGAGGATGCCAAACCAACAACTGATTTTTCAACCTCAAGTGGGCACTATCAATTTATTGTGATGCCCTTTGGTATGAAGTATGGACCTGCCACATTTCAAAGGCTGGTGAACAAACTCCTTTTAGGCCTGGTAGCCTATAGTGAAGCCTATCCTGAGGATATAGCTGTCTTTAGCTCTACCTGCGAGGATCACCTGGTCCACCTGAAGAATATTTTGGATGCTCTGCAGAAAGCAGTCCTCACTGTCAAGGCATTAAGTGCCTGATAGGGCAGAGTAAGTTTATATCCCTGGGCCACCTTGTTGGTGAAGGCCAGGTTCAACCATTACAGAGCAAAATCCAGACCATAATGGACATGGTTCCTCCAACTACCCAGCCTCAGGTCAGAGCTTTTGGGGCCTGATTGGGTACTACAGAAGATTTGTAAAAGGATATGGATAAATAGAGACTCCCTTGAATGATCTTACATCAAAAAGAATGCCCAAGAAAGTTCAGTGGACAGTTAGCTGTCAGAAGACATTTAATGATCTCAAGAAAACCATGTGCACTTCTCCTATTCTGCAGAGCCCTGACTACTCCAAGCAATTTGTTGTCCAAACAGATGCATCTGAGTTGCGGGTAGGGGCTGTGTTGTCACAAAAGAGGGTCAGGATCAACCAGTAGCATTTATCAACAAAAGGTTGACCCCCCCCCCCAGAGCGAAATGTTGGTCTGCTATAGAGAGGGAAGCCTTTGCTGTGGTTTGGGCCCTGAAAAAGTTGAGTCCATACCTGTTTGACACTCATTTCATTGTTCAGACAGACTATAACCCCCTCCTATCGCTGAAACAGATGAAGGGTGACAACCCCAAACTTTTGAGGTGGTCCATTTCCCTACAGGAGAAGGACTATACAGAGGAACATAGACCAGGGAGTAACCATGCCTATGCAGATGGACTCTCCAGATATTTCCACTTAGAAAATGAAGACTCAACTGGGCAATGTTAGTCTAATCTCCTTACATTTGGGTGTGGGGTGTAGGAAAGTAGGATCTGCTTCTTATGGTTTCCCCACTTCTTTTTAAATGTAATATTGTTTTGGCCTAGTCTGACTGGGATCCTGCTAATCATTATGCCAGTCTATCTGCTTTCTCCTTAACCAGTTATGCTGTGTACTTAGGTACAATCCAGATTAGATACTGGGGTACCCTTGTCCGTCCCTAGTATATGTTTCACCATGTTTCACCATTGGTACCCCAGAGGCCTCCCATGAGCTGAAGCATGTATTATGCCACCCATGACAGGCCATGCAAAATGGAACTACAGGCCTCCTATTGGAGCCTGTGTACGTTGGTGCATGCACCACTTACTTTAGATATAGGTTTACTATATCTAAGGGCCATTGCACTTAGAACCTATAAGTCACCCCTCTTGAAGGCCTCTATAATCCTGAGGGCAGAGTGCTTGGTTGTAATTGAGGGGGTGCCACTGCATGAGCAGGACACCCCTGTAGACTACAGAGTCGTCCATTCTCCTGGGTTGTCA
The DNA here is from genome assembly GCF_964263255.1 of Lissotriton vulgaris. Classification (NCBI taxonomy): domain Eukaryota; kingdom Metazoa; phylum Chordata; class Amphibia; order Caudata; family Salamandridae; genus Lissotriton; species Lissotriton vulgaris. Next base: position 259,432,273 of record NC_141695.1, read on the forward strand.
GTGAGGCAGCCATTTACAACATATAGAGTGGCATTATGCGACCACGTGATAACCAACTCTAAAACAGCTGAAACAAACCCTATTGTGTTTGGTGTCAAACATGTTGGAGTCATACCCCTACCCCAGTAACCAGTGTGGGTGGTATGATTCCACCCCTCAGAAGCGAGCTTCGTAGGTTCCCGGTTGTTCCCAGTACCAGCCTTCTAGTCCCGGACAGCACAAAATGGTTGCAGCCGACCAGAGACACATTTCTGCCCTTCTGCAGCTCCAGCAGGGGAAGGCAGAATAATAGGCATCCTGTCACATGGAGGTGTGACCACCTCCCAGAAAGGATCTAGTGTATTAAAGGTGGGTGGGTGTGCTTGCAAGCGGCTGAAAGTCTGCATGAGGGGCACATTTGGTGTCCCTGTGCATAGTCTAGTTCAAGCCAGTCCTGGGAGCCGTTGGCTCCCGCTCTGGCACAAACTTGGACAAAGGACATGGGTACGTAAGGGCTTACCTGGCAATACAACCTTAGATTCGACGCAGACAAGATTCTGAACCAGAAATCACTGAACTTCGACCGTCTGGACACTCTGGGCTTTGCTGGACTTCGTTTGGCCCGGCTCCCTCTCAATCGGAGGCATCGTCTGTGCCAGTGCACCATACAGGATCCGTGCAGGACTTGAGGAGCCTCAAGGACAACCAATGATATCACCCTTGGAGTGAAGGAGTCACTCCCCTGCATTAACAGGCACCACAACACTGCTGTCTGATCTACTGACCTTGAGCTCCTACAGACTTCAAAAGCTTCAGCAACACAGGAGGTAGGTTTCTACGTCCCTTGAGGTCCGAGCTGCCCTCTCACCAAGTTTGAGATCCGAATCCCTTGTGGGGGTTGCAATACCCGAACCCCTGTGCACTGTGTACATTTGCAAGTGATTATACTTGTTAGCGTTTGCTGAACAAGTGCATTGGGCTCCAAGTAGCCCCAACCTCTGGCACCATTTTCAACCAAAAAACGTAACCTCCTCGCACCGAGTGGTCTGTGGGCTGTTTGGTGACCTCGCTTGAGGTCCTCTTACCACTCCTGTGCCTCCAGCCTGTGAGTCCACTTGAGGATCAACTTTGGTTTTCTTGGGCTCCCCTGGTTCTTCAAGGCCTTCCCTGACTACCCTTGCTGTGGTGAGTCTCATGGAGCTTGCTGGCCTGAACCGTACAAATCTTTGACCTTCTGCGAAGGTTGCCATTGCCAAGTCTTGTTGGTGCTCCCGCCAGACACGATCCCTCAGCACTCAACAGCCTCCGTTGGACAGCGCGTATACGTCTCCTGGTTGTTCTTGATGTCTCCTGGTCCCTGTAGCTGCAGAGTCAAGCACTGCCTCAATGCACATGAAGCACACGACATCAGTGGGCATTCGTCTACTGAGCCCCTGGTCACTCCTGACTGATCCAGACACTGTCCTTTCCGCTTTCAGTTACCCTTCGATAAGAATGCACCTTTGGATTCTAACTGACCGTTTTCCTCCTTCCAGCAGCTGTTCTTCTTCACCGCCACAACTTGGTATTCGCCCGATAACCTCTGAAGCTAACAGTTCCACTAACTTAACTACCTCTCCCTCACCACCCTCGTCCACTATCCCCCCTACTCAACTGTCTACCATCCCAGTTCTCTTAGGAACTAGCAGACTCACCCTTCCTCTAACCTCCCCTAGACCACCTCAACAACTTAGACCTATCCCCCTTGTCCCCCCACTACTCGACAATAACCCCTGAAGCTAACAGTTCCACTAACTTAACTTCTAGCAACTACACAACCAGCACCTTACCCACTCAACCCTCCTTAATTGTCACTCCCTACAATACCAACATACCCACACCGCCACAACTTGGTACTCGCCTAAAAACCTCTGAAGCTAACAGTTCTACTAACTTAACTACCTCTCCCTCACCACCTTCGTCCACTATCCCCCTTACCCAACTGTCGACCATCCCAGTTCTCTTAGGATTAAGCAGACTCTCCCTTCCTCCGACTTCCCCTAGACCACCCCAACAACTTAGACCTATCCCCCTTGTCCCCCCTCCAAATTGCCCGACCCCACTCCCCTCTGTTGCATGCTAATTAATTGCAGATCCGCCTCCAGCCACGCTACTGAGATGGCTGAAACCATTCTTAGTGAAAATATTGACATTGCATTCCTAAATGAAACCTGGCTCACCTCCCACTCCACTCCCATCCTCGACTTGCTTATCCCCCCTGGTTACTCTTTCATTAGAAAAGATAGAATCGAACAAACAGGAGGAGGGCTCGAGATAATTTTTAAAATTGAACTTAACATCTCGCTCGTTCATCTGCAAGACCCTTCATCCTTTGAATACCTTTGCGCTGATCTCATTATGCCTGACTCCCCCACCACCCGGTTGCACACTATCATCCCCCTGGAAATAACATCCCCTTTACGAAAGAGTTGACTGATCTTATCATACAATCATCGCTCTCACATTCTAAAAATCTCTTCCTCGGTGACTACACACATCCATTGGAACAAAAGTGATGATCCTACTGTCATCCTATTTAATGATACCATGGACATCACCAATATGACCCAACTCTGTATTCTCCCACCCATAACAAAGGTGCCACCCTTGATGCTATTATGACTAACAACGACCTGGCCTCCCTCTCAAATATACTTCCAGTAGACTGGTCTGACCACTACCTTATCCTCTTCACCATGAATAGATCCATGACTCACCCCACCCCCATCAGCTCTCTACCTAAGAAATCCACACACAACCTTCACCTTTTTCCTCCTGGTGAATTGGAAGCCACAATTAAGGCCCACTTACTTCTCCCCCCTCTCTCTGACAGCACCACCGACCTAACTAACCATTATAACAATTCTATTCTTGATGCCCTCGACCAAATTGCTCCAATCAAACAACAAAAAAGCAACCCTCCTAAGTCTTGATTCAATTCTGAACTTAATAACAAAAGACGGACCCTTAGACATTCGGAACTGGTTTGGAGGAATCATCCAACCGTTGACAATATGGCTCTCCTTAGAACTGCTAGAGCCCAGTACAAAAAGCATATCTTTAATGAGAAAGCCTCCTTTCTACGATCACAAATTGATCAGGCCAGAAACCGCCCTAGAGAACTCTTTAACATTGTTAAAAAACAAACCTCCACTGGCCCTCCTAAAATATTAGCCTCTATTGACAGATGCGAAGAAATTGCCAGTTTCTTTTCTAACAAAATCAACAAGATCGAACTATCCTTTTCTTCCCTCCCACTCTCACTACAACCTAACCCCACCCTATACACCCTCCCCAACACTCCTAACTCTCCTCCGTCCACTTTTTCCATACCTCTCGATCCCTCTCATCCCCTCCCTGCTCTACCCCAACAAGATACCTTTCCGAAAATAAGCCCCCCTGCTAAAAACAATGCCTCATGGAGTGATTTTAGTCCAGTCTCGGAATCTACGATCACTAATATCATTGCCAAACTAAAACCCTCCTCCCACTCCAAAGATCCTCTTCCCACCCTTTTGGTTCAAGAACTTAAATTTATCATTGCCCCTGTATGGACCAAAATCATCAACTCCTCTCTTTTCACTGGCTGGGTCCCCACCTCCCTTCAGCTTGGTCAAATCTCACCCATTCTCAAAAACACCACTGCTGACCCCAATGACCTTAACAACCTTCACCCTATCTCTAACCTTCCTTTCCTCTCTAAAGCCCTCGAAAAATGTGTCCTATTGCAATTAGAGAAACATATCGCCTCCTTCAACCTCCTTGATGTTTTTCAATCCGGCTTTAGAAAGGGATGCAGTACAGAAACTACTATGCTAAATATCACTGTTGACATTCATCGCTCCTTAGACAAAGGGGAATCCCCATTACTAATCCTCCTCGACCTCTCGGCTGCATTTGATACCGTCCACCACCCCACCCTTCTCAACACTCTCAAAGACCGTTCGGATTAGATGGCAATGTATTCAAATGGTTCTCCTCATTCCTTCAAAACAGATCACAGCAAATCAAGCTCAGCCACATTTCTCTCTAAACCTCAACCTGTCTCACTCGGCGTCCCTCAAGGATCCATCCTCTCCCAACCCTATTCAATCTGTTCATGGAACCATTCACCCGCATCCTCAATTAAGCTAATATCAATTACCATCTCTATGCCGATGACACCCAATTATATTACAAGATCAAATCCCACAAAGGCATTCTCCACCTCAATGAGACCTTGACCAGAATACAAACCTGGTTCCATCTGAACCATCTCAAACTGAACCCAAATAAAACTGAAATCCTCCTTTTCTCCCCCAAAACAACTCCCTTCCGATTCAACTCTGGATAAAGGACATCAAAGCTCCTAACTGCCCACTCTCCACCTCTAACTCTGTCAAATACCTAGGCATCAGTATCGACCAGAATCTAAATCTCATCCCCCACATAAAAAATGCATCCAAAAGTGCGCTTTTCACCCTTCTCCACCTCAAGAAACTTAAACCATTTATTCCAGCAGACGATTTCAAACTTGTTGTCCAATCGCTTGTCCTCTCCAGGATTGACTATGGCAACGCCACTTTGGCTGGCACCCCTAAAATCCATCTTGCACCGAATAAATCTGTCCTAAATCTAGCGGCGCAACTCATCTCTGATTGTAAAAAATTTGCTCACATCTCCCCCGTCCTCAAAAATCTCAATTGGCTCCCAATAAAAGGAAGATCCACCTACAAGATTGGATTGCCTGCATCACTCACAAAGCTCTTCACCAAAACACCCCTTCTTACTTTACAACAAAACTACACAAAGCTGGTTGCTCCAGGTCCCTGAGGAGCACAAACTCCCTTGTCTTGATCCCACCCAGACTCAAATGTCAAAAGACCCAATCCTGTGTGTTCTCTGGTAACGCTCCTACAATTTGGAACTCTCTCCCTAAGAATCTTCGCTGCAACCCCTCTTACCCTCTCTTCAAAAAGGAACTCAAAGTACTTCTTCTCAACAAATACTGGGGTATCTAATGTTACTGACTCTGAACATGTCCACTCCTTTCGCTTCACTTATCCGCTCCTCTTCCAACCCCCTTTCAATCCCTTCATTTTCTCACTCCCCCTCTCTTCACCCCCCTTTCTCTCCTAACTTTTAATATTCACTTTCCACTTAATTTTATCTCTCTGTTTCTTTGCCCCCTTAGCCCTGTTGAATGCATTATCATACTGTAACTCTTTTTCGCTTAATTGTTAATTTTATCTCATTATGTTGACCACACTTGTAAAGCGCTCTGATACTCTTGGGTCCTGTAGCGCTATATAAAACCTTTGAAATAAATAAATAAATAGTTGTACGGAGCACGTGGTCGTGTTCCCACACTGCCCCTGTCCTCCGTGGGTTCCCTACTTACTCACCTTGGGTGGGTCCTTGCGGTCCCAGTGATTTTATGTCCTCTCTGCACTGTCTTGACTTGAGCTGTGGTTCTTATACCACTTTCTTAGTAAATGGTGTGGTCGCCCTGTGCTTAAGTGTTGTGTGCTTTGTGATTATCTCTGTGTAGGAGATACTGTGTCGTATTAGTGTTATGTTAATAAATACATATTTTTATAGCTACTGTGTGGTTCTCCATTCATTTAACCAATACTATAAGGTTGCATTCTGGTAAAACAAGCTGCTTAATATTCCTTCAAGACTAAGCCTGAAGGCTGCTTTTCACAGCTACCACTTGGATAGCTTTCTAAGGTTATCTTTGACCACTTAAATCACCCTAAGGATTGTTTGGACTAATGCAAGGTGCCCATTTGAATTGGCAGACAGCATATACCATGCCAACTTCTCACAGCTCCAATGTAAGATATATAAAAATCAAAAAGCTTCAAAATGTACCTTACATCAATCCAGATTTGATATCTACAGTTTTCAAGTCCATACTGCTCAAAACTTGCACCAAAACTTCAAAGGCTAAGAGGCCACTATGCATTGCCTTGACTCACAGGAGTTATGACTTTTAGAATGTTGGAAGATAAAACTGTTTACCCTGCCGAACTTAGTAGGCCTGAAAATGCACCATGTTGTTTTAATATTTACAGTTAATCTTTTTAATTACATTGTTGTCTGTTTTATTTCAGGACTTTAACATTGTTTTGGTACTGCTAAATGCTAACATGCACTTTAGCTGAGAGAAACATATACTTAAACAAAGCTACCAAGGGTAAACACAGGATCCCACATAGAAACCTACTTTACATCTTAGGTGCTAGAGACTGTTTAACTTTCTAGCAACCTGAAAACCACAGTTTATAGCAAGACTAAGGTCTCTCTCCCCTAGTTAGTAACCATTTTTTCTACAGGACAATGTTTTCCTTTTGTTTACGATATATTTTGGTGCTCCTCCTGTGGAGCATGTATTAGGCATAGACAATTAAATGTAAGTCTTGCGTTTACCAAGCCCTTTGCCAATGTAATGCCCATATCACAACTAGATATTTTTCCCTAGCTCTTGAGATGTGAGATGTGAGTATAGCTGTGATTCTGTGAATAAAGGAAAATGGACAGTTGCTTTATTCATTTTCTGCTATGCAATACTGTTAGACCTGGCCTTTGCTGATGTGGTCTTCCCTAACCTTTTCAGCTGCAGTCCTCCTGTTTTGACCTTGTTTTGTTAGCCTCAGGACCTGAGCATATTTTGCACTATTGTGCAGTGTCAAAGTGATGTGCTTGCCCGATACATACTGCGCATCAGTGCATATATGATTGACTGTTTCAAGTTAGCTGTAAGTATCTTGTCTTGAGGTTAGACCTATACCAGGGGCATGTATCTCGAATGCGCCTTCATGGGTCTGTCCCACTTGTTGGTCCATCCATGGAGGTAGCTCATCGATTGTGCCACAGGTTCACCCTGGTGGGGCCTGTATGCATGGGTTACTGTTACTAGGATTGTCACTTAAAAAGCTATGTGCCAAGTAATGGTGTATGATTTCTACTTTATCGGAGTTCTTCCTGGTGACAGGGTGCGGTGTTGAGAGAGGTTGGGAAGGTGTGTGTATGTGTTACCTGCAAGAGTTGTGAATGACACAGTTTGGTACAATGGGGCCTGCTTATCACACTGGATTCACATGAGGGGGTGTTGGAAAAGGCTGCAGAGCATTATTTCCTATGGGCAGAATAGTAACATCTAGTATTTGGCATTGATTAGTTAATATTGGTAAATCTTCTCCAGTAGTGGGAGTGGTTGCAGCATTACGGTGCCTGAAATGATGTTCAGGGCTTTTTGTGCCAGGCGGCCTGTCTCCTTATTCACATGTGGGTGCTCGGGGGCAGTCACATCTGTTCATTCCTGATAGCGGGCCATATAACTAGGCCTGGCGTCGTTTGCGGAGTGTTGCTACGCGGAACTCCGCAAAGTACCACAACTGGCGGAGTGCAGTGAGAACTGTAGGCGACCCTTGACCCTGCTCTCAGGCAGGTCGCTCCCCACACCGTACAGCACCACCTGTGTGTCGCTGCCCCTGAGCCCGCTGCTGCCGCTGTTGTAGGTTCAAGGCTGCTGTTCTTGCGCTCGCTCTGCTCCTTTTTTACTGTTGCTCTGTTATTGTGCCCTTTACCTTCTGTCTCCCCCTGGTAGTCCTGCCGTAATTGTGCTCTCTGTTTTAGATTTTTTGTGTTGTATTTTCGCCTTTTTTCCTTTCATTTTGTACTGTTGCCTGCTATTGTGCCCTTTGCCTTCTGTTTTCCCCCACCTGCTCTACCCGCTCATTTTTCCCGCCACTGCGTCCCCGGCCCCCTGCTTGCCCATTCGCTGCTCCGCTCCCGCCTCCCAGCTGCTCCTCCCTCCCACCTCCCCTTATAGGGCGGTTGCTGCATGGCCGCACAATGGGCGCGCCTTCGGCGCACCAAAGGCAAGCCTGTCTGGGCCTGTCCGCGCCTGGACTGCGCCCAGAGCCAGACCCCCTGGGCCCTGCGAACGCCACAACACCCAACGCTGCTATGATGCCAACACCCTCCATGCACTCAACAACGGATGACCCTTCTACTGCCGGGGCTGCAGCTTCACCAGCCTCTGACCCACCAACCCGCCCACCAGGACAGCACACAACCTCCTCAGATGCATACTACTGAACACCCGCTCCGCACGCACACACGCCGTCAAACTCTGAGACCTGCTCGACACATCCTCACCGGACGTCGCCTTCCTGACAGAGACTTTGATGAACGACTCCTCGGCCCCTGATATCGCCATAGCCATCTCGGACGGCTACAAGATCACCCGCAGAGACCGCACCAACAGAGTCAGAGGTGGAGTCGCCATCATCCACAAGTCCACCTTCAAGGTCTCGACCAACTCAGACGACACCCTCAGCACCACAGAACACCTGCTCTTCCAGATCCACACTGATCCCAATACCACCCTCAGAGTAACTCTGATATACTGACCCCCCAGACTCCGGCTTCAGTTCAGCGACTTCATCACCGACTTCGTCAGCAACGCATGCCCTCTCCTCCGCGGACTACATCCTCCTTGGAGATCTGAACTTCTACCTCAAGAACGACTACAACACCAACTCCACCACCATGATTAACAACCTCGCCAACCTCGGACTCAGACAGCTTGTCACAACGCCCACCTACTCTTTCGGCCATACGCTTTACCCCATCTTCTCTGCAAGCTCCCACGTCTCCTTCAGCCACACCACTGGACCGACCATCGCTGCATCCACTTCACCTTCCGGAAACCCACCACACACCGCTGCACTCAACTGAAACCACGCTGCAGCTGGAGCAAAATCACCGAAGACCAGCTAAACACCGCCCTTGCCCGAAGCCCACCCGCCGACCCCACTGACCCGGCCGCCACCGCCAGCAACCTCAGGCGTTGGATCGACGACTACGCCAACACTCTTGCCCTGATCAAGAAACCCTCAAACAGACGCACCAACAAGAATGACAGATTGTTCTCCGCTGACCTCCAGACCTCCAAACAAACCTGCCGAAAACTGGAGAAGAAATGGCACCGCAACCAGACACCGGAGAAACACGCAACCCACAAGAACGTCATGCGCCAACACCATCACCTCATCAGATCTGCCAAAATGACCTCCTTCAAGACCGCCTGGACAACAACGCACACAACAGCAAAGAGCTCTTCAACATGGTGAAGGAACTCTCCAAACCCCAGCCCCAACACCAAGGACATCCCTCCATCACAAGGCCTGTGCAACTTCCTCGCCACCTTCTTCCATCGCAGTCATCCATGACAACCAGACAGCCAACAACACCTCAGACTCCACGGCCACCACCCACAGCGACCCCCTGCTCACCTGGACTAACATCAACAAGGACATCACCATCAAGATCATGAACACCATCCGCTCCGGCACCCCGTCAGACCCATGCCCACACCACCACTTCAACAAAGCCAGCGCCACAATTGCATCCCATCTCTGTAAGGCCATCACCATCTCCTTCGAGACCGCGACTTTCCGGAGAGATGGAAGCATGCCGAAATCAACGCCTGGCTCATGAAAACCAAGGCAGATCTGAGGAACCTCAAGAACTTCCGGCCCATCTCCCTGCTCCCGTTCCCGGCGAAGGTCATCGAGACAACCGTCTACAAACAGCTGAGCCGCTACCTCGAGGAGAACAACACCCTGGACCCGCCCCAGCCCGAGTTCCGCAACAACCACAGCACCGAAACTGCCCTCATCACTGCCACAGACGACATCAGGGCCCTGCTGGACAATGGCAAAACCACGGCCCTCATCCTCCTGGACCTATCAACCACCTTCGACACAGTCTGCCACCGCACCCTAGCAGGGCTCGACAAATCCACTCGAATGCTCGCATTTGCGAGGTAAGTTTTATGAGGTCGAGCTATTTTTAGGTCCTACTCGCCCTTTCTGGGGAGTAGGAAAACATACTAACTTTTGTCCTCCGTCTTTGAAAACGGAGCAAATGTGACAAGATAACAAGATTTAAAGGCCTTTTTATTGCTCACAAAGCAAATGAGCAATAAAGATGCTTTTAAATCTTTTTATCTTGTCACATTTGCTCCGCTTTCAGAGACGGAGGTCAAGTAGGTTACTGTTAGGTCGAGGAGATTTTTCAAGGTACTAGATCTGCAGGACTAGTACCATTTTTCAGATTTTTCGAGCCCTGCCTAGGCACACGCCTCCACAATGCAGGGATCTGGGACAAGGCTCTGGAATGGACCTCCTCCTTCCTCTCCGGCAGAACCCAGAGCATCGCCTCCCCCATTTCCGCTCCAAAGCCTCAAAGATCATCTGCAGAGTGCCCCAAGAATCATCCCTCAGCCTGACTTTGTTCAACATCTATATGGCCCTGCTCGCCCACGTCGCCAGACTGCACGACCTCAACATCATCTCCTATGCCGACGACACACAGCTAATCCTCTCCCTCACCAAGGACCCCCTCACCACCAAAACCAACCTCCATGAAGGAATGAAAGCCATCGCCTAATGGATGAAGAACATCTGTCTGAAACTAAACTCGAACAAGATGGAGGTCCTCATCCTTGGCTCCACTCCCTCAGCCTGGGACGACTCCTGGTGGCCGACCGCCCTGTGAGCAGCACCAAAACCTGACCACGCACGCAACCTGGGATTCGCCCTCCACTCAACGCTCTCCATGACCAAGCAAGTCAACGCCATGTCATCCTCCTGCTTCAACACCCTCTGCATGCTCCGCAAGATCTACAGGTGGATCCCCAACGACACAAGAAGAACGGTCACCTGGGCCCTAATCAGCAGCAGACTGGACTACGGAAACACCCTCTACGTGGTAGCCCGGCCAAACTGCTGAAACTAATGCAACGCATACAGAACGCCTCTGCCCGCCTGATCCTCGACATACCGCGACACAGCCATATCACACCCCATCTGAGAGACCTGCACTGGCTGCCCGTCAACAAGAGAATCACATTCAAACTCCTCACCCATGCACACAAGGCACTTCACGACACCGGACCAGCATACCTCAACAGGCGACTCACCTTCTACACCCCAAACCGCCAGCTCCGCTCCACCGACCGCACCTTCGCTACCGTCCCCCGCATCCAAAGAGCGACCTCCGGCGGCAGATCCTTCTCCTACCTCACCGCCAAGACCTGGAACACCCTCCCCATCCTCCTACGGCAGACCCAAGACCTACTAACGTTCAGGAGGCTACTCAAGCCCTGGCTATTCGAGCAGTTCCAGCACTCACCCCCAGCGCTGTGAGACTTTCACAGGTAAGTAGCGCGCTCTACAAATTTCCTGATTAATTGATTGATTGTTTATTCCTGCCGCTCAGGTAGAAATTCTACTTAAGCGGCAGCTTGCGCTCGCAAATTTACCGTTCTGAATCGCAAACTTACTGTCTGCGATCGCAAGCGGGGAAAACACTCTGCTGCAGATCGTGAAGCAGTTTCCTGCACTCCGCGAACGGAGCGAAGTTCACCATCCAGGCCTACATATAACAGGGGTTCACAGGAAACTGTGGTCCTCTGTCTCGCAGGGGCCTTTCTGGGACGGTTATTTGGGGTTGGAATTGGCACCTGCATTCCAAGGGTCAGGGTCTTGGTCCCTCTAAAGATTGTGATCAAACCTCCTGGGGTAGGATGGCAGACAGATAAAAACTTAGAGAGGGTCTGTGCATTTCAAAAGTGGTCATTTGAACTGTTTATATCTTCCAAGGCCATGGTGGATATAAATACTGTGGCTTCGGCCTCTGAAAGTAGACACTTTTGGATTTGGAACCATACTACGCTGGTTCGGTACTGGGACATTGACTTGAGGAATCATTAGAGATCGAGGGATTGCAACTGGACTATCCTCAGATTTGTGGTGGCTTGGAGCATGTCATGCTCAAAGAAGGGGACTATCACTTGGTGGATTTTGCCTGGATGTAGCTGGCCTGCAGCTAAGTGGCAACTGTCGAAGCCTGGGTCTCGAAGTTCTCTACAAGGGTCAGTGAGCTGGCCTCCTCTCCAGGAGATCCCAGGGACTCTAAGAATCTCACTGTTTCCAAGAGATTATAAGGACCGCACCGGGTGCAGTGGAAACAGGTGGAAGTGATAGTGGTTGGGACAAGGACTGTCCTGACACAAAGCATCATCTCGCTATGCAATAGGAGTGTGCGCAGTCTTGCACAGATCTTTAGCCATCCGAGGTGCCGGGACTTGAGGAGTTTGAGGAGTGTGGGGGTAGCTTGCACAATCTGAGGGCTGAGATTGCAACCAGAAGACCTGTGCTCACTTGCCCTCCAGGTTGTGTGGTGTCCGAGGGGTGTTGGGGAAACTGAGCTGGACCGGTCTTCAGCCTCTGGATCGAGAGTACGATGGTGTCTGACATTGTGGCCTCTGTCAGAGGTTGTTGGCTCCTTCTCCCTGGACCCAAGCAACAGGGTGATTTCTTTTGGAAAACACTGTGATGAGACCCAAGGAGTTACCTATGTCTTGTGGGCATCTGCAGCTAACTGTCAGGGATCTATGGCAGGTCACACCTCAGCTTGAGGAGAAAGCATTTCTGAAGATGGGGAAGTGTGCCAGCTCCCTGGGTCACAAACTTTTGTCTGTGGTGGAGATAGTGCCTTGAGGTCTAATCCGGAAGGAAAAAACAAAGTAACTGTTTCTTTCCATGTTTCTTCCCATGTTAGCTAGTTCAGACTGTCTAGTCAGCAGGGTACCAGCTGGGGCAACGTGTATCTTTTGCTGGTGGAGTTGAAGTACTTAAGGGCTGGGTCACGAAGCGTAGTCAGAAACTGGTGACTGACCTTTCTGCAAGGGGAAAGTCCAATAATTGCTTATAATTGCAAAGTGTATAAACAATGTATGTTCTGTTTTGATTTCAATAGAGAAGTTTGACAATTGCGTATAACTGTAGACTGTATATACAATGTGTATTCCCCTTTAATTTCAGTGTGTGCGTGTAATACAAAGATAAGTGTTTTATACGCACGTTGTGTAGTCTTTTTCTAATGTATGCAGTTTTCTGCGAGGGTGGTGTTGTGCCAATACTTAACACTCAAGCCCTGAGGTGTAAGCCAAACTGCTTATGCCAAGCTGCCAGAGCGTTAGCACAGGTTGTCAGACAAGTGTATTGTACTCATTCTATTTGGAATGATGAATTCTGACTGGTTTTGATGCATCTTAGCCGGACAGAAACCACTGGGTCTGACACATACACATTGGACAAATGATGTTTAATGGACAGCACACCCGCTATAATACTCGGGACAAAAGCAAGCTATTTCAGAGACTCCCATCCCAAATGAGCACATATACTACAGAAAGCTATGATAATGGTAATTTCTTGAATCATGACCTCCTGTGGCATACTAAATGTATGGCAATCATGATATATAATACACATTCTAGTGAAGCAAAATTAAATATGCTCAAAATAATGAACATAACAATCATATAGTGCCTGTTTTCTAAAATTCTATTCCACGTCATGCCTTAGATCCGTCAAGGTATGTAAAACCACCCACATACCTTGTTGTGATTGGTCCTCTGGATAATTTGTAAAGTATAATTGGAAGCAAGCAGGGAAAGTCACCCATTCACTCTAGCTGGAATGAGGTTCTATTTTTTGTGTCTGCATACAACATTTGTCTGGTGAGCAATTAATGGCTTTTCAGAACACAAAGAAATGACTGCCCCTATATTTAATGTGGCGGCTCGGTTAGAGTCCTAAATTTACAGAATGCAGAGATGAGCTCACTCATACCAGAAACATGACCACAATTTTAGGAAAATACAAACAATATTTTATTTCTTTTTCCATTCAAATTTTTCAATGTATTATTTCTTTACAAAAAAGATCAAGATCAAACTATCATAAAGCACAATAAATAATTGAATACACACCCCAAAATCTCCTGCATACCTTCAGTCAAACTATACAACAGACACTCATTTAGTAACATCGCATATATTCTACTGTCAAGCATACCCATACATTCTTCATTTATTCCAAACTCATCATACTTCCAGAGTCAGATGTAGCAGAAATATTCTTTCCGAAACGATCTCCCCGAGACAGAATGGGAGACCAGATAGCAAAAAATAACAGGACAGACTACAAAACGCCAACGCGCGTTTCGGTGCAGTGCCAGAACTGAGGCCACACCTTCATCAGGGCAATCGGATTAGGGAGGGGGGAAGTGTGAAGAGACAGCATACAATCTTCAATAATCCCCATTCGTTAGGGAGGTAGAGGGGATTAAACAGCAACAAAAATCATGGGCGGGTATAGAGGACATTCAAAAAATATAAGATCGAATAAGTCTCAGGGGGTCCACGCTGTCTTACAAGATAACAAAGAAGTCTACGGGACTCAACCCATCCGTGTATACATAAGTAGGAATAACTCCAATTAGCACAATCACGTCTTCACGTGCCAAAAACCGGAGTCTGTTTAGGTTCGTAGAATAGCCGCAGATTGAAAGAATTTCAGGGCGACAGATATATTCGATCGTTTGTTTCCGCTCCTGAACGGTCCAGAAATGGAGCAAGGGGCCGGCGTTCCCGGAATTCGAACAGCAAAACGGGTCCAGGAACACACCCGGAGCAATTAATGGCCTGCTGCTTGGTGAGGATGCTTAGAATGATGCTGGAAAGCCCGTTTCTAGACATTAACTTAGTAACCAGTTGCTGGGTTGACCGATTAGTAATATGTTCCTAGGTAGGGTTGCTTGGTGCCCAATATGGCGCAAACAGTGTGTATAGGAGCATTGTGTACAGGATATAGTGAGTAGCTCATGTGATTACAGGCAGCATGCAAGCATATACAAGTGCTCTTTCAGTACCTACCATAATATGTCCACAACTAAAAACTTCTACTCTGAGATGAGTTAGAGGTAATTTATAAGACACTGTACCCTACAATATGAGTTTCTTTGCATCATACATGAAATCTCCTATTTGCCCTGGCACCTTTTCCAGAAATTGGATTCATGTCAATCTTAAGGCTTTTTATGATTCACTTGCACCCACTTTACCCATCTATACCGAGAGGTTAGATGTTTCGGAAGAGACAGTAGTAGACTGGATCAAAGCAGCCAGTAAAACCCATGCCAGTCTCCACACTTTTAAACAAATGCTACATCATAAGGCTTCAAAATGGTATACAGATGAACTAAAGAAAGCCAAACTTGAACTACACCAGTCTGAACGCACCTAGTGGAAGGCATACTTGCCTGAGAAAAGGGAAGGCTAAAGGCATATAAGAAATCTATTTGGGAGGCCAAATAAATATATTTCTCGAATAAGATCCTAAATTCTTAGAATTAATCTAAAGCTATTTTTGGAATTGTAACAGAACTATCTAATCCAGCGAGAGTAAAAGTACCTGTTGTTCCTACTCAAAGTAGGTATCAATAAAATAAAAAACTATAAAGGATAGCATTCCCTACCTTTCTATTGCTTGTGCTACACCCACGGAAGAAAAAAAATCTTATGACATGCACACCTTTCCACTGATTACCGAAGACCAGCTTCAAGACTTCCTATCTAAAGTTAAATCTGGATCACCTGAGGATATTTGTACCCTTCGAATTTTGAAAACCATAGTTTCCCTTTTTCGTAATCCAGGGATTTCCCTACTTAACCTGTCACTGGGCCAGGGCACAGTGCCCCTCGCCTTTAACAAGGCGGTAGTAATTCCTCTTTTAAGAAAACCCCAGACACGATCCAACTAATCTGAAAAAACGACAGCCCTATATCCTTACTCTGCCACCTGGAGAAGCTATTAGAGGCTTACGTTGTCCAACGCCTCTGTTCCGTTGTAGAGGAGTGTGCCTTTCTTGGTCCTCATGGAGTGGGATTCTGTCTGGCTCATTCAACTGAGACTCTCATCCTCTCTGCAGTTGATGACATGAGAGAAGAAGCAGACAAAGGACGAGCCCAGACACTGGTCCTTTTGGATCTGCCTGCGGCCTTTGACACGGTTGAACATGATATTTTGATCAACTGTGTTAAGGCCACAGGTTTGCAGGACACAGCATTCTCCAATTATTTCCATTCAGTTCGCCTTTTCCCCTTTTGCTCTACAAAGTTTTGACTAGACTGTGGAGGACCTCAGGGCTCTTCTTTACCCCCCTCATGTACTCAATATCTACATCTGTCCTCTGGTAGATTATCTAAAGAAGCAGAGGGTGAAAATGTCCAACTACACTGATGACTTGCAGCTGCTTTTCAACATCGACAACACCGTAAAATCCAGGGAGCAATTCAAAAGACTATGTAACACATAAGGGAGCCACCAATTACAGTTTATTTCGGACAAAACAGAAATTGTGATTATTAACCCCTTCCATGCTGATGACGGCCGGGAGCCATCATGGCACACAGTGCTCCACGCCGCCATGACCGCACCCGCGATCGGAATGTGCCGCACAGGCGCAGAATCGCGGCCGCGCCCAAGGGGTTAACAACAAACTTCATAACTAGAACCCCTGTTTCTGGCCTTCAGAAATGGGTCTATCCACACTCCCAAAATAAGTGGTCAAATGCCTTCAAAGCATCATCGATAAATAGATCCATGAAGCCACAGATATGAGCAGTGATCGGGTTGTGTTCTTTTCAACTCTTCAAAATTAAGACAATAAGGAAATATTTCACCTTCGAAGCCATGATTCAGGTTGGTATGGCACTTGTGATGTCCCTAGTCGACTACGCTAACTCTCTATGACTAGGACTACAAAAAGGATAGAATAAGAGGTTGCAGATTCAGGCAGCCAGGTTGGTCTGGCCTCTGACAAGATATGGCCACATTAAGCCTCTGATGGAAAAGCTAAACTGGCTCCCAATAACCCAGAGGACCATTTGTAAAACTCCTTTTTAAACGTCATTCAGTTGACCAGAGAGATCACGCAGAACTCACTTGAGAAAGATGCAGCCCGGAGTGGAATCCATCTCTACAAAAGCTGTCCAGTGTGACACTCATTAACTACGATTCAAGATCTGTTAGCCAGGTGAGATATAGGCGCACCACCATCATCCACCTGGTAAACACTAGCTCCAGAAAACCTACAAAAGAAGAACTGCCAGGGCAACAACAGAACAAAACAAAACTGCCTGTGGATTCACCAGTCAGAAGTCATTACATCCTCACTAGAGCCTCTGCTCTTGACATTCTTCTGTTCATCAAAGGCTCCTTATTAGTGTATCCGAGGCCTTAGAAGTCTCATCAGATATGACCATCAGCATTGTATGGCCGGACAAGGTTTGGTTTTGAAATGAGGACCAAGACAGTCAGAAGGTAAAATACTTTATTGGCCTTCCCCCTAATGGAGAAATAATTTAGTAAAAGAAATGAGAATATAGCTGATATTTTACCTTTTTATGAAGGCGAAAGTGTGGTTTTCTGGCTCAGACTATCTGAGTTGTTTAGCAGAACAACATACTTTTTGGCAGAAAACAGTGGATCCTGGGAGACTGCATATGAATTCAGCAGACGCAGGCTTTCTGGTCTTTGCTTCTGGTTTCTGGCAAACACATTACCATACAAATTTGAGTGTGTAAACAATGCTGTCAACAGTTCACTTGATAAATAAAATATTCACGTGGTACCTGGTTCTCCTTACCCCTAATTAGGTGGGTTATCATTTTTGTCCCTCTAGAGTTCGAGTGGCACACTGAAGAGCACAATGCCTTACTACATGGTTTGAGATGGATCACTCCTGTGAATATTCAAGTGCAGTTAATCAAATATATGTTTGTCTGTATGATTTGATTTGTTTCTGTGTGTTTGTTTTTCTTTCCTTGACTGCAGATACACGTGGCTTTCAAAAATGTTGAAGGTCTGACTACAAACTGTAAGTCTTTCACTGATTTTTGACACCACAGTGCATACCGCTGTGGTGTTTTCGACTTTTGGTCCTGTCGAAAGCCTCGCAAACAGCGAACAGAGGCAGAAACATGTTGACCATGATTTTTCTTACTTGCAACATGGATGTGTCTGGTCAATTTAGCCAGACTCTTTAACATCCACCACACTGCTTTTAATAGTGCCCAGTCCACTGTGAATAACGTTTTTTGGCTGAACTAGTCACTTTTCAAATCACATTTCACCCTAATCACACTTGGATTATGCAAAATACTGTTCTGCTGTAACTAGGCGTCATCGCACACCTGGGAGGCATTCAGCCTCTCTGGTGGGAACCCAATGATGCTGCATGTCACCAACTAGCTTGGTGAGTGAGGGTTCTTTTTACTCATGAGAGTGATTCTTTTCTTGATTTCTTCCTTTTTTTGTCTGCACTCTTTTGTTGTTTAACCAACAGTTCATTCCGGTCAGCAGAGGAACTCACTCCATGACTGAAACACAGTGTGAGTTTTGGCAGGTGGCAGGGCTCTCAGGTTGGGCCGGGTACTGTCCTCTGCAAGCCAAACAAGCCTCAATCTCATAATACTGTTTCCCCTGGCAGACAGAGACCTCCCATGAATGGATTGACCAGATGTGATCCTTCCGTGATTAGGTCAGGGGGGGTTCCACTGGATCTCCTCAGAACTTTATTCCCTCAGCAATGCTCTCTCTGAGAAACAGTGGGCATCAGCTCTATTAACCAGTGATTACTGTTCAAGGAAGGGGAGGGCCTCTAAACCACCCAGTCTCTAAGGCATTAGTGCAATCCATCAAACATAAATGGTGTCTGCATAAACATTGGCGCTGTGTCAGTGGCCGTTCACATCTATGCAGCACCGCCAGCCTCACATGGTCAGTTTTATTTAAGCAGCTTTTTCCAACCCTGCCAGGAGCTATACATTTATGTGGCAATCTTCAAGCCTTACAGGCATACAATGATAATACATATATGCGTTAGTCTAAGACGCCATTTATGGAACTTGGCAAGGCTGCAGGAGGACTGTGCCACACATCCTGAAATCGCTGCCACCAGAGATATTGTCTCTTGTGGCAGACAATCAGAATGCTTGGATCCACAGATCCAGGTACCTGTGGACCTGAAAGAAACAATGACAGAAAAGCTGTCCTTGTGCGAACATATGCCTTTTTTTTTTTAATTTGAAAATAATTTGCAAATCCCAAACGGCGGACATATACCAAATTGTTAACTCTTTAAAGCTATAAAGGCCACTTGGCAACTATTTTAAGTAAAAAACTAGAATATGAATTTAGATCAATTCAAAAGAAGCATGCTTTCTCACAAATGTTTTAATTTCATGTACATTTTGCTGTAAATACATTTAGCAGTTTGGGCTGTAGGCGGAAGCAGAATTTCCTACGGAAGCTAAAATAGAAAAAAACATCTTTTTAACTACACTTTAGCATTTTTCTCTTCCACGGATCTTCACAAAACTTTGAATGCTGAACCTTAGCAAACTAAGCTAGTGGCTTCCAAAATTTCATTCAAATGTGTTCAATACTATCTATCTATCTGTCTGTCTGTCTGTCTGTCTGTCTGTCTGTCTGTCTGTCTGTCTGTCTATCTATCTATCTATCTATCCATCTATCTATCAGTCATTATTTAATTCACCTTTTTATAGAGGGCCACTTGACCAGTATGAAGTGTTCCTGTTCTCTGTTAAGTACAACTACGTGGAATTTGTTGGCACTCTCTTCCATGAAAGATGTAGCTTTTGTCAACGCATGCATAATGCAGATTATCAGTAATGAGTCATCATCAATGAACTCAGGCATCAAAGCGTGATAGAGTAATTATGGAATGAAATGCCAACAGCTCTATCAGTAAAAAAAGAGTAGGTAGAGGGGAGACGGGAAGATTGCTAACTTGGGGGGGAAGGAGGGAGGGGGTGAAAGAGTTCTTGTGGTAGATTCTTCAAGGGAAGGAAAGAAAAAAAGCTGTATGAACAGCACAAGTTGCAAATTCACCTGCAGACGAATAGCGGATAACACAGCTAGCAAATTAATTTGAAATTGAGAGGTTTATGAAGGGGTTCTACAGAGGGAGAGCCAACTTGAAGTACAGTAGCTAGAGAAGGAGTGGAAGTAAAAGGGTAGAGAGAAGAGGAAAAGAAACACAGCGTATAACAGTTGTGAGAAAGTAGATTAGTTGGGGAGGATAGGAGTTCACCACAAGCAATAATAGCACTATCATGTAATAATGGCACTATCTTGTTATGTGCAGTAGCAGTAAAGATTTTAATGATTAAAGCCTGAGCTAAACTTTTGGTAGCTATGATCCACTGCAGACAGGCTTAACTTTAGAAAATGTGTAAAGCATTTAGAAGTACCAGAACAGATAAAAAAATCAAAAACACAAACTTCCTTTCACTGTAGTGGATGTTGACGGCAAGTTCATAAAGTTGAACTGAATCACTGAATTTTTGCAGATGAAGTGATACCTGTTCTGTAGAAGATGCTCACTGCACACAGTACACCAACATAAATCTGAATGTACAACAACCAACCATTCCTGGAAAATACTTTTGCCTACCTAACATCTGTCTTTATTATAGCCTTATAGCCCGCCGTAGCGGGCTATACCGGCTATTAAAGGCCCGCTGAATCGTTAAAGGCCCGAGCCGATGGCGAGGGATTTTAACAAGACAGCGGGACTTTAATTGCCGGTATAGCCCTGCTACGAAGGGCTATAAGGCTATTAGAACATTCTGCCACTAGAGGGCAGAATGTACTAACAAATTAAACAAAGGGTTCTCGAAGCTCGAGGGGATATAAATCCCCTCGAGCTTCGAGAAGCCTTTGTAGAACATTGGAATGTTGCTCTGCGGGCCTTTACCGGCCAGTAGAAGCAGGGAGCACTCCATTGTCTGCAATGGAGCTCCCAACATTCCAATGTTCTAATAATTATTAGAACATTGGAATGTTGGAAGCTCCATTGAAAACAATGGAGTAGCTCTGGGCTTATAATGACTGGTGTAAGCCCGGAGCTCCAACATTCCAATGCTTCTTTGTTCACAGCTCTGGATGTGAACAAAGGTTTCAGGGAGCTTGGAGGAATTTCAATCCTCTCGCGCTCCCTAAAGCCTTTGTTTAATCTTTTAGAGCATTCTGCTCTCTAGTGGCAGAATGTTCTAATAGCCTTATAGTCCTTTGTAGCTGGGCTATACCGGCTATTAAAGGTCCGCTGCCTTGTTAAAGTCACTCGCCTTCGGCTCGGGCCTTTAACGCTGCAGCAGGCCTTTACTAGCCGGTATAACCCGCTACGGCGGGCTATAAGGCCATGCTAGAAAATGAACCCTCAATGGCACAAGGCTAAGAAACAAGTAAATAAAGTTGTCAGAATTGCTGACATAGAACATGACAATAATGAATGGCATAGATATATTGTCTTGAACAAGTACTGCAACACCCTTCACAATAGGTGCAATACTTCAGGAGTGATTGTGTTAGGCTGACAAAGTGTTGCACTATTCCCGCTCATATGTTTAGGCAGCATATTGTCATCAGTACTAACAACATAAAGATGAGGCATCAAATCACAAGAGGTGGTCTTGAGAGGTTGCTTTAGCTCAGGAGACAAACTTAGCTCCATTGTGACAGCTTCCCTGGAAGCATGTTCAAGGACTTCCATGGGCTGTACTTTTTCCTAGTGGAAGAATGGTGTCTGTTGAGCATGGTAGTGAAATGACAATGATAAATGTGCTGGATTTCAAGAGGGTCAGTGCTGATACTTGAAGGCTGAATGCATCTATTTTTAAATGGGTCCTCTGGTTACTGTCACTTTGAAAGACTCATTTATGTCAGGGTCCTCACTTTCCAAGGACATTTCTGTGGGGGCAAGTTCCCTGCATGACTAAAGAGACTGAGCCTCACACAATGGTGGAAAATGTCATAGAAATGGTAGAATAGACATATATTTATTACAACCTCACCATTAGCATTCTCAGAAATATTGTGACTGACTTGTCAGTGATCTGCTTCCCTCCTCGTGCCGCTCCACCGGGTAGCTGCTGCCCCTTGCAGATCCAGTGACTCTTGCTGGTTAGTGGGTCAAGGCTCTCCTCCACCTACAGTCTCCCGTATCTTCCCTGGTGGTCTGGTGGCAGCATCTTTGCTCTGCTGCTGGTTTGCCTTCTGCCTGTGTACTTTCTGCCTCTTTTCCACTGTACCTTCTTTCTACACTTTTTAGTTTTTCTCTCCCCCCCCCCCCCCTTTGCATACTCTTTCACTCTCTCTCTCTGTGCCATGCCCCTACTGCTGCACACTTTTTACTGTTTCTCTTTTTTCCCCTTTTGGATACTTTTTTCACTTTTTCACTATCTTTCCCTGCGCCTTGCCCCTGCTGCTGCTCGACTCCCACAGCCCAGCCCCCTTCCAGTGCCACATTTACCTCTTCCAACCTGTAAGAAGCCAGCCCTCTCCCTCACACTACTTAATGGCTGTCACTGTGAGGTGAAAGGAGCAATTTCACTGACCATACCAGTGAACTGCTTCCCTCCCTGTGCAGCTCTGCCTGGTACCTGCTTCTCCTTGCAGGTCCACTAACTCTTTCTGTTTGTTGGTTTGAGGCCCTCTGCCACCCACAGGCTTCCACCTGCATCTCATCCCTGGTGGTCTAGTGGGGAGCCTTTTTGCTCTGCTGCTGGCCTGCCTTCTGTCCTTGTGCTTTCTGCCTCTTCTTACCAATTGCCTTCTTTGCAATCTGTTTAGTTGTTCTCACTTTTGCATACATTTCTCAATTTTCACTCTCTTTCTCTGAGCCGTGCCTCTGCCACTGCCCAACCCCTATGACCCTGCCCCCTACCAGTGTTGTATTTACCACTTTCCACCTCCCAGCTGTCCAGTCCCCCCTCTCACACTACATAATGTAGGCCATACCACTAGTGCGCAGAAGCCTATGTGCACCCAACCATGCCTCGACCATGCCCAGCTCCACGGACCCTGGTTCTAGCCTTCCACCGATACAATGCTGGCACCCTTCTCACCCCCAACACTGAATGCCATGCCGCCTGCCACCTTGCGTTACCAAAAGTCACCCAAGGACCTTTCTCCTGCCGAAACTAAAGCTGTACCCTCACCCACCTCTGCACTTTAGATCCCCCCACCACCCGACTGACCCACAGTACACCTGACCGGCTCAGCTGCATCCGATTCAACGCACGCTCCCTCCACAAACACGCCACAGAAATCTGGGACCTCCTTGACTCCATCTCCCTCGACATTGCCTTCCTCACGGAAACCTGGACGAACCCCCAGCTCGGGCTTGGACATCGTCACCGCTATACCCAATGGTTACTGGACTGATCGCTCATTATGAACCACCACCACATCAAAGCCGTCTCCTCATCATGCTTCCAGACTCTTCGCCTGCTTCGAAAGTCATTCAGATGGATACCCACTAAGGCCAGAAAGATTGTCGACCATGCACTCATCAGCAGCATACTCAACTACGGCAACACACTCTACGAAGAGTGTAAATTTGAGAGTTGTTAGTCCCTTTCTGAATTGCGCCCTCAGACTACGAGACTCACTTGATCTGATTCACAAAAAGCACTTTGGGCTTTACTAGTAAATATGGAAGAAGCAAAGCGGAATGGTGGAAAAATGGAGTATCATTACTATTAAATGGAAAACATTAGGGAAATTTAAGAAGGGGTGTTCAGCAGGAACAAGCTAATACAAAACACACACCGACACAAGAGTAAGACAATTGCAATTCACAAAATACACTTCTAATTTTTCTAAAGACCTTATAGTGACAAAAAAGGCTTACATTTGATCTAGCTTCTCCTTTGAGTAAGCAAAGTATGATACATGACCAAACACAGGTACTGCAACACACTACTATAGAAAACAGTGGAGGCACGCCATAACTAGCACCCTAAGGAAATAATTTAAAATAAATTAAATTCTAAACTTCAAACATATATACTTTTTAAGGTTATAAAATGTAAATATATCACTGTATTTTGTTACTTTTTTGTATGCAACAATAAATTACATTATTAACTTAGTTAGGAATTCTAACAATTAGAATGATCAAAGTGAATTAAGACCATAACTTATATATATTTTACAAATTAAATGCAAATAAAAAACAAGCATTTACAATGCAACAGTCTCGCCTTTGCAAAAGTTAGAGCTATTGGCATTGTAAATGGCATTTTTTTAAATTTATGTGATGGTTTTGAAATCAGATAAATAAATGGCATTGTCATTTACAATGCCAATAGCTTAATCTCTCGCAAATGCGAGACCTATTGCATTTGCACCCACACACACACACAGAGCCACACACACACACAGAGCCACACACACACATGGGTATGGTGGATGTGGTGGTGGTGGTTGTGGTGAATGTGGTGGTGGATGTGGTGGTGGTGGATGTGGTGGTGGATGTGGTGGTGGTGGATGTGGTGGTGGATGTGGCAGTGGATGTGGCGGTGGTGTACGTGGAGGTGGTGGTGGTGTATGTGGTGGTGGCGTATGTGGTGGTGGTGGATGTGGTGGTGGTGGACGTGGTGGATGTGGTGGTGATGGATGTGGTGGAGGTGGTGGGGGTGGTGGATGTGGTGGTGGATGTGGTGGTGGTAGATGTGGATGATGTGGTAGTGGATGTGGTGGTGGATGTGATGGGGATGTGGTGGGGGATGTGGTGGTGGTGGATGTGGTGAGAGATGGGTGTGGGGTAACCTGGTCGCGGTCCGTCCCCAGGGGCGGCCTGGGAGCCTGGGGCAGGCTGATTCAGACTGCGGAATCCCAAGTTCTTCAAAACACATTTCTAACCGCAGTTAAAACCCGTTCCTTTTCATACCCTAGTGAGGATAATGACACACCGAAGTCGAACATCTAACCTTGGGAGTGGGAGTCAGCCGCTCTACACCTAGGCCAACGAAACTCCTTATGTTTTCACCCGACTCTCTCCCTGCTGCAAACATTACACTTTCCCTGTCGGGGATGGGCCCTGCATCGCATGCTTAGTGCCATTCACGCTGGCCCGATGACCGCCCCGAGATACCCCCGCTGTGCTGGACCGATGCCGAAGGGGCGTGGGCCCGGGGGACCGAAGGGATATGCTTGCTTAGCTGATGACCCCCTGACGGGGTCTGAAGCAGGGGACCAGTCAGTGTCAAAATGGCCCCCGAGGCCCGCGGCCAGATGCTGCGACTCCGGGCAGAGAAGCCATAAGGGTGAGGGCAGTGGACTGCACTAGCAACCGGCTGGCTATTCAGCGTGCCTGCATGCCAGCGGCCGAGCCTACGTCCACCCCCATTGGCCCAGGCAATAATTGAACATTTTCCCGATTGAGCTCTTCAACCAGTGCCAAGCACCGCCGCTCCGTACCTGGGGGTGACGACCTAGGCATGGTTGATCTCCCCCTGCGCCCGGAGGTGTGAAAGCCACTAGCAGCTGCTGCCCGCGGACCCACGCCCCCTCCAGCGCTCCCCCATTCTAACACAATGATAATAACATGTGGCGTCCAGGGGCCATGCATTGCTCGCTGTGGTGGGGTGGGGGTGTTGAGCAGAGCGGTGCACAGCATGCCCCTAACAACGGCGTCTGCCATGCCGTATCTGTCCCATCAGCCAGGGAAAGCAACCACGGCATAACATGCACCATCTGTTCGTCGGCATGCTGCCCGCAAACCAGTCAGGGTGGGCCCGACCCCCAACCTCGCGCCATTGCTGCGTCTTGGGGGAGGGGGGTTGCTTTGCTGAGGGGGGATGGAGCGCCCCGGTGACCCGCACATCGTCCCCTATGAGGGCGGCGGGTAATAATTCATGCCATCTATGCTCAGCCCGCCCTGGCAAGCCTCCCATCAACCATGTACAAAACCACCTAAAGCGGCAACCACCCGTGATGCGACGCCTGGTGGGACAGCGACATACCATCTCTGTGATCCTCGGTGCACAGCCCCTATATGGGACCAAAGCTCCCTTTCTCGGCACGCCACCTGCACCAAATCTCCACAGCAGGAAATGGGGCTTGACACCACAACCACGATCATGAGTTGATGCCTACACACAGCTACTCGACACAACAAAGCAGTGCGAGTAGCCCAGCGGACACGGGCATAAACCGCAGGGATTCCTCATGACCCATGCCCGGCCACCCTCCCCGCCCAGCCTACTGTACCGGAGGAAAGGGTGGGCTCGGGAATGGTTGCTCCTTAGCCTGAGAGAGGGGACTACCATCCCCCTCCCCTGACCCTCATGCATGCCAGGCGAGGCAGCGAGAACACATGACTTCCCAACCCGGGATCCGCCGCGACGCGAGACAACCCGTACGGTTAATCACTTCGCCCCACCATACCTCCTGCCACCCCGCAGCCCATTTTGTACCTCTCAGGTGGGTATCCAGAGGGGCCGGGTAGGGGGCAGGGGGTGTTGGGAGCTCACACGCCGGAGCTAGGACTAATTGCTCTCCCCAGGATCAACCCGCTCAAGGCCAAAGACACAGTGCTGCTCCCACGCGCCTGTGTATATATGACCAAAGCAGCGAGGCTACAGTCACAACCTCTGAGACAGGGGACGCAAGGAGATGAGGTGTGGGCCGGCCCCTCACCGTGTACATCCGGCCAAGCCATTGGGGTACAAATCAGGGACTTCAAATGCCACTGCGATCATGCCCACATCCAGGACCACCCTTCCTCCCCCGCCCCAGGTCTGCTAATTACGTCGCACCCATGCGGCCGATGTGCCTGCATGGGTGCCAGGGTGCCCTGTGTGAGAGAGACAGGCATGCCCTAGATTTCCGAGGTGTGGGAGTGGGCGTGCTGGCGGTCCCTGGACTCCTGGGCTGACTCAACGCATTCTCTCATAACCCGCTGACGCTGTCTTCACCCAGAATGTAAAACGGAACCTGATGACATCATAAAATGCTACAGTCCCCTAATATCAAAATTACCTACACCGTAGCAGGACATGAGCAGAGGCTCCTATAGATCAAACCCCTAGATCTACCCCCGCACCGCAAAGCGGAGTGAGCGAGACATTCCTGGGGGAGCTCCTCAATTCCCCATCACCCCTAGGCATCACAAGTCCAGTAATGGCTGGGCAGCGCCTACTTGAAGAGGTGGGGGGAGCCGACTCCCCTCACTTTCAGCTGCCTCAGGCGTGTGCATCTCACGGCGGAAGACGAATGCCAGTGATCCCGACCATGGCAACACAGCGCACCCAGTCACAGAGACCCATACGAGCCCTGG
Organism: Lissotriton vulgaris; assembly: GCF_964263255.1. Taxonomy (NCBI): domain Eukaryota; kingdom Metazoa; phylum Chordata; class Amphibia; order Caudata; family Salamandridae; genus Lissotriton; species Lissotriton vulgaris. The sequence continues at coordinate 259,459,351 of NC_141695.1, forward strand.
GTTGCCTGTAACCAGGCGGGCGACTCACCACGTGATCAAACTGTGCTGGTTCCCTCGGCGGATGCGGCGCTTGCCCTGACCCCTCTTACTTGAATGGGGGAGCATGCGGCAGGACAGTCCGCTCGCGTCTTGTCGCTAAGGGCATAATAATATTTATTCCAAATGCGGTGCTTTTACTCCATTATGACCTCTCGCCGCACTATCTGCCACATGAGAGCCGGCTGAAAGGGGAAGGGGGGGCGCCTGTTGCGCTCTGGCCCCCGGTCCTGAAACCCCACGACCCAAGAACAGGGTCTCAGCGCACGCCGGGCCTGCACAACACAGTGGCATGCCCAGGGCCACCCACATGTCCGAGTTGGCACAGCCCAATCTCATAGCCCACGCGATACTGGAGCGAACCTATCCCATCTTAACCTCCGGCAGTCCAAACCTCGGCGATGGCCGAGAAATGCCCACAGCCTGGAGGCAGACCCGTCGTGGGATAGAACACAAAGGTGCAAGAGGCAGAGAACCCGGTCTCAGCTCACCAGCTAAGCTCTGTCCTTTTTACGTTGGGCGCGTGTTTTTCTTTCTCCCCTTTTCTCCATTGGCTGGAGGAGAGGAGGGAAAGAAACGAAAACAAGCATTTACAAGTGGGGCCGGAGACACGGACAGCGGGAGGGGGGGCCGGAATGGGCACACGACCACCGGGAGGGGGGGCCGGAACGGGCACACGGACAGTGGGAGGGGAGGGGAGCACTCACCTGGACTTCTTCCGGCGGCGGTCGGCCTGGAGGAATGACCCAAAAAAACCTTTAAATAATTTTTTTTTTTTAAAACACCGCCCACTGCCGTAATGACGTAACTTCTCGGCGAGAGGGAGGGTGTGGGCGGCGGGACTTAAAAAAAGACACGGAAATGCCCCCGAATCACGTCGTGACGGGGGAAAGAGTAATTGACAACCATTTCTTCCAATGGCTAGCCTCCATTTATGGAGCTAGCCAATGGAAGAGAGAGGCGAACAAAGCCCCTTACTGTACATCAAAAGATTTCGCCTGCGCAAGCACTGCAGCGCAGTGCTACGGCAAGGCGAAACCTAATGAGGGTGGGATACTCCATGTGTAAAATATTTAAACAGTGACAATTCAAACATTAAATAATACTTTTAAATGAATTTACAATCTAGTATAAAGTTATTTTTAGGAAGAGACTACAAAGATAATGGACCCTTGCTAAGCTAAGCACCTGAATATCTATCCCCCATGTAATATATAAACCCTTAAGTTCAAACAAGGGTGCTGTGTGCACACTGAATGGCACCCATCATCACTGTGCCCTTTCTTTATACTACAAACAACCGCAAAGGTGCACCACAAATTTTGTAACAAATGATATGTCTTGGCGATGTTGGAATTCTTCTTCAAAATCTTTATTTTTCAAAACATTCAGTCAAACATAAACAGCCGACGCGTTTCGTCCCAACCTGGGACTTCTTCAGGGCTTTGAATTAGTCGGACGTCGCATGCTCGGGAAAGGTATAAAAGCGTGGTCTTGGTATCTCCTTGCCAGCTACAGTGTATCCTGTTAAGTTACGTTGTTCCATACGGTATTCTTTTTTTGTAAGTATGCTAGCAATCAGATGGCAATGCTGATTTCAAAATAACTCTGTTCACTTTGCTGTGAAAGCCGTATTTCAATCCATGTGCTGAATTAAGTGTATCAACGGTGTTGGACTGGAGGTCCTGTAAGTCCTATGGAGGAGGGTGTGGGCACTGTATCCCAGCAGGCCGTTGCAGTCAAAAACGGCCGGCGTCCATCCACATCCCTCGTCTTGACCAACACCCGCAGCGACGTCGTGTGCTGGTGTTGGTCAAGACGAGGGATGTGGATGGACGCCGGCCGTTTTTGACTGCAACGGCCTGCTGGGATACAGTGCCCACACCCTCCTCCATAGGACTTACAGGACCTCCAGTCCAACACCGTTGATACACTTAATTCAGCACATGGATTGAAATACGGCTTTCACAGCAAAGTGAACAGAGTTATTTTTAGGAAGTAGTATTTTGTATCTTTTTCTATAATCAATCCTGGCTTAATAATATTTATTGACATCGAATTAGTTTACATTTTTCATTTAAAAAATAAAGCTTAATAAGTTTCCCTATATTTTTCTATACGAAAATCTCCACCCTTGTTGAAGAGTTCTTTACGAACAGGTGAAAAGTATCTTTAGACTCGTAATGTGAATCCTAAGTCTACAACCAGGTGTAAATTGAAAGTGAAGATTTACACCTAGGTGTAGGAGTAGATATACATTTCAGTAGATCTACATATGCAAACCAAACTTTCTTGATTTGCGCCCAATGTGTTGTTATTCCTTATGCAGCTACGGGCGGAGCCTGACATGGGGGATAGTGTCGTGTTCTTATCTAGGACCCTAATTCGATATTCCCGATTTATGCCCTTGTGGGGTTATAATCAATAATATCCTGACAAAGGCATAAGAATCAGATTCATATTCAGTAATAGCCCATGCAATCCAAAGCACAGCACGGCTACTCCCATCGACTCCTAGAAAGAACAACGCGTTCTTTAAACAAACCAAGCCTCCAGCAGCCCGGGAAAACCTCCCCTGCTTTTGTTTTGATTTGAACCAGAACTCCTGAAGTCCTGCAAGAACTGTTAGTTCTTGGTGACGTCTTATGTCCAACATTACGTCAAACCCGGCACCTTTCAGGTATAAAATACCAACAGTTGCCTTAATCAAACACACGGTGTTTTGGAGCAGAGCGGCCATCTACTTGCCCAAGAGCCCAGCTGATGCGAGTGCCCGCAGAAGCCGCCCCTCCTGTTTGACGCACTGAGAGAGACGCTGTCTTTTTCTCAAGCCGAGAAAATCCAGCTCCGGTGTTTCCAGCCTACCCTTGCGGGTTGCTGGGATATCGAGTCCTGAGGAAAGAGATACCAGACCTCCCACATTCTACTACCAAGGTAGGGAGCTGACTATACCCTTAAGAGAATTCTTGATGCAGATTCTTGGCAAAATTATCTTAACCAACTTAACTTAAAACTGCTACTTGCTCATCCCTTCCCACGTATTAGGCTTAGGTCAAGTACACCGGGGTAGGCTTAGTTAGAAGCACCAGTTGAGCCTTTTAGTCAATGTATTTATGTATGTATATATTTTATCCATTTTAAAGTATCATATGGCTAAGAAACCGTATCAATGCTTTTACAGTATTATTTCATAATACTACTTTTACTGTACACACTTTACTTTACTTCAAGTATTGCAATTGTGGCAATTCATTTCCCTTGCATGAGAAGGAGGACTGCTCAATAAATAACACCTTTTTATTGAAAACGCCAGTCTCTCTATTTCTCTGCATTTTGGTGAAACTAAGTATGCACTGCTGACTGAGTGAAATAGCTGTCTATTGTTTTCACACAACTCTAGAAATACACTCTTATTCTGAGGGAGCAAAGTTGTCATGTTTATGCGGTGGTCGGAAACTGAATCCCTTCTTGTCTGCGCCAGGGGAGCTTGTCCCTCTCTATTCATTCAAGAAAGTTTCCAGTGACCTCTGAGCTAGCTGGCGCAAACCTAAATTAAGTTTAACATAGTCAGTAGAGACCTAGATGACCTCAGTCCTACGTCTACACTGCTGTTTATGTTGTTCTAATGCGCAGAGCCTATTGGGAAAATAGGAACTACACTACATGGCGCCCAACGTTTGGTAAGGCGATAATCTAACGCAAGACACTAGATTAACTCAGTTGTGCTTTTTCACACAGAACCCCTTTCCCCGTAAAAACTCCAATAGCCGTCTGGAGTGGTTGAAAGGTTAATATCCGCCGGAACTTAGTAGGATGAGAATCTTATGTATTAGTTTCTGGTTTGATCAACGTTGAAGGATACAGTGTTCCAAAATATTGTGCACCTAATCTTTGTTTCCTTGAAACTCGATCTGCAACAGAAAGCTTTCAGTCAGTTAAAATGTCAGAAAGTGACGACGAAAGGGTGGGACTAAGACTAGCAGCTCATCTCTTAGAGGAAGGCACAAGTCTTCATGAAACTGAACCAAATGCTATACTCATTCCGGTCAATCTAAGAAGAACTATAACTCTAAAACTTATAGAAAATGGACTGACACCGCGAGGTGGTACAGTCATATTCGTGATAGAGGCACATGAATATCGGCAGACAGAGGTATTCTATTCATGGATACATTTTCCAGCAGCACACGCTACGACAAAAGACTTCCACTATTACAAAATAGAGGAACCTCCGGATGAATACACTCCTTTCGTGGAGATTGAAATTCCACTAAAATACCAAGAGCACCTGCTCTGGTTTAAAGGCGCCCTAGAACATAATAATCACATCACCAGACTCGGTCCACTAGGTAGACCAGGAGCAACATGTCCGGTTCTAGCCAGCTACACACCACATCCAGACATTGATAAAATGTCAGTTCCTGAACTTTTAGCTCAGCTAAAACTTTTAATTAAAATACATAGACAATTAGTCCAATATGCCATGCGGATTTCAATAGTCCAACTGACATTTAACACTCCTCAGCAGACCCCTCACCAGGGGAACATAAACAAAATCACACCACAGAACATACAATCATGTCTTGGTAAAGTACCCATAAAATGGGAACAAATCCCATTCTGATTAGCACTGAAAATTACTCAAATAGAGGCAGTATTCCCGGATACTACTCCTACTGAGAAACACAGAATTCTGACTATCTGCCTCCCGATGGGGATCGCACCACATGTGGAGGACTGTGACACTTGGGGCACAGTCTTTGCTTCCATCTACACAAAAACACACGGTGTCCCGTCTATTGTGGTCATACCAGATGTATTAAGACAGATTCAAAATGAATACGGTCCAGAACCAGTTTTAACTCTGGGTATGAAATTACTAAAAGACATCAAGCTGGTCTCGGCTATATTATTAGCCAACATAAAAGGTGAAGCAGCATCTGTGGCGATCCGCCAGAAATTAAAAGAAACAGATATAACAGCCCAACCATTGGAACTTGCCAGAATCATAGAAAAATCCTATGAAGAGCTAGGAAGAGATAGTTTGGGCGGGAAACCGGTAAAACCCCAACTAACTGAAAATCCTGAAAAAACATTTATTAAAAATAATTAAAAAACACCAAAAAATAGTTGGGAAGGTAATAAACAAACCATTCCCAGGGAAAAACGTTTCCAGTCCAGAGGAAGGTCTCCTCAGCGTAGAGAGAGATCTCCAGGCCGAGAAGACAAGTCTCCCCAAAGGGAACCCTCTGAAAAAAGATACAACCTTAGAGATAGGGATAAAATAAGAAAACCGATATCAAGATGTTGATACACGTCCCTCTAGATCATTCTCACTGAATCCTTCTCGATCTTCCTCACAGAAATTGGAAAGAAGAGGACGTTCAGAACACAGAGAAGAGCACGCCAAGTCCAAAGACAAGGAACCTGCTCATCAAAGTAAAAAATAACAATTTCCCAGAAAGAAGGTAGCAAGTATTAAGATTAAACATGCCGAGGATACTGAGGACACAGCTGAAAAACGGAGAGTGGGCACAGACAATGCTAGACAGCGGAGCAGAAGTGACCATAGCTCACAAGACCCTGATGAATCTTCTGGAGACAGTGGACACGAATTAGTACATTCAAGTGGAAACTGCAGACACACGAGTTAGTGTGCACCATAAGCTATATGAAATAACACTACGTATAGAGGGGGATAAAACCAGGAAAATTAAAAGTCTCTTTTGGGAAAAACTATCAAAAGGCTATGAGATTCTGTTAGCTAAGAAAGACTGGCCACCAGAGTTTGTCAGGGAGTGCCCTCGTGGCGAAAAAATGATTATGCCTGCCTTCTCGAATCATATCCAGATTCATAAAAAATACACTTATGCAAGAAAATGGGCAGTAGCCCAAGCTCCTGCTTTGTACAAAAATCATGTAGGATGGGATGAGGACTCACCTATCCACAAGATCCAGTTAAAAATTCGGCCCACTGCACAAAGGCAGTACTGAGTTAAACAAGAAGCTAAAAAACAAGTCAGGGAAATCTTAGATCAACTTGAGTACCAAGGGGTGATCGATACATGCACCTCTCAAATGAACAATCCTTTGTTTCCTGTCTCCAAGCCAGACGATTCGTATCGTCTAGTTTTGGAATACAGACACCTTAACTCCTGTTGTAAAACATTTGCAGTACAAAACTCACATAGTGCAGCACTAATGAATAACATTGTGCGCAAAAAATATAAAACGCCTTTAGACATCTCTAATGGATTCTTCTGTCAAAACATTGCACCAGAAAGCAGGTATTTGACCGCCTTCTCAATATTTGGATCGCAAAAACTATTTTGCTGACTCCCACAGGGATTCAAGAATAGCCCAGGATTAGCAAGGGTAACAGAGTTACTATAAATGTATGATGATGAAGCATTATCATATGTTGATGACATCTATCTCACAGATGAGGACCTGGAGACTCACTTAAAAAGGGTGAACACCATAATACTTGGACCCGCCTCAGAGGGTTACAAATTCAACTTTAAAAAGTCACGAATTGCCCATCTAACTGTCCTATTTTTAGGTTATGAATTATCAAGTGAAGGCAAAAGCCTGGCAGACAATTTCTTAGAGTAATGTGCTTTACTCCAACCACCAAAAATGCTGAAGAATTTACAATCACTACTAGGTTTCCTGAATTTCGGAAGAACATACATTCTAAATTATGCTGAGAGGGTTAAACCTCTCTATGAATTAATAAAACCAGATTTTAAACAAACCAATTGGACTCAGAAACACACCAAAATTTTGAGATCACTACAAACAGACATGTTAACTAAAACAAAATTGCACACACGTGAAAACACACTCAATCTTGTAATCCGAGTCATCCCAGGAAGATTCGGATTCACATACCTGACCTCTAATGAGGGAGAAACGGTACCTATAGCTTACAAATCACATTTGTACACTGAAGCTGAAATGAAATTCAGCTCCACAGAGAAAATTCTAACTGCGGTTAGAACTGCTGTTGCTAAAGAAAGAGCCCTAGCCCAAGGCTAAAGAATATCTGTTTTTTCAGCAGAAACAGCCCTTGAGACGTTAACAAGTCCTCGTAACTTGGTTCAAGGAGTATTAAATCCAGAATGGATAGAATGGGAAACTTCTTTTGCTACAGAAGACGTTAAATACTATTTTGACCCAAAACTGAAAAAACTAGATGATCTAGTATATGAACGGGAATATCCTCTGCCAGCTGAAATTCTGCCTCTAGAAAAACATACCTGCGTAATCTATATGGACAGATTCGCACAACACTTTGATGTAGAAAATAAATCCTATGATGCAGCATGCGCGATTGTTAAAGGTCGCTGGCGCTCTGGTAGATTCAAACCAATGATTACCAAAACGGAATCACTCAGGTAATGTTCAGCTCAGCGAGCTGAAATAAGAACCTTAAAGATGGCGCTTGAAAATGCTGATCGCGAATTCCCCACACTAATAGTGTGCGATTCGTATTTCTGCGTCAAATCCTATAACAGTTACATGCAGACATGGATCAAAAACGGTTACAAAGATGACACAGGTGCCACAATAAAGCATAAAAGGCTTTGGGAACAGGTAGTTCTTTTACAGAAAGAACTATGAAAGACTCACGTGATACACTCATTGAGTTATCGACGTGATGGCGTTCACGTTGCAGGGAATTCATTGGCTAACACAGCCATAGCGGAAGCGGCTCGCCCGGCTTCCATAGCCACTTAAAAGCGTTCAGAAAAACACATAGATGGGGAAACCATGCTAGCGGTAAAAGCCTCAATAAAAGGCGATTATTCAGCATTACCTCTCAACTATCCACTCAGTAATACATACATAATTGATGCAAACTCCATTCCGTTTGCTCGAATCCCTGGAGTGGGGGATAGGGTAATTCCAAACACAAACAGGAGAATCTTCTTACTACAAGAAGCACATATGGGGTCGGGTCTGAGGCACCAAGAAATCCTGAAATCTCTGATGGAACTACAATCAGAGTACTGGTGGCCGGGAATGAGCGTAGATATCTCCTATTTTGCAAAAAATTGCGAGGACTGCAACAGAGATCGCAGTTGTGAACCGGTCCAGCCTGTGGCCCAGATACCATTATTAGAAAACTTCAGGCTATCTTTAACTCGGAAATCCAGTAGGAGAAATGCGTCCCCATAATAATTAAGGCAGAATTCACTTAAAAATGTAGACCACCACACTCGGCTGACGCCAGAACTGTTATAAAATATTTGCGAGTCTTTATGGGCACATACGAAATTGGCATGCTACATTCTGATCAGGGTCCTGCGTTTAGCTCTCGAGCTTACAAAGAGGCCATAAACAGTATGGGCATCGCATTGCGGTATTCTTCTGCCTTCCATCCTGAGGGAAATGCGGTTGTGGAAAGAAAAAAACGGGACATAAAGCAATCTATAACAGCGAGGGTATTAGGTTCAGGTGATGGGTGGGTCAAACATTTAACAAGTGTCCAACGTAGTCTTAATAATCTGCCAAGAAACTCTCTAAAAGGTCTCACTCCATACAAACTATTGTTCGGAACTAGAATGCTTATTCAGGACCTTGTTAGTCACACTTCAGTGGTAGAAGAAAAAAGCTTTGATATCAAAGATCGTTTGGCTGTTTTACAGGATTTCAATGAAAAAAGAAAACACCTGAGTAACATAAAGTTGAAACAACAGTCGACATCCACTGAAGAAAAACCACCTGTCCCAGCAAAACCTGTCTGGATTCCAAACATTGGGGATCTGGTCAGAGAAAAGATTGCGGTAAAGAAGGAATTTGGGCCTTCATACAGAAAAGCAGTACCTGTCTTAGCTATCAACGGAACAAGATCAGTAGTACTACCGCCCCTTGCTGGTAAAAAGGAGAACCGAGTTGTATCCATCAACCTGGTAAAACCACAATCATGTGGCCAATAATAAGTAGTAGGCCCAGTGGACTCCCAAGAAATAGCAGAATACCAAAGTTTGCTACAATCCAAGAGGCTCATGCTGAGAGACTAATCAAATTAGAGAAATCAATAATGAATAAAAAAGGACTGTGCAATAATGCCATGGAACTGGTGCCTCTTGAAACCCAAATAATAACAGTTTGTCAAGAAACACCAATCTACAATGATGTAGCCTCAGACTATTCTAATGAAACAAAGAAAAATGCAAAAGCAAATGAAAATCCGGAAGCAATTCCTACAATTGATAGAACTGCATCAGGCTACTTCATCAACTTCGACAATTTCTCTGAAGACCCAAGCGAACATGAAGAAACGCCTCCAACACAAAGTTTTAAAAACAAAGTAATTGAACTTTTCCACCAACTGAAAAACACTTACCTAATTTCACCATGGATTGAATTTTGGATTGTGTTAGGTGTACTTTTCCTCCTGCTTTGGCTCATCATGGTTATAAGTTTGGGAAGATTCATTGAAGGAAAATATAGTACAATGGACACAGCAAGTCAGAACATCAACTTGGTCCTTAAGCCACACACATCTTCTCACATTGAGAAAAGAGAACTGTCATCAATGAACATCACAGCCATTCCAATACCCGGTGGGGTAGCATGGGACAGAACTGATTATGACATTTTGGGCCCGGTCGAGCTTTTAAAGTATCCCCACTAGCTCAAGATTTCATTAAGTGATTTTGTGACACCTAGTACCTTCTCTGATGACTGGGACTTTGAAAACATTAATAATATGATGTCAGATTTAGTAATGTCAGCCAAATTTACAGAACAAGATTACTTGCAGGGTTCATCCAATTATGAAGAGCTTTACTGCTACAACCATTATGGTGATCACTATTTGCATAAAAGTGCTCAGCCTAGAAATGTTGGATCTTTTAACCAGTGGGAACACTGTCCTACTCCACCAAAAGGCAGTTCAAAAATGTTTTCTGATAAATTCCAATACTTCTCAGGGCTTAATAACAGTGATCTAAGAACGTTTTATTTTAAAATGTCTAATAGAACAGGAATGAAAACAATGTTGACAAATACTAAATTGATTTATTCAGAAAAAATTTATGACAAAATGTCTACATTAGGTTTCGAAATCTGGAAAACACCATTGAAACAAAAACAATCTGGGGTTCCAAAGATTGGCAAGTACAAGGCCTAGAAGCACTGTTTAGGGCCTGCATGATCCCAGAACAAATTATGTTCTTGAATGACACAATTCAACAAACTACTTGTCTTGGCCTAGCTAAGATAAAAGTAGGCATGAGCGGGAAATCCGTTACGCCCGCAGATTTTTGGGAAATCCGCAATCCGGGAATTTTGCGGATTTCCCGCAAAATCCGCAAAAAAAAAATCCGCGGATGTAACGGGTTCAAAAGTTGAACCCCCACTCATGTAACTATTTTACAATGGCGCCAGCAAGCTGCCAGCGCCGTTGTAAAATAGTTACAAAGTTAGCTTGCACAGGAACCACTAGATAAAACGAAGCAGGTGCAGCTTTATTTTATCTAAGTGCTTCCTGTGCAAGCTAACTTTGTAACTATTTTACAACGGCGCTGGCAGCTTGCTGGCGCCATTGTAAAATAGTTACATCATACATGCCAACATTTCAGAAGAGCAAAGTGGGAGATTAAAAAAAAAAATCGGGAGAATGGGGCCTTGAATCGGGTTACTGCTGGCATGTACGGGTTTCAATGCGCGCAATGGCAGGCAGAGAGAGGGTGATGCAAGTGCTGTGCACCCCCCACCCGTGGGCTTTCCAGGGCGCACACACAGCCGGCATGTCTGTTGCATGAGTAGGCTGGGCACATTGTGTTCGCACGGGTTTCTGCAAGTTCGCGAGGGTTTTGTACAATTTCGCAATTTGCGAAATTGTACAAAACCCTCGCGAACTTGCAGAAACCCGTGCGAACACAAAAAAAAATCCGCAAAATCCGCGAGAATTCGCGGATTTTGCGGATTTTCGCAATCCGCAAATTTGCAAATCCGCAAATTCGCGGATTGCCAATCCGCAAAATCCGCCCATGCCTAGATAAAAGACATGAATACACCGTCTATTCCGAAACCCATGCCTGATAGTGACAGCACTACTGATGTGGAGATAGACGTTTCTAATATTTTATACCAAAACAGAACATATACTGATTAGAAAAAGTGGTTGATCTGGCCAACAGACATGAATAACTGTCAAGATAGATTCCTGAACAAAACACAGGGGTTCAAAATGACCAGACCAGACCCTAGATATTCCCAAAGACAACATCCAGGGATAGTTACAACATACAGTGTAGGGAAACTATACCTTGAGTGGATACAGAAATCCACACTGGCTGAAATTAAGCAACACTTGACTTTACTTAAAGACGGTGCTGACTTGCGTGATTTCTTAATGGGACCACGCAAACAGCGTCAAAAACGTTTTTATAGTGGCCAGTATATACGCTGCATACAACGAAGCATGGAAAATAATGCAAATTGAGACAGCTGAAAAAATACGAGAAATTGATTGTATAAATTGGGAAAAATCCCTTTCTCTTGTGGACAATGGGTTAACGGCTCTGTCTTCCAGAATATATTCACTGGACAGTATTGTATCATCTGCCTTTGATATAATAGAGCAGGACTTACTAATGTTACAACATGGTCAGTCTCAATTACGTTCTATTGTACAGCTTGGATGGAAGTTGCAAAATCTGCGTTCAGGCTCCGTACCATGGCGTTTAATCAACACAACGTCATTATTCGGTATCTTTAACCTTACTGATAAACAAATCAGTTTGGCACAAAAAGGAGCAGATTATACAATTCTCAGCATTGAAAAACTCGAGAGATTACCATTGACAATGTCAGAAAGACCTGTCATTGAATGGATAATACATGGAACGATTACAATTCCGATAACAACTTTCCAGTTCAATTACTGTCAAGAGTATATACCAGCAGGCCAGTATGAAAGGTTGGGTAAAGAATACATCAAATCAACCTGGGATTTACCTTATACACACAGATGTTATAGTGAAGGAAACAAGGAGGTATTTCTTAGTGGTAAAAATTGTAAAAAATCACTAAGCGGTACACTTCTGTGTCAAGGTATTAATTTGCATGGAGCCTGCGAAGGGTCTTCAAACAACCTTTCATGTCACCTGCTTGACACGCCTGCAAAACAGATAGAGCCATTTTTTAGACCACTTTCTAACGGTAGTTACATTTTAATAAGTGACCACAGCTGTTGTGGCATGCTGCCAGGAAAAGCCTATCTGACAACTGTAACTTCCAGGGCCATTTGCTGTATGCAAGTATTGTATCCACACAGCAATCCAGATATGGGGGCTGCGTTATGGCCTTGGTTGAATATCTCTTCTATTCGAATTGATACTTTAAGCAGAATGAAGTCTATTCTTTTACAAACAACTGTGCCTCTAACGTCATCAAAAGAAACATATGATCTGCAAGTTGCAAGGACAACAGCAGAGATACATACCCTTTTATCAACAAATTGCCCGTACATTTCGTAGAAGTGTTAAGCCAAATCTTAAACATGTCTGATACCAGTGGCATCGCACATGTATTTAAGACAATTTTTTCGGGACTGTTAACACCCTTTGAAACAGTTCTGGGCATCTTCTCGAATTTTGTCCATTCTGTCTTTGGCGGCCTACCCTTAATCTTGGGACTCGTGGCAGGAATTTTATTTTTGCTTCTTCTGCACTGATATGGCAAGCCAATCCACAGGCAAGACTCTAGCAACGATGGAAGAAACGATCCTAGCAATACGATACCGAGACCGTATCACTAAGGTCCTCGGATTGGCCCGGCTAAGAGATCTGAGTACAACTTGGTTTCTTTCATTCAGACCGATCTGGCAAATTGCATCATACCTGTGCTTCAATGTCTGCTATGTGGAGAAGAATGCGTGTTGGACATCTGTCTTACACTACAATCAGCAGTACCAATGGATATCGATACTTTGCTAGGTCCTGTAACGACTCATGCATCGTGTTGTCCCCAGCGGCTACCGATTCTGATGACGGCATTCGTTGAGACTTCCCCACTACGAATAGGTGGCGGCAAAGTACGAGAGGAAAGCAGCACCGAACAGGTACAGCCTTCTGTGAGCATTGCTGATCCAACCATCGATGATAGCAATCATGCAGAGAACTGCACAGTGGCAGTATTTTCAAACTTGGTCGAACTTTCACCTGATGTGGTAGACCAATTTTTTGCGGGTCTGTCTGAAATAATGTTCTCTCCAATCAACGAGAATCACTCTTAAATAAAACAACGAGCACACAGCGTTCCCTGAACTCTGAATTCGGCCTTCAGTTTTTTTTTAAACAAAGCTACAGAAAATATTTGGAACTTTTCCCCTGAAAGCGAAATTATTTTTGCCCATACTTTCAAAATATTGACTTTTTTTGGCACATGGTACTCTGATTAAAGTAGAGCTATTCTTAGAGAACAGAGCTTCTATTTTAGGATACTAGAGACAATATTTTACCTCAGCCTCTAGCAGATATACAGCAATTCGTATAAATATGTGATGAAATGGTCTCGACCTTCTTTTCTGTATTTAGAGCCATTTCATGTGTAATTTTCGCAATTCGTTCAGCTGATATATATATGCATTTATCTGAATGATAACACTGCTTGAAAAGCGTACAGTACAAATACTCATTTTTTTCGTGTATTTACCGTATACCATTTCAAATGCGAAATATGTATTTTGGGGTGGGTCGGAAAAAACACATGCACCATTGAATGTTTACTATTGCTTAGTTTTAGTAATGATGGACATCAATTCGTGGAGTGGGTGTCGTGTTCTTATCTAGGACCCTAATTCGATATTCCCGATTTATGCCCTTGTGGGGTTATAATCAATAATATCCTGACAAAGGCATAAGAATCAGATTCATATTCAGTAATAGCCGATGCAATCCAAAGCACAGCACGGCTACTCCCATCGACTCCTAGAAAGCACAACGCGTTCTTAAACCAACCAAGCCTCCAGCAGCCCGGGAAAATCCCCCCTTCTTTTGTTTTGATTTTAACAAGAACTCCTGAAGTCCTGCAAGAACTTTTAGCTCTTGGTGACGTCTTATGTCCAACCTTACGTCAAACCCGGCACCTTTCAGGTATAAAATGCCAACAGTTGCCTTAAGCAAATACATGGTGGTTTTGAGCAGAGCGGCCATCTACTTGCCCGAGAGCCCAGCTGATGCGAGTGCCCGCGGAAGCCACCCCTCCTGTTTGACGCACTGAGAGAGACGCTGCCTTTTTCTCCAGCCGAGAAAATCCAGCTCCGGTGTTTCCAGCCTACCCTTGCGGTTGCCGGGATATCGAGTCCCGAGGAAGGAGATACCAGACCTCCCACATTCTATTACCAAGGTAGGGAGCTGACTAAACCCTTAAGAGAATTTATGATGCAGATTCTTGGCAAAATTATCTTAACCAACTTAACTTAAAACTGCTACTTGCTCATCCCTTCCCACGTATTAGGCTTAGGTCAGGTACACCGGGGTAGGCTTAGTTAGAAGCACCAGTTGAGCCTTTTAGTCAATGTATTTATGTATGTATATGTTTTATCCATTTTAAAGTATCATATGGCTAAGAAACCGTATCAATGCTTTTACAGTATTATTTCATAATACTACTTTTACTGTACGCACTTTACTTTACTTTAAGTATTGCAATTGTGGCAATTCATTTCTCTTGCATGAGAAGGAAGACTGCTCAATAAATAACACCTTTTTATTGAAAACGCCCGTCTCTCTATTTCTCTGCATTCTGGTGAAACTAAGTATGCACTGCTGACTGAGTGAAATAGCTGTCTATTGTTTTCACATGACTCTAGAGATATACTCTTATTCTGAGGGAGCAAAGTTGTCATGTTTATGCGGTTGTCGGAAACTGAATCCCTTCTTGTCTGAGCCACGGGAGCTTGTCCCTTCCTAGTCATTCAAGAAAGTTTCCAGTGACCTCTAAGCTAGCTGGCGCAAACCTAAATTAAGTTTAACATAGTCAGTAGAGACCTAGATTACCTCAGTCCTACGTCTACACTGCTGTTTATGTTATTCCAATGCGCAGAGCCTATTGGGAAAATAGGAACTACACTACAATAGAACATAGGGCAGCTGAAAAAACTAGAGCTATTGCTGTCGCTTCATCGTGAGAGAAGATATGGCTCTGATATCTAAGGGCACTAATGACCAGAATAGTAGGGGAGTGGTTTGAGACAGACCTACCCCGATATTACTCAAAAGAGTCAGCTTGGAGATAACACAGCAGTGAAAATGAGGCTGCTGGCAGTAAAACCGTTTTGATGCAAGTTTTCAAGTTGTCATAATAAGTTGTGCATTCAAAAAATACCCCAGTAGCTTAATGAAAGGGAAAAGTGAAGGAGTGAGTCCAGAAAGTGGTCACCTCCCACAGTCACACATTTACAGACTGATAACTTCTATTGTTGTAAATCAATACCAATTCAGTTAAGGTTCATGCTTAATAGACACCATGTACAGAGATAACTGAATGTAATCTACATACTGAAGCGACAGGACATCTCTTTGTATATAGTATCATTATTATGTGAACACAAAGATACAAAGAGCCCCCCCACCACCCCTGGAGGCAAATTTTGAGGCCAAAAAATGGAATCTGCATCCCAAAGCCTCAAAATTCATGGTATTTTTACTGTAGGAAAAACTGTGCCTGCCATAATAATTATGCAAGCCCCGTGGTCTGTCACTGCTGGAGACTGAACTATGTTACAATATGTCACCCTGCAGAGTCTCCGGCAGCACAGTGCCTTCAACTGGAGGATGTATGATACCAAAGAGAGCAGATTATGACTAAATAAAAAATGTGTTCTTTCTGGCTTCAGAAAACCTGTGTTCCTTGCAGTGTGCAGGGCAGCAGGGATTGGCGGTGGACGGGGCTGCAGTGTTTGGAGGCATAGTAAAAATGCAAGAAAAGAAAAGAAAAATAAGACATAGGGGGAGAGGTTAGGGGTTAAAAGGTGACACAGGGGGCCAATCGAGGGAGAGTAGTGATGTGGAGGGAGGGGTGAAGTCCACTGGAGCACACTAAAACGTTTGAGCTGGGCTAGGGCTATTTGCACAGGAGGGGGCTTTTTGCATTTCAACATAAGGCAACAGAGGATATTAACATCTGTGCTTCCTCCTAGCCTGTTGCTCACCCTCCTTTAACAGGCTCAGCGGCAGCACAGAGCTAGTGAAAAGAAGGTCTGCCCCATTTTTTCTTTTTAAAACAAATTTTGCAGGCACTTTTGTAAAGATTGCCAGATTTTTATAAAAGTGTTGATTTAGAATTTTTTTTACAAATTGCTAAATCGCAATATCCTGTGGGATCTTGATAGAACTGGTGGTTAAGGGTCTTATTTATGTTGCCTTGCGACACTTTTGCACCGCAGGTGCGTCACTTTTTGTGATGCCCCGGCAGTATTAAAAATGCACCAATGTTGCCCCCTATTTCAAAAGTGACACATTTAAGCGTAGATGCATCAATTTGTAAACCCATGCACCACATTATACCTGTGGCAGGTATAATGTATACAGGGTGGGCGTTCAACCACAAACTGTCTTGTAGAAGTGGAGCATTGAAATCGATGACATTTTAGTGTGCCACTTCTAGGATGCCGTTTCATCAATATCCTACACCTGCCTCACAGCAGGCGTAAAACTGACACAGTGTTATATTCTTAGCCCTCTCCCTGCAATGCTGAATTTGTGTCACGCTTCTGACACAACTCCAGCAATGCGTCAGTTTTGCTCAGACAGATACGTCAGTAATACTGACGCATCTGTCATTCCTTGCTACATGATGCATCATACAGTAAATATGACGCATCCATTGTGTCGCAAGGAGGGTGCAGTGAAAACTGTTGCATCGCTGTTTTCACACAGCGATGCTACAGTTCACATAAATAAGCCTCTGAGTAAGTTCTATGACAGCTACGAGTGAAACTGGGAACAGATGAAACATGTTAATGTTGTGCCTGCTCCATAGTTTGGAATAAAGAACACATTGAGCAACCCAGAGTGTAATTGTTATGGAAATACAAGAATCAATATTCACTGAAACAAAATTCCACAGTTAAAAGGTGTACTATTTTAGAGGCTCAAATGCAAAAAACACTGAAATTCAGCACTTATGTATAGGGATGCACACAACGCAGTCGGGCACCATGCTGCTCTTAAGGCAATTTATTTTTTGTTTCAGTGCCCTTACCAAATATGTGTTTTTCCATATTGATCAACTTGTATTTTGTATGGGGCTCACTTATGGGGGCTGTGTAGGACTTGTCCGACACTCTTGTGCGAGCGTGGGAGTCAAAAACTTGTTTCATACCTGTGAATGGTTAGTTTTTTATTTTATTCTGTGTCTTTTTCTATCTGTCTTTGTATTTGAAATAACCAATAAAAGTTACTGAAACTAAAAAAATATGTTTCAAATACTAGGTTCGGAAGAAAAAAAATTTAACCCGCAAAATCCTGGCACAAATGCAAAGATGATTGAAAAACAACACTTCTGTGAGGTGTGGATGGCTAAAAGATTAGTATGTGCCCAGCAAATAAAGACAGTAGAGGTTTATTTACAAGTGGCAACTGTTCGTACTATAGAAAATTATTATGATTTCAGTATTCCCCTTGTCGTTTTAGGTTAAGTTGGATCCATTTTGGGGGCGTGGCTTGGTGCCCACGGTAGATGGCATTGTCCGAGTAGTACTCCTTAGAATGGCGCAGGATATCTGTAGAATTACGCTTTCGTTTGGGCTGTGCGGTTGTGACTGGATGTAGAGCTGCATTTCTCTTGCAGACATGGCTCACCTCACAGTGACGGCTGTCATTTTGTCAACCCAGCGATATTCTCTCACTGCTATATCAGGGACCCCTTCTCGTTTTTCAACTAGTTTTTCTAGTGCTCTGCTCATTTCCAGAATAATTGATCCTGCTGCCCCTGGAATGGCAGGTAAGTGCCTTCTAAGACCTCTACATTATCATCCATTCACATTGCTATGAATGAGATACAGTGTTCTCTATGAAGTACAGACACTGGTCTTTCTTAATACGGTTCCTGTGACTTTTCCTTTTTAGAGCTTCTAATCAAGCTTTATTTTCTTGTATAATTGTATCACCTTTTTTATTATTGAAAGTGGAATGATGTTTGGACTTGGTTGGTCCCTCCTTCTGCTTCACCTATTGTTTGGACCTTCTTATCAGATCCCTCTCTCATATATCATCTCAACATCTGTCTTGTTAAGGAGCTTCCATTCTGATAATCACAGTGATTCTGCTAACCTTTTCATGTTCTTCTTTCTATGGGAAAATTGAAAATTATGAAACCTTGATTATTGTCCTTCGCTCATAAATGTATTAAAAATTTCACTCTTTTCTCGCAACTTTCAAATTTGGAGGAGTCTATTGTTTCTTTGCATAAGGTTGGTTCCTCAGCAAGTTCTAGTGAAGCCTCTCCCTCACTGGTTTTCTGGAAAGGTGTCTTCTAAGCGTTTGAAACAGGATCCGCCATCTCCCATGAAATATCTTCCTGGTGTCTCCTTCGATCATCTATTGGAAGAGATGCGTGCCTTGCATCTATATATAGGGGAGACGAATGCCAAATTACAGCACCTTACTGATAGGTGGTCACAGATGGAGGAAAGACCTAATACTGCTGAACAAAATATTGTGTCTCTTGATTCAACTGATCTCAAAGTGAATGCTTTTTAAGCTCAAGTTTCATCTCTTCAGAAGCAGGTTGAAGGTCTTGAGAACAGAAATAGGAGGAATAATCTTTGTATATATGGGCTGCCTGAAGGTTCGGAGGGTCCTGAACCCATTACCTTCTTTAAATCCTATCTTCCTTTTGCAGAAATCCCCCAATATGACCTGTCCATCAACCCCGAGTCTGAAATAGGTGGTCAGGCAGGCCCTGCACCCTAGGCATGAGGGTACTGATTGACACATCACGGGAGGAGTGGCAGGTATTCAGCAGGACAAATGCACAAACAGGAAAAACCCAGATTAGTCCCCGAGATAGGCAGGAGACTATCATTTATGGCTTCATGACAAGACCCATATTCCACACTTGAAATAGGATTTATGAATTAGTTCATGATGCTTCAAGAAATGTATACAAAGATATTTAAAAACGATTGTACTTGTCTTCAGACCCGTTTCTGTATGCTGCACGCCCAGCCGTAGTGTTTTATTAAGCCAACTGTTTATGTTTTGCCAAACCCTCCATGTCTTTGGTTTTTCAAGGTAAATTCATATTTGAGCAACATTTTGATGAACCAGATAGGAGAGATTGGGGTTTCAAACCCACCTCCATCTGAAGGAAAGGACGCCGTTCTGATGGATTTGCATCAGTGCAGCAAAGATGGTGAACAGATGCCTTGTTTGATTGAAAGCTCTGCTCAAACCAAGGGATGGAGGTCCATCCTGAAGCGGCCCTAAATTGGGTAAGAGACTACATCTGATCGTTAGTCATCAGCATTTGGCATATGGCAAACTAGAAAGAAGTGCAAAGATTTAACCTGAGTGTCCTGGCACTGAAATAAATCTAACATATTGCTCACTTCATGTGTCCAAACTGAGCAGTTGCAAGGTGGCCTCGGAAGCGATCCCGCGTAGGATACCTTTCTTTGATGGTCAGCAGGCTAGGAAAGGGGACTATTGGTTTTCGCTTTGACTGCTGGGTGTGATACAGATGGTAGGCTTGGCCCTGTGTGTGATACTGGGTCACCACTTGGACAGCTCGGCGTGATAGAAATGGTATGCTTGACCACTGGATATGATATATGGGCGAGGCCTCACCACATGGATGCCTGAGCGTGATATAGATGGGTTGCATAGCCCCTGGGTGTGAAACAAGGCCAGCACCTCTATTTTTTTGTCTATAAGGGGTTTCCCAGTACTTCCAGTTTTTTAACACTGTTGGTATCTGATGTGAGATCTGTTATTCGCGTGGACCACAGGGGCGTGATACAGATGATACGCATGACCCCCATGGGTGATATAGGGTGTAATTCGAACATTAGGAAAATTTGAACCTTGGAGATTAGTTGTAGCTTGTGCTTGGCAACAGAGGGTCTGTGGTTTTCAAGTTGTTCCTCATTTCCACTAGAATTGTTATCTTTGTCTCGGAGCCCATATTGACAGGCTTGGGCTCACTAAATCCTGTGTACCATGCAAAGCCTTCCCTTATCATCGGGTAGCATGTGCTAAGAGACGGGCTAAGGTAGTTTTGGGACTGTCAAGAGTATGCAGATCCTAAGGAAGGGAAAGGGGGTTACCTGAGTTGTCAGATCCAGGGATTCGATCCATCAGAAGCAAGAGCCCTCACACACCCGAGGGATGTCATGCTTCATCACCGGGCAGCCTCTCTTGGGCTGGCACTGCAATGCCGAAAGGGCGGAGTTCTTTTCTGATGCTGATGTGTAGAGTGTGGTGCTATGTGAGTGTGATGAAGTGAGTAGGTTGCTTGTAAAGGGAGTTAAAAACACTAAAACTAATCCAAAGGTAAATTTTAATATCTTGATTGCTTTTTATATTAAAAAACAAGTGATGGCCACAAGTGGATTCAATGGTCTATGTTGGCTCACAGATTATGTGGAGGTCTACAGGTTTCTTGCCTTTCTAATGTCAATACTGATTATGGCAAATCTTCAGGATTAAACATAGGCTAGAGTACTCAAGGGTGCGTCAGGGTCAAGAGTGGTTTGCATATGGCTGGATCTGAGCTAGGATGGCAAAGTGACCTAAAGAACGATGATGGACTCAACCCAGATCTGTGACTGGGGGGTAAGTGTCCGAAAAGTTGCAGTGTTCCATTCATCATCTCCTTGGGTTTGCTATGTTTGAAGGGTATGCCCAGAAGTGGGTCCCTTGATCACTTTGCCCCCTGATTCAAGCTAGCCTGGTGATGAGGGATGTTAACCCGAAACCTGTCCCAGGATGCTAGCTTCCGGTCCAGGGAAGACCTGGCTTGGCAGTTCGGGCAGGACTGTTCCCATGAGGAACAGGGTCAAGACTGATTGCATATGGCTGTGTTTGCACTAGTGTGGCGAATTGACCTAAAGAACGATGATGGATTCAACCCAGATCTGTGACTGGTTGTGAGTGTCTGAAAAGTTTCAATGCTCTGTCCATCATTTCCTTGTGTTTTCTTAGCGATGTTTTTAAATGTATACAGAAGTAGAGACTGCCCAAAATGAGCATGCCAATGCCTCCACCTCCACCCCCCAAAAAAATCCACAGCCTTTCTGCCTCCACTGGCAGATGGGGGCTATAGTCCCTAATCTTTCCTCTGAGGGGGGTCAGAAAGACCACTAGGCACCAGGGATTTTTTTTATATACGTAGGGTTGGGGGCTGCCGAGAATGGGCATGCTAATGCCCCCAACATCAAAAAAAGTCTTTGTGCCCTCCCCCTCGGAAGGCAGATCAGGGCAGTAGCCCCTTATCTAAGCCCCCCCCCCACAGGGGCAGAAAGCCTATTAGGCACCAGGGATATGTTTATGGGCATGCCAGTGAAAAGCCCCATAGGCATAGGTCGCTTCCTTTTTTAGGCACACATTTTGGCTGTTTTATTGATAATTTTCATTAACCTTCAGAAACCCAGGAGAGTTCATGTGTATGTAACTAGAGTTTTACTGATGGTCTGCGTGTACTGACTTTCGGCTTGCATTTTGCTGGCGGTGTGTGTGGACCTGCACTTGGCTAATGGTGTGGGTGGACTCACGCTGGAGGGCAGTGTGTATAGATTTGTACTTACCTGGCGGTGCGCATGGAGTGGTGCTTGACGGGTGGCATACGTGGACTGGGGCTTAGCGGCTGTGTGCATGAATGGTGCTTGGCTGCAGGCCTGGACTGGCCGTAGCGGGCACCAGAGGTTTACCCGGTAGGCCGGAGGGGTAGGGGCTGGTTTTCTGGCCTGGGGGGTGGTTTTGTCACTATGGTCCAGTATTGCAGTGCTGCAATATCGGCCCATAGTAACAAAAGCGGGGGTGGTGCTTTTTACTGGAATATCCCCGTCCCAAGGCAGGCAGAGAAGCAAACTTCCAGGGATGGTTGCTTGCTTGGCTGGTGGTGTGCGGGGATCACGCTTGGCTGGCGGAGTGCATGGGTGGTGCTTGGCTAGCGGTGTGTGTGGATATTGCTTGGCTGACTGTGTGCATTAATAACATTTGGCTGGCAGGTTACATGGATGACGCTTGGCTGGAGGTTTGTATGGATGGCACTTGGCTGGTGGTGTGCATGGATAGCGTTTGGCTGGTGGTGTGTGGTGATAGTGGTGTGCATGTACTGATTCTTGGCTGGCGATGTGGCTTGCATGGATCTCCTAGCATTTTCTTACCCAGAATCCCCAGCAAACCTCACATTTACTTACATAGTCACAGTTTCCTCATATTTCTGTGTGGGTAAGTTGTAGGGTCACAGCACAAACAGAAATGTCCTACTACCAAGCATTCGACTTGGTCTCCCGAGTAAAATCATACCTCACTTGTGTGGCTATCTAATGCAGAATCGGCAAAAAAGATATTTTTTTTTTAAATGTAGCGCTTAGAATTGCTGTGCTTTTTTAAAATTAATTTTTTATTGAAAAAGACCTGGTATAAACAGCAATAAATAAATACATATTATTCAATCATATGACTTATTTTAAATCCATCCAATATCTCATAAAAAAGACGTATGCACCAATTCTCTACAAGAGACGAGTACCATAATAAAAATAATATTTTCTCAGAGAATAAAAATAGGGAGCAGCAAATAATTCATAAAAAGTGAATCACAATTCCATTTTCAGGTCATATTATCCCACATACAATTAAACATATGTTAGACCCTATATATACGGGGTCACCCAGCTAGTGATAGGTCCCCAGATGGCCTTCCCCCAAACTTTCATTTTTTTACCCCTGAGTGCATAAAGAGCAGATTCGACATTATAGATCCCTAAAAGTCTAGCCAATCACATCTGGTAAGAAGGTGGTGCAACATCTTTCCAGCCAGCAGCTAGCAATAGCCGAAACACAGCTACACTAATAAATATAAAGGCTTCATTCTCCTTATTAAGATTCAAATTGTTATCCGTTCTTATTAACATTAGGGTAGGGGATAGGTTGATCTTAAAGCCTAGCAGCCCCTCCCAAAATTTCTCAATCTCTCCCCTAATTAAAACTAATTTATCACAATGAAAAAACATATGGAACATGTTGGCTGGACCTTCCTGACATCTAGGGCACCTGTCCTCCTCTCTTTTCCCCCCAATTAAATAATTTGGCAGGGGTAAAATACAGATTAAAAATCGTCTTGTAATGTTGAGCTTTCAAGTTTGATGATTGGAATACTCTATCATCCAGCTGCAAGGATTTATATAAATCCACGTCTGGGTCAGCCAATTTAGATACCCATGTCATTTCAAATTTTTCCAGGTCATCCTGCGTACTTGCCAGTAACGTGCCATAGATCATTTTAATTTTTATACCACCTCCTAACAAATATTCCATCATATTAATCTGACCTCCTGGAACAAATCGAGGCCTAATTCCATTCAAAAGTCCCGAAATTTGAATAAACATAAAACTCTGGCTCGAGGGAATTCCGAATTTCTGCTGCAATTCTTTAAAACCCAAAAGATATCATTTTCATACATATCACCTATTCTTCTGATCCCTTGTTGCTCCCATATTGTTCCCATACTATCATAACTGAGTTGCGGAAAGATGTTAGAGTGCCATAGGGGTATGTAGTAATTAATCTTAGGAAGTACCAGCACCTTCCGTGCTTGTTTCCAAACTTCCCAAAGGCTGTCAGAGACCTTATTACGCATCTTCTTATAATATCGCCTAATATCTTTCCTTAACAGGAGTCCAAGGGCCTCTCTGCCTAGCAACAGCTCATATATAGATGGGATTTCCTGATTAGCATAGCTAAAAAAAAAATAGAATTTGCTGTGCTATACCCTTAATTCCTATGTTTTTGGCCCTTCCAAGTCCCAGGCCCTTGGCTGACCAACACAAGTGAGGTATCATTTGACTCGGGAGAACCAGGGGAACACTGGGTGGTAGGACATTTGTGCCGGCATGGTCATGCTACACAACAATGTGTGGAAAAAGTGATTTTTGTAGCTAAATTTGAGGCTTCTTGGTAGTAAAACGTTGGTGGATTCACACAACCCATACCTCCCTAGACTACCCAGGTTGTCTTGTTTTCAGAAATATGTGGGTTTGGTAGGTTTCCCTAGATTGCCGCTAAGCCTGGGGCCAAAAATCCAGGTGCCACTCCCTTGAAAAAAACAGGTGGTTTTGTGATAGGTAACTTTGATGTCTCCACAATACATTTTGGGTCCTTGTCTGTTGCTGGTACTTGGCCCACACACACGAGTGAGGTACCATTTTTATCGGGAGGCTAGGAGGAACGCTGGGTGGTAAGACATTTGTGTCAGCCTGGTGATCCCACAACTTTCACACAAAGAAATTTGAGAATAATGTGAATTTTGCAGCTAGATATGAGGTTTGCAGGGGATTCTGGGTAGGAAAATGATGGGGGATCCATGCAAACAATATCTCCCTCGACATCCAAGGGTGTCTAGTTTTCAGAAATGTGTGGGTTTGGTAGGTTTTGGTTCAGTACGTTTCTCTAGATGGTCGCTGAGCCTGAGGTCAAAAACCCAGGTACCCCCCCTAGCAAAACCATGTTGTTTTGTGATAAGTCATTTTGATGTCTCCACAAAACGTTTGGGCCCTTGTCTGTTGTGGGTACTTGGCCCACCCACAGGAGTGACATACCATTTTTACTGGGGGACCGCTGGGTGGTAGGTAATTTGTGTTAGCCTAGTGATCCTACAACTTTACCAAACAGAAATTTGAGAACAATTTGATTTTTTCAGCTAAATTTGAGGTTTGCAGGGGATTCTGGGTAGATAAACATTGGGGGATCCATGCAAGCCATACCTCCCTTGACTCCCTAGGTGGCCGCTGAGCCCAGGGACAAAAACCCAGGTGACCCCCTTTGCAAAACCAAGTTGTTTTGTAATAGGTAATTTTGATGTCTCCACAATACGTTTTGGGCCCTTTTCTGCAGTGGGCACTTGGTCCACCGACACAAGTGAGGCACCATTTTTATCGGGTGACTATGGAGAATGCAGGGTCGGTGGAAGTTTGTTGATCCACACAGATTCCAGAACTTTCCATCACAGTAATTTGAGGAAAATATGTTGTTTTTTTTACAATGTTTGAGGATTGCAAGGTATTCTGGGTAACAGAACCTGGTGTGAGCCACTCAGGTCACCCCACCCTCAAATCCTCTGTGTGTCTAGTTTTTAAAAAGGTATAGTTTTGCTAGGTTTTTCTAGTTTCCGGTAGAGGTAGGGTCCAAAATCCACAGATAGGCACTTTGCTAAAAAAGGGTCTGTTTCACTGTAAAAATGTGGTGTGTCCACGTTGTGTTCGTGGCCATTTCCTGTTGCGGGCACTAGGCCTACCCACACAAGTGAGGTACCATTTTTATTGGGAGACTTAAAGGAACCCAGAATTGTAGAGCAGCTGTTATCACTCATTGACTTTCTATGTATATTTGCCTTCCAAATGTAACACACTGTGTAAAAAACAAGTCACTTCGAAAAATGTCCTATAAGGCACATTCTAGTATGGGTACACACAATTTTGGAGATGGGAAAATAGCTACTGATTCTAAACTCTATATTTTGTTCCCATTTCAAAAATACATAGGTGTTCTTGATACCTATTTTTCACTCTTTATGTTTTACTAAATTAATTGCTATATACCCGTTACACATTGAATCCAATGGCAAGGTTGACGGGATGACTGTTTGATTGGCTGAAACGCTCCGTCCATCATCCCCTTTTGTATCGCTTTGTTCGCCCTAAGTTGTCAGGGTATGCTCAGACGTGAGTCCCTTGTTCACTTGGCCACTGGATTCAAGATAGGCTGGCTGATGAGGATTATGAATCCGAAACCAGTCCCAGGATGCTTGTTTCTGGTCCAGGGAAGACATGGCTTGGCAGTTCGGGCGGGACTGTTCCCATGAGGCACAGGGTCAGAATGATTTGCATATGGCCATGTCTGAACTGGGGTGGCTGAGTGAGCTAAAGAATGGTGATGGATTAAACCCAGATCAGTTGACTGGGGGTGAGTGTTTGATTGGCTCAAACGCTCCGTCCATCATCCCCTTTTGTATCGCTTTGTTCGCCCTAAGTTGGCAGGGTATGGTCAGACGTGAATCCCTTGCTCACTTGGCCACTGGATTCAAGATAGCCTGGCTGATGAGGATTATGAATCCGAAACCGGTCCCAGGATGCTTGTTTCCGGTCCAGGGAAGACATGGCTTGGCAGTTCGGGCTGGACTGTTCCCATGAGGCACAGGGTCAGACTGATTTGCATATGGCCATATCTGAACTGGGGTGGCTGAGTGAGCTAAAGAATGGTGATGGATTAAACCCAGATCAGTTGACTGGAGGTGAGTGTTTGATTGGCTCAAACGCTCCATCCATCATTCCCTTTTGTATCGCTTTGGGAAGCTTACCATGTCATGATTTTCTCTTTGCAATCTGGGACATAGAGTATTTTTTACAACTAAGCTACAAGAACCAGAATTTAGAGCAAAAAACAGAACCAGACAAGCAACAGAAAGGGCATGAGAAGGTGAAAGAGTGAAACAAGCATTTGACAGCCACGACCCCGCCTCACATAGTGAAATGTTTTATTAAGCTGGCAGGTCTGCTCCTGATATCTACCCTCCACAGCGTTTTGTATGTCGAACATTATTTTCGAGGTGTATTTAATTTTTGCAGTGTATAAAAATCTATTATTTAGCCAGACCTCCGACAATAGTCCTCAGTAACTCCCATTACCCTTGAGCATGCTACAACTTACATATCACTCTATCACTTGTAGTAAAATCTCTAATTATTTTAACGATTGCTCTAGAACTGAACTCTCGCCCTTTTATGAGGCATTTGACTTGTCCTTGGAAGTATAGACCTCTCGCAATAATTCTTAATATTAACCAAGCAAAACTACTTCACAACACCTAATACCATATTCAACAATCGAGCATTACCTACAGTCACTGCTGTGTTCAGTGATACTGGGGTCTTGCTATTGCATCCCCGGGTACTATAGAGCCGGAGGCCATGGATTGCCAATTTGAGTGGACACCCTTGAGACAATCTCTTAGTGTGTGTTTGAGGTGCAGTTTTTAGCAGACAGGGGGAGATCCAGTCCAGGGGCTTTCTGTGTTTAGAGGTGTTTGTGCTTCTTCACAATGCCACACGGAAAATCTATAGGTCTTGTGAGTGTTGGTGTTTGATTTTCCCGGCATGGGTGTGGTTTGATGGTCCAGCAGGCGCTGGTCAATCTTGCCTTTCAACAGAATTGGTTAGGAGCTTTCAGGAGTGCCTCGTTTGGGGCATTGCAGCACCAGCCATGCAGTGATACAGTACTTGGGGATTCAAATTCTGCTGGGAATTAAATTTTGTGGGTGTTGTACAATGCGCGGTTGCAAGCTTTTTCTGCAGAATGGGGAGTTGCAGGGGAAACTGGTGCGACCACACTGATTTTCGCAGAAAATTCTGAATTCCGAACTGTTTTCTATGCACATATTCTGACAGGTTTACCTGGTAGAATCTGTCTTTGGAAAATCCACTTCAGGAATAGAATGGTATTAATTAACTAGTTGTTATAGTGATTCGAGTGGAAACTCTGTTTCTGCCCAAATCAGTATTAGAAAGAAATTCAGGCCTTGTTTGAAAGAAAAAGGAAAGGCATTTAGTGAGCGTGCTAGTCTTGCAAGACGGTGTCAGCGTGATTTCCATTCAACAATAGTGTGTAGGATGCCAGACACCTGCAAGGCTAAAAAACAAAGCACCAACAATATACTCGAAGGAAATTCAGATCTTTTTTTTTTTTTTTTTTTTTGACCGCCGCCAGCGTGGGCAAGAAATTACTTAGGAAGAGATAGAAGAGTGAAAAGACAGGAAAGGATGCAGTGTTGCTAGTGAAGAGGATCAATGTTGCTGGAAAAGGAGGCAGAAGTTGGGAGCATGGCGAGGAGAGGTACAAAGGAATGAGTGTTGAAAATGAAGGCCGCCATCTCAATTAGCATGCTAGTGTTTTTAAAACAGGAAACCGAGCAAGCTGAAAACAATAATAAAAATGGCTTGGATGCAATACTCAATTGTGTTCCTTTGGCAACTCTTCTTCCCTGGGATGAAATGTATTTGTTTAACTGTAATAAACATTGCCACCGAGTATCATGGGTGAGGGTGTGAGTGTCCGAGTTCCACACTGCCACCAAGGAGTAGGAGCAGAGGAGGCAGGCCACGAGGGAGCAGGCGGCTGACCAAGCATTGCAGGTAGGAAGCACAAGCTCAACACCTGCAGGCACTAGCTGTTCTAACCTCCCTGCTACAGGAAGCAGCCAAAACCCTATCCCAGCGGCAAACAGCAGTTCCCTCTCTGCAGCAGGCAGCTATGGCCCTTATCTCAGTCATAGCAGTCCCTCCTTCTCCCTCTGTCGAGGCCTATGGGGTGCCCTTCCTGGGCAGTGGAGCCTCTACCCCAGGCACATGTTGGCTGGAACTGGAGTAAGAGGATGTCCGGCAGGAGGTGGAGCAGCTCAAGGAGGTAAGTACAATACTAGCCTGCATGTTTTTACTTTTTACTGTCACAGCATGCCTGTTTCTTGCTCTGTAGGGTGCCCACATGTTTCGCTCTAGTTTGAGCTCTTCAGAGGTATAGCTTTGTCCAGACACAAGGGAGCATCCAGTATAAGTCAAGATAATACCCTCTGAACCGATACTAAAGCAAATGGAGGATTGCATTTCCAAGGGATAACAGCCTTCACCTATGGGCTGCTTCCTCTGTTCCATACCCCAGGTTGCCTATTTCAAAGCAAGCGGAATACTCTGCTAAAACAGTTTCCACTGATGTAAGGCTGAGAATGAATGATTATGACAAAAATAAAGTGCTGCAAAAATGCTGCTAAGTTTCCATATTTGTGCCGCTAAATTTCCATATTTGTGCCGCTAAATTTGCTAATCCATGCCACTATATCCTGGGGGTTCTGGGGTGACCTGACTAGTGGATAGGAGGATGGAGCACGACTCCCTCGGAGCTGGAAGGCCCATGGGAAGCAAAGACCCCGCAGCACAAACAGTGGCTCACTTTTAATTGTTTTACTGTATCTCCTCTATAGCGCAATAAAATATAAATAATACCCTCCCTCCCCAGCTCATTATTCCAAATGCAAATCTTCCAGCAATTGTGGAGGGAGCATTTTGCATGTTAAGTTGCTGCATGGACATAGCTAACGTTTACAACCTCTCATCTAATTTCACTTAATCCTTCCAGTGTAACATGTTCCTGTAGAAGAAATACATTGAACAAAGCAGGCGATTGCCCAGTAATGGCAATCTGTGTGCTAAATAATTGATGCACATAAAATCATTACGTGAAGGAGGGACTGTAGATAAATCAGAAATGCATCTGAAATATGAGTAAATAAATAAACATCTGTTTGTCAGCACGAAGGTGCCCTAAGGGTTGAATGTGCGCTTTACATGTACACATGTGTGTTATGTTTAGTTCTGTTATTAAAAAAGGCAAGTTGTAATGAAAATGTCAAAATGAACGGCGTAGTTAAACACACATTAACATATTCATCAAAACTGCAATTAGCATGAGGTCTTGGTAAAAACGATTTCCGGTATGTGATATTGAAAATTGCAGTTGCAGTTGCGCTTGGAAAATCACCGCTAGCTAGAGAACGTCCTTTCTTGTGCAACAGTGGGTGAAGTTACGTAAGATGTTTACTTTGCAACTGTATCTGTAATGTTTGCAAAAGGTACAGCTTATAACTGTGATACAAAAGAGAAAATGAGGACTTTCGTGGCTTTTCAACATCTGTTTGTGAGCATGCTTTCTTGCAACTGTGCACTTTCTGTAAGTCACTTGGTGACACACAATATACATCAACTAACAGCCCGTCCCGACCTTGTCCGGGAGCAATCAGGCTTCAGGGCCCCCGCCCGCCCCGGCCCCCTCCCGCCCCAACGTTGTCCATGGGTCCCCCGGAGTAGCAGCCCGTTCCCACCTTGGCTTCAGGGCCCCCGCCCGCCCCGACATTGTCCGTGGGTCCCCCGGAGCCTTACCTCATCCGCCGCACCTCCCCGCGCTCCTGAGTTCACCGGTCCGCCGCTCCTCCCCTCCGCTCCTCACCGCTCCTCCCCGCCTGTCCGCCGCTCCTCCCCGCGCTCATGTCCGCCGCTCCTCCTCGCGCTCCTGGACGCCGCTCCTTCCCGCGCTCCTGATGTTAGCACGCACGTCGCGGCCGGTGCTACTTCCATGGGACTACTTTTTTTTTCTCTTAATTTTTTTAAATAACGTATATTTTTTACATTTATATAGCCTATGTCCATCTGCACACCCTGACAATTACAA
The DNA here is from genome assembly GCF_964263255.1 of Lissotriton vulgaris. Taxonomy (NCBI): domain Eukaryota; kingdom Metazoa; phylum Chordata; class Amphibia; order Caudata; family Salamandridae; genus Lissotriton; species Lissotriton vulgaris. The sequence continues at coordinate 259,489,852 of NC_141695.1, forward strand.
CAATGTATCGGGTGTGTGGATTGGCGCTGTGGTTCCCGAGTTTTCCCGCCTCAAAGGTTCAAAGTTCTTCCTTTATAATAGTAGTATAGATCAATCAGGTTTCTTTTAAAGCGCGGCTAATACCCCGTCAGGGTCTCAAGGCACTTTGGGGCAGTGGGGGACGGCAGTTCATTGCTGGAGTTCATTTGATTTCCTAGGGTTGACACATTATAAAACTGCCCCTGAAGCCTACGGTGCAAAATCATTTGTGTCATCAGAACACCAATGTAAACGCAGAAGAGAGTCTCAGGGCAGGTCCACCAGAGGCTTAATGTTGGGACTGGTATTGTTCTAGGTGCAATATTTTCTAATGAAAAAAGTCAAGCCTTTCATTCTTGCCCCTTCTAAAGGCCACGTTCAATAACTGCAATTTTTGCTGGATTTGCTTTGTACAAGCCTGTTCCAGCTAAATCTTTGCAAAAATGTTCTGGATGTTTGTGTTTCTAATATAAACAAACATTTGTAAAAGATTGTTCTTATAACTTGAAATGCTGATTGATATGAGCTCCTGAGAAAACAAGCATTGGCATAACCAATAGGTCTCACCTTTGGGACCTTATAGTGTTAAGCCAGAGCTATTGACTTTGCCAATGTTTTTACACTATGTTGTAAGGCAGCGTGGCTGCTGTGCAGCATGTTGAAATGTTATAATAACAAGCATTTACAATGCAATGGTCTCGGCATTCTTAAAGTTAGAGCTATTGGCATTGCTCATGACATTATTTTCATTTATGTTTTTTTTTAAAACAAATAAATGGCATTGGCATTTACAATGCCAATAGCTTAATCGCTCGCAAATGCGAGACCTATTGCATTTGCCCCACACACAGTGCCACACACACAGAGCCACACACAGGGAACAGAGGCCAGAAAAAACGCTCAGAACGAGGGAACAGGGGGCAGAAAAGCAAGCACAGCGAGGGGGCAGGGGAGCACGCACAGCAAGGGGGCAGGGGAGCAAGCACAGCCAGGGGGCAGGGGAGCAAGCACAGCGAGGCGGCAGGGGAGCAAGCACAGCCAGTGGGCAGGGGAGCAAGCACAGCCAGGGGAGCAAGCACGGCCAGGGGAGCAAGCACAGCCAGGGGAGCAAGCACAGTCAGGGGAGCAAGCACAGCCAGGGGGAAGGGGAGGGGAGCAAGCACAGCCAGGGGAGCAAGCACAGCCAGGGGGCAGGGGAGCAAGCACAGCCAGGGGGCAGGGGAGCAAGCACAGCGAGGGGGCAGGGGGTGGCAGAAAAGTAAGCACAACGAGGGAACAGGCGCATTAACAACTGGGATAGGTGCATACATTTCACCCGCAGGTAGGAGGGGGGCGCCCACCTCGTGAACAGCTAAAGTGGAAGCACACAGTGCATGAGCAGCAACAGTAAAAAAAAAAAAATGCCATTGTCATTTACAATCCCAATAGCTTAATCTTAATACGAGACCTATTGCATTTGCACCACACACACGGAGCCACACACACACACACAAACACACACACAGAGCCACACACACACAGAGCGAAAGAGACACACACACACCCTCACCCCGGGGACTCTCCTTATATATTTGGCCTCTGCCTCTGGAAAGGTGACAAGTTAAACACACATTTTAAAGAGATGTTTATTGCTTTTTCATCTTGGTTATTTTGGGGGTGCTTCTTCACCCCGCGCCCCCTCCTCCCTTACACCACGCATTCCGGCGCCTTTGCTTCAAAGCCCCGCACCCAAACACGAGCATCGTCAACAGTTAAAAGTAGACCCAGCCCGCGCCACACCTGCGCTATACGATCCTCGCAGCGCCTGCCAATACAGTCAGCGCTAGGAGGCCGCACTAACTGCAGAAGAGCAGCTTACAAATATTAATACAGCATCTGAGAAACTTTGTTTTTATTTTCAACTAAAACATGAACCTTATGTCCAAACTCCCCTCTTGTACCTCGTGCGGAGCCTTGAATCGAAACCTCCTTTCATAAAGCTAGGCACCACATGGGCGACTTCCTGCTCCCTCCGCGGGGAGCACAAAGGACCCAGAGGCCGGACCCGCCCAGGTGATTAGCACGCTACAACTGCTAGGCTTGAACACGCTCATTGAAAAAACAAACACAAAGCCAACAAGAGTCCAGGAGGCGAGGCAAAAAGTGGACGCAAAAAAAAAGCATTGTGTTAACTGTGCCCACAAACGTGACGGGTGATTGATGTTTTGTAGCTGTGAAAACAACAGGTGTTGCCCTTACTTGGCTCCTGATGGTCATGTTATCGACCTAGGAGTAGTGAAAGGCTAGATCGGCTCGGCCCGCTTTCGAAGCTAGCGACGCCAGGTTTACACAAATGACGGGCTGTCCCTAAACACTGGGCCCACCTGTGGTGCCCCATTCCGTTTAACGTGGTCGGAGTTCCCATGACCCTCCTCCCAGCGGCACCTCCATTACATATCTGTTTCCCTTGTTTGTGAGTGCCACCGCCTACAACTGCCTCCCCCCCACTGTTTACATTTTCCGCGTGCTTCCTTCCTCTCCATTCTTTCATTGTGGACAGTTCTGACCTTCCGGCCCCTCCTAACTTCCGTGACCTGTGACCCTACCCCCTCCATGTACCCAGTTATTCTTTACATTGTTGGGTATCCCCACTCACCCCGCCCCACCGTGTGTATTCATTCCCCGGGGTCATCTCCCATTCAATGCGCTGACTTCACCCATTCAGCCCAAATTTGTTGCATTGTCCCCTGGCATAGACCCGTGTGCCACAGCCAGCTCTTGCTATGGTCCACTCCCTGTGCCCTTTATTTTATTCGCTGGACTGTGCCCCTGTTGCTTACAGTGAGCCCTGGCACACCCTGCCCCCAGCCCTTGCCATGGTCCACTCTCTGTGCCCGCCTCATCAATGCGCCTGCCCCTGCCCGCCGGCGCTTACCCTCGCCTATGTGGGGAGTCGCGCACAGCCGCCGCGCCGAGGGGATGTGAGGCCTCCAGGAAGGAGTCTTAATGAGGGGTCTGGGTGGTGGTTGGCAGAGCTGAGAGAACCTGCCTCAGAAGGAGGAAGAGCGAGGCCATGAGAAGGGTGGAGGGGGTGTGGGCTGAAGTGGAGGTGGGAGGAGGACCAATCAGCCCTGTGCTTGCAGCTGTCCCCGGCTGGCGTCCCACAGCCCCCAAGCATCTTCCAACTTAAAGTTGACTGCACTGAAAGTTCTCTCTGCTGCAGCCGCTATAAATTGAAGCATTCGCCCCACTCACCCTTACACAATTAACCCCGCCCATCGCTCAATGCGTCACCTGGGCCGAAACCCTTCCAGTGTCTTGATTACAAAAAACGAGCAATAATAATTACCATTCTTCTAACACAAAACATCGAAGCAGGCGATCTTTTTGCCCCGTCATGATCCCTGGGGCCGGCTTTGGTTCCGCACAGCCTCGGTAGCAACTTTCAAAACTGACCTGAAAGTCCTTCTCCTCCAAACCCCCCCCCCCACACACACACGTTATTGAAGACACTGCAATCAGCTCCTTGCACAGACACCCACACTACCTCAACCTTTTACTGCCATATGCCTCTTGTTCATACTCTTGTTTGTGTTCTTTCATGTGATTTCTGTAATGATTTACTTTTTGTAACTTCTTAACCTCGTACCTACTTTGGTAGTGTTTGTTAATTTGAAACCATCTGTAACATCTATGTAACGAAAGGACATATTTATATTGCAAAGCGCTCTAGCACCTTTGGGGAATGTCCGCTCTATATACATTTGAATAAATAAGAGAAGTACCGAAAATAAAATGTAAATTTAACCAAGAAATGAAGCCCGTAGACTGTGAAAAAGTTTAACTGCAGGAGAGGAAGGAATGAGACATAAGTCAAAGTGAAAAAAGTGAAAAAATAGAAGTGAAAGAAGATGAACGAAAGAAACAAAGGCACAGAGGGGGAAAAGAAAAACAGAAGGCAAAAAAGATAAACGAGATGTTGGAAGAGATAAGTGAGAGAAAAGGAAAAGCTCAAGAAAAAGAAAATGGTTTGGCTTTTTTTTCAACAATACAAATTATCATTAATAGACACCGCGCTGATATGGCAGGTGTTGCAAGAGTGCAAGCTTCTCTGAGTAACACCTCACAACTGGACGCAACTATGAAGTGCCCCCATTCATGAGTGACCAATGTAGCGTTCAAAGGTGGAACCATTCTGACCTCAGGGAAGGGTAGGCAATCTACATACCCTTTGTTGGCTTGACCAATTACTACGATCCAGCATCACACAGAAACGAGACACGTGCTTGTTGATCCAGAAGGCAGCGCAGGGTCTCGCTGACCCCCGCAGCACTTGTCCTCGAGTGCACACACTCAAAGATAGCGCAACTCCGCAGGCATGGCCTGCTTACAAACGCAGCCATGACCAGCGGCGACCCACATAATCTTTGTTCCGTATCACTGTAAACAATGTGCACGAATATCTTTCTCTTTTACCTGCGGGTGACTCACGGAGCTCTCCTTCTCGAACTCGCCTGAAACCGAACTAAACAAATAACGTAAACAAGCAAAGTGCCCCCCCATATATCCCGACCTGCCCGCGCTAGAACTGCTGCACACGCACCAGCGCGAGACACCACAAAAACGATCCCGTTCCCCAGGTTCAGGCCCCAGGTTCAGGCATGAGTAGTGCACGAGGTGGGAGCACACGAGACGTTGCCGTGAGCGTGCACGCAAGCTGAAGAGGATCGCCGGAGAAGACATGGAGCCTGATGCCGATGCCGAGACTGACCTGCTGTGGAGGGAGAGGGACACGCGGAAAGAGCATGGTGAGTGGGGGTGTGTGTGTGTGTGTCTCTGTGCGCTTGTGTGTGCACGCGCGCGATTGAGAGGCGAGAGGCTGACTGGCTGTGTACAGTTGGAGCAAGAGATGTGCACGGCGGGTGGGGGGGGGGGCTGCGCGTCCACAAGGTGCAATCGGCGCTCATGCCCCGGTCTGTCTCCCTTGAGGAGCAACTCGGCTGCAATAGGTCTCGAAGCCGAGACCTAAAAAGTGTAATAAGTTTTTTTTTATACTGTATATATAACAAAGAAGACAATGTACAACGGAATGACCCTTTGAAAAAAAGAATGAACATAAAATGATATCTAGTTCTTTTTTTTCCATTCAATGCAGGCAACTTCTTCTTTCCTGTTCTAATGTTTGTTATAACTTTTTTTGCTACGTGGGGGGATATATAATCAATGGGAGGGTGCAGATTGGGAACTAGTACATGAATTACAACATGAGCAGCAGACAGACACTAGAGGGGAATCATTAGATGACAGATTCTGAGGGCAGGCTGAGGTGGTGCTGAGTGATGCATAAGTGGTGGTGCAGTGGTTGGCAGGTGATGCTGAATGATACTGAGGTGGTGCTGGTTGGTGGTGTGCTGGTGCAGAGGCGGTGCTGATAGATGCTGAAGTGATGCTAAGGTGGTTGTGTGCTGGTGCAGAGTTGCAGAGGTAAAATTTAAGTGGTGGTGCTCAGGTGGTGCTGTGGTGGTGCTGCATTGGTGCTGAGTGCACTGAGGTGGTGGTGTGCTTGTGCGGAGGTGGTGCTCAGTTGGTGCTGAGTGATACTGATTTGGTACTATGTGATGTTTTGTGGTGCTCAGGTGGTGCTATTTGGTGATCAGGTGGTGTTGAGGGGTTTTGAGTGATGCTGAGTGATGCTGAATTGGTGCTGCATTAGTGCAGAGGTGATGCTGAACATGTGCAGAGGTGATGCTGCAGAGGTGGCACTGTGCTGATGCTGTGGTGGGGCTGCACTGGTGGTGCACTGGTGGTGGTGCACTGATGACGAAGTGGTGCAGTGCTGATGCTGAGATGGTGCTGTGCTGATTTTGGGAGGGACTCGACCAACACAGACAGTGATGGAGGTTGGATAGCATTGTAGGATGAATACATTACTAAATATGTAGCCTTGGTAATCAGTTTTAGATTACATGCACCTTACACTAAAAGTATATGAAATACCACAATCTAAAACGAAAGCTGACACAATCCCACACTTTGATTTTCAATGCACAACTAACCCAGCAATTCATATGCTTGTTACTTCCACTGGCTTCAATTATTAGATGCGTGACCGAACAATCCCATTCTTTCAAAGTTGTTCATCTAAAGAATCCTTCCTCTCCTCCCCTTTCTTGTGCCTTAAAATTAGAGATGGAAAAACAAATGTTGGTCAGCCTTTGAAATAACATAACAAAAACTCCGATGTATAGCATCCATGGCTAAATGGATTAATACAAGGTTATCAAAGAGTATGTCATTACATGGGTAAAGTACAACAAGTACTTACATTTCTATCATCCAAGGCATGTGTATAAAAGTGTGATTTAGTAAAAAGGCAAATTGTTTTGGGGACATTCAGATCCTATAAAACCATCCCTGCTCTAAAACCACAGGAAGGACACAGCTAGAATTCTTAAACAGTTAGGCAGTTTCTCAAGACAAAAAAACACAGAAAGAAAAGCAATTGCATATCTTTTCCTGTAAGCATCTTCAAGTAGCAGCAAAAAAAACTGCGTAGAGGAGAAAGAAGAAGCTAATGACTGTGAGCAAAGTTGAGAATTACACGATTGCAGATGCAGGTGTGACTCCGGGAGGAATATTTTCACACACACATGCGTGCAGTCAATGACACTCTGAGCGTTATGACGCTGCTCACACCTTATGCAGTCTGTGAGGCTGCACCACTTAGAGATCCTTTTACTCTATGGCTGGGGCTCTGTGCGAGAGGCAGGGAACCTGAAGCCGCTGTACTGTCCCAGGGTGGAAAGTGACGGCCAAGAAGGGGAGTCAACACTTGATGAACACCCAACCACTAAGGTACTTCATTTAATAATGGAATGACATCAGAGCAAGCTGAATAAACAAACTCCAGTGTTATGTAGTTACTTTTAATATGCATTGTATTATCTCATGATGTGTTGTGTTCTTTTAATGTACGTAGGTTGAGCGAGGCATAGAATCTCTGTGGGTTCCTCACGGATTCCAATCCAGGTTGTCAGTTGCTACTGGTGTCCTGGAGTGGAAGCCGTGTTGCCTGGTGCTCACCTGCTCTTTTGGATTTAACAAATAAATCTACAAACTTCAACCGCCTCCTCCTCCTCATTACAATTGGCAACAATTACGGATGAACCCACAAAGATTGCCACATTTTGAAAAAAAAATTTTCGAAGAAAAATCTTATTGGATATTGGAAATATTCATCACTGAAGCTCCTTGCAGTTTTGTACCCCACACTGCTTTTGGAAGGAATTATGTGCTACCTTGTAAAGAAAAAAAAGGGGATAACTTTTGAAAGGATTTTAGGTAAGAATTTTGACTTACTAGGGGTGTAGCGGATCATTGAGGAACTTCCATCGGCCGCATTATTCAAGTGGCGGCAGCGTTCTTTGATTGTGCGCGAACTCCGCACACTCCAAACTCGAATATAATAGTGTGTCGGGGCATGTGCAATACATCCATTGCATCATCACTCAAGGTCACGCAGCATGACCTCGTGTAGCAGCCATTTTGGATTCAGATCAGGAGTGCTGGGAGCTTGCCAGAGCGTGTCGGAGCTTCACAGCCTTACCCCTGCAACGGAGAAAAAGATTTAAGTGTTTTTTTTAGTTTAAAATTGGAGAGGGTATTGTAAGGAACAGGTGAGAGAGTCGGGAGACGGCTACTTTTTACTCATATTTCTTTTTATTATATCTTGGCACATCATTACTCTAATTGATCGTGACTGTGGTATTGTTGATCATAAGTATTTTACCTAACCACGAGTAGGCATCTTTGGACTCTGCTTTCAAACTACATATGGAACAGGGGGACCAAGAACCCCAAAGAGAGGAGCAAGTCATGGCACAATAAAATTCACAATAAGTCCCCCACATGCATTTTGGGCGGCAGGATCACAACCCAGTATAAAATGGGTCGAATGGAAAGAATACTTTGTGAATTACATCAATGCTATTGATGAGGCGGGCAAGATGAAACCTAACTAGAAAAAGAGATTACTACTTCACTCCTTGGGTCCAGTAGGGTTAAAAACATATTCCCGTATGACCAAGATCACAGGTGGCGAGGAGAACGTCTTTGAGGCTGCATTAAAAGACCTAGACAAATATTTTGCTCCGAAAGTGTGTGTTGGGGTAGTACAAAATACATTTTTCCAAAGGAAGCAAAACAAGGAGGAACTCGTGGATGAGTGGTTAGATGACCTAAAAAAAACTGGCAATAGATTGTAAGTTTGGAAGTCTTCATGACGATCTCATACGTGACCAACTAGTCATGCACAATAATAACACTTCTATACAAGATTGGTTGTGGGTCAATGGGGATGCGCCTTTCGAGGATGTTTTGCTATAATGAGGCAATCTGAAATGTCAGGGAGATGTGCCACAGTTGTTAAAGAGTCTGAAAAAGATTCTGGAAGTGTTTCAAGCTACAGAATTCAACTAGGAATCAAGGTCAACACACCACTGGACGTTGGTTGAATGAACTTCAAAAGAACATAGGGAGGGAAAGGAAACAAGAAGAGAGAAGGTGCTATTGTTGTGATAGCAAGGAACGCTAGGCGTTTAGTAAGTATTGCCCAGTCTAAAGAAGAAATGCAGTATCAGTGGGTTAATGGGCCATTTTAGTAAAATGTGCTGTAAAAGGAATAATGTAAAGTATGTATGTGATGATGAAGAGGGCACCGACAGGGATGTTGAAAACGAAGACAGTTGTATTAAAAGTTTACAAGGGACCTATGTTTTAAATGTCATGAATGAGTCTGTAAAAGGAAAACCTATATGTGAATTATCTTTGGGTGGTGTTACTATTAATGTGTACACAGATTCTGGATCACCATATACTATTGTAAATAAGGCTGTTTGGAAAGAAAATTTTGTGGGAAAATTGGGCAACAATGATGTCCTACTGATGTGAACCCGGTAAGTTTCACTGGGGAAAAGATTAATATGCGAGGATTCAGATGGCTTACCTTTTTGTTCAAAGGGAGGTCAGCGAGAGGTAAATTATATGTAGCAAAACATAGTCCATCTGTACTCAGTTGGTTAGATCAAAAGAATTTGCAAATCATCCTGGATCCGAAAAGCGAAGAAAAGGAACTCATAAGGATGAAACCAGTAAATTGGGAGATGTATTGGTTAAAACAATTCCAACTGCCTCCTCCTCATCATTACATGCAGGACGATATTTAACACATCAGTGCTTGTTTTTACAAATAATTAGAATTTTTCTGCAGTTTAATTTAAAAGATTCTCTGATTGTTTTGAAAGTAACAGTTTACAAGGGACCGGCATTTCTTTCTGTTAATGAGAACATTTCGACAAGAATGTAGTATTCAGTACCAGAAATATTAGTATACTATTCAAGCAGGAATATTTTTACTCTATTTAAGCATCAAGACACTAACATTGCCCATTCAAATGGTCGTATTTAGTAGGCAAATCCCATGACATGTGTGCACAAGCATCTTGGACAGCGGTTTTGGAGAAAGGAGTGGGGGCTGTACAGTTCCGCAGTGGCGGTGCGTCCATTAGGGCACATGGGCGTTGCCCCACAAATTAATTCTAGGCACTCAAACAAGCCCCAGGCTTGTGCACCCACACTCACTCTCACATAATCTTTTTCAATCCCAGGCCAGCGGGCTACGCCTGAGGCAGTCGGCTCAGAAGGGGGCGAGGCAGCAGGAGTTCAGTGCAAGTGATGATTGACATGGATAATATCAGGTGGTCAGTGGTGGAGCACAAAGCAAGAGTGCGCATGTTCTGTTTAGGGCTCAAAAATATTGCGACCAGCCCAAACATGTGCACTAGGCTGCTCATTAGAAGAGCGAGGGTTGTTCCAGGCCGCAATCCTCGTCTCCTAATGAGCGGCAATTATCACTGCTCAAGACAATCCTGGCGCTGGTGGAGCAGCATCTGGATTGGCTGAGACTCACGCGGTACTTGCCAGCCAGCCAGGAGCGAGCGTGACGTCGGAGCCTCCATGAGACAGACATACACCTCGTGTTCATTGTTCAATGAGACTGCCAGGGGCCACAGCGGTTTGTGCTGCTTACGGGCCTGCCATGGGCGCGGTACCCCGGGCCCAGTCAGATACATTTTTTATTTATTTTCTGTTTTACCCCCACCCGCCCTATTGCGAGCCGCGACTGTGGACTGTTCAAGCAACATTCATAGTCATTTTAGAATTCTACTGCATCACTGTGTGTCAAACAGATAGACACTAGACCAGAGGTCTTCAAACTTTTGAAGGTTGAGCCCCCCAGCTGAATTTTTTTTAATGTCAGGCCCCCCCACCACCTGACAGAAATTTCTGGAATCTGGTACACTACATAATCAACTGCCACCCGCATATCCCTGGCCATATCCAGCAAATAATGTTCAAAACAATGAGTGTTTCCTCCTTCTCCATGAATTCCCTTGCTACCACTCACCAACAATGCACCTCATCTCTCTATAGCACCTTTCTGGCAAACATATAATTTTTTTTATAGTGCTACGCATAGTTTCATCATACTCAGGGGCATATGTACAAGCCCCTGTAGACACCACACCGTCACATTTTAAGACATTGTGGTTGTGATGGGGGCATTGCCAACACAGAGTTAAAATAAAGTCAGCTGGGATTTTCTCCATATCAATAACATTTTTAAAAAGCCCATATAAAAAATGAGGCCAGTGTGACCATTTGTGACGGGGAGGTAAGTCCACAGGGAACGCCGTCTATTCCTGATTCAGACATCGTGGGAGTCTGGATTAGAAGAAATGGGCTTCTAAGACTTGTTGCGCCGTGTTACATGATGTCATTTCAACCACCAGCCATAGAAACGGCTTTCACAGCGAAGGCAACAGTACAAACACGCGTAGGCGAAAGCAGAGAAAACGTATGAAAGTAGTCATTCACATTTGTAATTGCACAGATTCTTTCTCCTTACATCTTAAGTCACAGTGCACTAATAAGAGCCTGATAATGTTCTGTACTTCAGAACTTTAAATGACAAACTGCCAACCGAGGCATTTAAGCGAGTGTGTCCACTATGAAACCGCAGATCTGTTGATTGTAATTGAAGCCTCTTTTCTTTTAATTCTACAATTAGGTTAAGGCACTGAAGGGCTTTTTCGTCCGGCTAACATTTCATACGCTTTTGAGTTCCTTTACTTGGCTGTATATGACAGTCGGATTGTGTATACTTTGTAAAATATCTAGGTTAGTCATTTTTGTGTTGTTAGTGTGAAAGTGAACTGAGTTTACCCCTGCTCCATGTGACATGCACTTGGGTGGCGAGGGCTTTGCTGTTTGTGGTTGGGCCAGGCTGTCGGCTGCTTGTAGCTCGGGGTGCAGCACACAGCACTGGTAGACATGTTTGTGGCAGTGATGCGGCGTTGCATGAGGTGGGTGTGGCTGGAAAGCAGCTTGCACCACATTATGAATCCCCTGGGCTGGTGCCCCCTGCCTGCCGCCTGCTTGCGTGGCGAGTATATAGTGCAAGCGAGAGCTCGCGAGTTCCATGCTAGGTTGAGGAAGTGTTCATAGTTCTGTCTTGATGTGTGATCTTGGTAACGCACTGTGCATGTTTTCGTGGGCATGGCTGTTGGCAGCACTGTCAGTCTGTCCTACTTTCCAAGTACTTGCCCTGTCTGTGTTGTGTCGGACGTGCGTGCAGTGTTGTGCTGCGGGCCCTTGAGGTTATGCATGTGGTTTGCAGTAGGCAATGCGAACATGCTACTGCGCTGGGCATGTGTGTGATTAGCATGACCATTTACGCAGTACTCGCCGCAAACTACATTTTCTGTTGCCGATTTTGTAATAAGTGTATTTATCACCCACTCAATGGCATTCATTTCAAAACTCTGAAAAGTATGAAAGGCTGCGCAGGCCCCGCGGTATCGGAACCTTTGAGGCGGATGTCACACACAGAGTGCCTTGCAGCAGATTCTCAACCCACTGAGCTGTAAGCACTGTGCAGAAGAGAGAGACTCTCTTCGAGCCAACTTTTATGCAGTATCACAAAATCAATGGTCGAAAATATAAAAACACGGGGGCATATTACCAAGGGCATTATCGCCGCATTAGTGGGACTTTTTCCTGCTAATGTGGCGATAATTTTATCGCCCTATTACCAAGCTGTCGCTAACACCAGTTAGCGACAGCTGGTAGGCGATAGCGGGCATTTAGGGGCCCACTTTGCATGTCAGCGATAATTATCGCTAATGACATGCAAAGTGGGCGTGCCAAGATGTTAGCGACTGAAAACAGTCGCTAATATCTCTAACGCCTATTAACAACTTTTGGAAATATTCGTGCTAAGCGCGACTATCTCCAAAAGCTAACGCCTGCTAAAAGCAGTTCTTAGCCATGTTATCCAATGGAAGGTGGATAACATGGCTAAGAGCATTGTCACGATAATGCATTAATATATCGCTGATTTTTCAGCGATATTCATGCATTTCGCGGGATTTTTACCGCTTTTGAGATAAACCTTGATATTATCAAGGTATCTCAGCGGTTAAAATCCTCGGTGCTCGGCGATATTTTTTTCCCGCTAACCAAGCAATAGCGATAATTATCGCTATTCCTTGGTAATATGCCCCACAGCTTTTTATAAGTACGCTGGTCCTCAAACTGATAGGCGCGTTCCAAACGGCCCCAATGTTTACAGCTAAAAGAGCGGACCTACTCACAGAGGGAGCTAAAACCCGTTCAAGATCAGAGAGTTTGATAAAGGGCGGAATCCAAGATTAATGTCTTGAGTTCCTGGCTCAGAGGTTTAAACAGTAGAGCGCGCCTCCCCCTCAGCATTCTATCTAGTTCAAATCAGCACATTTCATCAAAGCGCTAGTAGTGAAAATGGGTGCCTCGACCTGATAATTCTCGGCTCGGTGCCTATTCCAATCATGGAGTCCCACTCTGCAACTCTGGGCAATAGCGTGCTTAATCTCCACAACGCTAAGGATGCCTGGCCTCCACCTTGGGGGTGCCCAGGAGTGGACGCCTCACAGGGAAAGCCAGGATGGGTTCCACAGCGGTATTCGTACAAGTGCCTTGAGACCCTTGCGGGTGAGTAGTGTGCTATACAAGTATCAATTTACATAATGTGGTGTTGACTCAAAATGACTCACCTCCGACGAGTATTCAGGGCAGCGGAGGCCACTTGGAAACAACTTTTCAAAAGAAGTGGTAATCAGTAGAACAGGAATAAAAATACCATGCCAAGATTATCTGTGGTTGGAAAAATATATTCAAAGGAGGTTATTGTTGTTAGCATTCTTTACTTACATTATAACAGTATATGATATATATCACAGTATATGATATATATAACATTTCGCTTGATCCCCACCGAAACAAGAAAAACGGTCACCCACGCACTGCTTACAAGCCGTCTGGACTACGGAAACACCCTTTACGCCGGTACCACCGCAAAACTGCAGAAAAACTCCAACGCATCCAAAATGCTTTAGCCAGACTCATACTAGACATCCCCCGCACAGATCACATTTCCGTTCACCTGAAAGACCTTCACTGGCTCCCCGTCAACAAGAGGATAACGTTCCGTCTCCTCACCCACGCACACAAAGCCCTATACGAACTTGGACCTGATAGTCTCAACACACGCCTTTCCTTTTACACCCCCACCCGCCAGCTGCGTTCGTCCAACCAAGCCCTCGCCGCTGTGCCGCGCATCCACAAAGCCACCATGGGGGGAAGATCCTTCTACTTAGCGGCCAAAACCTGGAATTCCCTTCCTACCCACCTCCGCCTTACTCAAAACCACCTAGCCTTCAGAAAACAGCTTAAAACCTGGATATTCGATAAGTAAACCCCCCCCCCCCCCCTTCCTCAAGCGCCTTGAGACCCTCTGGGTATGTAGTGCGCTATACAAATTTTGACTTGACTTGACTTGATAGCGCCAATGCCCTCTTCCATGGGTAGGAAAGCGCTTTAGAAATATAATAACAACACATTTAATCTAAATAATATGATGCTGCCATGTTATCAATACGAACATTATATTTGTAAAGCGCACGTTCAGAACTAAATTAATACTCATTTTATCAACTCGGAAGGAGAAAAGGCTGAGTGGACCCAGCCGCTCATCAAAACCGTGAGCAGGCGCTACAAAAATGATCCCTGCAGTGTGCGCATCGGACCTTAAAATGGGTTGTAAACGAATAAACATTTGTGTTTCTGATAAGAGACAAGTGTCACTGCACACTACGTGTACATAATAAATTTAACTGTGTAGGAACTCACCTTTAATGACCACCAAGATGAAGCTGTTATGAATGCGAAAGAGGCGAATGCATGTTTAGCCTTAATTACAACCAATACCTAAGGTGATATTTCTTAATTATGCAAATTAATGTAAATATAAAATACAATGGAAAAAAATCCTGAAATTGTTCGGATTGTTTTTTCGGAGTTTACATAAGAAATGTGCCTAATTTGTGGAATTGCAGATTTGGACATGGGAATTTAAAAGGGGGTCTAGACATTTAACGCACTGTGGGGGTCTGGTTAACTAACAGCTGTCAAAGAAGGACACTGTGGTCACAACCGCCGATTGGGTTGGAGGGGGGTTGTGAACCTTTCATTACTACTTTTGTTCTGCTCCACATTTTAACCTGTGTTCAGCATGCAGGGGCAAGCAACAGTTGGCACCTTACGGAATTTTCAGTTAATGCCGAGACAAACACAGGAATGGTGCAAGGACTTTCTGTGTTCTGCTTTCCACACACAGTGGGACAAGGCAATTGTTTGGACCCTTAGTAGTAATCTGGCCCCACCACTAGGAGGCGTACTTAGACGGCCGTCACACTTGATGTATGGCCGAGATGGCACGCACCTTGGCCAAATAGACATTTGTCTTGTTAAAAAGAGGCTCTCCCCTTTCTTTCCCCAGAATCCGAATAGGAGATACCAGTTGTGCAGTTTTCCCCCTCCCCAAGATGTTTTCTCATGCAATGTTGTAGGATGCTCCCCATGTAAGCAAGCACTTCAGTGCTCCACATAGCGGAAGTAAGCACTATATAAGAGTTACAATGCAATACAAAGGTTGCACAACATTTTTATGGGGCAAAGAGGCCGGAAAGATGCACAAGTTATACACTTGACACCCCAAAAACCCACACCCACCCTAAACCCTAAAAATACCAAATTGGTGACCTATCAGAGGCCAGCGTCTGCTACATCTTTATGAAACCTGTACCAAAACCGGTATCGTAGCAAGGATGCTATGAGCCCCGGTTCATGCAAGGAAGATGACCTGTCAGACTTCTGTTAGGTAGTAAACTACACCATCTGTAAGGGTTCAATTGACCCCTCAGTGCTCTGGACACTGGTGGTACTGCACCTGCTGCACCAATAGAAGCAACACTTCTGGAAATTACTTTATTCTAGTCTTGTTGCAAACTAGGCACTCACCTGCAGTAAGACTAAAACATCCCCTTTCTACTGTCCAAATGGATTACAGATCAGTCTTGTTCTTCATTGCACTCGAAACCGGTTTAACTAACATTTGCTGGTCTGCGTGGTGCACATGAACAAACCTCTCAGTTTTTCATTTAACACACAGGCTGCCATTCCGCGCACACTGGCCCTGTACATAATTGCAGGTAGGGGAAAACGCTATGTACAGGAGCAGGAAGTTGACAAATTCGCTGCTTATGGGGAGCACAAACGTCCCGAGCACCACCCGTTTTTAACACATTGGTGGTTTCTAACTCCTGTGGAGGACACGCCCCCTTATGCAAAAGATGTTAACAAGTAAACATATGGCAAGCTTTTGTCCCTCCAACAAAAAAGCAATGTGCTACATCCTATTTGTTTTCCGCATTAAAATCAACAGAAGGCATTTTCATGCAATTACATTTTCTCTTACCACCTTCTGGTTGTATATTAATTTTCTGCATGTTCCATGTTTCTATGCAGTTTCAGTTTGACAGAGCATGCTTGCCTTTCCATGCCAACAACATACTATGGTCTTTCCAAATGGAGGGGGGATTTGGCATAGAGTGCAAATGGTGTGCCCTTGAGTAGCAATGTTGTTATTTATGTGTCTGCTGCTATTCGTCAACTCACAATGACATTTGTTGTCCCTTTATGCTTGCACAGAGCAAGGAGTGTGTGCTCACCTCTGTGACTTTGCAATAGTGATGACACGGGTGCCAGCATCCAGCGGCTGCATACGCTGTTAACGCCGTCGGCCTGTCAGTTTCCCAGATTGATGCGTGAGTGAGGTTCAGGTCTCTACTCGCTCTCCCAACATAGGAGCCTACGGAACCACCGCCTTGACAATTCACTCAGCCCCAGACACTAGGAGACTTTCTTGCTGCCCTCCCCCACCCCACTATACGTTCTAGTCCTGAAGAAGTCCCCAGAGTAAGGTGGAAAATTACCTACATCACTACGGGGTCAAAACGTCGACTTATTATGCCATTATCTACCCAAGAACAACAGCTTATTGATTACTGTGTCATATTCGATGGGATAGATTATTGAATAATTTGTATGTGGCTCAAACATGCTTATGTGATGTAAACTATTTACCTTTTGTGACCACATTGTCTTTTTCAAGCTATTCACCTAACCTTTAACCCTCACCAAACCACTTACCCACCCCACTCTTTTTCACTGGGCAGTGTTTATTCTTCGAATACGTTTTGTATAAAAATATGCATACTTGAGGATGTGAATAAACAACATCTCTCAGAAACTGTGTAATATATATGTACTAGGACCCTCTTTTTTGCAACATATCAACACCCAGGTCCTCGTACTTATTGGGTGAACCCTTATATGTAATGTCACCTCTGTGCGTATGCCCCATCGCACTCTGCCCTTCCTTTCCTGATAAAACGTTTGCTGTACCTTGTGACTTTGCCTTCCTAATGTTCTGTTTTGGCAAAGTTTAAACAATGCAGTTGTGCTACAGCATCGATTGCCTTTTAATCTTCTACAGAGTCTGGGGTGTTAAAGCCCATCCAGTTATATCCAGTGTTTGCCACAGATTGTTTTTAAGCAATCCTCTTGATACAGTCCACACCGGTCCCAAAGGCGAGACCTATTGGCTATGCCAATGCTTGTTTAATCTAGAGGCTACAGAGCCCACTATCTTGTCCTGGTGTACCACGAACAGAACCGACTAATCTATGTCATTTTTCTAGTAGTTTATCTCTTGGAAGTGAGAGAGCGTAAACTGAACAAAATGTATGAGTGTACCAGAGTTACAAGTAGTATGCACGAATCATAAGAGAAATGCTATGAGTGCTGAATATATATTCACCTATACTCCGAAATGTGTAGTTAAATCTAGGAATTTTATATAGAAGTGGAACTAATGCAGAAATGTGTGAACATGTATAATCTTATTAGACGTGATTAAATCCTGATCCATGTCATGTAGCTGCTAATGTAAAAATGTCGTGCTGCAAAGCACAGAATAGAGTAGGCCCCAGGGCCAGAGCTGAAAGGGTGGGGAAAGGGATTCATTTGCACGACATGGATTGCACTAATGTTATTTAGTAATTCTGTTTTTCCAAAGGCTTATATTTTATAGATGTGTTTATATAATCATAAAGTAGAGTATTAATATGATATTTTGATTTATGAAGGGATTTGAAGAGAATAAACCTCTGCGAGAAATGTTGTAGGCCTGAGGTGATCAAAGAGCTTCTGATTTGCACGTACTGGTACAGGCCGAGCTGTGTCAGGAAAAAAGTTGCAAATCTTCTGTTAGAAGTCTATGGGAATGGAGATTCAGCTATGGATGTCTGTCTGCATATGAGAGGGGGATTCAATTAATAATTGGATGAATAGAGTTTTGTTCAAGAGTCTGGTGCAGACATGGAGGAGGGTTCAGGAATGTTTTAGGGGGTATCGGCGGGCCGGAGAAGAGTCTGAGAAGCAAGGTCAACGCTAACGCACGAGGCCCAAGGGAAGATCATCATGGAAAAAGCCAGAAGCGACACCACGTGAGGGGCGTCTCACGAGGGGCGTCTCAAATGTTGTTGTGATTTTGTATTAGGGTCAGCACCCCGGGGTGGAGTTAGAGCAGATGCCTGAGGACCCGTTAGAGAGCGGATGGGTAGGCAGAGAGGGGTCATGACTGGCGATCATAGGTTTTCACCTAAAGACTAAGAGTGGGTGATCTTCTTAGGAAGTCATTCACAGCTGACACCTTTTGGTAGGTTGGGACTCTGTTAAGTAGGGATACCATCTAGAGCAGGGTAGGGACAGCCTAATCTGAAACCTTCTCTCCTCTTGTAAATGACGGAGAGATCACAATATGTGTCGATGCTTGCAGCCCTTTTGATTTTGGAATTAGTTCTAGTCGTGTTCTTTGCTCGCCTGAGGGCTTTTCGAGAGCACATGTTTGTAGTGGTGCCCATATATCTTTTGAATCTCATTTTGAGATGCCTGTACTTGCAGTTAACTTTGACTCTATAATAAATCTTTAAAAGCTAGAAGTGGTTTTTTCAGAGTCAAGCCCATTATTGAGCAACTAACTTGGTATTGGATGCACTTTCTTTCTTCAACGACAGGCAATAAAGGTTCAGTTGACCAGAACGGGGTTTAGATCCATAGTGATATGATAGAGATCTACAATCTCGCCCTTGCAGTTGGTAGCTATAGAGGATGATTGCCTTCTTGAGGAAGGTGATCTAGGCCAGGTTAGATTACCCCAAGGCCCCTAGAGATCGATGATCGGAAGAACCGCCCGCCGAAGAAGGTCCGGATGACGTGAGACAGAAAAGCAGCAGTATCGGTCGAGAGTGAGTATAAAGGGTCATGCGTGTTAGATTGCGGGGTTTTTGTGTTGTATCTATGTTGTAATGTCTGGCGGAGTTGAATGCCTGTAGAGTGACTGCGGAACAGCTTGTGAGCGCGCGCAACCGGTGCAAATCTTAAGTTCAAGGAGAGCTTAAGTGGTTCGGGTGTATCGGACAACCAGAGTAATTGTCAACCAGTGTGAAGGGGGTCATGAGGTACCATTGATCGCCCGCAGGACCGTGATAGGGGGAACGTAAGTGTGAGTGCGTGAGTAACGGACGCTGGTCGGAAGTTACTGTGTGTAAGCAACCTATCAGAGAGACGGAAGACATTTCGTCAGTTGTGGTGACAATTACAGATAGACTGTGGACGTACAGTCAAGAGAAGTGACGGCTTGGTCGGAAGTAGTCATTTTTCGGTGTATGAATGGGACGCATGTGTGACCTGGAGATGAGCTGAGAAAGGAGGGGTGCTGCTGCGAAGCGGAGACGAGTGACGTCAGAAAGTGCCGCGCTGGGATTGGCCGGCCGGAGCAAGACCGCGCTGTGATAGGCCAGCTAGCAAAGCCGCGCTAGGATTGGTGGATTGTCATCAGGAAGTAAACAGAATAGTGAGGCTGGAAATTGTACGTTTAATCATGAAATGTTTTAAATGGCTAAGAGCGGCGTTTAAAAGAGAGAGACGAAGATCTTATGATGGGGAAGAAGCCCCGCCGGAGGGTACGCCGGCTTATTATATGGCGACAAATGTTGGGTTACACACTATAATGTGGATTTCAGAGTGGAGTAAGATCACAGAAGGAAATGAGGAACTGACGTTTCCAAAGTATGGGACGTTCAGGTTAGAGGTGCTACACCGATTAAAAGCAGTCATGACCTCAATGAGACCTATGCCTAGACCGACCCAGTTTGAAGCTCTCAATGCATGGATTAGGGCAGCGCACGAGAGGAACCTGAATAGACGACAAGAAAGGGTGAAACGATCGGTAAGAGCAGTGCAGGATGCCAAATGGGATGCGGATGCTAAAAGATGGAGAGTGAATAACCTAGAAGTAAATAAACTGTACCCAGTATTAGAGGTGGCAGGAAACAAGAGCCCATGTGAGGAGGATGATGAGAGCGAGACAGAAGACAGCCTGATAAATAGGTTATTAACAGATAGGCCACCCCCGTACAATAAAGAGACGGGGAATGTCGAGCCATGCAGGGAAGGGGGGCCTAGCATAGGGGAGTATGGACCGCTTCCCACTACAGATTGGGATCCCACGGCAAGTAAAGAGTTGTCTCAATTTAGTCCGGCGCAGAAGGTAGTCGGAAGGTTTGTGGTACAAAGAGTGCCAGAAACGGAGTGTGCCACTTCCTACGCACTGCCAGATGCCCTGCAAGTACCTGTTACTATAGGTCCTATAGTATCGATTTATGACCCAGAGAGAGCAAGAGGGGAGGAACAGGTACGACTGGACAGGGAGAGAGCAGAAATGACAAGGAGGAATGATACAATCAATTCCCCAAGGCAGTTGACAAGACCGAGAGATTGGAGCACCCCAGTTCATACAGCAGTAGATCCAATAGGAGATCCGGGAGGCCCTAGATGGCCAGAGGATCTGAAGGGATCAGGACGGAAATCCTTCCAGGAGCTAAGTGAGTACATGAAGAAATGGGATGAGGCGGTGGAGGCTCACAAGAGCATCATAGCAGCGGAAGCTGGAAGGGAAAGCCAGGACAGCAGGACCCGGACTCACTGTGGGGCTGACAAAAGCAGTCCGGAGTGGGACGGGAAGGGTCAGGACAGTAGAGGAGACACTTGTCCTACCAAGAGAAGAGGGAGACCAGACCTGGAAAACAGGAGCCCCGAGTGTGGGGGGGTGTCTCGCCCAATTCACAGCGAAGGGGATAGGAGAACGCAGGAGTACAGGAACAGTTTTAAGTGCACCCACTATGCGTCTGACAATAGTGGGCAGAAGGAGAGTTGCGAGAGGTCTCGCCATAACCCCTGTGACTACGGACAGGAACGCAGTCCTGGGGAGATGGGGAGCCGAGAAGGAACCTACCGAATCTTGAGTGACACTAGGCAACGAGAAAATAGCGAGAGAATGGAGAACAGCAGGGAATCCTACCAGGGAGCAAGAGAGGACAGAGAGAGTGGACAAAATGAGATTGGGGGAAACAGGCCCGTGTTTCATCACCTTCCAAGACAGGATGGCCGAGCATGGGACCTAGAGAGATGGAAACAAGGGAGAACTCTCCTTAACTCCCCTGAGCCCAAGCGTAGGACTCGAAGTTGGGACGGGAGAGAGACTAGTGAACCCCCTAAAAAAGACATACTGCGAGCCGAGATAAAAGCCAAGAGACTTGATGTCGCCAGCCTAAAATCAGATCTGGATGACATGGTGGATGGTACCTTGCCTCTAGAGAGAATGGAGATGTATGAACAGGATGAGATACTGTTCATGGCAAAGGACATCACTCGGAAAGCGAGAGTGGCACATGAGAAATTAGTCGAACTGGCAGGAAAATATATGGTAGACCTGTCAAGGACCAAAGCATTACAGGGTAACCATAGGCTACATTATTCAGATCAGGACCTAGATGAGAGAAGAACAATAGGATTAAAAACACACATAAGGGAACTGATCACGGGAATAGGGACATGGAGAGCGCTGGATAAATGGGAAGAAAGGTGGTCCAAGAAAGGGACCGTTAGGAGAAGCATGATTGGGATGACCCCAGAGGGAGGACTGCAGAGAGTAGAGGCATACCCTTTGCGTGAGGTTGCAAACGGGAACTATGTGCATGTGCCGTGGAGTAGGGGAGACTTAGCAGCCTTTACCAACTCCTTCCCTAAATTGAGGGAGAACCCAGTAGAGTGGTACAAACAGGTGGAGAGGTTCGTAAAAATCTCCAAGGTACTATGGATAGATCTGAACACACTGTTTGACATAGTGGTACCAGGAGACTTGTGGACAGCATGTAAGGTTAGTGCTGAGTGGCCCACAGCAGAACCAGAGAGAGATGCACGGACCAATGGACCGTCCGAGACAGTAATGGTAAAATACGAGAGAGTGATAACTTGGCTGAAAGACAAGGTGCCAATGCAGGACATAGATTGGGTCAAAATAGATCGAACTAGACAGGAACCCAAAGAGACAGTTCATGAATATTATGAGAGATTGCTGAAGGCGTTTAAACAATATAGCGGGTTGGATGTAATGGACCCGAAAGACATAGGGCAGTTTGTGTCTAAGTTTGTCTTGGGTTTGAGACCGGATATTAGTTTAATGATTCAGCAACACTTGATTTGTTGGCAAAATAAACCTTTGGACGAAATTCTGAGATATGCTAGGTACTGCTGTGATGAGATAGACTCAAAGGCAAGGAAGCTAAAAGAAAAGCTGATGGTGGTACAGATGCAGTCAGCTGGTAAGGGTGGGCAACAGCAACAGCAACAGGGACTGGGGGTAAGAAACAGTATAGTCAGAACAAGGGCAATGAGGAGAACTCCACCTTTAGACCTAGGATAGACATTGTGGCATTGAAAAAGACGACCCGGTGCCACCAGTGTAACGAGGTGGGGCATTGGAAACGCGAGTGTCCCTACAACGTTGAAATTGGAGAACAAGAAGTAGAGGAGGAAGAGGCTCAAAGCACTCCAGGAAAAGGGGTAACGCCGTACCAAGGGAAGGTGGTCAAAGGGGGGACCCCAGCTCCGCGAGCTCAGTTCCCTCAACCACCCAGAATAGGGACAACGGGGAAGACCTATAGACAGATGCCTCTGTTTGTAGGAGGAGAGGAGTGCTAATACGTTGATCCCTTAACAGGACAGAGAGTAGAGAGAGAAGACTGTACCCTCGGGGCAGCCTTAGATGTGGACCAAAGGGGACCCTATGTTGAGGCCGAAGTGGCAGGGTGCCCCACGACATTCTTAGTAGACACAGGAGCCACCCGATCCACGATAAGATCAGCCGCAGTTCCAGGCCTGCCCATGTCTGGAGAGACCATTCAAGTGGTGGGGGTCGCAAACAGGAGAATAACGAGCTCATTGACGGAACCGGTACAGGTGAAAATAGGGAAGTACAGCGATGAGCATCAGTTTGTGGTTTGCGACTCTAGTCCAGTATGTTTATTGGGAAGAGACCTATTGTGTAAATTAAATTGTACAATATATTGCACCCCGCAGGGAGTGGAGGTATTAACCAACGATGATGACGCTGACTTCAAAGTCGCTAATTCAAGAATATGTGTGGAGCTGTATCCCACGTTGACAGTGGATGAGCTCCCCTGGGATCTAAGGGAGACAGTGGCACCAGAAGTGTAGGATTTCACTGGGGAAGAGATTGGACTGGTCAAAGGAGTGGACCCAGTGAAAATAATAGTGAAACCGCATGCTGAGTTTCCAAGAACACCTCAATACAAATTGACTCCAGAAACGATTGCAGGAATAAAGCCCGTGATCGAGTCCATGATTAAGCAGGGAATACTGAAAGAAATCGTGGGTAGTCCGTGTAACTCCCCGATTATGGGTTTACAGAAGCCCAATGGGAAATTCAGGATAGTGCAGGATCTTCGAAAGATTAATAACCTAGTTGTCTCATGTTGTCCAGTGGTACCGAATCCATCAGTGATATTGTTTCAGATACCGTTCCAAGCTGAATGGTTCACTGTGATAGATCTTTGCCAGGCTTTCTTTTCGATCCCATTGGACGAGGATAGCCATTTCCTTTTCGCTTTTAAGCTGGAAGGTCGCGTATTAACATGGTGTCGTATCCCCCAGGGGTATACAGAGAGCCCATCGATCTTTAACCAGCTGTTGAAGAAAAATCTTGAAAGTCTAGTGCTGCCCCAGAAGTCAGTTCTGGTCCAGTACATAGACGACCTCCTGGTGGCGTCAGAAACTGAAGAGGCTTGCAGGGAGGACTCCATTGCTTTGCTAAATCATTTGGCCGCAAATGGGCACAAGGTGTCCCCGGGAAAATTGCAGTACTGCCTGACAGAAGTACAGTACTTGGGGCACAGAATTGAAAAAGGAAAACGAAAGGTGTCACCAGACAGAATAGAGGCGATCATGAAGATGAATGCGCCCAAAACACAGAGAGAGGTCAAGATGTTCCTAGGGATGGTGGGGTATTGCCGACAGTGGATAACGAACTTTTCACTGAAAGCAAAACCCTTGCAAAAACTGACGCACAAGGAGGTGAGTGATCCGGTACCATGGGACAAGGACTGTTTGATGGCGTTCCTACAGCTGAGAGAGGACCTGTGTCGTGCTCCTGCTCTGGGAATGCCAGATTACGATAAAATATTCTTGCTCTACTGTTGTGAAAGAGAGGGTTGTGCTTTGTCTGTGTTGGTCCAAATCCATGGGAATGCCCGTAGACCAGTTGCCTACTTTTCGGCTACCTTAGACCCAGTAGCCGCAGCGTTGCCCGGATGTCTCAAATCCGTTGCTGCAACAGGTGTCAGCATCGAACGTTGTGAAAATATAGTCATGGGACACCCGTTAGAGGTGTACGTGCCACATTCGGTTGAACTGTTGATGACCAGGACCAAAACACAGCATCTGACCAATAGCAGGCTCATGCGTTATGAGCAAGTCATTCTTGCTGCAGAGAACGTGACCCTCAAGAGATGCTCTGTTTTGAACCCTGCCACCTTGATGCCACTTCCAGGTGACATTGATGATGATGTATGTACAGATCATGATTGCCTTGATGTGACTGAACTATGCACCAAACCAAGACCCGACATCGTGGATGAGCCACTGACGGACCCTGATGAAATTTTCTTTGTCGATGGCTCATGTGTAAGAGACGAAGTTGGGCAGTTGAGAGCAGCTTACGCTGTTTGTACAATTACTGGAGTTGTGGAAGCCGGATGCCTGGAAGGAGTACACTCCGCTCAGGTAGCTGAAATTATTGCATTGAAGCGTGCCTGCCTGGCAAGCAACCAAATTCGAGTCACCATATACACCGACAGCCAATATGGTTACGGGGTAGTTCATGATTACGGGCAATTGCGGTCTCAAAGAGGCTACATGACTTCGTCAGGTTCCCCCATCCGTAATGGAGAGTTTGTGCGGTTGCTGTTAGAAGCTTTGCAACGTCCAGCAGGTATTGCAGTTGTAAAATGTACCGCCCACACCAGGAATATGGACTTCGAGTCACAAGGCAATAGATATGCCGACGAAGTCGCCAGGTATTGTGCAGAACAAGGGTACTCTTTCACAGAGGTAGAAGTGGGCGGAATAAATGTAAGAACTGAATTAGCCATGATATTGGAAACTGTAGACACTTGGGACGAGTTAAAATGTATGCAAGAAAATGCACCCGATTTCGAAAAACAAACGTGGGAAACTGCAGAATGTGTAATAGGTGAGGCGCATTTCTGGGTTTCAGCAGATGGAAGAGCAGTGTTGCCCAATGAGATGGTGAACCCAATGGCCAGACAGATACACGGTCCAGTACATCTGGGGAGAGATGCTATGCTGAGGGTGTTCAGGCAAACCTGGTACAACCCTAAGTTCAGAGTAGCAGCAGAAGCAGTGTGTCAGCGTTGTGTGACCTGTCAGCAGTTGAATGTAGGAAAAAGAACACCAGTTGCATTGAGTCACATAGGGAGGTCTGGAGGTCCATTCAATAGGATGCAATTGGACTTTATTGAAATGCCAAGGTGCAACCGCCTTCGTTATGTCCTGGTGGTTGTTTGCATATTTTCCAGATGGGTCGAGGCATACCCTACACGCAGGTGTGACACCCTCACTGTAGCCAAGTTATTGCTTAGGGAACTCATACCACGATTCGGGGTACCGGCCTCTTTGGAATCAGATAGGGGAACCCATTTCAACAGTGAGCTTGTGAAGATGATTTGTGCGGCTCTGAACATAGACCAGAAATTGCATTGTAGTTACCGACCAGAAGCTTCGGGAATTGTGGAGCAGATAAACAGCACCATCAAGAATCGAATTGCCAAAATGTGTTCATCAACGTCCCTGAGTTGGCCTGATGCTCTGCCATTGGTCCTTATGAGTATCCGTAGTACCCCAGACAGAAGAACGGGACTGTCACCGCATGAGGTGTTAATGGGGAGGGCAATGAGATTGCCATCAGTACCAACTGCTGCACTGTTAAACATCACAGATGATATGATCCTGGACTATTGTAAGGGGCTGTCTGACGCCATTCATTCTGTGTCCCTTCAGGTGCAGGCTGCCGAGGTTCCGTCATGCCAGGACCTGTGCCATGACCTGTGCCCTGGAGACTGGGTGCTTGTGAAGAAGCACGTAAGAAGAAACTGCCTAGATGTTCGTTGGCGTGGGCCCTACCAGATCATCCTGATCACGAACACTGCCGTGAAGGTGGGAGGCCTGCCCAACTGGATCCACGCGTCTCATACGCGGAGGGTTCCAGCACCTCTGGAAGAAACAGCTCCTCTCTCGGATGGAAGTCCAGCTGAGGACCGAGAAGCCATAGAGGGGGCCAGCCAAGCTGTAGAGGTGCCTGAAGAAGCTGGGAACGCGTCTGACCAGGCTGAGGACGGTCAGTACAACAGCGAAACGGACGACGCTACCGAAGGGGAAAGTAGCTGGGAGTACGATTCAGACACCGACCAGTCTGAAAGAGAGCGATAGCAAAGCAGAAGGAGAAGGAGCAGAAGGGTAAGGCGTGGAGAGGCCAGCTGGCCGCAAAGGAGGAGTTCAAGCCTGAGGTCAACTCCAGAGAGAACCCTTGCTCCAATATCTGAAGATTCAGACCCGGAAGAAGGTGCTCAGGGCTCTGAAGCACCAGATCTAAGAAGGTCAAGAAGAGCACGTGTGCCCAGCAGAAGATACGCCACCCCTGAGTGGACATATCTGGCGACAAATGTCTGGGGAACGAGCGACAGGGAGGATACGAGCGGTGCTGGTGACCAGCTCTGAACCCATCATCACAGTAGAAGTACAGCTGTTAGTGCCCGGCGTCGAAGCAGAAGGGTCACTAACGTTCACACTCCCCAACCCTCCCCGCCTAAGCAAGTTAAAGCACATGTTTTTCACCGAATTGCAATTCCCCGACTTTGGAACAAAGATAACAAGTCATGAAGAGCACATTCTTCGTCTGGAAATATTGAACTATGCTATCCAAGCTGCAGGCACAAGCCTGATTATAGATGCTTAAAGACTTTGTAAATAAGCAAGAAAAAGAAGATTACCTAGCGCCTAGGAAGCAGAGAATTTTAGGGACCTTCCTATCAGTTGACGGAGAAGGGCTAGGGTTGTCCGTGTTAAAGCTTCAAAAAGACTTTTGCAAAAGAAGACTGCCAGCTTCCAATTGTGTGATTCTAAAAGACTGGTTGATCAAGAGAGACTGTAAAGGAATAAAGAAGAAAAGAACTTTGTGTTGAAATAGAAGAAAAGAATCATACTGTCTGAAGAAATGGAAGCCGGTAGCCCGAATCGTAGAGCCAAATGTATAATAGGCACACTAATAGTAGGAGTGATACTTCTAATAGCTTTAGTAGTTACTGTATCATATGTAGTGGGACATGAGAGAGAGGCAAGGGTACCAGGTGAGAAGTCTGTAGTGACGCCAAGACCCACTGTTGCTGGTAAGACAGGAGAAAGCATACATGAAAAAGCGTTATTAGCAGCAGAAGCTCGTAGGTTACATATGGATGAGTCCTAAGGCGACTTTAGGTCAAATGCTTATGCCAAACTTTTGTACGAATACGTGGATGCCATGGAGGTCAAGGATTGCTACGTCTGCATGCAACTACCTGCGTCTGTAGACGAAGGCATTAGATATCATCACCTCCCGCTGACTTATGGCATTACATTTAGCTTATTGCTTAGCATATTTTATGGGAGAGATAGTTTTGAATATTATTTCTCTAATTATGACTCAGTGTTACCAGAAGTCCCAAACTACAAGCAAATGAACAAGTGGGACTACTGGAAGAGTGAAGACAGATTGGCGAAGTTCTTCATACCTTGGGATACCTTAGATACTTCACATGCCCGCAGAAATAACCTGACATGCAAAGTGTCAGAAGTCGAGAAGAAGTTTATAGGGCAGGTGGATGATCGATACAGAAGGCAAAAGATTTTGAAAAAATCAGGACAATGGAAAACAGATTGGACCGAGGAAGAGAAGGCACACAAGAGGAAGGGTAGTAGTGGTCCAATAGCTTTGGATAAAACGCAGAGAGGGAAGTTATGTCTTCACAGAAGTAAAACGTACTACGAAAATGTATTCGTAGGAGAAGTCAGTTGTGAACATGCTTTTAGATTAGAATATTACACTAAGGATTTTTTGAAAGGAATGCAAGTGATTCCAAATGTATATTTTGTATGCGGAAGAAATGCCTACGTGAGACTACCTGATAACTGGTATGGATCATGTTACTTGGCAATTGTCTTTCCCAAAATATACCATGCTCAAGACTTAGAGATCATCGAGGGCAAAGCCTCGACAAGAGGGAGAAGAGATCTAGGAGATGCAGAATTAGTTGGAGATGTATTTGGAGCTGCATTTCCTATCTTAGGACTGATCCTCAATGATGTCAAAATTAGGCGACTGGCAACAGTCGTAGACAGGTTGTCTGCCAGCACTGCTAGATCCTTAATGCTGGTGGAAGGAGAGATGCAATCGATAAGGGCCATGGTACTTCAGAACCGTCTTGCGTTAGACGTCCTGCTAGCAAAGGAAGGCGGAGTCTGTAAGGCTTTGAAGGTCCAGGAATGTTGCACTTACATTCCAGACAATTCAAAACCTCTTGAGAAGGTCATTATGAATATAACTAATATTCACAAGGAGATCGAAGACCTAACTAAAGTAAATGTTTGGGAAAAAGTGGGTCATGGAATGGGCGAAGTTGGAGGTTGGTTCGCCAACCTAGGGAAGAGTTTTGTATGGTATGTGCTGAAACCTATCATCATAATAGTGATCTGTGTGATCCTGTTGTGGGGATTGGTGAGGTCATACCAATGGTATAGATCAAATAGATTGGAAAGATCCAGGAGAGAGCAGTTACAGAGATTGGCTGCAATGCAAGACAATCAGTACCGGAGTCTGAGGGCTCTGGAAACGCAGAAACGAGGGGCATTAGCAATTAGTTCAGTTTAAATGTTGGTGATGACCCTTAGAGGTCATCAAAGGGGGGAACTGAGAGAGCGTAAACTGAACAAAATGTATGAGTGTACCAGAGTTACAAGTAGTATGCACGAATCATAAGAGAAATGCTATGAGTGCTGAATATATATTCACCTATACTCCGAAATGTGTAGTTAAATCTAGGGATTTTATATAGAAGTGGAACTAATGCAGAAATGTGTGAACATGTATAATCTTATTAGACGTGATTAAATCCTGATCCATGTCATGTAGCTGCTAATGTAAAAATGTCGTGCTGCAAAGCACAGAATAGAGTAGGCCCCAGGGCCAGAGCTGAAAGGGTGGGGAAAGGGATTCATTTGCACGACATGGATTGCACTAATGTTATTTAGTAATTCTGTTTTTCCAAAGGCTTATATTTTATAGATGTGTTTATATAATCATAAAGTAGAGTATTAATATGATATTTTGATTTATGAAGGGATTTGAAGAGAATAAACCTCTGCGAGAAATGTTGTAGGCCTGAGGTGATCAAAGAGCTTCTGATTTGCACGTACTGGTACAGGCCGAGCTGTGTCAGGAAAAAAGTTGCAAATCTTCTGTTAGAAGTCTATGGGAATGGAGATTCAGCTACGGATGTCTGTCTGCATATGAGAGGGGGATTCAATTAATAATTGGATGAATAGAGTTTTGTTCAAGAGTCTGGTGCAGACATGGAGGAGGGTTCAGGAATGTTTTAGGGGGTATCGGCGGGCCGGAGAAGAGTCTGAGAAGCAAGGTCAACGCTAACGCACGAGGCCCAAGGGAAGATCATCATGGAAAAAGCCAGAAGCGACACCACGTGAGGGGCGTCTCACGAGGGGCGTCTCAAATGTTGTTGTGATTTTGTATTAGGGTCAGCACCCCGGGGTGGAGTTAGAGCAGATGCCTGAGGACCTGTTAGAGAGCGGATGGGTAGGCAGAGAGGGGTCATGACTGGCGATCATAGGTTTTCACCTAGAGACTAAGAGTGGGTGATCTTCTTAGGAAGTCATTCACAGCTGACACCTTTTGGTAGGTTGGGACTCTGTTAAGTAGGGATACCATCTAGAGCAGGGTAGGGACAGCCTAACCTGAAACCTTCTCTCCTCTTGTAAATGACGGAGAGATCACAATATGTGTCGATGCTTGCAGCCCTTTTGATTTTGGAATTAGTTCTAGTCGTGTTCTTTGCTCGCCTGAGGGCTTTTCGAGAGCACATGTTTGTAGTGGTGCCCATATATCTTTTGAATCTCATTTTGAGATGCCTGTACTTGCAGTTAACTTTGACTCTATAATAAATCTTTAAAAGCTAGAAGTAGTCTGTGGTTTTTTCAGAGTCAAGCCCATTATTGAGCAACTAACTTGGTATTGGATGCACTTTCTTTCCTCAACGACAGGCAATAAAGGTTCAGTTGACCAGAACGGGGTTTAGATCCATAGTGATAAGATAGAGATCTACAATCTCGCCCTTGCAGAAGTTTAGGTCTAGTGGTGCACTAGGCGTCTGCTTTTAAGACATCAGCTGCTTCCTGCTGAGCCTCAATTTATAGATTAGTCCTTTTTAGGTCTGTCCTTTGAGAGTCCTGCAGGATTTTGTTTTCACCGACAAATATACTTAACATACAGAAGGGCTTTTGGTCAGCAGTCTTCGTCCACTGGTCTATTAAGTAATCATTCACACTTTGCTTCCACCTACCACACTATCTAGAGCATGGGGCAGTAGGTCCGCCCACTGTATCCATTGGCTCCCTTCACTATGAGTGACTTCACGAATAATTTCCTTTCATTTCAGTTGCCAAGCTGATTGAAAGTGTGCTTTAATTTATTTTAACGTTAAATACCTGCAATTTATTTTGTGTGCACTCTTTTATAAAGTTTATGTTATGCAGTGTTTTAAGTGACGTATTTGCCTGCGAATTCATTGCGCGGTCAGATGGGTCTGGTCTTAATTCTTCATAAATAAAAACAACAAAATCCATGACACTAGTGAAAGGCTTTTTGTCTAAAACATTGCTTCGGTGTTGTAAATGTAAAATTTTGTTGCAGGCATAAAGCAGCCACGTTTTCTTTTTTTTCCCTATGCTTGCAATATTAAAAAACAAAACAAAAGAAAACAGCTATCCCACCAGCTCCAAGGCCGTATCAACTAGCTTTGCGTTTGTTTGGTTCCTCTTGGAGCAATTAGATTCCTGCCTCCAGAAGAGGCCATTTAATTCTGAATGTCACTGCTCTCTGAGGGTGCACCATTATCAAAATGAATGCCTGGGTGGCCGAGCTTTTTGCGCCTTGGATTTTGGAGCGAGCGTCTTTTCGAATGCCCTGCCTCTGGCTCTGCAGCTGTAGCCTAAATCATTACTTGCGTTTTGGCAAATAAAATAAGCCCACGCTGTTCTCCTGAGTGCAATCCCACACCTGCTTCACTTTACTGGAAGCTATTGATACCAGAAAGCATTGCGCCGCAGCATGTTTCGTAAGTGGAACTAGAACATAACCTAAAATATTAAAGAACATTGCTTATATATATGAAACAAACCTAAAGCGCTCAGGGGCTTTTTGATGGTCATAGTACAGAAGCAAAATAACATTGTGTGGAACTAAATAAAAGGAGGTCTGGGGAACTGCATAAGGATTACAAATGCACCGGAAATAGGTACTCTCCGGGACCTAAGGAGTGCAGGGGACCTACAATTATATTGTAGAAACAAAGTCATGTCCCTACCTCAGAGGGGCCCTGCAAGTGTCAGGATGTGTTAGCGGAGGACTCTTCCCCTACACAGGAGACACGGGGTAGATTGAATTGTCAGAAGTGTATTTGTTCCATTCTCCGGAGGTGGCTACTTTAGGACCAAAGATGGGGAAAAAATCGCGCCCAGGGTCAAAGTTCATCTAGAAATGCAGTCAGAACTAGCAAAGTAACACTGGGAAATTGAGGACGGGCTCGTTGACGTCAGGATTGCAGCTGGACAGGCAGTGGCAGCTTTGTTCCCTCTTGATGGTGCTTGTGATGCTCTAGTTCAAGTGATGATTGGTCTGTTTTCTGGTGTGGGTGCATTTCATGGTGAATCAGTTTGCTGTGTCATTTTAAATGCGCTTTTATGGAACAACAGAGAGTTAGCCTCAGCTTGTTAGGAGTGTGTCTCGTTGTCGGAAGCTGGGCGGGTTTGGTCAGGCTGTCCTTGCCTGCGGGACAGTCCGTATTGCAGGTGTATCCTTGATGGGATCTCTAGGAATCAGAGCAAGCCCGGTCTCATCAGAACCTCGCCTTAAAGCTGCTATTTCACAGTTGTTAGCACAACGGTTCCTTGCACACAGGCCTGTCGCACATGTACAGGTACAATATAAAAGTATTCCTACCTTGTTGCTCAACTGGGAATCGTTTGGGTTTTTGTGACTGTGGGAGTGCTGTGCTTAGTTGGCAACTCCCCGTACTGTCTAGAACCAATCGGATCGCCAGTCACCAGCTGGGAGGAGCACGGAACCCTAGACGCCACCGCAGGCTTCAAAGTTATAACTACAGCGAGGACGCGCAGCGGATGCGTGCAGTGGGCGGACCAAGGGTGCGCCACAGGCAAATCCGTCTGCGCCCGGACGGGGCATATGGCTGGGTCCAATCTGGAATGGCATGGTGAGCAATAAAACGATGGGTTTAGGCCCAGATTTCTGTACTGTGGTGCATGTATGACATTGTTCTGCATTCTGTCCATCAACTGTTGTTTTTGCATTTGTCACCCTGAGTGGGACGGGTATGCCCAGACGTGGGCCCCGTGCCCTTCATGCCACTGGAATCAAGCTATTCTGGCTGAAGACAGCTGTTAGCCAGAAACTGGTCCTAGGTGCTTGATTCCGGTCCAGGAAAGACATGGCTTGGCACTTCGGGCTGGACTGTTTCCATGAGGCACAGGGTCAAGGCTGATTTGCATATGGCCATGTCTGAACTGGAGTGGTGTGGAGAGCAAAAAAACGATGGGTTTAGGCCCAGATCTCTGTACTGTGGTGAATGTATGACATTGTTCTGCATTCTGTCCATCAATTGTTCTTTTGGCATTGGACAGGGCAAGGGGCATGCCATTATGGTAAAAAAATACATCTACTCAGAGGCCACCCTTAAAAATTTGGCACCATAAGACAGGCAAGTACTTGATCAGCAACGTCACTTGAAGCTTTCAGAGCTAGACCTCTTTTGCCCTCACCCCACATTTTACTGTAGTAATCAAAATTAAGGGGGGCAAAAACCTGACCACACTGCTCTCTTTAGATCTGAAGGAAAACACACAAGATGATGGACAGAATGTTGCACAATGGCAAAACATTCACCCCCAGTCACAGATCTGGGTTTAATCCATTGTTATTTTGCTCACCAAGCCACCAAAGTTCGGACATGGCCATATGCAAATCAGTCTTGACCCTGTGCCTAATGGGAACAGTCCAGCCCAAACTGCCAAGCCATGTCTTTCCTGGACCGGAATCAAGCATCCTAGGACCGGTTTCTGGCTATCAGCCTTCTTCAGCCAGGATAGCTTGACTCCAGTGGCCTAGTGAGCAAGGGACCCACATCTGGGCATACCCTTCCTACATAGGGTGAATAGCAAAACACACAAGATGATGGACGGAATGTTGCTCAATGGAAAAACATTCACCTCCAGTCACAGATCTGGGTTTAACCCATCGTTTTTTTGCTCACCAAGCCACCCCAGTTCAGACATGGCCATATTCAAATCAGTCTTGACCCTGTGCCTCATGGGAACAGTCCAGCCCGAACTGCCAAGCCATATCTTTCCTGGACCGAAATCAAGCATCCCAGGACCGGTTTCTGTCCATCAGCCGTCTTCAGCCTGGATAGCTTGACTACAGAGGCCTAGTGAGCAAAGAACCCACGTCTGGGCATACCCTTCCCACATAGGGTGAATAGCAAAACACACAAGATGATGGACGGAATGTTGCACAATGGCAAAACATTCACCTCCAGTCACAGATCTGGGTTTAATCCATCGTTATTTTGCTCACCAAGCCACCCCAGTTCAGAAATGGCCCTATGCAAATGAGTCTTGACCCTGTGCCTCATGGGAACAGTCCAGCCAGAACTGCCAAGCCATGTCTTTCCTGGACCGGAATCAAGCATCATAGGACCAGTTTCTGCTATCGCCGTCTTCAGCCAGGATAGCTTGACAGTGGCCTAGTGAGCAAGGGACCCACGTCTGGGCATACCCTTCCCACATAGGGTGAATAGCAAATCACACAAGATGATGGACAGAATGTTGCACAATGGCAAAACATTCACCCCAGTCACAGATCTGGGTTTAATCCATTGTTATTTTGCTCACCAGGCCACCCCAGTTTAGACATGGCCATATTCAAATCAGTCTTGACCCTGTGCCTCATGGGAGCAGTCCAGCCCGAACTACCTAGCCATGTCTTCCCTGGCGCGGAATCAAACATCTTAGGACTGGTTTCTGGCTATCAGCCATCTTCAGCCAGGATAGCTTGACTCCAGTGGCCTAGTGAGCAATGGACCCACGTCTGGGCATACCCTTCCCACATAGGGTGAATAGCAAAATACACAAGATGATGGACGGAATGTTGCACAATGGCAAAACATTCACCCCCAGTCACAGATCTGGGTTTAATCCATCGTTATTTTGCTCACCAAGCCACCCCAGTTCAGACACAGCCATATGCAAATCAGTCTTGATCCTGTGCCTCATGGGAACAGTCCAGCCCGAACTGCCAAGTCAGCCTAACGAGGAACTTTGCATTATGTACCTCAACACACGATCTATTGTTAAGCATCAACTGGAACTTTTTGATCTCTTGACCACTGATTCACCTGATATGTTGTTTCTGGTTGAAACATGGCGAACAGAGGAGTCCTCCCCTGAGATTCTAGCAGCCCTCCCTGAAAACTATTTTTTATTGCAAACCAATAGGTCCTCAAGAAAAAGAGGGGTCGGTGGCTGTTGCTATTCAGAAAGAAATACTTTTTATTGCTTTCTCACATATTGAAATCACCTCAGTCGATGTTCTTGTGACCAAATTAGATTCTACAAACCAAACATTGATTTGTGAACTTCTGTATAGACCCCCCACAGCGATGCCAGAGTTCCCTAAAATCTTAGCCAATAACATTGCATCTATGACCGTTGATTATGACAAAGTTCAGATCCTAGGCGATCTCAATTATTGGGCCAATGAGGCGAAAGGGGGTACGTTTTCTGGGGAGTTAACGGAGTCCCTAACCAGTTTAAGTCTGATCCAGCATATCCATTCCCCCATGCACATCAAAGGCCATACACTTGATCAAGTGTGGTCCATCAATCTTATACTCCAGAATCTGTCCATCCACCTTTGTGTATGGTCAGACCATTATATCATCAGTTTTAATGTGAGGGATATGTAATTGCATAAGCCATCACCACCACAAAAAACACCTTCAGAAACGGGAATCGGATTGACATGGTATCCTTGTTGGAAACTTTAACTTATGAGCAGACCACTCCTCAGGAACATCTGGACAGTTTTGAGAGGGAGATTACAAACTAGCATAATCATGCTATAGATGCCCATGCCCCCTTACAGTTTAAAACCTCCCGCCTAAGGCGACATGAAGCATCCAAATGGTTCACTGCTGATTTAAAAAATGTCAAACTCAAAGTGCGTCAAGCTGAAGGGAACTTGCGTGAAACTTACCTAGCACAGGATAAAGCACATTATATCGCAAGCCTTACTATCTATAAAAGCGCCATTCTAGAGGCTAAGGGCCAGATGTAGCAAAATCAGAAATACCGACTCTTAGTTACCGAATTTTACCGATTCGGTAATTAAGAGTAGGTATTTCTAATGTAGGTACCAATTCGGTAAATTTTACCGAATCGGTAAAATTCGGTATTTACCGATTCGGTAAATACCGAATCGGTATTTGCTATTGAATCCTATGGGCCTTGAAGCCCATAGGATTCAATATCAAATACCGATTCTGTATTTACCGAATCGGTAAATACCGAATTTTGCAAGGGTGCAGGGGGTGTCACTTTGACACCCTCTGGCACCCCTGTTTTAGGCTTGTGTGCCATGTGGCACACATACATGCTCTAAGGGCATGTATGTGTGCCACATGGCACAGGTGTACATGCACAGATGTGCATGTACACCTGAACCGGTATTTTACCATGCAATTGTATTGCGTGGTAAAATACCGATTTTCAAAGCCCTGTGTCAATGTTAAAATTGGCACCTACATACCAAACATCCATTTTCGGTAATTTTACCGACCGATATATTTACCGAATCGGTAAAGTATACAGAATCGGTAATTTTACCGATTCTGTAATTTTACCGAATCGGTAAAATTACTGATTCGGTAAAATTACCGAAAATGCATGTTTTTTATCCCCCTACATCTCCATGGCCATTTACCGGTCGGTAATGGCCGAATTCGGCCGTTACCGGCCGGTAACTGGCCAAAATCTCCCACCTACATCTGGCCCTAAGAGAGTTTTCTTCACTAATAAAGTTCTGAATTCTGACAATAGGTCAAAGGAAATTTTCAAGATTGTAAAGGAGCTATCTACTTCTTAACGCGTGACCTTGCCTATCACAGCAACACAGGAACTTTATGATGATCTGAACTTCTTATTTGTGAAATAAAATCAAAAAAATCCAGGTCTCAATTGGCCCTAGTCACAGTAGCTTTACTGACCTTCCTGCCCCCCCCCTAAATTTTCCTTTTTGACAGCCTTTCCTGGCCTAAATAAGAAACTCCTTATTGATCTAGTAAATAAGGTAAAATCCATATTCCCTAAAGAGGTATGTCCTCTTCATATATTGAAATCCATTTATTTGCCGTACCCTGACACTGTCCTTCAGCTTTTGAATCTTTCTCTCATCCAAGGTATTGTGCCCTTAGTCTTTAAAGAAGCAGTAGTTGTTCCATTTAAAAAAAACAGGGCCTGGACCCTCATAAGCTGGGGAAGTACAGGCCTATATCTCTCCTCCCTTTTCCTGCTAAGCTGTAGTCTCATGTAGCCAGATGTCTTAGCTCTGTCGTAGAGGCCTCAAACTTTTTGGACACCAATCAGGCAGGCTTCCATCCATCGCACTCCACAGAATCAGTTATCCTGTCGGTCATAGACGACCTTAAAGGCAAGGCAGATGTGGACTGTTCTCAGCCCTTTATACTCCTGGACCTGTCTGTGGCATTTGATACCGTCAACCACAATATACTGTTAGATCGTTTAGACACAGCTGGTCTGGGGGCTTAGCCCTGGATTGGTTTAAATCCTTTCTTGAAGGCCGCAAACAATCAGTGTGGCTCTCACCTTTTAAATCCAACATTGTAGACATGAGTTGTGGAGTCCCGCAGGGCTCCTCTCTCTCTCTAATTCTTTTTAATGTTTACATACGTCCGCTCATTTCCAGTCTCCATCAGAGAGGGATTAGAATCTATGATTATGCTGATGACATGCAGCAAATTTTTACTATTGAGTCACCTGAATCAGAGGAATTCTTTAGGAATGCTATGATGTTCATCAAAAACTGGATGAACGATAATCAGCTAAAATTGAATTCCGAAAAAAATGAAATAATAGTACCTAAAAATAAACTCATGCACTGAACTCCTACACATTGGCTCCCGGAGCTTGGGGCTGCACCACTCCCCAAGCCGGTGATTAAGAGTCTGGGGATACAAATTGACTTGGATCTTACCATGAACTCCCAAATTGGATCTGTAACCTCGGCCTGTTTTGTTCAGCTTCATAAGCTGGGCAAGATAAGAAGATCTTCAGCAGAGAGGCTAGCATAGAAATGATTTTTGCCCTGATTCTTTCCAAAATTGATTATGGAAATGTACTGTATCTTGGCCTTCCACAACATCAGAAGCATCATCTTCAGATAATTCAGAACCAAGTAGCTAGAATTATCTATCTAAAGGATAGACGATGCCTCATTAGCCCACTGCTGAAAGAACTCCACTGGCTTCTAGTGGAGCAACAAACTATATTAAAAACTAGGTGTATCCTTTTCAGAGCCATTCAGGGTACTGGTCCTAGCTATATTTCATCTAGTATCAGCAAGTATGCCACCCAGTCATCCCTAAGAACTATGCATCTGAACCAACTGGTTGAACCGAGATTCAGACGTAAACGAACTGGAGAGTTGCGGTTCTCTACGCTGGGCCCGAAACTGTGGAACTCATTACCAATTGCTCTGAGACTAGAAGAAGATTATGTACGGTTTAGGAAATTGCTCAAAACCTAGCTCTGTACCTTAGCTCATAACCAGATTGCTCCGGCTTCGAACCCTCCCTGCTCAACTCAGCGCCAAGAGAACGTTGGTGAATGTGCACTCAGGAAATATCCATAGAACTTTGCTTGTAATTAACCAAAAATACACTCAGAGGAACATTGGAGACACAAAACGAACAAATGCACCAAGATGCTCTTTATTCAGAGCAGCACCAGAGAGCTGCGATTGAAGATCATCGTCATCAGGCAGATGGAGCATCCATCCTTCACACCCCAACCCTCTTGAGTGAGCATGGGGAACCCAGTTTATAGGATAAAGGCATGAGGCCCCGATATCCCTGTAGTCATTCTGCTCACTGAAATGTCTGCATTTAATGACTCAGAAGAACTTCTAAATAAAGGTGCATACAGGCCTTTGTGAAGTAAAACAGTCTTTGGACCAGTCCTTTATCTCAAATGTAACACCCCTGGCTCCGTTGCTACAATTGGCTGAGTTTTATAATGAGATCAGAGTCAGTATCCTTCAGGAGGATGTCAAGGATAGAACCGGAAGGACTCCTGGGAGTGATGATCAACATTCGTGTTGATATCCTGGTCTGTGTGCCTCCCTGCAGGATTACAACACAGGAGCCTGCC
Source organism: Lissotriton vulgaris (assembly GCF_964263255.1). NCBI lineage: Eukaryota > Metazoa > Chordata > Amphibia > Caudata > Salamandridae > Lissotriton > Lissotriton vulgaris. The sequence continues at coordinate 259,528,633 of NC_141695.1, forward strand.
ACTAGAAGGCACCTGCTCACTCTTAGCAGAGATAAACATCGATCAGTGTACACCTATTTTCCTGTATGGTAACAAAGACGTTGTTGAGACTGACCACCCGAAAACAAACGAGGAACCTTTGTCACACGTCACACGCTACATGAGCATCAGGAGGGAGGATAAAAAACAATGTGCAGGAGAGTAACCTGAACCTGGAAGAGTATTCAGATATCAATTAAAAGTTGGTTGGGGCCCTCAGGGTTTATTTCCTTGCCCACAAAGATCTCCTAGAAGACAATCTGGAAAGCTCTAGGCCACTGCTATCACAAGTAGAGTCAGGGTAAAAAAGCATGCTTTGCAACAGGCACTGGACTAAATGCCTTTCCTACTAAAACGAATGCTTGGTGATCCACTGTGGTGAAAGCCAATAACCCGCATTAATAGGTCAACTGAATGTTTGAAGCATTATCACTTTCAGCTCCAACTGAGACCAACCTCTGAACTTCAATGCAGCATACCATTGTCCAGACATTAAGACATCCAGTTTATGCTGTCACTGAAAAAGCAAGCAGCAGTGACGACATAACATATGTATTTGTAAAGCTCCCGCTCATTCAGAAGGATATATTGGTGCTGCTTAACAGGTGTATATTGTTTTCCAACTCAATGGTACTCATTACTTCGACCTTAGAAGGATGAAAGGCTGTGTGGATCCGCTAGTATTTGAACCTATGACTATGAGGTCAAACACAGGCTCCCACAGTGAACAAATTAGTCTACTAAGCCACCAGACCCGGGGGATACAAAATAACGTTCATTTCTTGGCATGTTATGCAGTCCCAAAGGCACAATCTAAAAGGATATCCTGAATGCATAGGAAAAAGAGAATTGCTTTTAAATGGATGTAAAGGAAATTGCAACAGATGGATGGATGTGGTGCCTTTCAACTTGCATTGCTCTGCCACGGATGTGCAGAGGACTACCACTTCAATGGCAAACTTTTATAAAGAGATCATAGGGAAAAAGGCAGGACTTCTGCGTGGTTCCCGGAGAAACCTAAATAATGTTGATGTAATTCATACAATTTAGTGAATTTCGCAATATGCTTGTTATATGAAACTCCCTAAATTATGTCATCACACCACTACACATAATTATGTTCCATTTGCGGTAAAAATGTATTTCGAACACACAGGAACAACAGAATGTGGTTGCACAACGGGCCAACGCACGCCCTTGGCATGCATGTATTAACTTTATCAACAACAGTGGTCCATTGCAAAAGTAAATTTGAAGAGAGACAATAAAATATAGACACAGTCGTAGCTATATTTGATTTTAAGACCAGCCCAGCCTGGCTAGGGTCTGAATGTATTAGTGTAAAATAAATTACAATAATTTTAGACAATATTACAAAGTGGGGCACAAGCCTGTGGCCCAAAGTTCACACTAAGACATATACATACAAACAAAACACAAGGGGCTTTTTTTAGCCAAAAAGCGGTTGGTTTGTAACACTTCCAATTCAATTCTGGCGAAGTATTACAAGACAGTAAACCATAACACCTTTACATTCCTATTACCATCTTTTGTATAGTATAAGGTGTAAAAAAAGGTTGTCGACAGCGTTTCGATTCGCTTTTTAGATCATGCGCATCATCATCAGGACATGAGGTTATGCCTAAAGATAGCCTTAATAGCTACGGTTGGGGAACAATGCCGTTCACGTCGTGACCTTAGGTGTGAAGATTGGTCTGTACCTAGATAGGTACGGACCCTAATGATAATAAAAGTCTTGTTTCCTCTTGAGTTGATAACCGATATTTGGAGTACGAGCTCTTCCCAATGACCGTCACTGCCATATAGCTACGACTGTGTCTATATTTTATTGTCTCTCTTCAAATTTACTTTTGCAATGGACCACTGTTGTTGATAAAGTATTACTCCCAAGGTCCATGGCCGAATCCTTTGGGTCCCCTTGTTGTTTAAACGCATGCATGTATTAACAGCATAGGCTTCACAATGCATGCCTTCAGCACCCAAACATTTTACAACGAAAATACTCGCTCTGGTATTGTCAGTGACTTGTCCGATGACATAAAAAGTCAACTGAGTATGATCATCGAAATGTTTGTCACGAATGGGTGTTTGGGGTCATTGTGATCAACAGCCCTCAAATGTTGTTGACAGCAAAAGTTGTGCCTCCTATATATCGCAGAAGACATGGGCACTCAAGAACATAAATCACATACTCTGAACTGCAAGTTAGGAATTGTCTGATATTGCGGGTGTTACCATGAATGGTATGGTACTCTTTTTTGATGTGGCTGTTCTTGCAGGCTTTGCAATGTCAACGTGGAAAAAAAAGCCTTGTAGATTGTGTTCCTTGATATCCTTAGTCAGAGTAATATTACTCTGGAAAAACAAGTCCTTGAGTGATCTCGCTCAGTAATAAGTAATGCTGAGTCTTTCACCAATGTCATGGCCAATGATCTTATCATATATAAGACTATTCCAGTTTTTTGTAAGTGTCTGCCTTACTTGTTTAGAACTACTTTTGTATATGAGTATGACCTATATGTTGGTTTTCAGTTTCCTCTTGTGGATTGTCAAAAAGGAAGCCTTTTCTGTTGGTCCGATTAACCCGATTGATTGCCTTTTGGTGTACCCAATGTGGGTAACCCCATTTTTTGAATCTTTGAAATATCATCTTTTGTTCTTTTAGAAATGCCTCTTCAGTGCTGCAATTCATTTGTGCCCTCAGTAACTCACTGTAAGGGATACTCTGTGTCTCCTGAGGGCATGAAGAAGGCTGTAGAAAGCCGTGGGTTTCCTCAATAGATGCGTATGTATCTCCCCATCCAAGATTTCCACAAGGACATCAAGATGCTCAATACTAATCCTGCTAGTAGTATGAGTGAAAACCAGGTTCAAAGAGTTGTTGTTGAGATTGTTAACAAAATCGATGGCTGAACCCTTCCAGACAATTAAGAGCACATGTATATACCTCAGTCACAGAGCGATATTCTCAAGGTCGGAGCAGAGAGTAGTCTCACGAATACCTGTTCTTCCCACCAGCCTAGGAAGAGGTTTGCCGGGCTTTGGGCAAAACAAGTACCTATCGCGGTGCAGAGTGTCTACCTTTGCAGATTACTGTTGTACATAAAGATGTTATTTTGCAAACAAAATAATTTCCAGAACCATTTCAGTCAGTATGACCGAGAAATTTGATAGGTCCTGCTTGCAAAAAATGTTTGCAGGCTGAGATTCCCTTTTTATGGTCTATGACCGTATATGGGGAACTGATGTCAAGAGTCATTAAAGGGAAATCCTCTTCCCATGAGAGACCAGATATTTTACCAAAGTCGTCCTTGGTTTCTCTCACACGTGAGGGGAGACTAGTCAATCAATTAATCAATCAATCAGGAAATTGTGAGTCAGCAGAAGAGCCAGGTCTTGAGGCACTTCCTGAAAGTGTGCAGAGTGGGGGAGCATCTGAAGATGATCGGGACCTCATTTCAGGTCTTTGCCGTAATGTAGGAAAAGGCTCTTCCACCCGCTCTGGCCCTGCAGGTGCACAGGGTTTCAGCGAGGTCGGCAGAGGTTTCTTTTGGGTAAGTGGAGGGAGACTCTTTCGTTGAGGTATTGGGGTCCGGTGTAATGGAGGGATTTGTAGGCGTGGGTGAGCAGCTTGAAGTTTACTCTCTTCTCGGTGGGGAGCCAGTTGAGGTCTCGCAGGTGTTGGGTGATGTGTTCATGTCCTGGGATGCTGAGGACGCGTCTGGTCCCAGTGTTCTGTATTGTCTGGAGCTTGCAAAGCAGGGATTTGTTGATTCCGATGTAGAGGGTGTTTCCATAGTTCGATCTGCTTGTTATGAGTGTATGGATGATGGTCTTTCTGGATTCGGGGGGATACATTTGAGGGTGTTGAAGCAGGTGGAGGTGATGGTATTCATCTGTCAGGTCATGGTGAGGGAGGAGTCGAGTATGATGCTGAGGTTTCGGGCATGGTCCGTGGGAGTGGAAGGATTGCCAAGGGCAGTGGGCCACCAGGTGTTGTCCCATGCTGAGGGGTGGGTCCGAGGACGAGGACTTCGGTGTTCTCTGAGTTGAGCTTCAGGCAGCTGCTGCTCATCCAGGATGCAATGTCTTTCATTCCTTCCTGGAAGCTGAGTCTGGTGGTGTGGGGGTCCTTTGTGCGGGAGAGGATGAGCTGGGTGGTGTTGGCGTAGAATATTATGCTGGGTCTATGCTGTTTGATGATAGCAGTGAGGGGGGCCGTGTAGATATTGAAGAGCATGGGAGTGATGATACTTGGGGTACTCTGCAGTTGATCACTATGGGTTCAAAGAGGAAGGGTGGGAGTCTGATTCTTTAGGATCTGCCAGTGAGGAAGGAGCGGAGTCAGTCGCGGGTGGTTCCTTGTCAGCCGGTGTCATGGAGTCTGGCAGTGATAGTGCAGTGGGAGTCAGTGTCGAAGGCTGCAGAGAGATCTAGGAAGATGAAAGCCGCAGTGTGGCCTTGGTCGAGGAGAGTGCGGATGTCGTCTGTGTCGGCAAGGATGGCAGTCTCAGTGCTGTGGTTGCTGCGGAATCAAGACTGGGAAGAGTCGAGGATGGAGTTCTCTTCGATGAAGTTCGTTAGCTGGACGTTGATGATCTTCTGAGTGACTTTGATCATGAAGGGGAGTAGGGAGGTGATCTGTAGTTTTTTAGGTCTGTCGGGTCTGCAGAGGGCTTCATGAGGACGGGCTTGGCTTCTGCATGTTTCCTGTCATCGGGGAAAGTGCTGGATTTGTAGGTGGTGTTGATGGTGCGTAGTAGCTCGGGTGCAAGGGCGGTGGTGGCTTTGTGGAAGATGTGCGACTGGCAGGGGTCCATGGGGTCTACTGAGTGAATACTTTTCATGGTCATGGCGGTGTCTTTGGTGGTGACCGGGGTCCAGGTGGGGATGGTAGGCTGGCTGTCGTTGCTGGAGGAAGAAGAGGTTTCAGTGTTCGGTGTCTGTTCATTGAAGTTGTCGTAGAGGGTCTTGAATTTCAGATGGTAGTAGGAGCTGAGTTTGATGCAAAGGTCCTGGGAGGGTGTGACATACCTGGCTTCACTGGGGTGTTTGGTGAATTCCTGAATGATGCTGAAGAGTTCTTTCGAGTTGCTGGAGTTAGCGAGGATTTTGTCATGGCATTCTTGTAGGCGGTCCAAACTTCTATGGCTTTTTCGTCTTTCTCCAAAGCTTCTTGAGATGTCTGCAGGTGTGTCTGTATTCTTGGAGGTCGGTGGTGAACCAGCTGGCCTTCATGGGGCGCTGTCTGTCGGGGTTACGGAGGGGGGGGAGCTTCTCTGCGCAGTTGGGGATGCATCTGTGTAGTTTTTTGGCTGCAGAGTTGGCATTGGTAGAAATGGGAGAGGGATTGTGGTTGAGGGTGGAGTTGAGGTGCTCCTCTGTGACCTTGCTCCAGTTCCTTTGCAGAGGACATGGTGTAGGTTTGTGAGCGGTGGATATGTTGAAAGAGAAGTGTATGTAGTGGTGGTCCATCCAGGGTGGTTGTGTGGTGTGGCTGAAGTGGATGATGTTACCGCCTGCAAAGATAGGGTAGAGGGTGTGTCCTGCCTTGTGGGTGGGGTGGGGTGATGACGAGCTGTTTCAGTCCAATGTTGGCAAGGTTGTGCAGGAGGGCAGAGGAGTTGGGGTTGCTGAGTTTGTCGAGGTGGAAGTTGAGGTCTAGGAGCTCTATGTAGTTCATGGGGTGCGATGAGGTCGGTGATGGTTGTGGGGAGTGTGGTTTTAGGTTCAGGAGGTCTGTAGGTGAGGATGCCGCTTAGAGTCGTTCTGGGGCTGGTCTGGATCTGAAAATGGAGGTGTTCTGTGGGTGTCGAGGAGTCGATTGTGCTGGAGGTGGTGAGTTGGAGGGCGTTCTTGTGTGCGATAGTGAGTCCTCCTGGGTGATTGGGGTGGTCCTTCCTCTGGATCTTGCATCTGTCGGGGATGGCGGTAGCGATGTCGGGGTGGAGGTGGGGTTGGTTCCAGGTTTCAGTGAGGAAGGCGACATCTGGCAAGAGGGTGTTGAGGAGGTCCCAGATTTCTACTACGTTTCTGTGCAGGAAGCGCACGTTGAGGAGGATGCACCTCAGGCCTTCGGTGTGCTGGAGTACAGCAGGAGGGCGGCGGCTGTGGGGGTGCGGAGGTTGGTGAAGGTTTGCCAGCAGTGTCGGCAGGAGAACTGGCCATGGGTGGTTCAACTGGCACTTGTTGTTCCTTCCGGGGTTGAGTGCGTGGAGGGCAGCTGAGTTGTAGCAGTGGGTGGTTGGAGAACCAGCGTCCCTGACACTGGTCGTGGTCAGGTCGCGGTCAGGCATGCCAGCAGTGGCCACCATTAAATAGGGAAACGCTCTTGGGAGGCGGGAGCAGAAACCAGCAGGGAGGAGGGGGCGCAGGGGCAGCAGTGGTGGGAAAAGGGCAGCGAAAACGGGTATGGTGAAACGGAGGACACAACAAAAGGCCCAAAATACAGAAAAAATGGCACAATAACAGTGACAACAGAAAAGACAGACAAAAGGCAGTCAACAGGCACAATTACAGGAAAAACAGAAAGGACAGACAAAAAGACAGTCAAACAGAGAAGGCTGGCCGAGTGGAACAGCAGAAGAGCAAGGCTCTCCCACTGGACCACCAGGGATGAGGCACAGCATTCCCACGCTTTTCCAGATTTACGATTCCTTGTAAATCTGGAAATGTGTCTGGTTCCAAGGGTGTTGCGTGGGAACACCCACAGCAGCACCCATGGAATGCCCCTTCCAGGCAAAGTGCTGCGTGTAAAGGGCCGTATTTACAAGGACAGGAAAAGTCATGCAGGGTGGCTTTTCCTGTCCTTGTAAATATGGAGCAGTAACATGCGCCACCAGTACGTCACAAAAAGTGACCGATTGGTGGCGCATGGGCATGTAAATCTACCCAAATGTATTTAGATATTTTCCAAGTCACTACCCCAGGAAGCCACAATGGGTCCACCACACCATCAATGGTATCACCCGCATTATTTGGCATTTCCTAACTTGGATTTCACAATATGTGATTTATGTTCTTGAGTGCCCATGTCTTCTACAATATGTAGGAAGCTCCATTTCTGCTGTAAATTAAAGAGTCCTGAAACATTTAAAGGCAAATTGATCACAATTACCACAAATACCCAGTTGTCAGACACTTTCGGGACAAACATTTCAGTGTTAGTATTAAGTTGACTTTTTATGTCATCTAACAAATCAAACACAATCCCAGAGGGGGTGACCTTACCTTAAGATAAAAAAAGAGAGTCTCAAGTTACTATTGAGCTCGACACTAGTAGCCCTGGTGGCTTGAATCAGGATAAAGAAATGAATGTGCATTTGTAGAATGATTTGTATTCTTTGTATTTCTTTGAATGCCTCTGTTGGTATGTGCTATGGTACCATGAACTGTGTGCTTCTTCCCTTTCTGTGAACTATTATTTCTATATTAATTCTCTTTCATTTTGTGCTTTGTTACAGGAAGAAAGGACGGGGTACTCTTGGTATTGCAGTGAGCACCTCAAATAGGTTCTCCTACCCTTTTCTTCTAGCTAAATGGAGGTGTTTGTCACAAAACATAAAAGATTTTTTGCAGTCTTTTCCCTTATATATTTTTTACTACATTGTGGTTTGTTCTATTGCATATGAGTTGAGTTCTTCCGGGAGGCAGGGCTTAAAACTAAATGTGTATCCGGGAGCGCAGCGGGCGCGACGATGGCGCGCCGAAGTCGCGCATAAGTCAAGCCCGTCTGCGCCCGTCCGCGGCCGATCGGGGCCGGGGGCCAAAACCCCTGGTCAAATTTACACATACTCCTCTCATGATCTGTTGCTTTTAAGACCTTAAGGTCGATGGCCAAACACCATATGGACATATTTTTAATGCTGCGATCTGAGCAACCCGACATCTTGCTCCTTACGGAGACTTGGCTCAACGCAGACTCATTACCACACATTTTGGCGGCTGTTCCCTTTGATTATTACATTTTAAATGCTGATAGATCCGCCGACAAAAGAGGTGGAGGAGTTGCAGCCATTATTCGTAATACTTACAAGTTCTCCCTATTACCGCCTCTTGACCTTACAGGCTCAGAGAATATCGTTTTTAAAATGGACACTGACAGTGGAACACTGTTAATGGTCCTTATCTATCGCCCCCCCCCCCAACTTATGCCTACGTTTGCTGCCTCATTGGCAGAATAACTAGCCTCTCTTGTAATTAACTACACTAAAATTGTTTTGTTGGGTGATCTGAACCTCTGGTTTGATGCTACTGACTTGGACGCTCAGGCAGCAGAACTTAAGGATTTACTTCTAGACCTGAACTTAATTCAACAGATCCATCTGCCAACTCATGAAAAAGGGCACAGCCTTGATCGAATATGGTCCCAGAATATTCCCCTTTCCATTTTTTCTATAACTCCTTGTATCTGGTCGGACCATTTTCTTATACACTTTACACTCACTATTGAGAAGGGCAAAAAGCAGTTTTTCCAAACAGGCGGGAAAATCAGGAAATGGAAGGACATTGATACTTCAGCTTTTTTGGACACCCTAGGCTTTGTCTCTTCCCCCCATAGCCAAGGACATCGATGCTACTGAAGAAGCCTACTCTAACTGGCTACGTCAGGCAGCTGACGCCCACGCGCCTTGTATAAACATTCCCCGCTCGCGCCCTAATGACGCACATAAGTGGTTTACTCCACACTTGAAGTCTCTAAAACTGGAAGTACGCCAAAAAGAGAGGAAGTGGAGAATCGGCTACTCGACACAAGATAAAGCCAACTACTGCAAGGCCCGTAAAGACTATCAAAAACTTGTCCTAAAACAAAAAACTGACTACTTTTCTGAAAAAATATTGAACTCTCGTAATAAATCGAAAGATCTGTTCAATATTGTGAATGATCTTAGTAGTAGTGATAGAACCTCTCCGTCGGTCACTCCTACCCAGGATCTTTGCAACTCATTGAACTCTTTTTTTCTTTAATAAAATTTGCACTATAAAGCAGAGTATCTCTAATGCCTTGCTCCCCCCTCCTTTGGATGACGCCTACTATAACCCTCATACGTTAGAAGCCTTTCCCCCTATTGATGGTAAGATTTTGTCCAACCTTTTTGCAAGGGTTATATCGGGCTCACCTGATGATACCTGCCCCCCGCACATCCTGAGAGAGGTGGGGACAGCTATTCCTGAGGGCGTGCTTCCTTTGCTAAATGGATCACTTCTACAGGGTAAAGTTCCCAACAGCCTTAAGAAGGCCTTGCTTATCCCTCTGATCAAGAAAGTTGGAGCAGATCCGCTTGATCCGTTAAATTATAGGCCTATATCACTGCTGCCTTATAGTTCTAAGCTACTGGAAGCCCACGTCTGTGCTAACGTGTCTAATTTCATAGAACAAACAGAATATCTTGAACCCAACCAGGCAGGCTTCCGTTCGTGTCACTCAACGGAAGCTGTCATATTGGCGGTACAAAACACTTTGAAGCGGAATGCGGATAAGGGAATCCACTAGGCCCTGGTACTACTCAATCTTTCGGCAGCATTCGACACGGTTGACCATACCATCCTGGTCAACTGTGTCGAACAAGCTGGCCTTAGGGGGCCTGCGTTGAGTTGGATCCGCTCCTTTATCACAGACCGTACTCAATCAGTAAGATTGCGCCATTTTACACCCCCCACTATTTACACCACATGCAGAGTACCCCAGGTCTCATCTTTGTCACCTTTGCTTTTTAATTTGTACCTGCGCCCTCTACTGTATTCCCTAAGAAATGCCAAAGTTACCATCTTTAACTACGCGGACGATCTACAACTCATCTTCCCTTTGAACACCAAAGACTCTGTGGAAGAATTTTATAACACCATGACACACATTCAGGGATGGATGAGTCGTAACCATCTGAAACTTAACCCAGGCAAGACTGAATTGGTCTTGCCTGGGCAAAGTGAACTAAGTTGGAGCCCATGCTTTTGGCCTTCTAGCATGGGGGCACCACCTATGAGATCGTCCTCAGTCAAAAGCTTGGGAGTAATAATTAGCAAGGACCTTTCTTTGAAAAGACAAGTGGGTACTGTAGTGTCGTCCAGTTTCTTTCAACTTAAAAAAATAAGGAAAATAGCTTGCTTTCTTACGCAGGCCGCTCTCACCCAGGTCATAATTGCCCTTGTCTTATCCCGATTGGATTTTTCTAACAGTCTCTACTTGGGGCTCCAAGCGGGAGAGTTAAAACGACTTCAGTTGGCCCAGAATCAAGCCGCCAGGCTTATTCTGGGACTCACAAAATGGCAATCTATTAGACCTGGTTTGAAACAACTACACTGGCTACCTGTTGCGCAGCGAATTGCATTCAAAACCGGGTGTATTATTTTTAAAACCTTACAAAACTCAGGCCCGAAGTTTATAAAAGATCTGGTCTCTAGATATAATCCATCTTTAAATCTCCGCTCTGCTCAAAAATCTTTACTGATTGTTCCATCTTACAAAAGGAAGCGCCTTGGTGGCAGCTGTTTCGACCATCTTGCAGCCACCTTTTGGAACTCGCTTCCCTTACAATTGAAATTGAGTGGAGACCTTCTTAGCTTTAGACATTCTCTTAAAACTCGGCTGTTCTTGCAGGCCTACTGCTGAGCTGTATTTTACTTTTAACTGTTGTGTTGTGTTCCTTTCCTATAGCGCCATGAAGCCCCTGGGCGTACGAGCGCTTAATAAATACATATTAACATAACATAACATAACATACTTGATTGTATGCTTTGTCCCTTCGATCTCGGCCTTTTCCATTTTCCATTTTTCAGTATTTTGTCTTTTGTGTATCAAAATGTTAATACTCTATAACAATACTGTTTGATGAAATAGCCTTCTGCTATAATAGCCCTGTGACACCATAACTTGTACTTTCTGTACACCCCGAACCTTTGTATATAGAGTATTACCTTTTCAGTAACAATTGTCTAGCCTACTTGGGCCTGATCTTGTGAAAACAGAGCTTGTAAAATCTTTGCTTTTTGAACCTTTGGCTGTAGAGTGAAAACATTTCTGTAACGCATGTCTAGCCCACTTGAGCAGATAGTATTTTATATACGGCACTCAATGTTGTGTTTTCTTAGGGAACTCAATTTCCCAGATTGCATGCTACTTGATTTCACAGACTTTTTGATCCTCTTGGCACAGCACAACATCTCCGAGGCTCTTGTTTGGTGTTTCTGGGAACTTACATTCTCATAATGCATGTACCGTGCACACTTTTTTGCTACCTTATAATACATCTGCTTTTGTTGCCATGCATATTACTTTGAATATTATTCATTTGTGTACAGTATGATTTTATTTGTGATGAGCAGTATCATCTTTTGTTTATGTACTCGGTATAATACCAAGATGGCACTTCTGTTTTCAGTGGTTTGTATGGTAGCACATTCAGTCTCATTTCCATGTTCACTATGATGCTTTGTTGTATATACACCATGTTACTACGTTAACTTTGCATGTGAGGAAGGCTGCTTTGATGGGTGAAACACGTCATGTTGGCGTAAATTCCTTTATACCCTTTTTCTATGATTCCTTGAGTGAGTAGCTTATCTTGCTGATGTGTGTGTATATATATATATATATATATTACCTACTGGCGGTCGCCAGTAGGTATATATAGTTAGGATTTTTTCTCTATGGGATTTTTGAAAATTCTATGTCTAATAACTTTGGCGTTTGTGGACGGAATTGGCTGAAATTTTCAGGAAAATGGAACATTTTGTTTCTGAGCAGCCCCTGACAATTTGGGGGGGGTTCATCAAGGGGGGGCCGAGAAAAAAGGGGGGTCCCAAACGCGTTTTTCCCATGTTAATTTCCATAGGGCGGTTGGCCTCACTTTTAGCTCGAACGGCGGAATGGATTTGCACGAAACTTGGCAAAATTGTAGGGACTGTTAGCCCGATGTGCCTTTGCTAGGTCTCAATATATGTGCTCCAGTGGATTTTGAGTAATTTAGGTACAAAAAAAGATATATATCTGGGCGGAGCCTAACCACACATCTGATCTGATTGGCTGTCAGCACTTCATCCAAGAAGTGTTGGCAGCCATCTTGGGACCAATATACATGATAGCACCTCATTAAAAAGCATTGTAGTTAATAGAGGGTTTTAGGACTTTACTTACATTATAAATCATTTGTTGATGGTACCATACTCGTTTTAGGAATTGTGGTGGGTTCTAAGGTGATTTTACCATGTGAAAAAACCTTCTGCTGTGATATCATGAATATTGTTTGAAAGAAAACTAATATCTCATGATTTTCCCACAGTGGTTTGGAAGGGGATCTATAAGCTAAACTGAAAGCATATTTTCTGTAAATTCACATAATCTTTCTCAGTCATGTGAAAATGAAGTCTGACATTCTCAGTAAAACATGTACATCCAACAAGGACAGAGACTGTCAGTTGATTCCTTTGTGTTCTACTGCAGCCTCCTAAAGTGTTCTAAAGAACAACTAGAGCGCTAACAGTCCTACTTATTACAAAGGTATGGCACACCTGAAGCCATCTTGATTGGAATAAAGTGGTAACTCTTAGAACATTTAATTTAAAAAGAAACAACATGAGGGGGTATATTTTGCCATAGAAAGTATGATTAGTGCTGCAGAATGAAAAATTAGGGCACATTTTGAGTGACTTCTCAAATCCTTTTCTATTTCATTAAAACATTCTGACATGCAGTCTCCCAAAATGGCCACCAGAGACAAAAGAGCCCAAATGTAGCCCAAATATCACCCAGATGTAGCCCAAGTATAGCCCAATGACAGAATGTCCCAGAGTGTTCTAAAGAACAACTAGAGCGCTAACAGTCCTACTTATTACAAAGGTATGGCACACCTGAAGCCATCTTGATTGGAATAAAGTGGTAACTCTTAAAACATTTAATTTAAAAAGAAACAACATGAGGGGGTATATTTTGCCATAGAAAGTATGATTAGTGCTGCAGAATGAAAAATTAGGGCACATTTTGAGTGACTTCTCAAATCCTTTTCTATTTCATTAAAACATTCTGACATGCAGTCTCCCAAAATGGCCACCAGAGACAAAAGAGCCCAAATGTAGCCCAAATATCACCCAGATGTAGCCCAAGTATAGCCCAATGACAGAATGTCCCAGAGTGTTCTAAAGAACAACTAGAGCGCTAACAGTCCTACTTATTACAAAGGTATAGCACACCTGGAGCCATCGTGATGGGAATAAAGTGGTAACTCTTAAAACATTTAATTTAAAAAGGAACAAAATGAGGGGGTATATTATGCAATAGAAGGTATTATTAGTGCTGCAGAAAGAAAAATTAGGGCACATTTTGAGTGACTTTTCAAATCCTCTTCTATTTCATTAAAAAATTCTGACATGCAGTCTCCCAAAATGGCCACCAGAGACAAAAGAGCCCAAATGTAGCCCAAATATCACCCAGATGTAGCCCAAGTATAGCCCAATGACAGAATGTTCCAGAGTGTTCTAAAGAACAACTAGAGCGCTAACAGTCCTACTTATTACAAAGGTATGGCACACCTGAAGCCATCTTGATTGGAATAAAGTGGTAACTCTTAAAACATTTATTTTAAAAAGGAACAAAATGAGGGGGTATATTTTGCCATATGAATTATGATTAGTGCTGGAGAAAGAAAAATTAGGGCATATTTTGAGTGACTTCTCAAACCCTCTTCAATTTCATTAAAAAATTCTGACATACAGTCTCCCAAGATGGCCACCAGAGACAAAAGAGCCTAAATGTAGCCCAAATATCACCCAGATGTACCCCAAGTATAGCCCAATGACAGAATGTCCCAGAGTGTTTTAAAGAACAACTAGAGCGCTAACAGTCTTACTTATGACAAAAGTATGGCACACCAGAAGCCATCTTGATTGGAATGAAGTGGTAAGTCTGAAAACACTCAATTTAAAAAGGAACAACATGAGGGGGTTAATTTTGCCATAGAAAGTATGATTAGTGCTTCAGAAAGAAAAATTAGGGATCATTTTGAGTGACTTCTCAAATCCTCTTCTATTTCATTAAAAAAATTCTGACATGCAGACTGAAACATGCACTTTGAATACCAGCAGCAGACGTCCCTGGTGAGCAGTAGCTTTACTACAGTGATCTAATGTGCAACTAGAGTGCTAACATTCAGAATTTATGGCAAATGTGTGACACATCTGAATGCCTTCTTGATGGAACCAAAGTAAACAAGCATTGAAATTGCAATAGATCTCGCCCTCGTTTAAGTTAAAGCCATTCTGTTTGTAATGAGGTGGCTTTTTAGCTTTGCTTTTATTAGTGTTTTTTCAACTTTCATGTAAATAACATGCATCTGTATGCATATAAGTATATGTATGCATGCATTTATGTTTGTATTTATATAGATATACAGATGATATATGTTTATATATGTATGTATATATATATATTCACTGAAAAAACCATAGGTTATAGACCATATATAGTTAGGAATTAACATTTACAAAACCTTGAAAATTCACTGAAAAAACCATAGGTTATAGACCATATATAGTTAGGAATTAGCATTTACAAAACCTTGAAAATTCACTGAAAAAACCATAGGTTATAGACCATATATAGTTAGGAATTCGCATTTACAAAACCTTATTTTACTCACACAAAACCATTGAAATTCCATATATAGTTAGTTGCACTAACTATATATCGCGCACCCGCAATCCACTGCTGATGATGTCACATATTACATCATTCATGACATGGTCAATGACATCACTGATGACATCACTGATGACATCTCAAATGACATCACTGATGACATCACTGATGACAACATCCAGTGACTGTATGTTTCTGTAAAGTTAAAATATGTCTTACATATTGAAGAATGAGTGGATGTATAAGTGTCTGGATGAAGGATTTAGTAGGTGCATGAGTGACTGTATGAGTGAGTGATTAAATGTGTCTCACTGAGTGCATGGGTTAGTGACTAAACTGTCTTAATTTGTGCATCATTATGTCTGTTGTTCTGTAAACTGTTGCATGTGTTGATAAGTAGCTATATGAGTAACTATATGGGTTATTGATTGGTTGCCCAAGTATTTGTATGGGAGACTGAGTGTGTGTGTGGGTGGCTGGGAGGTGTATGACTCTGTGCATAGATGTGTGAGCAGTTGATTCACTAGATGTATGGTTTCAAAAGTGCATGTGGAAACAGCTGTATGGGCGGTTGACTGTGTGCATGAGTGTATTGGTGAGTGAATGGATATCTCAGTGCTACATGTCAAAGTAAGTACATATGTAAAACACAGTACATGTGAGAGTTGACATATATAAATAACTGTGCATAAGAGCCAGTGAATGTGTGAGTGGCTGTATGGATCATTGTGAACTTGTATCAGGGATTGTATAAGAGAGTAAATATGTGTTAGTATATGTTTGAATAAGTAAAGTTTGTATAACTGTATAGTTGAGGAAATGGAGGTGTGATTGATTCTTTGCATGACTGACTAGGTGTGTGAGTAACTCCATGGATGAGTGACAGTCTGTGAGTGTCTGTTTACACTGATTGTATCTAAGGTTATATTAGAGTCTGAAGAGGTTCATCGTATTATCACATGAATGATATCATCAGTGATGTGATCAGTAATGTCAAATGAGATGTCATCAGTGATGTCATCAGTGATGTCATTTGAGATGTCATCAGTGATGTCATTTGAGATGTCATCAGTGATGTCATCAGTGATGTCACTGACCATGTCATGACTGATGTAATATGTGACATCATCAGCAGTGGATTGCGGGTGCGCGATATATAGTTAGTGCAACTAACTATATATGGAATTTCAATGGTTTTGTGTGAGTAAAATAAGGTTTTGTAAATGCGAATTCCTAACTATATATGGTCTATAACCTATGGTTTTTTCAGTGAATATATATATATATATCCCACAGATCCTCTCCTGTTAGAAGAAAGGGAAGGGACACAGCGGGGTTCGTTCAGGACATTTATTAAAACAAGAGTCAGCATGACCGGTTTCGTCGTCAAGCCTCTTCAGATGACGCAGTTCGTGTGAGGTGATTCCTTTAAGTGGTAACAAGCTCCTCCCATTAAGTAACGAGAGGCCCAGCTGCTGCACATACTTGCGCTGACGTCACAGTAGTCTCTGTTGCGGACCACTGATCCCGTCGTGCATCTTGTTGTTGTCAGATGTGCCACAGGGAAAAGGCAACCCACGATAGTGTTGCAAACAAATGTCCTTGGGTCCCCTACTTCCACACCCTCATGCCGAATGTTATCGAGGCAGATGGCGAAAGTCAAAGCGGACGCCGCTCACCCGGGAAGTCCCAGACCGCCTGTGACAGCAGTTCCTCGATGTTGCCGGTGAATGGGTGGACTGTGTTAATCCAATATCTTGGTTGTTTGTAGTTAGTTGCCCAACGTCCTGTAAGTAACACAGCCCTGATAGGAAGGGTCCCCTCGAAAAGCGCCACAGGATGCACTTTGTAGAATGCCACAGATCCTCTCCTGTTAGAAGAAAGGGAAGGGACACAGCGGGGTTCGTTCAGGACATTTATTAAAACAAGAGTCAGCATGACCGGTTTCGGCGTCAAGCCTCTTCAGATGCCGCAGTTCGTGTGAGGTGATTCCTTTAAGTGGTAACAAGCTCCTCCCATTAAGTAACGAGAGGCCCAGCTGCTGCACATACTTGTGCTGACGTCACAGTAGTCTCTGTTGCGGACCACTGATCCCGTCGTGCATCTTGTTGTTGTCAGATGTGCCACAGGGAAAAGGCAACCCACGATAGTGTTGCAAACAAATGTCCTTGGGTCCCCTACTTCCACACCCTCATGCCGAATGTTATCGAGGCAGATGGCGAAAGTCAAAGCGGACGCCGCTCACCCGGGAAGTCCCAGACCGCCTGTGACAGCAGTTCCTCGATGTTGCCGGTGAATGGGTGGACTGTGTTAATCCAATATCTTGGCTGTTTGTAGTTAGTTGCCCAACGTCCTGTAAGTAACACAGCCCTGATAGGAAGGGTCCCCTCGAAAAGCGCCACAGGATGCACTTTGTAGAATGCCACAGATCCTCTCCTGTTAGAAGAAAGGGAAGGGACACAGCGGGGTTCGTTCAGGACATTTATTAAAACAAGAGTCAGCATGACCGGTTTCGGCGTCAAGCCTCTTCAGATGCCACAGTTTGTGTGAGGTGATTCCTTTAAGTGGTAACAAGCTCCTCCCATTAAGTAACGAGAGGCCCAGCTGCTGCACATACTTGCGCTGACGTCACAGTAGTCTCTGTTGCGGACCACTGATCCCGTCGTGCATCTTGTTGTTGTCAGATGTGCCACAGGGAAAAGGCAACCCACGATAGTGTTGCAAACAAATGTCCTTGGGTCCCCTACTTCCACACCCTCATGCCGAATGTTATCGAGGCAGATGGCGAAAGTCAAAGCGGATGCCGCTCACCCGGGAAGTCCCAGACCGCCTGTGACAGCAGTTCCTCGATGTTGCCGGTGAATGGGTGGACTGTGTTAATCCAATATCTTGGTTGTTTGTAGTTAGTTGCCCAACGTCCTGTAAGTAACACAGCCCTGATAGGAAGGGTCTCCTCAAAAAGCGCCACAGGATGCACTTTGTAGAATGCCACAGATCCTCTCCTGTTAGAAGAAAGGGAAGGGACACAGCGGGGTTCGTTCAGGACATTTATTAAAACAAGAGTCAGCATGACCGGTTTCGGCGTCAAGCCTCTTCAGATGCCGCAGTTCGTGTGAGGTGATTCCTTTAAGTGGTAACAAGCTCCTCCCATTAAGTAACGAGAGGCCCAGCTGCTGCACATACTTGCGCTGACGTCACAGTAGTCTCTGTTGCGGACCACTGATCCCGTCGTGCATCTTGTTGTTGTCAGATGTGCCACAGGGAAAAGGCAACCCACGATAGTGTTGCAAACAAATGTCCTTGGGTCCCCTACTTCCACACCCTCATGCCGAATGTTATCGAGGCAGATGGCGAAAGTCAAAGCGGACGCCGCTCACCCGGGAAGTCCCAGACCGCCTGTGACAGCAGTTCCTCGATGTTGCCGGTGAATGGGTGGACTGTGTTAATCCAATATCTTGGTTGTTTGTAGTTAGTTGCCCAACGTCCTGTAAGTAACACAGCCCTGATAGGAAGGGTCCCCTCGAAAAGCGCCACAGGATGCACTTTGTAGAATGCCACAGATCCTCTCCTGTTAGAAGAAAGGGAAGGGACACAGCGGGGTTCGTTCAGGACATTTATTAAAACAAGAGTCAGCATGACCGGTTTCGGCGTCAAGCCTCTTCAGATGCCGCAGTTCGTGTGAGGTGATTCCTTTAAGTGGTAACAAGCTCCTCCCATTAAGTAACGAGAGGCCCAGCTGCTGCACATACTTGCGCTGACGTCACAGTAGTCTCTGTTGCGGACCACTGATCCCGTCGTGCATCTTGTTGTTGTCAGATGTGCCACAGGGAAAAGGCAACCCACGATAGTGTTGCAAACAAATGTCCTTGGGTCCCCTACTTCCACACCCTCATGCCGAATGTTATCGAGGCAGATGGCGAAAGTCAAAGCGGACGCCGCTCACCCGGGAAGTCCCAGACCGCCTGTGACAGCAGTTCCTCGATGTTGCCGGTGAATGGGTGGACTGTGTTAATCCAATATCTTGGTTGTTTGTAGTTAGTTGCCCAACGTCCTGTAAGTAACACAGCCCTGATAGGAAGGGTCCCCTCGAAAAGCGCCACAGGATGCACTTTGTAGAATGCCACAGATCCTCTCCTGTTAGAAGAAAGGGAAGGGACACAGCGGGGTTCGTTCAGGACATTTATTAAAACAAGAGTCAGCATGACCGGTTTCGGCGTCAAGCCTCTTCAGATGCCGCAGTTCGTGTGAGGTGATTCCTTTAAGTGGTAACAAGCTCCTCCCATTAAGTAACGAGAGGCCCAGCTGCTGCACATACTTGCGCTGACGTCACAGTAGTCTCTGTTGCGGACCACTGATCCCGTCGTGCATCTTGTTGTTGTCAGATGTGCCACAGGGAAAAGGCAACCCACGATAGTGTTGCAAACAAATGTCCTTGGGTCCCCTACTTCCACACCCTCATGCCAAATGTTATCGAGGCAGATGGCGAAAGTCAAAGCGGACGCCGCTCACCCGGGAAGTCCCAGACCGCCTGTGACAGCAGTTCCTCGATGTTGCCGGTGAATGGGTGGACTGTGTTAATCCAATATCTTGGTTGTTTATAGTTAGTTGCCCAACGTCCTGTAAGTAACACAGCCCTGATAGGAAGGGTCCCCTCGAAAAGCGCCACAGGATGCACTTTGTAGAATGCCACAGATCCTCTCCTGTTAGAAGAAAGGGAAGGGACACAGCGGGGTTCGTTCAGGACATTTATTAAAACAAGAGTCAGCATGACCGGTTTCGGCGTCAAGCCTCTTCAGATGCCGCAGTTCGTGTGAGGTGATTCCTTTAAGTGGTAACAAGCTCCTCCCATTAAGTAACGAGAGGCCCAGCTGCTGCACATACTTGCGCTGACGTCACAGTAGTCTCTGTTGCGGACCACTGATCCCGTCGTGCATCTTGTTGTTGTCAGATGTGCCACAGGGAAAAGGCAACCCACGATAGTGTTGCAATATATATATATATATATATATATATATATATATATATATATATATATATATATATACACACACACAGAAAGACTCCACAAGGAAGAGACAGGAACTCATGGGGATCTTGCTAGAAGATTCGTTTATTGATGTCAAGCAAACACGTTTCGCATTTCGCCTCTGTCATTGCTTTGTCAAAAGTGAAAATGACCACATCTCACTGTGTTTTCACCCCCAACATGGCACCGAAGGCCAAGAAGGAAGCTGTCCCTGTTAAAACTGAAGCAAAGTCCAAGGCTTTGAAAGCTAAAAAGTCTGTTCTTAAGGGAGTACACAGTCACAAGAAGAAGAAAATTAGGACAGCCCCCACTTTCAGGAGGCCGAGGACCTTGAGGTTAAGGAGGCAACCGAAGTATCCCAGGAAGAGTCCTCCTCGTAGGAACAGACTTGACCATTATGCGATTATTAAGTTCCCTTTTACCACGGAGTCTGCCATGAAGAAGATTGAAGATAACAACACGCTGGTCTTCATTGTGAATGTCAAGGCTAACAAGCACCAGATCAAACAGGCTGTAAAGAAGCTTTATGATATTGATGTTGCCAAGGTCAACACCCTGATCAGGCCAGACGGCGAGAAGAAGGCATATGTGCGTCTAGCTCCAGACTATGATGCACTGGATTTAGCTAACACAATTGGCATAATCTAAGCCTGCTCTGTAGATGCCGGACAGTTCAGCACTGTGTTTAAACTGTTCGCAACTCTCCCATTGGCGGATTCTCAGGGGTAGTGAAGTGAGGCCTGCGCCATTATTGTGGTAAATACTACATAGTTTGGCCACCATGTCAACATGTGATACATTATATCTACTTAATAGTAGTTTTGGCGTATATTGTGACAGTCTTTTTATGTTTTCATATCACATACTTGTAATTCATCTTCAATAGATAATTTCAAAAAACGCCCCTTAATTCCAGAACATGTACAGGGCTACTCAGTCCTTCCTTGAAATAAAACCCTGCATGGGCTGCCCTGGAGTACTTTGGGAGCAAGATATTATGACAAAATCCTTGGTTTATACAATGGGCATGTCGCAAAAGAAATGGTCATTTCACTTGAAGTCTTCATTTATAAAGTTATTTCCCTCATTCGTACCGCAGAATTATTGTCTGCGCACTGAACTTGCACAAATGAGGATATTATGCAGTGTTATTTCAGGGCAAGGATTTGTTTTAACAATGCAGAAGATTAAATGACTCATTGATGTTCGCTGTGCACGCTGGTAAGAATGACCAGAATTATTATTTAAAGGAGACATCAAAACACATGGTCATTTTCAATGCATAGACTTTCAGTTCACCCGTGATCCAGGCTCCAAAGCGGAGCAGAAACACATTGGGACTGGTATTTCAGCAGGCTGCCAAGTACACATTTGTGTAGTAAAGCACTTTTAATCCTGGAATAAGGCTTTGACGTGTGTCTTCGGTGGAGTGCTGTGTGTTTACATGTCACCAAGAGACTCGATTCCCACCTTGTTGAAGCCACCCTGCTAAAGCCTGAGACCCCCTAAATGGAGCAAATGTATGTTTGATATATATATCTATTCACTGTAAAAAAAACAAAGGATACACTAGAGGGACGTTATAGTTAGGCTGAAATGTCACTCATTCAAAACTAGAGAAATTCATCAGTTATCATTAGCTGAGCTAACTATATTCCGTGCCCCAGCAATGCACTGCTTATGACCTCACATATTACATCACTCATGGGACGGTCAGTGATATTACTGATGACATCATCCACAAAATCTCTGATGCACCCATTCACACCCCATATAACCTTTCATACACCCACTCTAACTTCCACACTACCATTCTCAAACCCATTCATACACACTTACCAGTACTTACACAGATACGCACTGATTCATGGATCAACACACACATCCACTCACTCACTCACTCACTCACTCACTCACTCACTCACTCACTCACTCACTCACTCACTCACTCACTCACTCACTCACTCACTCACTCACTCACTCACTCACTCACTCACTCACTCACTCACTCACTCAGTTACTCACTCACTCACTCACTCACTGAGGCACTCACACACCCACTCACTAATACAGCCACTGACATATCCACTCATATAACCATACAGCCACTCACACACTGAGTCAATCACCCATAGAGTTACTCACACACCTACTCACTCACCCATACAGTCATTCACACAGCCACTTACACATACAGACACTAACACATACGTTATGTTATGTTATTAAGTCACTTATAGAGCGCGCTAACACTGATTAGTTTCTTGGCGCTAAAATTGACAGTAACACAACCCAAGGTGGAGGAGGAGGTGGATTAAAAAGCTTGTCTAAAGAGCCAGGTCTTCAGAGCTTTCCGAAAAGGTAGAAGGTCTTGGCAAGATCGGATCTCCAGGGGAAAGGTGTTCCATAGACAGGGGGCAAGGGTTGCAAATCTACGTCCACCAGAGCGTTTGAGTTTAAAGGGGGGGGGTCTGGAGCAGGGCTAGATGGAGTGAGCGGAGGTTACGGGAGGAGACGTGTCTGGTGATCAGTTGATTGATAAATTTAGGGCTTTTGCAATGAAATGACTTGAAGACCATACAGCCTGCTTTAAAATAGCAGCGTTGTATGACTGGAAGCCAATGCAGCTTGATGAGAAGAGGAGTCGCAGCCTGCCATCTAGGTTGCTTTAGAATCAGCCTAGCAGCATAGTTCTGCACCATCTGGAGGCGCTTAAGTAAATAGTTGGGGAGACCTAGGTAAATGGCATTTGCGTAATCCAGGTGGGACAGGACAGTGGCGATCACAACCTGGGTAATCGCTTCAGGCGTTAATAAACGCCTGACCTTCCTGATTTTTTTTAGTTGGTAGAAGCATTTGGAGACCACTTGTCCCACTTGTGTTTTTAGTGAAAGATCACTGTCCACAATGACTCCAAGCGTTTTAGCCGAAGGTGATGGTTGCGGAGCTTGACCCAGGTCTGCAGGCCAATAGTGAGGGCCCCAGTACTTAGCACTGTCCCCCGTCAGTACCAGTTCAGTTTTACCTGGATTTAATTTTAATTGATTTTGATCCATCCAGGATTTAATAAACCTCATGGTTGACTGGAAATGACTCAAAGAGTCTTCGGAGTTATCAATGGTGAAGAGTAGCTGCAGGTCATCTGCGTAGTTATAAACTCTCACCTGTTTGTCCCTCAAGGTTTGTATAAGGGGGAGTATGTATATGTTAAAAAGGTGAGGTGACAGGGAGGAGCCCTGTGGCACTCCACATGGGATGGCTTGTTTAACACCGGTCAAGTCCCCCAGGCGCACCTCTTGGGATTGGTCCTCCAAAAAGGATCTCAACCAGCAGGCCGTCACCCCCTGTATGCCGGTCTGTCCGACACGGTCGATCAAGATGTCGTGGTCGACCGTGTCGAACGCGGCCGACAAGTCCAGTAGTACCAGGGCCTGGGGAGAACGTCTGTCTGCGCAGTCTCGGAGTGTGTCCAAGACTGCGGTGATCACTGCCTCCGTAGAGTGTGCTGGCCGGAATCCGGCCTGGTGAGGGTCAAAGCAAGAGGACTCCTCCAGGAAGTTAGAGAGATTTTTCGCCACGTGTGCCTCTAGAATTTTCGACAAGTAAGGCAGTAGGGAGATGGGCCTGAAGTTTGCCTTGCATCCAGGATCCGCCCCGGTTTTTTTTAATAGGGGTATAACCGTTGCTTCTTTAAAAGTAGACGGGACAATGCCCGAAGAAAGGGAGTTATTTAAGAGGGCAAGAATAGGGGTTGGGAAAGTGGAGAAACATTCTTTCAAGATGCAAGGGGGACAGATGTCTAATGGGGAGCCAGATTTGACTCTTATCGTTAGTTCAAGGAGCTGATCGTAGGTTATAGGTTGAAAGTTGGTAAGGGTGGCAGATCCTGTCCTTATTGCCATACCAGTAGTGAGAGGGGTCTTCGGTTGAGGAATGCTAGTTTTTATGTCTGTGATTTTGTCACTAAAGTAGGAGTTGAGTGAATCACACAGACACTGGATGGGGATTACTTTAGGACGAACATTCTCCAGATTGGTCAGTTCGTTGAAGACAGAAAAGATGTCTTTGGATTTATTTGATGAGTCCAGAATACGAGAAGAAAAGTACTCCACCTTTGCAGCAGAGATGGCATTCATGTATTCCTTCCTCGCCCTGGTATATTTGATTTTTTTCTCAGTGTCATAGTCACGATACCAAAGGCGCTCGAGCTGACGGAGAGCCAGTTTCCTGTTTTTTAACTCGGCAGAAAACCATCTGTTAGCATCTGTGCGCCGAGCAAGTTTGATTTTTTTATACGGGGCATGGAGATTGCTGGCCGTTTGTAGCCAATCGGTTAGAGAAGCAACTGACAGATTTATGTCACTGTCCAAAGAAGGGACATCGTTAGCTAAAGACTGTAAAAAAGCAGTCCTATCCAAAGCATTCCAATTCCTAGCTAGTCTGCCAGTAGTTGGCACAGTGGTTCTGTTTTGAGTGACATGAATCTCAAATTTAAGGATCGTATGGTCTGACCACAGACAAGGCAGGGTAAGTGGGGGGGTCACGCAGGTAGTGTTAGACCACACGTGATCCAGTATATGTCCTTTTTCGTGAGTAGGGGAGAGTACCAATTGTTTGAAGTTGAGGTTGGACAGGAGGTCAGTCAGTTCTGCTGATTGAGGGCCCTCTAAGGGATCCTTGTACCAGTAGTTGAAGTCGCCTACTAACATACTCACTCAACTACACATTCACTGACACAAGCACACACTCACCCATACAGCTACTCTCACAATCACCCACATGCCCCATTACTCACATATGCTGCCTTTCACATATCCAGTTACTAGCCCATATACCACTAACACATGCACTCACTCACTGACACAGCCATACACACAAACTCACTCACCCCTACAGCCCTTCACATACACACACTCACTAACCCATAGATCCCACTGACTTATCCATACGCACTCATCCATACAGGCAGTCACACCTCCCCTCACCCACCCACACAGACACTCAGACATCCATAGACGTATTCAGACAACCAATCACTCACCCATACAGAAACTCACACACCCAAACAACCACTTCGACACCAACTGACAGACAGATACAGACATTCACACAACCAGTCACTCACCCATACATTCACTGAGACACCTAATCTGTCACTTATGCAGTTAGTCATGCACCCACTGAATCATCCTATCAGGCACTCATACACCCATTGACTCACCTATACATGTTGGTGTATATATATATTTAATACATAAAAATTTTTTTAAAACACTCACAGTCACTGGATGATGTTATCAGTGATGTCATTTGAGATGTCATCAGTGATGTCACTGACCATGTCATGACTGATGTAATATGTGAGGTAATAAGCAGTGCATTGTAGGGGCGCAAGTTATATTTAGCTCCAATAACTGTAACTGCTGAATTTCTCTTGTTTTGTACGAGCAAAATGTCAGCCTAACTATAACATCCCTGTAACCTTTGGTTATATATAGTAACATTATCCAACACCCCATTAACCCCAACACCCCTACCATAAACCCTAAAAATCCCCCTCCATCCAATTGCCCTTACCCACCCTAAAAAAATAATCTTGCCACACAAATATCCTTACAGACCCTAAACCCTAAAACACACATTGCCACCCAAATACCCCTACACACCCTAAACCCTAAAATAACCCTTGTCACTCAAATATCCCCACCCACCCTAGACCCTAAAATACACTTGCCAGCCAAATACTCTCACCTACCTTAAATCCTCAAAATCCCCTTACCATCCTACTACCCTTGCCTACACTAAACCTTAAAAATCCCTTTGCCACCCAAATACCCTTACCCACCCTAAACCCTAAAAATACCCTTGCCACCCAAATACCTATAACCACCCTAAACCCTAAAAATACCCTTACCACCAAAATACCTTTACCCACCCTAAACCATAAAGATACCCTAGCCACACAGTACCCTCACCCCCAACCGTAAAACACACCTATTATAAATATATTCATAATGGTTTTATACTTACCTGCAAAATACTTACATTTTCACAGTAAAGGAATACGTGTTAAAGGCATATTCATTGTAAACATTTGCGCGGTAAAGGCATGCTCTGTAAAGCCTGCATTATTGAGGCATGCGTGGCCTAGACAGCATTGTATAGGCTGTTTCCCACAGAATGCATGTGGCTGTAGTTTGAGGTGCTTTTGCATTAAATGTGGCTTTGTTGTAAAATTGATTATTATTTGGGGTGTGTTGTCACCCACCTCAAAGAATAATAACACTAACTTGTCAGGATGAACCTTAAAGTCAATTTACCTGAGCTCAACACCTTGGTAGCTATGGCACTGAGGATGCAGGTTCAACTAAGGGCAATGGGTAAAGTATCCAGTACAACAAGAGTAAAAAGTAAAACCACTAATCAATAAGGACCCCAAACAAAATTAGCATATATAGTAAACAAAATGACACCCAAACAACTAAAATCCAAAAGGAACTGGAGATACGAATTTTTAAGGTTTTAAATAAAATAACACCAAAATGCATTAAGTGCCAATGTCTGTCTATAGGAGTGGCAGACCGGGACGTAGAAGTGATTTTGGGCTGACTGTGATGGTGATCAGGTTGTATAAATCAAGCTGGTTCATCCTGGTTCAAAGGTGTTACCTTCTGACATAGTCTTTTTTTATGGAGCTCAAAATCCTGCCTCGAGGTGAACCTGAAGTTGTATCCCCGGAAGGTTTTTCTCTCTGCTGGTGGCTAATAAGGTCTTGGAAGTCTAAACATTCCCACTTTTAAGGGTTTCAGAAGGAGATCCTTTGAATCACTTTTAAGGCTATCAGAACTTCATTGACAGCATACAGGTGCCATGACTCACTCCAGCAGAGTCCACCAGCAAGGTCCAGTCCAGGTTGAATTAGTATTGGCCATCTAGTAAGTTCAGGAAAAAGGCCTCTTGCAGATTGTTGTGTCCCTTTGACCACACTGGAGGTCTCCTACTTCTTTGTCCTTGTATAAGAGGGAGCAAGTTCTGCCTTTAAGGGCTCCTTTTAGGTCATAGATAGAAGGGGTTGTCCTCTTCGGATCTTCTGCAGGTCCAGAAAGTGTTTTGGTTATGTTTTTACTAGCCAGTGGGAGGTAGTGACTTCTAGACACTCCCTAACCAATATGCAAAAGGTCTCTGGGGGCAACCCTATCCACCTTTTCAGCAGTTCTTGTTTGCCCTACTGTTAACAATCTAACAGTGCATGTGACTCCTAAAATCCAAGATGAGGAGTACTTTCTCCGTTGTGCATAGCTCACTCTACTGTGTCCACTGCTAACCAGTTCTGGGGTCTGCTTCCCTCTCACTAGCTTCGGAGCCAGCCTGGCTAGTGATGGCCTTGGGGACAAAGGCTTTACCATCTTCAGGTCTCTCGTTACACTAAATTATGTATGGTTAGACCACACCTTTATCTCTTTCAAGTAAATGAAGTTCCTGCATCCACCCCAGCTATCCTTTCTAAGCTGACAGGGATCAAATCCCCCACACCCAGTCCATCCTGTCACCATGACTAAGCCATTATTCGGTACAGGTAGCCGTTTTCAAACCTCATTAAGATCAGGCACTTAGACATCTGCTGGGCAACCTTCTAAATGTTGCTTCCGCTAAATACTGTCATACCTCGCAGACAAGACCTTCCAAAACACCTCAGAACCTCACCCTCCCTCATGGACTTCTGAAGGAACCTCAAGACATGACACCTCTAGACCAAACAGCATGATCTATTCCCCCACACCCCCCAGACCTGCCTGCCCTACTCAGCGCCTAAATACCTTTACAGGTGGCTAGCCGCACTCTATAAATTCACAGAACAGAACTTTTAATAAAAATTTGAATTCGCCTTTGAAGTGTGATTTTAATAAATAATAGGAATAGTCTATCAATGACTTTTGTAGCATGGTTCCTTTCAAAAGCTTCAGAAATAAATTTTATAAGCTGGACATTTACTTTTTCCAGGATTCAGCTACAGCCCTGTCGGTGAAAATATTCTTTAGAACCTGGCCTCTGGAGTAATGTGCCAACTTTAATTTTGCACGTTTTACTTTTAAAAATCAGGCTTCCAACCTTGTGGGCAACAAGATGTACTATGGGGTGACTTATTAATATTCAAAAGCAAGGTTTCCCACCAATCAAAAAGATTTCTTTTTAAAATATGTGACTGCAGGCTTTTAGACTCCTGCAGTCAAGTTATGTATAGGCATGAAGGCATATTTCCTAGACCCATTCTGTAAATGTCACAATAGGTACTGCAGTCCACAGGTGGCATTTAACTTCCAGGCCTTGCATACAGTTTCTGTGCCATACATAAGGACGTATAATTAAATAAGTAAATTAGGAATAAGCCAATTTAACTATGCGTAAAGGGGGTGCACAGGCCATTCATATCCTGGTTAGCAGGGGTAACAGCTCACAGAGTTCTATGTCCAGCAAAAACAGCGTCCAGTAAAAGGCAAAAATTGTGGGGTGACATTTCAGAAAATGCAGATAACCTACAGGGTTCTTCATCTATATTTTTTTACTTTGGTCTACAGACCCCTAGATACAGAGATAATCTTATCTCTTTGTTTATGGAAGCATTCATGCGAATTGGTTTCATGAGAGAGAGACTTGTATTATTAGGAGACTTTAAATTATGACTGGAAGAATTTAGAGATGCTGCTTTAAAACAAACTACTTGCTCCTAGTTTTGAACTAAGAAGCTCATGTGCCACCCATATGGAAGGTCACAGTTTTTTCTCCTCACAACTTTATTGAGGTCTAAACAGTTTTTCCACTCCACCAGTGAGATCATTTCGCTATCCCATTCATGTGTACCTCACTAGGGAGTATATAAATGAAACAGGAAAACAGTTCATTCAGATGCTTTGACTGTAGGCCTTAATTAGCCAGCAGCTTCTTTGTTGTCTCTTCACCTTATAGACTTGAATGAGCTACTGTCAGGCTCTTCATCTACATATTTGTAAACAGCTGACCCCCAAAACAACATTGGTTCCCCCCCCCCTGAATTTAGGGGCGCATTACGATGGTGGAATGATTGCCACACCAGGGCCGGCGGTGGTGATTGTTCGGCCATCACATTGAGATTTACCCACCACCATATTAGGATGGCGGGGGTACCTGCGGCGGACGCAAAGTCCGTCCGCCTCTTTTCCACCTGTGGCAATCGTGCTGATTGCCTGGCAGGCGGAGCAGGCCACTAATATGATGGCGGTGGCTAGCAGGCACCGTTCGCCATATTATGATGTGCGTGGCTATGTGTCTTTCCATGGCGGCGTTGCTGCCATGGAAAGGCTGCCGGGATTGGGTTTGGGGGCCCGTTGCCAGCCCCTCTTGTTGGGGTTGGTGTCGCTGCACTGGGGGGTACCCATGGTACCCTCCTTCATTTCCATGCACAAGGTGGCAGGCACCGAGTGGTGCCTGCCACATTGTCCATGGAAATGCACAACATGCATTTTTCAACACCGCGGCGGTGCTGCAGCCAGCAGCACCGCCCACAATGTTAAAACACTGGATGCGGCCGCACACGGTGGCGGTCGCATCCTGATTTGGTGGGCGGAACCACCACCTTACAGCCAGGCGGTCCCATTACCGCTAGGATGGTGGGCAGACACAAGTCCGTCCGCAATCCTAATGACCCCCTTAGGGGGAGCAGGTTCACTAATATGATGGCGGTGCCCAGCAGGCAACGTCCGCCATATTAGGATGTGTGTGGCCATGCACCTTTCCATGGCGGCAATGCTGCCATGGAAAGGCTGGCAGGGATTGGGTTTGGGTGCCTGTTGTGGGCCCCCCTTGTTGGGGGGTGTCGCTGCACTGGGGGTACCCCCCTTCATTTTGATGCACAAGGTGGCAGGCGCCGAGTGGTGCCTGCCACGTTGTGCATGCAAATGCATAACATGCGTTTTTCAACACTGCGGCGGTGCCGCAGCCAGCAGCACCATCCGCAATGGTAAAACACTGGATGCTGCCGCCGCAGTGGCGGCCGCATCCTGATTTGATGTGCGGGATCACAACCTTACAGGCTGGCGGTCCCGTTACCGCTAGGATGGCGGGCAGACTCGACATCATAATGACCCCCTAGTTATCTTAAATTGAAAGCTGTGGAGCTGAAAGACAACAGAGAAAACATTAAGATACAGAAATAAAAGAAGCTTATAAGAATTATTTTGCAATGTATAAACTAAAGATTAAGGAGGCTAGGTGATAAGTTCCTGTGAGTGCTGCTCTGATTGGCTGGCCTAAACATAAAGAGAAATGTTGCAGTTGCCATTATAGTACTGGGTCCCAATGTCCTGAAAGTTAAAAGAAGATACGTTATATGGGGTCAGGATAGGGGTACCTTGACCTCCCCCCTGCTGTGTGTAGGGGTCTCAGAAAGACACCCTGGTCAAATTGTTTTTAAAGCTTTCTTTTTGCAGTGGTGCGATCCCGTGGGAGCCCTGTGGGAGCCAGCGCAGGCCCTGGACTCCCGAGAGAGTCGCTGTGATTGGGAAAACAAATGAAATAGGTTTCAAATGGCTCTGAGTCTAAAAATAGAACCATTTCATATGATGGCAGAATCAAACCCCCCACATTGAAGCATTCAGTGTTCTTGGGGTTCGCCCATGTTTATATACTTCCTGCTACAGATGAAAGTACTCCTATTGACAAGCACTGCCTTCTTTCAGAATTTTATTACCTGTTCAATCCCAAAGGGCATTTTCTCCTCCTATTGGAAATCTGGGGTTGGAAAGAATATTTTAATTCAATTCTTACTGGATCCTATCCCATAGTAATAACTAGCAACCGATGTAATTTCTTCCTTATCTGGGTAAAATCTGAAAATAAACAGGTCATGGATCAGTTGTAAACTTTCCTCAACACTAATTCATTGTTACCTGATTTCCAGGCAGACTTTTGAGTGGGTTCCAATACTGATCTGGTAATCCTTTCTTCAGTGGATAACACAAGGATGTTACTTGACAAGCCGGCCTTCTGACGCTTTCCACTGATCTGTAGTTTGATAACAAAGATCAGGGCATTTTGTTTTCTACTTTGGTACAGGCTGGTTTGAACGGCACGGTCCTCCAATAGTTAAAATATTTGCTGAGGAACAATTTGCAGGGTGTTGCGATTTCTCCATATCTCTGTGGGCCAAGTCATGTAGTGTTTCGTCCTCGCACCTTTCCTGTAAATATGCATATGCGTTCATTAGTGCCTGTACTCCATCAGTTTGGCGTGAAATGTTATCTTTAAGCAGAAGAAACATGACTGATTTTTGCCCTCCCACAATTCAATTTTTAATTGACTTTAGAGAAATCTTATGCTTTGTTGAACTCCGTGCTGACTTCAATGGATGTCGAATAACTTCTTAGGTTTTAATCTATCTAAAATTGAGATTCTGTTTGTCTCCTCCTCCCTTTTTTAATTAGATATTACCCATCTGAGTGGCCAGAGTTCATAGAGTTGTTTGTTACCTTGGAGCTTAAATAGATAACACTTTCTCCTTAGACGCACTTATGACTAAAGTCAGACAAACCTATATTTTTTAAGCTGCGCACATTAAAAATTATTTAATCCTTTAGCTCTTATACTTTTCGCACCCCTCTGTTAATAGCTATGGTGCAGTCCAGGTTGGCTATGCAAATGGGTTCTTTCTGGCTGCACTGGGATACAGCTGGCACACTTGGTTTCTAACTCTTCCTGATTTGCTCCTATTACCCCGGTATTTAAAACATTCCATTGGCTGCCGATAAGATCCCGGATTATTCTTAAAGATATAACTATCTTTCATAACATTTTATATTCTAAAGTGCATCTCTTTCTTTAAAAAAAGTTTAAGATTTATTGATCAAAGCTGAATATAATATTAGCAAACCTTTAACTGCTTGATGTCCCTAAAGTGCGGACCCCTACTCAAGGGATGTTTTCAAACACATCTGCTAAGTAATGGGATTTTCTTCCAACAACCTTACAGATCTAGACTTGCTGCAGTTCAGGCATCATCTGAATCTGCCTGTCTAATTTTTAACTGTTCTGCTCTCCTTTCACATTTTGATTTGCTAAGTTTCAGGCATTATATAGTTAGGAATTAGCTTTTTAAAAAACCTTTGAAATTCACTTAAAAAACTATAAGTTTTAGGGGTGTTATAGTTAGCTGGACATTTCACTCATACAAAACCATTGGAATTGCTCCTATATAGTTAGTTGTACTAACTATATTTCGCGCACCCGCAATCCACTGCTGATGATGCCACATATTACATCATTCATGACATGGTCAGTGACATCACTGATGACATCTCAAATGACATCAATGATGACACTCTCTACTACTGTCTACTACTCACTCTACTATTCACTCTACTACTCACTCTCTGCTACTCTCTCTACTGCTCTCTACTACTCTCTACTACTCACTCTCTACTCTCTATTACTCAATCTCTACTCTCTACCTCTCTCTACTTCTCTCTCTACTAGTCTCTACCTCTCTACCTCTACCTCTCTACCTCTACCTCTCTACCTCTCTCTACACGCACACGTATACACATATATATATGCATATGCATTTATATACATGTATGTGTATATATATATATATATATATATATATATATATATATATATATATATATATATATATATATATATATACATATATAAACATAAATGCTAATTCCTAACTATATAAGGCCTGAAACCTATGGATTTTTCAGTGAATTTGCAAGGTTTTTAAATGCTAATTCCTAACTATATAAGGCCTGGAACCTATGTTTTTTTCAGTGAATTTCAAAGGTTTTTTTAATGATAATTCCTAACTATATAAGACCTGAAAGCCCACCAGGAATCTGCAGTATGCGCCAGGGGACTGCATTGCAGAGAGGTGTAATGAAGCCACGCCCCTTTTTACACCTCTCTGCAGCGCAACCCCCGTGCATGTTTGAAGAGGGGGAACTAATTCCCCTTGCGTACTGGGGGTCCCTGGGGGCCAATTAGCCCACCTGGAACCTCCAGTATGCGCCAGGGGGCTGCATTGCACAGAGATGTAATGAGGCTATGCCCCTTTTTACACCTCTCTGCAACGCAGGCCACTGGCGCGTTTGCAGAGGTGGGACTAATTCCCCTTGCATACTGGGGGTCCCTAGGTCATATCTGCCCAAACACCGATATTCTGAACGATTGAAAATGACTTTTCTTGAAAAACATTTGGGTTTGGATTATCTTGTCCTATACTTGGAATTTTTGAAAGACTGACTTTGAGGATGCTATAAATTACTCAAGTCTGCCTGAATTGTGTGGGTAAAATTGATACCTAGTCACTTTGAATAAGAATGTACTTACGTCTCGTCTAACATTTGGAAGAAATATCTAGTTACATGACAACAGGATACCGACATAACTTGAAGGAAATAAGAACGCCCTGAAAAAGTTCTGTTGTACAGAACGAAATGCGTCGGCTGGCTGTGGTACATAAACTTAAGGAAAATAAAAGCATTTGAATGTACCCCAAGATTCAGCGCTTCAATAAGGACTCTAAGTGATATGATTTGATTAAACTTATTGTGCCAGTGGTGCTGTGCCAAACTTTGGAATATTCTCCACTACTCTCTACTACTTACTCTCTACTACTCCACTAATCTCTAATACTCATTCTCTACTACTCAGTCTCTTCTACTCTACTACTCTACTACTCTCTCTCTCTCTACTACTCACTCCCTATTACTTACTATCTACTACTCTCTACTACTCACTCTCTACTACTCTCTCTCTACTACTCACTCTTTAAATACTCAATCCCTATTTCTCTCTTCTACTCACTCTCTACTTCACACTCTCTACTACTCTCTACTACTCACTCTCTACTACTCACTCTCTACTACTCACTCTACTACTCATTCTCTACTACTCTCTACTACTCACTCTCTACTACTCTCTCTACTACTCTCTACTACTCACTCTACTACTCACTCCCTACCACTCTCTACTATTCTCTCTCTCTGCTACTCACTCTCTACTACTCTACTACTCACTCTCTACTATTCACTCTCTACTACTCTCTACTACTCACTCTTTACTACTCTCGACTACTCACTCTCTACTGCTCTCTACTACTCACTATACTACTTACTCTCTACTACTCTCTACTACTCACTCTACTATTCACTCTACTACTCTCTACTACTCACTCTCTGCTACTCTCTCTACTGCTCTCTACTACTCTCTACTACCCACTCTCTACTCTCTATTACTCACTCTCTACTCTCTACCTCTCTACCTCTCTCTACTTCTCTCTCTACTAGTCTCTACCTCTCTACCTCTACCTTTCTACCTCTACCTCTCTATCTCTCTCTACACGCACACATATACGCATATATATATGCATATGCATTTATATATATGTATGTGTATATATATATATACACATATATAAGCATATATAATCTGCATATCTATATAAATACAAATATACATGCATGCGTATACATATATGCATACATATGCATGTTATTTCCATGAAAGTTTTAAAAACACTAATAAAAGCAAAGCTAAAAAGCCACCTCATTACAAACAGAATGGCTTTAACTTAAACGAGGGCGAGATCTATTGCATTTTCAATGCTTTTTTACTTTGGTTCCATCAAGAAGGCATTCAGATGTGTCACACATTTGCCATAAATTCTGAATGTTAGCACTCTAGTTGCTCATTAGATCACTGTAGTAAAGCTACTGCTCACCAGGGAAGTCTGCTGCTGGTGTTCAAAGTGCATGTTTCAGTCTGCATGTCAGAATTTTTTTAATGAAATAGAAGAGGATTTGAGAAGTCACTCAAAATGTGCCCTAATTGTTCCTTTCTGAAGCACTAATCATACTTTGTATGGCAAAATGAACCCCCTCATTTTGTTCCTTTTTAATTTAAATGTTTTCAGACTTACCACTTCATTTTAATCAAGATGGCTTCTGGTGTGCCATACTTTTGTCATAAGTAAGACTGTTAGCGCTCTAGTTGTTCTTTAGAACACTCTGGGACATTCTGTCATTGGGCTATACTTGGGTTACATCTGGGTGATATTTGGGCTACATTTGTGCTCTTTTGTCTCTGGTGGTATCCTGTGTCATTTCCTTTCGAAGAGGGAAATTTTGTTGACTCGTATTTAGGGTGACCGGCACCCACGCAGGATCGCAGCCGAGTGAGCGCCAGGAACAACCGGACTTCTGTGGTTGAATATATATATATATAATAGGATTTCAACTCCAGTTTCGTTTCAAATGGAAATCATCCGGCACTCACGAATATCGTTCATTCAGGCTTCTTTATTCAATTACAGCAATATCATCAACGCATTTCGGGAGTCAAGCTCCCTTGATCACAATGTTTTTGCGTTGTCGTGGACCCTTCTTTAATGCATGTAAAAGGTAGTAAAAATTGTAAAAGGACTCCATTACATAGTTCAGTTGTTTGTAAATTCGGCGGCCATTTTAACACTTTTCAGTAAATCAAAGATAGGTATTATACAAGTATTCAAACATTTGTTATTTCGCATAAAAGCAAATATACAAGTAGACAAATGTTAAAATCACTAGATAAAAACAAACTCAAATCCTGATTAACAATAGCTCTTCTGTGCTGAAGGATTCGCTGGTGCACAGGTAAAATGGTGCTAGCCATATAGATCTTTGGGCATGGGCACTGTAGTAAATAGACTACGTACTCACTCTTGCAAGTAATGGTACTTCTCACTTTTACGATCTTATTAAAAGACGTCTTAAAATCTGTGCGATTCATTCCATGTTGGCACGCTTTGCATTTAAAACATCTTTTAAAACCAGGTTTGGGTTTCAGCCAATCTGTATTACTCTTTTTCTTGTCTAAGAACTCACTTTGCACAATTAAATCTTTTAAAGATTTGGACTTTCTATAGGTAATTTCAGGATTCTTTCTCACCTTTGGGCCCAACACAGGATCATTTCATTTCTAATCAGATACCAGTGTTTTCTGAGGATAGTTCTTATTTCCTTATGCTTGGTGTTAAATGTAGTAATGAATCTTGAACTACCTTGATCTTGCTGTCCTTTATTCAATTTTTGAGTTCTAGATGGCTCAAAGAGTATGTTATGTCTGGTTAACCTTTTGGCCTTGTTGGAAGCACCCTTACGGACCGTCTCACTATATCCTCTTTGTAGGAACCTCTGGGTCATTTCAATCTCTATTGTATTAAACCGTTCATCACTACTGCAGGTACGTCTTGCTCTGTAATATTCCCCAAACGGAATGCTTCTTATTAATGCCATTGGGTGGGCGCTCTCGGCATGCAGGATTGAGTTCCCAGCAGTGTTCTTTCAGAACACAGTGGTTTCTAGTTTGTTATTTTGAGGAGTAATCCTGATGTCGAGAAAATCTATAGAGGTTTTACTAGAATTCCCCACAAATTCCAAATTAAGAGAATTCTGATTTATTTCCTCAATAAACAGGTTGATGGATGTCTCCGTGCCCTGTCACAGCACGAAGACATCATCAATATACCTGACCCACAGTAAGCTATGTTCCGACCAGTGGTCGAGAGGACCCCCCCTATATATATATATGTTTTTAGACACACGGTATCCCATAGTGAGCCACACTCGAGACAAGGTGAAGGTTACCAGCCTTTATTTCAGGTGCAAATGGATGCGCGGGCCAGTGCAATAAGCAGTCCTTTCAAAGCCTGACGCGTTTCGGGACCATCCCTTCTTCAAAGGCATACATGAAAAGTTTGCGCTGCAGGTAGGCAACAACTTCCTTTATGAAATGTCACGCCCATTATTCACGTCAATGTAGTTATGGGAGTTGTACTGCCAGCAATTCCTTAGTCAATTTCAATGCGCTTATACCGGCCGCAGATAAGACCCGGCATGGGTCCCGGCCGTTGCATCCATTTCAAATCCTGCCACATTGCTCCAAATTCGAAAACTGTGAATCCGATTCCGTGGCCCCCTAGGTATCATGGGGTGGTGCAGGCTCGGCAGCTTGAGCAACCGCCTACAAGTTTTTAGACACACGGTATCCCAAAGCAAGCTACACTCGAGACAAGGTGAAGATTACCTGCCTTTATTTCAGGTGCAAATGGATGCGTGGGCCAGTGCAATAAGCAGTCCTTTCAAAGCCTGACGCGTTTCGGGACCATCCCTTCTTCAAAGGCATACATGAAAAGTTCGCGCTGCAGGTAGGCAACAACTTCCTTTATGAAATGTCAGGCCCATTATTCACGTCAATGTAGTTATGGGAGTTGTAGTGCCAGCAATTCCTTAGTCAATTTCAATGCGCTTATACCTGCCGCAGATAAGACCCGGCATGGGTTCCGGCCGTTGCATCCATTTCAAGTCCTGCCACATTGCTCCAAATTCGAAAGCGGTGAATCTGATTCCGTGGCCCCCTAGGTATCATGGGGTGGTGCAGGCTCGGCGGCTTGAGCAACCGCCTACAAGTTTTTAGACACACGGTATCCTAAAGCGAGCCACACTCAAGACAAGGTGAAGGTTACCAGCCTTTATTTCAGGTGCAAATGGATGCGCGGGCCAGTGCAATAAGCAGTCCTTTCAAAGCCTGACGCGTTACCAGCCTTTATTTCAGGTCCAAATGGATGCGCGGGTCAGTGCAATAAGCAGTACTTTCAAAGCCTGACGCATTTCGGGACCATCCCTTCTTCAAAGGCATACATGAAAAGTTTGCGCTGCAGGTAGGCAACAACTTCCTTTATGAAATGTCACGCCCATGATTCACGTCAATGTGGTTATGGGATTTGTAGTGCCAGCAATTCCTTAGTCAATTTCAATGCGCTTATACCTGCCGCAGATAAATATATATATGTATTCACTGAAAAAAACCATAGGTTTTAGGGACGTTAGATTTAGTTGGACATTTCACTCATACAAAATGATAGAAATTCCCCTGTTATAGTTAGTTCAACTAACTATAAATCGCGGCCCTGCAATGCACTGCTGATGACGTCACATATTACATCATTCATGATATGGTCAGTGACATCACTGATGACATCTCAAACTAAAACGTCCCTGAAACCTATGGTTTTTTCAGTGAATTTCTAAGATTTTTTTAAATGCTAATTCCTAACTATAACATCTGTAAAACTTATGTTTTTTTTCATTGAATTTCCAAGGTTTCTTAAATGTTAATTTCATATTTTAATATTTATAAAACCTATAGTTTTTTACATTTTTTTACAATATTTTGCAACTCAATTATCCTTTTTTTTACTTTTAAAATTATGTAATATTTTATATCTTCCCCCCCAAAATATGTGTATCAATTTTTCATTTTTTTGGGAGAAAACTACACTCCCGTACCGATTGGATAAATAAAATTATACGAGTCGAATTTCTTGGTTATATGGGACCTCATAAGTTAGTGCTTTACTGTGATAGGCCGGGCATCACAAGAGGCTTTTAGACGGTTCTTCACTATGATTGGCTGGCGAAATATGCAGACCAGAGTGGATACTCGGTCAGAGATAATTGCTTAATGAAGTATTCATTGTGATTGGTTTAGAAACGATTTAAAAATAGGAGCGGTACACAGTACTTTGTGCAGCGGGTTTATCATGACCGGTTGATGCCGTCGAGGAGCTTACTTTGCTCTTCCTTGTGAGCACGTTAATAAGGTGAGATTTCGGACGGACTTGATGTGAGCTTAATGGGTAGTGTAATACATGCTTTACAGGACTAAGCTGGTGTTTTTTGCTATCTTGGTATATATTTTCAGATAAACAACTGTGTGGAGATATATATATCGACAATTTGGAGCGGGCCAGGTGATTGAATTTAAAAGAATACATAGATGGACGATTGAAGCACAAGTGATACTACTAAAGAGGAGTTATTTTCTTCTCATCCTGATCATAAAGATTAGGTGAGACTTGATAGACATTATAAGGAATGGTAAATTTGGTTAATTATATTCAACAAGTGAAAGTTGGAATATTGACAATTTGCCATTCTTGTTATACTATAGATACATATACTCTGTCTTGGATTGGATTTTAGAATTTTCGAGTGGGGCCGATTGCTGGGCAGAAAAGGCAATAAATAGGTGAGGCTTACGAATTTTGATTTTGCTTGGAATATTAGGAGTACATGAGTACTTTAGATAAAGCGATTAAAATAGGCAAGGGGGAGATCTTCATCTAAGCTTAAGAGGGTCTTCGGCACATGTGTTAATGGAGTGTTTCTTGAATGTTCACAGTTGCTCTTAAAATCACAGGCCCTGACACAAAGGAAGAACAATTTTTACTCATTGAGGGAGTGACGCGGTTCACAGCAAGCTTAGGCTGCTTATGATTTATTAGGTATGTGTGAAGGGGCAGGTCGAACGACCGAGGGACAAACCCCGGACTCAAACTGGTGGACAGTCGCCCCACTCTTACCCACTTCTGTCCCTTCTCTGCAGCAGCCTGATCCCTGTCTCCAAGAGGACTGGCCAGAAAAAGACGACAAGAATCGTTGGAACCCCGAGGATTTCTAACAGTATACCTTTAAGGGGGAGGACACCTATGGCGAGAACACGCCCCTAACCCACGTCACATCCCGACCCACGTCAAAAAGAGGAGGAACCCAGGAAGCGACGGACGGCGTTTCCCAGGAGGAGAGAGAGCTACGGTGTACAGGAAGGAGTTGGAGAAGGACGACGAGGACGCGGAGAAGCAGGAGGCCACCGACTTCACGAGTCGCCCCTCCACGCTCCCACGTGAGGCGCGTGGCTCCAACAGGTACGGGGCAAAGTAGCAGGCTGGGTGGGACGGCGTGTCTGACCTTTTGAGTAACGTGTACATAGTGTAAAGCCCCCCTGTGTATAGTCTTGATCTCACCCCTCCCTCCTCACGAGCACTAGTAAATCACAGAGACCGAGGGTTACTGGCACTTATGCACGTGGTTTTCCTCACACACGGCCCTGAACTCTTCCTAGTCAAAACCCTTCCCTAACCCGCTCCTATTTCTTTCCTTCTTTCCCGGTTGCCGTGCCTGACGGAGGAGCCTCCACCCCTCCAGAGACATCCTGGATCCATTACGGAAGCCCATAACAGACCCGGCAGCGTTTGCCTGAGAGCGTATAACCAGCAGGAAACGAAGATCGTATATCAAAATAAAGCCCTCGTTAAAATCTCTATTGAAGGTCTCTGACTCCATCTCTTCGGCCCCGGTCACCCCTGTACAGTATGTTATGTGCATATTTTAATATTGAAATTGAGTTGTATGTTTCCTCTTTTTCTCTCCCATGTTTAATGAGTATTTAAAGTTCGTATTTCAATTGAGGAATAAACTGACTTTGTTGTTGTATCCCTTTTTTGTAAACATATTGGTGATGTTTAATTTAGACATAAGAATATGTTCAACTTTGTACAATATACAATGAAGGATACAGTTATCATAATTGTGAATATAGGCTTTTAGTTTTGTAATAATTCTTGGAGTATATAATATTGACTCATTGTTCAATTATTTTACAGCCCTGATGATGTCCCTTGGAGGACAAAACGCGTAGGCTATTCTGTTTTCACCCATCTGCAAAGAAATGTTTGATTTTGGAAAAACTTCAGATTGAATAATTCATATTGGAACAAATTATTTTTTGTGTTGAAATATGAACATTTTGCTACTCTTGTGAAAGAAAAGAAGACAATAAAAGGAAAAAGGACCTTAATATGGACTGTTGAAACTTTATTGAATTTGACGCTCTTTCCGTTAGTAGGAGTATCTGTGGATTTCATTGGTTTGTGTGGTGGACCAGAAAGGAAGAGGAGCGCACTGATCATTTGAAACGTTTGTTTGGAAATAATTGTTAATAATTGTCTCAGTGCATACCTAGCAATACCCTCACAGTTTTCTTATTGTTTAACTCCCGTACCGGTAGTCTACCAAGCTCCATCAGCACGCAAATCCTATCCACCATATTGAAATGATGCGCATTTTGTGTCCGACGGGTTTGTGGCACC
Source organism: Lissotriton vulgaris (assembly GCF_964263255.1). Lineage (NCBI taxonomy): Eukaryota > Metazoa > Chordata > Amphibia > Caudata > Salamandridae > Lissotriton > Lissotriton vulgaris. The sequence goes on from NC_141695.1 coordinate 259,569,334, forward strand.
GCGTCCTGCGTAACAACTTATACGTATGAGGTCGCGTCAGCTGCTAATTTGGTATGAGATAGCTACGCAGTACCAAGCTGCGCATTACGTCATGCACGTATGGTGTCGTGCCTGCTGCACATTGCGTATGCGACGAGTGCACACTGCCAGGCCCTGTCTTACGTTGTAGATGTATGTTGTCGTGCCCAGTTTGCAATTCCCTCATTTTTTTTATTTCTCAAAAGTATATGTAAATAACTTTAAAGTGTATATGAGAGCAAACGATAATCTAAAATATTTTACACATTTATATATATTTCTAACTGTAATAAACTTATATTATAGTAAATACATTGTCTCTCAATCGCGTTGAGTGCGGTGTCCGTACGCGCTGAGAGCGCAATTGCCATGTGGCCTTAAAAGAAAAGCATTTAATTAGTTCATAACATTTCCCATTGTAGCAGTTGCAAAACGCACCCATTTTAGTCATTCTCTGTACAGCATTTGATGAGACACACCTCTTCTGCTTAGAGAGCTATTTTGAAACTATTTGCTATGTACACATATCTTACACTACACACAACATGCAACCACCATCTTCATCAATATTTATCGTCTGTTAATTAGCCTTCCACCGTGATAGCCATACACCTAAATGTTACCCAATCATTTGAGAAATGAGCGTAGATTTTCCCATTTTTATCCCTTCCTTCAAAGAGAATCTTCTAGACCCGGAAGGTCACACACATCCCCTTGTAGAGCAGGGCCTTCTAACTCTGACGGCACGGAAGATTTCAGGAGACAATGGAGACTCCCTAGACTTTCGTCAAATGCTTTCAGACTCATTTCTGAATCGTGGGCATCTGGAACAAGGAAGACTTATAGACTGGCATGGAACAAATGGGTTTGCAGGTGCATTCAACGATGTTACGATCCCATTTCAATTGATCTAGTCATTGTTATTTATTACCTTTTGGATCTTTTTACTACAGGTTTCTCTTACAGAACTGTTAACGTTTATAGATCCGCGATCTCGGCTGGTCATTCTTTAATTAACAGGATCTCAGTTGGGCAGAATCCCGCATGTGATTGATAATGTTCTTAATGCACTTTAAACTTGCATAATATGGCCTCCGTGTCGTGCCATAAAATTTAGATTTTTCACAGCCTGCTGGGCAGGAAATCTGGATTTTATTAAGGACACGGAGGCTAATATTATCCCTCCTCTTTGAAATTAATCCCTCCCTTTTTTATCATTGATTTTACGTTATATTACTCTTTTTCTTTCAGAATAAGATTGGTTCTTCTCTTCTGGACCTTCGTTTTGAAATTTTGGTGTTCAGTTTTTGATTCTCATGTTTATCCTCTCCAGGATGATCTTTCTTTGCAGTTGGACAAAGAAGGATGATAGATGGTTTCCAAGGAGCTTTATACTTCTTTAGAATGTTGATTGAAGTTCCATGTTCTTCAACTGTTGCTACTGAGCTGTGGAAGCAAAAAAAAGCGTGTGCGGAGCCTGTAATGATACGTATGCATGGTGCAGACAGTGCACATTGGAGCTATGTATTTTCCTACAGGACTGCGTCATCTACAATAGCTACTTGATGTGTGGGTGTACTTGTAAAGTGCACTGTGACTCCAAGGAGTATCCTGGCGTTGAAGACCGCTGGGGAACCCGTCCTGGTTTTCCCTGTGAAATGGTCCCTTTCTGGGTATCTCCAAGGGGAAACCAGGCATCCCCGGCATCTGTGGGGGGCCATTGTAGAGATGAGGCAAGCTTAATGCCCAGAGTTGCCGAGTGTGTTCCCTGGATAGAGTAGGCACCGAGGCAAGAATTATCGAGTCCGTTTGACCCTGGTCCACGACCCTGCCTCGTCGGGGATTGAACCCTGGTCCCGGGCCGTTCTCTGCGTACGGGTCTGCCGCCTCTAACCAGTGAGCCACACCACACCACTCCACACCACTCCACACCACTCTGAATTGTGAACACTGCTGTCTGCAGTGTTAATTGAAGGCAGTACTCACACAGACAACCATGAATAATTTTTCTCACTTCCGCTTCACAAAATACAACAACATAAAATACAGAAAATTCTGAAATAAATAAATCAAAAAATTCGAACTGCAATTTCTGCTGTCCACAGTGTAGAATATTCAGTGTTGCTTTGGACTTGCAAGATGAATTTGGTCTTTGTAGTAAACCTATAACTCATCTAAAGAAAGTTCTTCAAGCAAGTATACTAAAAGGATATTTTGTATATTTCAATAGACGTTGTAGTTGGTTGCCTACTGGATTCTGTAATTAAACAATCACCACTCGATCTGAATTATGAGCCCTGCTGACCGCAGTGTAGGCCAGAGTCAGTGGTCATTAACACCTCACTGCCACGTAATGAATTCGGAAGCACGCAGTTGGTGGCACCTGATCACAGGGGGTACACAGAAATCATCACAGACTTTAACTTCTGACATCCTCAATCATAGAATCAAGACCCTGTTTCACTGTTGGGACCTGCAGTACCGCGGTGTACTACAACAACTGGTGTCAACCAAGCACAATAATCATGTGCAACAATTAGCTACGCAAGCACAGAGTTTGATGCACCTCAACTGAGGGAGTTCTATGCAAACCAAGCAACAGGTAATATTGGACATCTTCCATTGTGGGATCAAGACACCATTCCACTGTTGAGACCTAGAGTTGGTTGCACCTTGTCGAAGGGAGTACCTTCATCTACACTCTCAGATGCAGTTCTAACATCGTCCATTGTGGGATCAAGAAACCGTTCCACTGTTGGAACCTGTTCAACTACTGTGTTAGTAGTACAAGAGAGCTCCACAGTGCTGGGCCTCAGGCTGGGCACTGTGTGTCTGTGTCACGGTAGCCAGCGTTGATCTCAGGAGCCTTCCGAGCTTGCAGACCTCGGCCCAGGATCTTCCGCTGGCACCTGGTGGGCCCTCTCTCACATACGGCAGTGTCGAAAGGTCAACTGTGCGGCATATATGCGTTGCAGCAGCCATGAAGGTTTCTTGGTACCAGCATGCTGAGAGCATCATTCACACAGCCACCTTCACTCACAGGGTCAACCTTGTGGCAGTGTAAACTGCGAAGACCTGGCACGTTCGCCATTCCGGAAGAGAACCACACCCAGAGAAACGTGCATTTATTCATACCCCTATGTTAGCCTTGCATACGCTGGACCAGCCCCCTACGCTAAAGATTTTGGGGGGAGTGGCACGTACGCGCTACGGTTCCGTAATCTTGCCTACTGACTGTACTATCATGGTTGCGTCCACTGTCTACTTCACTCAATAGAACATCAGTGTATGTTGACATGTACATGTCAGTGCTTTGCATGCTCAAGTCTGTCCTGCACATCCCCTCAACACTTTGCATTGTATACTTTTATAATCGAGAATCACATGCCACCTTCACACAAACTTTGCTCCCATCTCTCCCTGCCTTCTGCATTGTATAAATGTGTTTGTATTTATATATAACAGAGGTGCGATGCCATGTTTAGTTTGTGTACATGGCTAGCCACTGTTCCCACAGTACGCAGTGTAGTTGTGTCTGCTAGGTGTACATGTTCTTTGTCATGTTGTATGTGATTATACAAGGTAGCACGTTTATTCATGAACAGTGTTTTCTCCCAATTACATATCACTGTCTTAAAGAGTATTCAGAAGTTTTTCTCACAGGTGAAAAGTGCGACCACAATGGCAGTCCTTCATTACTATGCAAGATTGTCCACCTGCACAATGCTTCTAGGCTTACAGCCCCCAATTTTGCATGCTTTCTAGAAAGCTCGCCAACTCTCACAATCAGACCAACATTCACACAGCTTTCTAATGGCAGTTATCTGCTTCTCATTAACATGCACTCCTACGGAATGTGAGCTGGCATACATATGTCCTTACTGTTTCAAACCGAGTAACTTCCTGTGGCAATGTCTATTCCCACCCACGCAAAGTAACTCCCAAACTTCAACTTGGCCTTCAATCCCTACCTTGAAAACAGATTTCATTAATGTAACCAAACTAAAGCACTTTTGTTCAGAACAGAAGTGTCCCTCACTTCTGCAAATGAAATTTTTCGACTGCAGATAGCACAAACCTCAAGTAAAATACAGTCCCTTTTCAATTCGAACCTCCCATCACACTTTATGAGTTGTTACACAATTTTCAACACATCTCACACTCAAGGTCTGGCTCACTTTTTTACCACGGTCTCCTCTGACCTTCTCACAGGCTTTCAAACTGTTTTGGGTATAATACCAGACTTCATTCATTCAATCATCTCTGGAATAACAGGAACAAAATTCTCGTTCTCTGTGCGGCCATCCTACTACTATTTTTAAAAAATGTCTGCGCTCCCTATGGTAACAAGCATGTCCGACAGAATACGCCTCTACACGAAGCTACATCAATACCGTGAAAAAATTGAACTACTTTTTGGCTGCTTCCCTCTATCTTTTATCGGAGCCAGCTACAACATGACATTTATTTACACATATGCAATCTGCGTGCAACCATCTTTTTATTGCAAAGCTTGCCCATTTGACTGGCGAATGGATGTATGCCTTGCCAACATCCCAACAATCGCTCCCCATATCCAGCAGGTAATGCAGTATCTTGAAAACCATGAACTTGATTGTTCAGGCAGTTGAGCACTGGCGGATACAACACAAAAAGGTATCATGGCGGAATGGGATTTCTGTGCAGCTGCGAAAGATCTCCTGCAACATACGACCTTTCACAACATCACAGATTGCCTGCCAATTCAAATTGCCACTCCAACATTCGAGGAACATTACTGTCCCTTCGACGATATTGTCACGATTGCCGATGTAGTTTCCTGATCCAAGATGGCGGCGCTCTACCGCGCATGCGCAAAGAAGACAGGCAGGTTGAAAAGTCTGATTTCCTGTCTCATCGAGGCTTCGCGTTCTAGTGTAGCCCTCGTAACTGCTTTGTGAACTTCCAGTTACAGAACTTCCTCTCGCGCCTCCCGCAAGCCTGAATCCTTGTTTGTTTGCCCAGGACTTCCTGCTTTCATTTCTAAGTGGTTTTGCCCTCATTTCCTTAGAGGATACCGTATTTTCATCCCATTAGCCTCCGTGTGGCTGAACTACTCTGGTGAGTGTGAGTACGCAGACGGTGCTGTTTACCGTTCGGCTCCGCAGACCTGCCGGGTTTTGCTCCGTGGGTCTGCCGGGCGGTTTCGTAGGCGGTTGCGCTTACCCTGAGGGGGTTCCTCTGTACGTCAAGCAATCCCTATTTTTGCTTCCCGTTTCTTTTTTCCTTTGGTCGTAGCAGTATTGGTGCCTGTACAGTCCTCATTGGAACGCTGCCGACAAGAATCATCGTCTTGAAGACCTTGGGTGCATGGTAAACAGCGCTTAGCGCTGCTTTCTTTACAAGTATACATATGTGGACTACAGGTCATTTCAATTGTATGCTTTTACATTATAGGAAGTACAAAGAACTACTTAAAGACTCATTACATTCTGTGAATCAACAGTCTTGGTGAGCTGTATGTTTGATAAGGAGATATGGAAGACATTGTATCTAGTGTTTATCTTGAAATGCTTACAATATGCTTTTTTCCCTTAGAAAGTCTGACAAGTTTGTTTACCCTACACTGAGTATTCCAGTCCTATTAGAAAATCTCTTACCTGAGTATGAGGTAAATCTCTACATTAACAATACCTTATTTAGATTGACACTGTTCTCTGATATTTTACCACTCTATTCCCTTCCTTGCAGATGCGATAATATTTACCTGACTGCCATTTTACCTACCTGCAAGCAGTGAGAGGACTTAAGCACGAAGACTGTCTCCCCCCCCTTCTTTCCTTGTTTTGTTTCCCTTCTTTCCCTGACTTACCTTTGCGCGCTAGAGTTTGATAGGGGCATTTGGTAGTAGGGGAAGGTTGCGGACCTAGCTACAGGTTCCTGGTTTCCTGACGCTCCTATGGAACTATATTGGTAAGATCGTTACAGATATGAATTGGATCGCTTCGCTTTTCTCACACGATGGCAACAATGACCTCTTGGAACATTACACATCTCAATCCGCTGAAGACCTTCCGCACTGCAATCTCCAAGAATTGTAAGAAACTCACATTATTCTTTTATTGAAATTTTCCATCCTTTTTGTCTATTTCCTTTCAAAAATGTTAATACACTTCAATTGTACTACTTTCATATAATAAGTTTCTAAGTATGCTTAGGCATTTGAACCTTAAGTCTCCACTCTAACCAGAGGTCGGTGATGTATGGCCTATACAACTACGCTATTTTCTTGCTAAATTAGCCTACACCCGATATCCATTTTGAAACCATGTCTATTCTTTGTGCACACGTCTCTCTGCCTGCCTGTTATCCACGAAGCCCTTTCACACAAATGTACTCATCCTCAGCCACTGCTCACAAGCTAGCGATCAAGATCTAAAAACACGACATTGTTTAGGAACTGGTTGGCGCAGTGTGGTAATTGTATCCTAACTTTATTTTCATTATAGAATTTACTCATCCATGTCTAATAGCTATTATTTATGTCATATGGAACTGTAACATGTAATATGGAATTCACTGATGCAGGAACTTCAGTTTGAATACAGCACAAGCAGTTGGAGTTTGCCTCAGCTCGATGCCTTAGCTGTCTGCAGAAGAATGTTTTTTTGAAACAGCTAAACACAAAAATGTATGTTTTGACCAGAAGGGTACTGAATATGCTTCTCAGAAGTGCAATGCTTGTGTTCCTCCTCAAAGTTCCAATGTGGGTAGAACTATTACCAATTCTGACAGGCACCAGATTGAATGTACTGTACAAGATATTGCTGACTGTTGTACTGTTGATAATTTTGTGTTACAAAAAAAGAGTACCAGTGTACCTAAGAGGTTTGATGATTACATTTTGCAAATGTTTTTGTGTTTGTTTTTTTAATGGATACATGTGGTAATGGTATCCTACCTTTATTTTCATTATAGAAATTTGAGTCATTCAAGTCTAATAGGTATTGTTTATGTCACATGGAACTTTAATATGTAATGTGGAAATCACTGATGCAGGAGCTTGGAGTTTACCTCAGCTCCATGCCTTAGCTCTTGATCCAGTGGGTCCATTTATGGCTCTTAAATAAAGACACTTTAATATAACTTTCAAAATCCATCCCTTTGTTACACACAGACACTTTCTTAGACACACCTGATTTCACCATTTGTCTTGTGTGGCACTGCAACATTCTGCATTATATTCTTCAAAATTATTTCTTTATTCCTCCTTGCTAAAACACTGCATTCGAGTCGGCAGACCGGTAGGGGTGAGTAGTGCGCTTCCCACTCCCTGTATAGTATAAAAGCATACTAACGCTACTTACACAGGTATGCTACAGCGGGCAGTATCCTACAGTGCCCAGAGCACATCAGTTTACAGCACTCGGCTCACGCTTTAGGCACACGCTTTCATCCCGGAGTGTACCGGCCCCTCACCTCAGCAGCATCTCACTGTGAGCAAAACAACACTTTCACACTGTTAGGGGGAAATACTTTGCTACGGCCAGTATGCTACAGCGCCCAGAGCACATCGGTTTACAGCACTCAGCTTAAGCTTTAGGCGCACACTTTCATCCCTGAGTGTACCAGTACCTCACCTCACCACCATCTCACTGTGGGCAAAACAACACTTTCACACCTGTAGGGGTAAATACTTCTATACCACAACCTAACCATCCCACAGAGCTCACAACGCTCCTACCCTCCTCTTTCCTACTTTTTTTGCCTTTTTTCACTGAGCTCACACTTTAGGCGCACGCTTTCATCCCCGAGTGTACCAGCACCTCACCTCACCACCATCTCACTGTGGACAAAACAGCAATTTCAGACTGGTAGGGGTAAATATTTTGCATCACTCTCCCTCTATAGCACACCCTAACCACCCCACAGAGCACCTAGTGGTCCTACCCTCCTCTTTCCTACTTTTTTTGCCCTTTTTATCCCTTACTCGCATCAACTGAAACACAAAATGGCTGCCAACACTTCCTAGTTGCAGCCGTCCGCAGAAAAAAGCAACAAGCTCGTACTCGTAACACCTCAGCCAATCAGATGGCAGAATTCCCAAATATCGATATCTGTAAATTTAGATATTTATCAAAAACTACTGAACGGATTTATACCAAAAAAATAAAGCATGCTTTCTATACCAAGACCCTTCTCCCTGCCAAACTTGGGGTAATTCCGTTCACCCGTTCGACCTGTAGCCTTGTCTAAAGTTCTCGGCCCCCCTTGACGAAGCACCCTCAAACTTCCAATATAGGAGCAGATATGTACAGAGAAGTAGTTTGGAAAATGTCATGAAGATTCATCAAACGACGCCAAAGTTATAGGCAAAACAAAAAACGCTCTTCTTATATATATATATATATATATATATATATATATATATATATATATATATATATATATATATATATATATATATATATATATATATATATATATATATATATATATATATATATATGTATATATTCACTGAAAAAAACCTAGGTTTAAGGGACGTTATAATTAGAAATTAGAATTTAAAAAACCTTAGAAATTCACTGAAAAAACCATAGGATTCAGGGATGTTATAGTTAGTTGGAGATTTCACTCGTACAAAACCATAGAAATTCAGCCGTTATAGTTAGCAGACCTAACTAGTACACGCGGCCCCGCAATGACATGCTGATAACGTCATATATTAGATCACTCAGGACATGCTCAGTGACATCCCTGATTACATCACTGATGACATCTCAAATTACATCTCCGATGACATCATCCATGTGATCATCTGATGCACTGGGACACTGCAGGAGCTGGCCCTCGGGGGTGGGGGCCCCCTCTCTTCATTTAGAAAGCCCTGGGGAGGTGGTGGTACCCGGGGCTTGGGGGTCCGTAAATATACATTTAGGCCATGCCCTGGGGAGGTGGTGGTCCCCGGGCCGTAAAGGGGCTAGGGAGGGGGTGTTGTGGGGCACCCTCCTCCATTACATCACAGGAGCCTGACCCTGGGAAGGTGGCCGATATCAGTCATGGGGAGAGGGGCAGTGTGAACCCCCATTCTCCAACTTTATATTTAAATTAGCCCGTAGGACCTAGCCCACCCAGGGGATCTACTTTTAAGAGGCGTAGGAGAACGTGCTTCTTTGGATTTACAATTTTGCTGCAAATTTTGTGAGAAAATTGAAAAAAATATGTTTTTGAATCCCAGTGGAGTCCCTGCCGGATCCTACCACCAGGCCTAAGGGGTCAGGATATTTCTACCCTGACCCCTTCTATTTTTTGTTAAAAAAATTAGGGGGACTTGGCTGATAACACTTCCTGGGTGAAGTGTTGGCAGCCAATCAGATCTCAGCATGTGATCTGTGGGCTCCTCTGAGGAACCACTTCCCTAGAAAAACACATTTGTTTTTTGTTTGATAACTCAAAATCTACTGATTAGATTAACACCAAACCACAAAAAGGCTCGTTCTTTCTGCCAAATTTGGTGTAATTTAGTCCAGCAGTTCAAGGTGTAGTTGTATTCCAAATCCCTATGGGAAATTGCATCGGGAACAGGAGTTTTGGGACCCCCCCGCCATATTTTGTCAGCCCCCATTTGATGTGAATATTCATCAACCGGTGTCACAGTTATTGGCGAAACAAAAAACACTTTTCCTATAGAAATTGTGGATGGTGTCATCAGTGATGTAATTTGAGATGTCATCAGTGATTTCACTAATCATTTGCAGAGTGTTGAAGAAAGGGAGCCGGGCAACGGATGAGCTCTCAACAATCCTGCTGTGTGGGGTTCTTAGCCCCCAAGGAACCGCAGCATCTAACGAGACTTCATCCCCCAACCAGTAGTCCACTAGAAAGCTCGTTTGCAGAGCGGTTGAGCGGGGGGCGGGCCTCTGATACCTACCCCCAAGACAGTCCTTTTTTAAAATGTCTTTTTATTTGAGGAGGGGGCTGTGCGCCCCAATCCCGTTGCCAATTTTGGCATGTTTGCAGAGTGGAGGAGAAAGGGGCCAGGGCATTGGATGAGCTTTCAGCAATCCCGCTGTGTGGGACTTATTAGAGATTACAGGAAGGGTTGCTGGCCCCCAAGGACCCTCAACATCCAAGGGGACTTCATCCCCCAACAAGTAGTGTTCCCGGAGGCTCACTGGCAGAGTGTATTAGAAAGGGGGCAGGGCCTCAGATGAGCTCTCAACAATCACACTGTGGGGACCTACTGGAGGTCATAGGAGGGGTTGTTGGCCCCCCAAGGATCGTCAGCAGCCAAGGGGACTTCATCCCCCAACCAGTTGTGCACCAGGAGGCCCCTTTGCAGAGTGGTTGAGAGGGAATGACTTCCCCCGGGGCCCGGACAACTTTTTGAAAAGTATTTTTATTAGGGGAGGGGAGCTGCGCCGCCCACCTCCCTGGGCTGAGTTCAATCCCAGTGACCCCATCCCCCAAGGCCGAGGCCTTCCACTATGGAGAGGGGGGTCACGCACCCTATCCACCAGGGCCTGGCCTCTTGATTCTGGGTGCTCCTAAGGCACCCAGTAACCTCTGTTGGCTACTGCATGGGGGAGGCTCAAGGCCCCTGTGGTTCTTGCCGGCTCCCCGCCTCCTGCAGGACACCCTTGCTCTGACAGACAGGGGGCTACTGAAAGGAAGCCTCCTGTCTGTCAGAGCAAATGTTTTCATCCGTTTCCCTGTACGCATATATGAGTGCAGAGAAACAGATGAAGACTCCGCTTTCTATCAGCAGGAGCTTTTTTCATAGCTCTGGCTTGCAGAAAGCAGAGTTGTGTTTGCTGACAGCTCCCACCAAGCAAAAGCAAACAGCTACCTCCTGAGGGTGGTCACCTCGGTAGGTAGAAGGAGACAGCCCTGTAGTTTGGCATTCATGGCTCCACTTGGGGGACTTGCGGACCCCTCCAATGTTTATTTAAGCCCCAGGGATATGGTGGTCCCTGGGGCCGGAGGGCCACGAGGAACCCCTTCATTTTTTTCTTTTTAACCCTAGGGAGGTGGCGGTTCCCAGGGCTGCGGGGGGCTTTGGGCATCTCCACATATATGTTATACAGTGCACAGGGAGGTGGCATACCCCTGAGCTGCGGGCAGGGGCATATGGGCGCCTGCATTTATTTTATATTGTTTGCCCCGTATAGGTGCATTCCCAGGGCCCAAGTGGGCCCAGTGGGTCCACCTTCATATATATGTTATACAGTGCCCAGTGAGGTGGCAGTCCCCTGGGCTGTAGGGGGCAATGTGGGTCTCTGCATTAATTTTACATTGTTTGCCCCAGGTAAGAGGCAGTCCCCGGGGCAGCGGGGGGCCATGTGGGCCACACAGCATTTATTTTACATGGTTTGCCCCGGAGAGGTGGCAGTCGCCATTCCACAGATGGGCCCTGCAGATCCACCTACATACATATTATACAGTGGCAGTCCCCGGGGTTTCTTTCATAAGCTGTAGGAGTGGGGTTCCATGTGCCCCCTCCTTAATATAATTTCTCATGCCCCTGGGACCTGGCCCAGGGGTAAAACATTAGAGCATTGCGGGAGCCCTTGCTTCTTTTTTTTCCTTTTCGGCAGGAGCCACTGTTCCAGCGCGGCTCCCACTGAATTTATTTATTCACTTTTTAATGCTTTTATGCCTTTTTGCCATGGCGGGGTCCCTCTGGAACACCAGGGTCAGGGTATTCCTACCCTGCCCTCTTTTCTTTTATTAAATATTTTTGGGGGACTTGGCTGAAGCCAAGTCCCAAGATGGCTGCCAACACTTCTTGGTTGGAGAGTTGGCAGTCAATCAGATTTAACCACGGGAACTGTTGGATCCTCAGAGGATCCGCGTACCTATATATACAAATTTAGATTTTCCTTAATATTTCCAAAACTACTGAATGGGTTTATGCCAATTTACAAAAAGGTCGCTTCTGTTCAGTGATTTGGGCTGTAGTTTTGTTTAAAATCTCTAAGACAATTAACATGGGAAAAACGTATTTTGAGACCCCCCCCTTTTTCTCAGCCCCCACTAGATGAATCACCACAAAACTTACAAGATAGCAACTGAAGTGAGCATCATACTAGTTTAGAAAATTATGTGAGGATTCGTCCTCAAAGTTGTTGGCAAATGAAAAAATGATTTTCATATGGAAACTAGGTCCTAACTATAACTACCTACTGGCAACTGCCAGGTAACTGCGATCTTGTTGCTTGCAGCCTCACTCAATGACACGAAGAGCGTGTCGTCTCTTCAGACCCAACAAGAAAGGTCTATGTACTTATTCCAATAATCCTCGACAGCAAAGAATGACAATGGTCTGTATGGTTGCTTAATGATTTATTAATGTCAGGCCACCATTGGATGCATTTCGGCTGCAACAAGCTTTGTTCACGGATATTGAGGCACCATCACAACTACCCTCTTGTCAGTTTGATGAGAAATGCATAAACATTGTAAACAGACTGGTAGTTCTAGTTTCATATCTACAGTCTTACCAATCATTCTTTTCTTACCAGTGTTTGAAAAATGTTAAACTATTTGACAAATTGTAAAAAGAATTTATAAAAAATATTTTAGTCACTGTTAGACTTGGCATCTTTTGGCATGTTTCCCCTGAGTTTTTGCTATCTGCCCTCCAGGTTTTGACTCTGTTTTTGCTAGTGTAGTGTTTCTGCGCACTTTTCACACTGCTGATCAGTGGTAAAGTGCAAGTGCTCCTGTAGTAAAGTATGTTATGGATTGGTGTTTCCATTATTCGCTGTTTGGTTTTCTTGTCAGGCCCTAGTAAAGTGCACTGAGTGTGCCAGGGCCTGGGAACCAAACGCTACGCGTGGCCCTGCAGCACGGATTGTGCCAACCAGGTGAGCAGCCCAGAAAAGGTACCTCAGACCTACCATTGCAGAGTCTGCTTGCAGTTTGTAACTGTCATGTTGACTTGGCCCGTGCACACACTGGCCAGTCCCTATCCTTCCCTTTTCGTACATGCCAGGCACCCTTAAGGTAGGCCCAAATTACCCCTGTGGGCAGGGTGCAGTGTATGTGAAACGTAGGACATGCCCTGGTGTGTGTGGCATGTCCTGATAGTGACTTACAGCCCATTTCGTTTTTCACTATTGCAAGGCTCCCTGTTCCCAATAGGACAGAATGGGAAGTTTGTTTATAACATCGTATAAACCTAACTGGCCCTGTGAACTAGGTGGGAAAATAAAATGTAGTATGCCTGAACAAGAATCTAATGATGCATGTTTTAGTAAAGGTGATTTTTACTTTCTGTGTTTGAAAATACCACTTTTCGGAAGTAGGTTTTTTCTTGCTCAGTCATCCTGTGTGCCTCAGCTGGAATATGGATTGCCTGTCTGGGGTTTGGACAACAGATGACTAGGAAGCAAGTGTGGTATAGGTAGGTCAGGAAAGGGCTACATAGACCTGAGCTGTGAAGGAGGAAGAGGGAGGAGATTTCCTTGCTCCTCAAAGGGCCTGGTCTGCCTTTGACAATGGTGTTTCCACCCCCTGGTGGGAAATTACACCAGATAAGGCAGAACTGGTTCTGGCTGGGCACAGACACCCTCTGCCTAGAGGATCCAAAGGATTTCTAGATACAAATGCTGGGGCCCAGACCCCTGTACTTTAGATCTCTTTTGGATCAAGAAGACTGCCAAGAAGAAGAGCTGGAGAAGCTGTGAGGGGGGACTACCACTTTGCTGTGTGCTTTGCTGTGTTGGCCTTCTGTGGCTGCTTCAGTCTTGGGCAGTGAAAGAACTGGACTGAACTTTCTGCAATCTACTTTTGTGAGTTTCTCCAAGGGCTTTAGGTAGAGCTTGACCCCTGTTCAAGAAGTCTCAGGAACAGCAAAGACTTCAAGCTCTTCTGCCCTCAGCACTAGGGACAGTGTTTTGTGCTGCGACAGAAGAAAAGCAACTCGACGACGCTGCTGCCGACTGAAGGCACTGCAAAGGGCACCGCCGCACCACGACCCTGGTCTCACCGACGATGCCTGCTGACGCCGCCACTGAGCCACTGCTCGCACCGCAACCTGTGGGAACCGCACTCCGCACCCCCTTGCTTCACGCCGAAGCCTGGGCACCGCAGAGAGCACCGCCGCAATGCCGCATTGTGACCCTGGTCTCACCGATGACACCTGCTGATGCCTCCACAGAGCCGTTGCTCGCACGGCGACCTGTGGGCACCACACTCCGCACCGCCTCACTTCACAACGATGCCGTGCCCTCACCGCCACTCCACGCCGAAATCGACGCCGCTGCTTGCACCGTGGTTCGAGGGCACCGCTCGTAAAGTTACACGATGCATCGCCCTCATTCTGCACTTCAGCCTTGGCCTACCGACGCGGGCACCATCGACTCCTGTTTGTCAGCCGATGACAGCGCTTCAGCAACGACGAGGCTGGCGTTTGCACTGTGACCTGCCAGCACCGTGACGAGCACCACCTTCACCTCGCACCACGACTCTGGTCTCACCGACGACGCCATCTGATGCCGCCACCGAACCGCTGCTTGCACCGCGACCTGAGGGTACCGCAAGCCGCACCGCTGCACTTCGCACCGCAGCACCCAACGCCTGCCGACGCCAGCACTCCTGATCCCAAAAGAAAGGAGCTCGACCTGCAACACGAGTGACTTCAAGGGTCCTGCATCTCTAACAAGTACTGTTTGTCGGTCTTCCAGACACCATAGCTGGTCCAAAACACCGTGACCAGCCTGAAAGTTTGGATTTGTTTGCTCACGACACCGTGATAGCCCCGGACGGAGCTATCGAAATCAAGAAACTGTTTTAAAGCGTATTTTGATAACTATAGATTTTTAAGTACTGTTTTGTGGATTCATCTACTTTTTGGTCTTGGACATAAAAATATTGGCTATTTTTCTAAACTGGTGTGGTGTCCTTTTGTAGTGATAACACTGTATTACTGTCGGTTATGTGCAAATGCTTTACACACTGTCTCTAAGATAAGCCTGACTGCTCATGCCAAAGTACCAAGGGGGTGAGCAGTGATTATTTTAGGAGTGTAACTCCCTTATCCTGACTAGGAAGAAGGGTCCCTACTTGGACAAAGGTGCACGCCCTTGCCAATTAGAGACCCCCATTTCTAACAGTCACCAACAAATCACTGCTGCAAGGTTAAAACATGTTTACTTTTTTATTTGTTTTGGATTACATGCTCCACTTCATTCATGCATTATTTTATGTGTATTTGTACATATGTAGGGACAAAAAGCAAATTGCTATAAATATGCATTGACTTGAAAACAATAAATATTTTCTGTTGGCTTGTACCTATTGCACTCCCTGATAGGTATCACAATCACTTATGTTACATCACTATTTAGTTGTGGTACTTCACAGAAATCATTGATTTGCGAATCTGATATTGTAGTGCCTGCCCCACATCAACAATACATTGCTGTTGTACATTAGTAGATGTGTTTCATTTGACTTTTCGGACCAAATAACAGCGTTAGAGAAGCATGTTGCCACATCAGCTAGATGCTACATTTCTTTTTTTAATTGCCAATGTTCTAAATAGTGTTTAAAGAGCTTACTGACGTGTAATTGAAAAACTAGGGTGGGCGGGGCACACAAGAGAGTTTTGTTGAGAGGTCCGTAATTAAGTGAGACACCTGGTGTTAACAACAATGGCTTATGGGAACTGTAGTCATGTAGGTGGTTCATGTAATGCGATTGGGTGAAAGTGAAGGGTGGAGTTTAGTGCACGACTTTTGAAATGGGAGCAACAGCTTGTGGGTACTTGATACCGGTGGGCGCTAGAAAGCAGACACGCCTTCAAATGAGAACACGATAATGTTGCACAAAGGTACAATTTATTGAGGTGGACTGGGTGAACTACGGGGACAAATTACTTTCGAACCATTGATATCTGGGGAGATGGAGTTAAGGAATTAGCAAGGAGGGTTTCTCTGGGTACATCGTGTAAAGTATGGAATTGTGAGTTTAGAGGGATAACGTCAGAAAACATGTTTACGGGTATTGGTTTTGAAATTTACTGTTTTTAAGTGGTCTGAAAATACCAAAATTAATGTTGTGCTTCAATGTTTTAATGTTTACAGTGAACCCCTGAGGAAGAGCAATTCAAAGCTCGAAATGCATTGGGTTTATGCGATCCACTTTTAAGAATGTTTGATGTATATCGTCATTTCCCAGAAAAAGGCCGGGATAGGCATATCTGAGACATTAGAAACGCTGTTATACATACACTGCCCTGCAAGAGACAGAATTAAAGAAACAAGGAAGAAGTTAAAAGTGAACTACGGAAAATCATTTAAGAAAATTGTGAAAAAACTGACTAACTTGTGGAGTACTTGAGTGAGGACACTATGGTATAAGCTGTGCGTCCAGATGGAGCGGAATGTCGCTCTAGCTTTCTGAAATGTATTTACATATGAGGCACTTGGGCCGGCCACGTTTTTGAGGCTGCACGCTGAAAAAAGAGAGAGAACAAGCATTTACAATGCAATGGTTTCGCCTTTTGAAAAGTTTGAGCTATTGGCATTGTAAATGACAACATTTTTATTTATGTGCTGGTTTTGAAAATAAATAAATAAATGGCATTGTCATTTACAATGCTAATAGCTTAATCTCTCGCAAATGCGAGACCTATAGCATTTGCAATGCAATAGGTCACGTATTTACGTGAGTTTGAGCTAATGATATTGCAGATAACAATGCGTTTTATTTAAGTTTCAAAAACCAAAACATAACTAAAAGGTCTCTCACACTGCTGTCTCTCACACACTGCTGCCTATCACACACCATGCTCTCCCACACACCATGCTCTCCCTAGAACACTCACACTGCTGTCTCTCACACTGCTGTCGCTCTCACACTGCTGTCTCTCCCACACACACACACATGCAGAGAGCGACACACACAGCCACACACACACATACAGAGAGCCACACACACAGCCACACACATACAGAGCTGCACACACAGCCACACACATACATACAGAGAGCCACAGCCACACACACACACACACACATACATACAGAGAGACATACATACAGAGAGCCACACACACAGAGCCACACACACCCACCCGCCACACACAGCCACACACACACACAGCCACACACACACACAGCCACACACACACACAGCCACACACACACACAGCCACACACACACACACACACAGCCACAGTTTTCAGTAAGCTTTGATCCTTTTGAGTTAGAAACAATTTATCTACAGATTATGCGCCAGATGAGGGATAATTATGCAAAATAAAGCAGAAGCAGCAAACACAGCATCGCAAAATTCCAGTGGCCCTCCCCATGACCTACTATTATATTTGAACTCAAACTTTTTGATGGCTTCCCCCATCAACAACACTTTTCAAAAAATAGGCTCAACTAATATGCAATGTTACATGCAAACCTGCAAGTCCCAGAATGCATCAAGCTGTTAACGAAAGGGTCATGACTGGCTAAAGTGTACCGTGGCAAGGGGCCCCTATGCGGGCCTCCCACCCTACAACCCGGGCTTCTCACAAGGCCTTTGATACTTGGAGTGGTCTGTACCAGTACTATTCAACAGGTGCAGATACTAGACGGGCCACTGTCCATTAATATGTATGAGGGTGCACCCAGAGGCGCAACTAGAGCCAAATTACGGGGGGGGGGGTCTGAACCTTTAATCAGTAGACCGAGTGATCCATCCTCAGATATAGCGGCACCAGAGGCGCCCTGAGCAGGAACATGTGGAGATCAGAGGGGCTGAGCAGCCTACACACCATCCCTGCGCTGCAGGGTGTGCTTGTTGTGGTCTGATGTGGGGGAGGAGAGTGAGCAAATGACACATGGTGCATGTAAGAGGCATAAAGGCATTTTGTCAACCCCTCGCCTAGAAACCGGGCTGTGTCCTCAAGTCTCGCTATTTTCAGGCGTGTGTATGGACGCTATGGACAGAGCACTCTGACACACGTTAATAAACACATCATGGATGCACGCGCGGCAGCCACCGCCCCGCAGTGCCCCCCGTGCCTTACTTGCTGATGGGCGGCATCTTCATCTCCATTCTGGGCTCCGCTGGTGGCAGGGCGGCGGGGAGCGCTGGTTGCCTCCAGCACCATGCCAGCAGCGGCCGCCCCCTGCTCCTGCGGCTGCCTCTCTAGCTCCTCACTCCATCCCCGCCGCGGTGGCACCCCCGGGCCCGTGCGTCTCAATAATCCTGTCCCCGCGCTGTCACCGCAGAAACCCGCTCCGTCGCGGCCGGAACACGGCGCTCCAGCACTGGGCTTTCCTCCTTTCTGCGCTCTCAGAGCCTGATTCCTCGCTCACTGCCTCCGCCTTTTCCCGAGCTGGTGCCTCTCTCGCTGCCTCCTCCTCGGTGCAGTGCAGAGGTGGGGAAGGAAGTGCAGAGGGGGGACACCGGGACTTCCCTCAGGAAGGGGGAGGGGGCGCTGAGGCGGAGAGCGGCTTTGCGGGAAGCTACCTGCATGCCCCTTGCACGGATCCGTCGCCTGTGGCCTTTTGTAGTACAAGCCTTATTATTACCAGCGACAAGGCGTGTGTTCTGCCGCATCTCGCGTTACATGTCCACACCGGGAGCGGCTTGCTGAAGACGGTGGCTCCCTCTGCTTGTGGAAGGTTTTAAACCATTTGTGACTGGCGCAAAGAGGGACATACTTTGGAGAGGATAATAAGATGGCCATTGTGACGGGGAGGTTGTGTGCTCTATCATTCACAATAACATTGTCCTGGTGAGGTCAGTGGGAAATCGAACCCTTTCATTCTTTTCTGTCATAAAAAATACCCTTTTGGCTTTTGTGTCAAGTCTATTCATTTTGTTGAATTTCACACGATACTCCTGATCTTATGTGGCTTTTTCCAGTTTGCCGAGGCAAAGACTACAGGGGAGCAGGAACGGCACACGGTCAACGGGAGGGGGCGGGGGTGGGGCGGGAACGGCACACGAACAGCGGGAGGGGGGGCGGAAACGGCACACGGACAGCGGGAAGGGGGGGGCGGGAACGGCACACGGACAGCGGGAAGGGGGGGCAGGAATGGGCACTCACCTGGACTTCTTCCGGTGGCGTTCGGCCTGGAATGAAGAAAGAAACATTAAAAAAAAAACACGCCCACCGCCGAGATGACGAGCACAGAGGGGCGGAGAGGGAAAAAATTGCAGGAACGCCCACGAATCTGGTCCGGCCATGACGGACAGATCTCTGTTCCAATGGCTAGCCTCCATTTATGGAGCTAGCCAATGGAACAGAGGGCGGGACTAAGCAGTACACTGTAGAGACATTAGATTTCTCCTGGGGGCGGAGCTAAAGCTCCGTGCCCCAGGCGAAACCCAAAAAAGGAAACACACAAAAATGATCAACTAAGTGGAAGGAAACAGGTGTGCACGTGGCAACCCCCTGTAAACTCTGTATCTAACATTCCTAGGCCAGGTTGCACCCGAAAGGAGAACTTTGAATAAACAGAGCGCAAGTCACTTGCATCAAGGCAGCAACATTTAAACCATTAACGGAGAAGTATAAACATTCTGTTTCATTTGACTTTTCGGACTGAATAACAGCGTTGGATAACAAAAGCATGTTGCCACATCAGCTTGATGCTACGTTTAAAAAAAAAAACCAATGTTCTAAATAGTGTTTAAAGAGCTTACTGACGTGTAATTGACAAACTAGGGTGGGCGGGGCACACAAGAGAGTTTTTGTTGAGCGGTCCGTAAGTAAGTGAGACACCTGGTGCTGGCTTTCAAGTTATTCACTGTTATACACAGTAATAAAAGGCATTCTGAGTTTCTAAGTCCCTCCTACTCTTGGAATAAACATTGACTAATACGCTGTGTAGTCAAGTGCTTACCTGCAGTGCAACATTATTATTGCACTAACAACAAAGATAATCAATCTTAATCCACTGGATAAGACCCAGCTGCCCCAAGACCCTAATAAAAGTACACCGAGGCTGCCAGACACAAAAGGGTGAGGCCTTCAGTTAATAGAGGACCATTAATTAGTGTGCTGGTTTTTAAGGCATGGCTGATTGTGTAGGTATGTGATAGAGAAGACTCGATCAATCAATCAATCAATCAATCAGGGGCTTGTAAAGAGCTGCTACTAATCCGTGAGGGTCTCAAGACTCTGTGCAGTGTTTGATAAGGCAGTAATAGTTTGATGGCTCTCACTGTTATTTTTTAACTGGCTTTCTTGTGTTAACCACACAGTAGCGACAGCGGGCATGGCCCCCTTTGGCAACGCGCAAATTGGAATCTCGTGGGAGAGAGACAAAGTGTGTCACTGGTATGCTTCTGTAAGGGATAACTTATGTCAAGCCTGTGGAATAACAAGCAGTTTCTTTGAGTGTTGTCTCATTATAACTGAATCTGGCTCATGCTCTAAGCAATCAATTTCTCTTTGCTCCCTACATATTGTCTAAATCGCCTCGGCCTACTTTTCCTTCTTTCTTCCAACTATATATTTTTTCTCCTAAGTTCTCATGGTTGTTCCATTGCTCATCCTGTCAATTTGCCTGCTTCTTGTATTTTGTGTTAACTCCCCACCGGTGCCGTCTTGAGGGCAGTGTGGCGGCTGCCATCCCACTCTACGCCAAGTTTGAATGGTGCTATTTGCACTGGTAGAGCAGAGCAGAGGGGTCAGGCGTGACTGGCAAAACGAGAGCAGCCTGCAGATATCTTTGCATGCCCCGCAATGTTCAGGGAATAATAATGAGAGCAGATAACTATTGGGGTTAATGTACTTGCTGGATAGATCTGTGCTGTGTCTAGCCACAGTTGTGACACCATATGAAGTAGCACAGTGCCTATGCCAGTGCTTAAATTGTAAAAAGAATAAGTGTTCAAAAATGTTCTCAGAAGCCTGCAATCAGTGCTATTGAGTGCCGAAGTGCTGAGAACCAAGTCTATATATTCTTGATTCCAGCTCATGCCTCTTTAATCCACCATAAGACATTTTCTCTCTTTATTTCACTCGTGTAGGTTATTTTTCGTCAGTGCTTTCTCCCCTTGCCACATTTTTCTGTCTTTCACTTCCTCCCTCTTTCCCTTTTTGTGTGGTTAACTCACTTGCTCTGGATGAGAATCTGGTGAGTTAAAATAAGTACAGGTCCCCAAAAGTGAATGCCAGTGGTTCCCCCTCAGCCACCAGCTCAAATTAAGCACCGCTGCTGCAAAGCATAAGGTGACATGCCAATCATGGTTTGTATTTTATGCAGCTAGCTCAGCGAGTTAATGCTTTTGTGTCAGAGATCTTTTAGTTATTTGACATTCATAAGTTACAATCCTAATAAAGCACAGTGAGCTATAAATCGGCATTGAAAAGCTGCATGCAAAATTCAAGGCACAGGTTTAAAGCTTTGTTGGTTCTCTTTGCTCAATCGTTCATTAAGTGTTCATTACTATATACAACCCCAAGTACTGTTATGTTTTAAATAATGAGTTTGGGTTTCTCCACACCATGCTCTCTTAATATTCAATGCCAACAAGTATGGATGATAAATGACGTCTACACCTTGTAACCCTCATTGGTTTTTATGAACCATTTCCTATAGCTCGATAAACACGCGTGTATAATTAATTGGCTATGTATAATGTGTGCGTGGGGGGTAAAAGCACACTGACTCCCTGAACTCGTGTAGGTTATTTTTCGTCAGTGCTTTCTCCCCTTGCCACATTTTTCTGTCTTTCACTTCCTCCCTCTTTCCCTTTTTGTGTGGTTAACTCACTTGCTCTAGATGAGAATCTGGTGAGTTAAAATAAGTACAGGTCCCCAAAAGTGAATGCCAGTGGTTCCCCCTCAGCCACCAGCTCAAATTAAGCACCGCTGCTGCAAAGCATAAGGTGACATGCCAATCATGGTTTGTATTTTATGCAGCTAGCTCAGCGAGTTAATGCTTTTGTGTCAGAGATTTTTTAGTTATTTGACATTCATAAGTTACAATCCTAATAAAGCGCTAAAAAAAGTAATTAAATGTAAGAGACTATGGAGAGGGCAGGTCACTGTAAATGTAAATGTACAGGAATTTATATAGCGCAAATCACTGAGCGGTTTCTAAGCGCTTGCTTAGGGAACCCGTCCTGGTATTCCCCTGTGTGATAACCCCTGCAGGGTATCCGCAAGGTGAAAGCCAGGCATCCCGCCACGAGGGGCCGTTGTGGAGATTAAGCAAGCCATTGCCCAGAGTCGCAGAGTGTGAACCCGTGAATAAGGTAGGCACCGGAGCGAGAATTGTCGAGTCCATGGACATTTTAGGACTCAAGACCCCCTCTGAGCCGGGAATTGAACCCTGGTCCCGGGCTGACCTCTGCTTCCAGGTCTGCCTCCTCTAACCAGTGAGCCACACTTCTCCACCAGGCAGCACATTCAGTAAAGCTGCCCCTGTGTCCCACCTCCACTACATGACCATAGTTAGTACTTAAACAACTCCAATGGCCATCTCGACCTGCAATATCTCAACTCTGTCCCTCTGCGTCCATTCTTATAAAGGAACTATGCACTCTCTATTTCACTTTCTCTCCGTCCTTATTCCTAATAACAACAGTTCAACAACAAAGCTTTATTTCGATATAAAATATCTTAAAAAGCACATCACATTTAAAAAATACATGTCCTTCAAACAGTAAAAGAGTTTAAAAGTAACAATCAATTATACAATACAATAGTTAAAAAAGGATATTAAACCATAAGTCAGCTTTGAGTAAAATTTCTGTGGGACAAACATCGTTAAAATTTATTCGCTAATAAGGATACATTGTTTTCATGTAGCAGTTCGTTCTCCACTCCTACCATTCTAAGCGCAGTAAATAAAAGGTGATACCAGTATCTAAGGCAATGGTACTGAATTTAGTGACCTTGTGAGCATTGAACACTAAGTCAGCCTTGCTGGTATTTAATTTCGTGTGATGCCAATTACCACATATTTCAAAGGAAAGCTTTAATCTCACTCTGCTATCCTCCAGCATTCAGACACTTTATTTTGTGACATTTCTGATACTCTTTTGTCCTCCCACTTGTCTAAGTGTGTGTTCTTTGTGGCTATCTAGTGCTTTCGAGCTCTTTCGCTTCTGTGCCTCTCATTCACTCTTTCATTTCCCTTACAGCTGACTTCTCACCACACGTCTCAGTTATTATGTCAAATTCGAAATATTGCAAGCCCGCTTAACCGCTGCTGGCATTTGTGCTAAGGAAGGCGTGTAGACTGCTATTCAGTGCGTTTCACTTTACCGCAATACACTTTTGAATAAAATCAACACACGCCTGAAGAAAATGTTGCATACAAGCTAAACATTTCTAGTGAGATCACGGTGCATCGTCAGAGAATTGTACAAAAACGTGTCCCATGTCTTTTTTTTAATTATAATTCCGCTGTGCAAAATTAAAAATCTGAGCGAGGATGTCGCAATGCATGAAGGATTTTTAAGGCAGTGCTCAGCATACAAGACATTTTATGGGGAATGGAAGTCTTTCATTTGTCCACATTAGCCTTTCCAAAAATTGCACCGATCCCTGTAAAAAGTATATATTTTGCGCGTTATAATTTTCTCTCACTATCCCTTTTCTCTCTCTCTCACTCCTGCCGTTCTTTCCCTCTCTTCTTCTGCTCTCCTGCTCTTCCCTTCTCCAGTCTCCCTTTCCTCGTCTTCACTGCAGTTTCCGAGGCCGCACTCTCCCTCACGTTCACTGAATGAGAACCGGAAGCGGCGCGCCCTACGGTGAAGCTCGTGGTGCCTGGCAGGTGTTTTCGTGCATGGCTCCTGGTTGCTATGACGGCATTTTGAGCTCTGGTGGATGATTATTTATATGCATATTAGTTGTCGAGATAGTTTCCATGGAGGCAGCAATTCCAGGCGGACCTCTTTAGGAAGGATCAAAGTTCACTGGGGCAGCTTGATCCGGTGCGCCAGCTCTCCCTAAGGGCTCTCTGCAGCGCCTGGTGGGACATCTCTCACCTGGTGGGACTTCTCACACCCTACGGACTTTCGGCGCAGCACAGCCTGGTGGCTCAACTTCCGCCGGAGCGGCTCAGGAACTCGGCTATCGACCAAAATAGAGCACACGGCTCCTGCACGCTTTCCTGATTTCAGTGCCAAAACATCACTAGCTAAAAACTGAATGTCTATAAGAGTGGTAAACACAGGGCTCGAGTCGGGGTACCACGCGGGTGGACGGCGTCCCCCCACTTATTTTAAGGGGTCTTACCGGGTGGACGCCGTCCCCCCTGCGCAAAAGCTCGGCTTTAAATTATAGAGTTATTCCCGACTCGAGCCCTGCTCTTGCCTCCGTTAGACGTGCTGTTTAATACAATGAATAGGAAGGAGCCAGGACTGCCAGACAAGCACCCCAGCCCCCTGTCCTAATAACTCTGCGATATTATCGGCGCTGCTGCGTTAATGGAGTATGTGAGCGCTATCACGTATTTGAGCGTCCCCCCCCCCATTTCTAGTTTTTTTTCCTTTTCGTGACGTCACTTCCGGTCGTGCCGTCACTTCACGTATTTGAGCGTCCCCCCCACCTCTAGGTTTTTTTCCTTTCGTCACTTCCTGTCTGTGAGCGTCCCCCCACTTCTTTATTTAGGACTTGTGCCCTGGGTAAACAGCAAGGAAACTGGCGATTACACATGAAGCTTGTGTGGTACCTCCGATTTCAGGCGTCCTCTAATTGGTGCAAATATGAATATCACATATGTCCCTCATCCCAGAACTCATAGAATGTACTGCATTGGTAATGCAAGACTACTCAATTGGTGTTCCCCCAGGAGTCAGAAGAGGATGTAGGTTCTCTCTTTTTTTTTTTCTTTTTTTTTATTGAAGTCCATTAGTGACCTTACTGATCCATAATAGAGAAACACAATTCAACATATAACATATCCATCCTGCGAATACAATCATCAATTACAAAATTAAAAAAAGAATAAAAATTAGTCAAAATAACATCGCCACATTTTATCAAATTTTCTTACACCCCCTACCCGTAACGCATACATTTGTTTGCTTTTCCTGACTCTTCTCATTTTCTGTAGCCATTCCTGCATGGATGGGATCTCTTTTGACCGCCAATTCTGCAATAGCAAAGATCTGGCCACTGCCATTGCAATATACAATAATTTAGTTAGCTGGTCAGAAAGCTTGAGATCCGAATCGAAACCATAAAGCATCAGTTTTACATTTAAGGAAATCACAATCTTACAATAGGTTGAAAAAAAACCAAAAATATCATCCCAGAACACCCTGATTTTAGTGCAGTGGACCATTATATGGGACCAGTTGGTGGGAGCATGTTGTAAACATCTGAAACAATTAGGGGAATGATTTACATACATTTTAGCAATTGCCGCAGGTGTACGGTATGATAGCATTTACCAAAGAATAGCATTCTTCGCCAATTGGCTCCCCGCAGTGTATAAAAATTAAATTGGTTAATAGTCGTCCAGGTGTGCGGGGATAATACATGGTTTTCTTGTTTCTGCCATTTTTTGATTGCTTTTTGGCCTAGATCCACCTCCCTGCTCTGTGCTAGGCAGCGCTTCTAATCCCCCGGTTTCCATGACCCTTCATTCACAAAAAGGTTGTTAGCCAGTTGGGTAGGCTGAATAAACTGTGTTAAGATCCATTTGCCCCAAAAATTTATAAATCATATTATAAGACCCGACCAACAGAAAATTCCCATGAATTAGCCGAGCCATCTCTATCGGGGTTATCCATAATCTATTTCTTAAAAAATCGACTACTTTAGTAAACCCTGCCCTAGCCCAGTATTCAGCATTCTCTGGCCCTATTTTAATCCCTATGAACGGAAATATGCTAGAGAGTAGGGTTGTTGAGTTTAAGAGGGGAAGAGAGTATCTTTTAAGCATAGCGCAGTGTTTTTTAAAAAAACATAGTAGTGTCTTACAACGCACTAATTTGGGAGATTTAAATACCTGCAGGAGGGGAGGCATCTGATTTTCAAGGCAGATTAAATAAAAAAAGAAATTTATAAATACATTTTGGCCTTGAGTTTGGTTTTTAAATCTAGTCAAGTACTGTGCAAAATATGCATAATAGTAATCCCTAAGACCTCCTTGATCTGGTTCCTCATAGAGAGTACTCATTGCGATTCGGGGTGTTTTTTTTCGCCCACACAAAAGCCGATAACAAAGATTCTACTTTAGAAAAAAAGACTCCTGGCAAAAAGCAAGAAATAGTGGAGAACAAAAAATTAAATAAAGGGAGAATAGACATCTTTAGCAAAGCGACCCGGCCAAGAATCGATAATGGCAATGCGTTCCACCGTGCGAGCATTATTCGAATCTTTTGAAGAAGGGGATCAAAATTAAGCTTATACAGATCATTGACTGAAGCTGAAAAAAAACCCCAAGGTATCTTTTAGGTTTAGTATTAATACTAATTTGAGATATGGAGGGCAGCTCTGGGACAGGATTAGATATTGAGACTGCATCTGAGGCAGAGGAAAGTGGCCATAATCTGGAAGCGATTTTGCAGTGTTCATTGATTTTTCAGTGTTCCATCCAGTAGAGAAGTGTGGCTCAATGGTTAGAGCGGCAGACCCTGATGCAGTAGTCTGGCCGGGATCAGGGTTCAATTCCCGCCTCGGCGGGTCTCTGGCTCAATTTCCTCGGACCTGATAATTCTTGCCTCGGCGCCTATTCTAATCATGAGTCCCACTCTGCACCTCTGGGCAATAGCTTGCTTAATCTCTACAACGGCCCCAACAATGCTGAGGATGCCTGACTTCCCCTTGGGGGTGCCCAGGAGTGGGCTCCTCACAGGGAATGGTCAGGAAGGGTTCCTCGGCGGTACTCGTACAAGCGCCGAGATGCCTACGGGTAGTCGTGCGCTATACAAGTGCGCAATCATTTCTCTTCTTCCAGTGATTCTGAGGAATATGGTCACTGTAGTTATGATGTTCCAATCTGTGCAGCAGAGAGACAGGAGCTGGGTAGACCGGCCCGGAGAGAAGGCATGTGCAGCAGCAAGCACAGACCAAGTGCTCTCTTGGCAGCCCCCAAATGAGTGAAGCCTCAAATTCCCCCGTTCACTGCAGACACTGGCTGTAAAGTCGATACAGCACATATTTTGCCTATTGACTAAGTCCATCTATTTTTGAATGGTGATTTCCTTGAGTAAATTCAACACCAAACAAATTTGCATGCCAAATATTTTCTGAGGGTGACTCCCACTTCACTTGTACAGTTGAAGAAATGTTTGGGCCTTGAGCTCAAAATAGGGATAGTGCACAGACCAAGCTAACAGTCCTATTTGTACTGATTAGGTAACATCCATCATGAGCAGAGATAGTTTTTTTCCTGTTGTAAATTATGGTGCATTTCAATGATAATTCTTCTGCATTGCCTTGGGACCATCCAAACCATGACAGGGTGTTTAAAATTCTGCCTGTCAAAGAACTTTTGTCTGCCAAGTTTCCAAGGATTTATACTCCAGGAAATAATATAGCCACTGATGAGTCCTTGATCCTGTGCAAAGTTTGGCTGCTGTTCAGAAAGTACATACTGAGCAGAAAAGCTTGTTATGGCATAAACATGTACATGCTGTGTGAGAGCTCTATTGGATTAATATACAGCCTGAGAGCATGTAGAGGGAAACACTCCAATCTAAATTCTGCAGCTTGTCCTTCCACTCTAGAAGTCTCAGCAAAGATTATATGGGAGCTTGTCCAACCACTCCTTCATAAAGCTTATAACCTTTATTTGGACAGATTCTACTCAGGAGTAGAGCTGCTCAGTGAACTGTACACAGATGGCATTGTGGCATGCGATACAGCTTGACGCAGCTACAAAGGATTCCAACAGGAGCTTGTTTGTTAGAAGCTCCAAACTATCTCAGAGCACTGCGTTACATGCCAACGAACTATTTGCAGTTACATTCTCCACTAGGCGAGGTGTGTACGTGGCCACTGCAGTCCCTGATGAGAACACTTCCCTGGCTGCGATTTGGGGCCTGTTGATCAAAGTTCACAAGCCCACCTCTATGCTTGATTACAACAAGTAGATGGGTGGAGTGGATGGGTCATTAAACCTGCACAAGGTATAAGAAGCTGTTTACCCACCAGGTCCAGGTGGCAACGTACATTGCACATGTTGTTTTCTATCAGACCATCACAGGAAGACAGATGTCTTTCCTTGACTTTCAGTTGATTGTCATTCAAAGTCTTACTTCTGAAGAAGTAGTAGTCTCCAATTCATCTGCTGTAGAGGAAGTGACAAGGCTGTAGAATCAGCACTTTGCCAACCGCATTCCTGCCAACGTGAGAGAGACTCAACCATGCTCTAAGCAAGGAAAGAGACAGGAGACTTGATGTTACTCTCTCCATTGCCCATCTCAGTCAGGCCTAAGTGTTAGAACTGGGGGTCTCTAGTTGGCAGAGGTAGGTACCTTAGTCTAAATAGGGACCCTTGCTTCCAGTCAGGGAAAGGAGGCAAACACTCTTTGATAACCCCTGCTCACTCCCTGGTAGCTTGGCACAAGCAGCCAAGCTTATCTCCAAGGCAATGTGTAAAGTATTTGCAACCACACTCCCAGTAACACAGTGATAACACCACAAATGGACACCACACTGGTTTTTATAAAAATAGCGGTATCTTTATCACAAGTAATAAGATGAGACCAAACGATAGAAATCCAACATATGCACAATCGTAATAAATCACTCTGCCGGTTATTAGGCCAGCAATCACTTATAGGTTCTTGCGGTATTAATGAGCAGTTCACAATGATCTAGTGCAGTCTGAATGCAATGCTATGCAGTTCATAATGTAGTAATAACACAGTCCTTAATGCATGTACTAATGCAGTTCGTAACGCAGGAATAATGCAGGTTGTAATGCAAGAATAATGCGTTTCATAATGCAAGAATGATGCGATTCGTAATAAATTAATAAGGCAGTTCGTAATGCAAGACTAATGCAATTCATAATGCAACAATCAGGCAGTTTGTAATGCAAGAATAATGCAATTCATAATGCAAAAATCAGGCAGTTCGTAATGCAAGAATAATGGGATTCGTAGGACAATAATCAAGCAGCTCGCAATGCAAGAATAATGCGATTCGTAAGGCAATAATCAGGCAGTTCGTAATGCAAGAATAATGTGTACGCCAAACGAAGCGATCAACTCGGGCCCCTATTAGGCCCAACACCAGAAACAACGGTCATGAGCTTAAAAGGGCAGCCCCAGTACCGCTGGGCTCAGGGCACCTAACGCGGTACAGCCGGAGAGAGCTCAGAGCACTCCTTTACTCCTCCTGCACGCCTCCCCAGTCCGCACACACTTGCGGCTCCCGACCGGAGTCCAAGCTTTATCTGGGAGGTATGCTGCCTCGCTCTCTCTCTCCCCGCTCATCGGACATCCTGCTGGGCGGCCCCAATGACATTACAGCTCCGGTGTTAGGCAACGCTGTTACGGCGCTGCCTTCTCAGTCGTTGATGATCTTGGGCAGATTCCTCTCGGTCAACAACGATCACGATCCCTTTCACCTTGCAGCTCTCTTAGGTTCAGGAAATCCTTTAGCACATTGTGGCTCGGGCCGGCGGCGGTGATCCTCACTCACAGCCACAGTTACGATGACGGCTCAGGCCACAAACAGCAATATAGCAGTGTGAATGATGTTTCACCCTGCAGGAGCAATGCGATCACAGGGCACCTTGTAAACAGTATCATGGACCACAAGGCAGTCTCAGGCGTACAAAAGCACCACGCACCAAGCATCGCTGAAACATGGTTGGAAACTTTTATGCCCCTGAGTTTCCACAACAGGGGACCAGATCTCCTCAGGCCCTTGGAGACACGCTACTTCAGGACACAGCACACAGCAAAGCCCTCACAAGCAAGGGGACATAGCACACAGCAAAGTCTCTTGTCCTCTCCTCAGTCAAATCAGCAAACTGCAGGCCAGCCCCAGAACCCACAACAAGGGTAGTCCTTCACCTCAGTTTCTTTAGCTGTTCTTCGTTTGCAGAGGTTCCTCTTGATCACCAAGTAGGCTCAATTCTTTTTCAGTTTGGATTTCAGCTCTCACACTTATACCCCTAAATGCTTTTGAAGTCTTTGTGTGCAGGGAGCTGCAACCCCAGTCCAATCCAGACCTAGGTGTCTTCCTGCCAGTGCACCCCCTCTTCCTTTGATATGCAGGTCAGGGCCCCAGATGCTCAGCAGGAGGTGGAGCCATCCTTTTGTGGCAGCAAAACAACCCTCTTCACATCCAGGGGGGCTACTCCTCCCCCCTCACATCAAATACACGCCAGCCTGCTGCTGTCTCACCTACCCTTCTGTGAGGTCAGGACACTCCCCAGACCCTGTCACATTCAAACCCAGATAGTCAATACACAAACAGGCAGAGGCACACAGGATGGTTTATGACAAGAAACCAGCCACTTCTAAAAGCGTGGTTTCTAAGCACACAATTTAAAAAACATCTTCCCAAATAGATGTGTTATTAAATTCTGAGTTCAGGCACACTAAACTCCATCTCTACAACTTATGCCTATGCTTGAAACATGGGACACAGCATTCCCTATTCTGTCCTATGGGTAAGCTGGCCTTGCAGAAAGTGAAAAACAAATTTGGCAGTATTTCACTGTCAGGACATGGTACACACCTCAGTACATGCCCTACCTTTCACATACACTGCACCCTGCCCACGGGGTTACCTTGGGCCTACTATAGGGGTGTCTAATGTGCATAAAAAGGGAAGGTAAGGCCTGGCAGGTGGGTGCACTTGTCAGGACAACAAGGCAGTTAACAAACTGTATGCAGGCACTGCAGTGGCAGGCCTGATATCTCCTTTTAGGGCTACTTGTGTGGATGGCACAATTAGTGCTGCAGGCCCACTGGTAACATTTGCATTACCAGCCCTGGCACACATATTGCACTTTACTAGTGAGAGAAACATACCGAATACGGACAGCCAATTACCATAACACTTTATACAGGGAACACTTGCACTTTGACACTGATCAGCAGTGGCAAGGTGCCCAAAGCATCTAAGCCAGCAAAACAAAATACATCACAGCATCAAAAATAGAGGAGGTAGAGGCAAAAAGTCAGGGGTTACCATGCCAAGAAGTGCCAGGTCTAACTGTAAGTGTTCCAAATTACTGTACGTTTTATGTTGTACCAAACAAAAGTGAACTATTAGGAAATTGACTGAGGTGGAGATGTCCTAGTATATACCTTTCAATGCCAGTGTATAGATATATACCTTCCATGGGACTCTACTTCACTAGGGGTAGCAGCATTTCAAATTGTTTGCTCGATGTGAGAGACTCTTTGTCAGCTGTCAAAACGAGGTTGATATTATGTTTGCTGTAAGACAAATGAATTACAGTTATGGCACTGCACATAGCGGTGGACAAACCATAACTCACATTGTCACAGAATACCCTGTGCAGCAAAACCTAAATCCTTTAGTCGTTTTTGAAGTGCTCTTTAGGGACTATAGGACAGTCTTCCCTAGCATGTTTACCTTAGTTTCAAAAGCAGATATGCCCACTCAGTTCAGGAAATGTAGGACTCAATGTATCCTTGGACCCCCCCACCCCACTTGCTTCCTCAACCTGGACAAACTTGGATTTAGCAAAGTGAGCATGCTAAAGGCACATGAAAGACACACCTTTGTGAGTTTCAGGTATAAGCAAAAGCTTTAGTAAAGTTATATTTGCCAAGTATAAGGGATTAGAGAGAACTTTACAGGAGACAAAGACATGAACAAGTAGGAAAAGCTTAGGCTAGGTGTACTTTCATAGAGATATCACATAAGTAGAAGGCAGCTATTCAAGGTAGTAGCAATACCCATACCCTCACTTAATCTTCACCAAAGTGCTCACCCTCATCAGTGTCACACACACCCGATACTCAATTACTACATTACAAAACGAACCAGAGGACTCTAAACCATACACAATGAAACAGCCAGGCTCACCCTTAACCTCCCACCACATACACACCCTGCACCTTGTTGAGAAATAATAAGGTCTTAAAGGAAAAGTTTTTTAAACACTTTGTAAATTTGAAAGACCAGGAAAGTAATACAATATTTTGCTAAATTACTGATTGCATATAAAATTTTTTTTTTTTTTTAAATGAATACACACTAATAAGCGTGTGCATCGCTGTGGAATGCTTTAGGAGAAATAGCGTATAAAGATTGAAAAATATAATCTTTAAACGAAAAGAATACAGTCAAAAGGAAATGTTATTCGCAGACTCGTGAAAACTCCCCAATTCAAGATGGCCGAAAACGTGAAGAGGCGTGATGATGTCACTCCCACAATGCTTTGTGTACCCAGAATGCACTGCGATAATGACGACTGTAGATGTGAATAGGAGATTGCTCCTAAGGTTCTGACTCAGGCAACAAGAAATGGATGACGAAGTCCTCGAGACAATTTAAAACAGGTAAGCAACCGTCAATAAAGAGATCTTGGTTACTGTAAAATCGTAATTTCAAAGAAATGGTCTAAACTGCCGCAGGTG
The DNA here is from genome assembly GCF_964263255.1 of Lissotriton vulgaris. Taxonomy (NCBI): domain Eukaryota; kingdom Metazoa; phylum Chordata; class Amphibia; order Caudata; family Salamandridae; genus Lissotriton; species Lissotriton vulgaris. The sequence goes on from NC_141695.1 coordinate 259,601,837, forward strand.
CTATCAAGTGCACGGTTTTGAAATTTACAGCCGCAGTAGCATTCCACACTAGATTATAATTAAAAATAAGGAACAATTGAAATAAAATAGTTTTTTACAGCCGCTGGTGCAATCGAGGCACAACTAGTAAGACAGCCGCCGGTGCTATCAGGGCACAAGTTCAAATAACTTAAATTCCTTACTTCCTCGAAGCACGAAGTGAATGCTGTATCCTCATGTAGATTTTAACTCCCCTGGAACAGTACTCCCACTGTCGCCAATTATGTTGAGAAATAATAAGGTCTGCAAAAGTAGGTTAGGTTCCAGGAACAGGATTTAATTACAGATCAGAGGAACAGCTTAACAACCACGGAAACTGGCAAGCAGGACAGTCAGGCTTTAACTGACTATCACAGAACCTTTACAAGAAACATCTACAAGAACATTCTAAGTTCTAAGAAGCTTGCATGCCAAGAAGCACACAAGTAGCATACAACACACCTCAAAGAGCTTTACTAGCTCCCCATCCACAACGCCAGCTCTCTTTGAACGCCTGACACACACATTCAAAGCCTTACACAACACTGGCCCAACATACTCAACAACCCAAGTAAAAGTCATGGATTCTGCTGGGTAAATATTATGCCTTCGGGTTGCATTGTAGGGTATATTGTGTTGCAAGTGCTAGGCCTAGCAACACAAGTGAGGTACTTTTATTGGGAGACATATGTAAAAACAGACTAGTAGAAAATGTGTTATTACCAATTGGATTTCTTTGCAATTGTGCCTTCCAAGTGAAGCCAGGGTGTAAGAAAGAAGACATTTTCAAAAGGCCCTCTGAATCACATGCTAGTATGAGCAGGGTACCCACAAATTCAGAGATGTACAAATAACCACTGCCTCTAAACGCATGATCTAGTGTACATTTCAACAATACATAGGTTTACTTCATACCCATTTTTCACTCTACATTTTACCATATGAATTTCACTATACTCGGTACACTATGAAAAAACATTGTAAGGTGCAGATCAGTTGTTGGCTCTGGATACCTCGGGTTCTTCGAGAATCTGCAAACACTATATATCGTCACGACCAGAAGTGTCTGGTGAATGTACTAGTATATTGCTATTGTAAAGAGGGCATTGTAATAAGAAGTTACAAAAATGAAAATGTTGTCAAAAATTGGTGTGTTTTTCTATCCACTTTTCACATAGCGTTATAGCCCACCATAGCAGGCTATCCCAGCCACTAAAGACCCACTCCAGCGTTAAAGACCAGAGCCAAAAGCAAAGGCCTTTAACAAGGGAGATGGGGCTTTAATGGACAATATAGGCCAGCTACGGAGGCTATAAGGCTATTATTATATTGCGTCCCTAGAGGGCAGAATGTCCTAATTATAAAAACAGAGGCATTGGAGCTTGAGGGTGTGGAAATCCCTGAAGCTCCGAAGCCTTTGTTTCACTGTTGTGATTGTTCAACAGCTAACAGCGGGCACAGGGCCACAGCTGTTAGCTGTTAAACATTTGCAGCAAGAACTGGGAAATAGGCTGTACTCAGCCCCTGGTTCTTCACAGCTTGGCTACACTACTCTTTTTGTTCAACTGAGCCTTAGAGACCCAGGAGCTGAGCAGCATTACCCTTCCCTCCCTCTGAGGCTCCAGTGGCTCTGAGCTAGGAAGGAGGGAGGTGAAAGGTTCCGGTGTGGCATGGAGCACAGCCTCTGCCTTCCACTTTCTCCTACCCACTCCACGTATTATGGAAAGGCACGGGAAAGAGAAAGCCATGAAATGTTGAGAGCAGCGGTCCTATACCAGTTTATATAGGCTACTGCTGCTCCATTGTCTTCAATTGAGCTCTCATCATTCCAATGTTTCTATTATTGTATAGATTTCAAGCATCACCCCTGCCCTTCACACCTGCTTCCACCACAAAGTGGAAACCGGTTGAAAGCAAAAAACTTAAGAAAGATGAGAAACCCCAGAGACAAATGCCAAAACTGTGGTTAAAAAATGTTTTCCTACAACTGTGCATGCTCATGAAAGCTGGAAAAATTTTGATTTTAGCACATAAAACTTATACTGGATTTAATTTTTTAGGGAGGAAAAAACAGACACATTTTGCGAGCACATTTTTACCATTTTTCCCAATAAAGCCCAAAATGTAGCAGCTATATTCGGATAACTTTCTTGGTCCCCTACAGGGTAATCCACAAACACTGGGTACGTTTAGAGTCCCCATGATTTTGGGAAAAAATTATGCAACTTTGGCATACGTGTGAACTATCCTCAAGTAGCCAAAAATGGCTCGGCTAGGAGGGGCCGAGCACTTTGATTCAGCTGATGGCTATATGGTGCACAAATGACTTAAAATGTAGTTTTCATCATTGAGGCTTTTCCGATGGGCACAATTTATTTTTATTTTTATTAAAGGCTCTGGCTTTAGTTGGACCAAGAAATGGATTAAGTTGTTTCGAGTCCAGGAGCATTCTTCAACAAAGCTAGAAGAGAAAATTGTGATATCGCGGATATGGCGATGTGTTGTATGTTCAGATTTGGAATACTATGTATCTGAACTAGGTACGCTAACCTGATGGTAGTCCCTGCAGTGAGGGCTGGAGAATGAACACCACAATTTTAACTCCATGTTATCTCTTCAGCAGACATATTGCACAAAGGTAGAAGATGTGAAAATCTTATCTCCTCTTCTTGGGAGGGCTGCTCTACTGTTAATGGTGTTGCTACAACCCTACTTAGTAAGCTATCATAAATTCAGTGTGACAGAGCCATGAGTTCTTATCACTGCACCATCATCTTATATCAGACAGTATCAACACTTCTTAGGGGTGTTTCATTTGTAAAACAGTAAGCATCATGGCCCTCATAAATACCTGTGGTAGGGCTGCCAGTACCTGCACAACTACTAACAATCACACTGCTACAAGTGTGACAATTCAAGCAATTTAAGGCCCACAAAGCAATAAGAATGGCTTTGGCCTCAGATGTTAGTTGGTTTTAATGTATACTAAAATAATAAACAGCTCTTGCTCTTCTCATCTCTAAATTACACAAACAACGCCACCTTGTGGCAGCTGTCATAAGTGTTGGTGTTGACAAATAAGTGCTGGTACCGAACACCGGAAACCACCGGCTCAAATTAACATCGTGCCAGTAAGGGTACTTATTAGCAGAGCTGTTATATTTTAAGTGGCACCATATGGTCACACTTATTAGCAGTGCAGTTATACCTCCACAGGGTAATTTCCAGCTCTTCCGAAGAAGAATATCATGGTTCAATAAGAAAGCACCAACGTTTCTGACCAAAGACAACTACTATAGGTTATATGGGGAATAACTAACATCCCTCACCAGTGCTATTATATTCTGGTTGGAACACACTGTCACTTTTCGAAAGAGCTGCAACGCAATAGAAAAGTATCAGAATGTCTCAGTATGGTTGCAGTACGTTTAAAGTGATTGTGTCAGAATTTCTCATCAGAAATGAAATACTTGTAAAGATACAGTACTAGAACATCTCAGTAGGGTTGTTATTGTAATTTCTCACTGATGAGAAGGGTTGCTGTACCTTTAATGGCGCTGTTTGTAGACTTAGAAAATGAACCAATATTAGAATGGACATGAAATGCGATCTCCCCATATAAATTGATGGACAGCCTTGTTGGCTATGGTACACAAGGTAGCATTAGTGCATGCCGATCTTAAACACAGAATAGCAACAATGAAGACAGCAGTGCAAACTGTAATAAACAAAACAAGTACAGCAGAGACATCAGTAGTGCATGCTTCTGTGACTCAAAGGCAAGGCAAGTGCAGTAAAGGAAGTAACATTGCTCCAACCAGACATATCAGGTAGAGTAAAGACAGCAGCAGGATAAGTGTACCTTTGGGAAAGATGCGAGTAGCTCTTCCCTGACAGGTTCATATCAATCCACATGCTTTGCTATTCCAGTTTTAGTTAAATATTCAAAGATAACTAATACAGGCACCAAAACGGAGAGATTAAATACAATAAGAGTTCCAGTAATATGTGCTGTTTGAGACCAAAAAATATTTTAGATTATAGCCTATGCTATTTTGAGAGTGACCAGGGCACAGCAGCTTCCCGAAAATCTTTTGCACAAACCATGATGAAACACAAAACATTGACGAAGCCAAAACCCTAGCTGGCTAAGATAGATATATTGCCTTTGTCAATGCTTTTTCTCTCTGATGGCAGGCACCAAACCAGACGTGATGCTTCAGGCACTCACATACATAATGTTCACAACTTAGTCTTAATGTTAGACTCATTAGCTCATGTGAGTGTTAATTAATGCTGACCCACCCCTTCAGTTCTGAATATTGCGCTCACATGCACTACTCAAAACAAAGCAATAGGATAGAAGTAATTGCCTGATAATGCCGGGCAAAGGGTTCCACCTTTTCCCATCCTGACAGCATAAGTGCCAGGGCTTAATAGATGGAAAGGGCTGTGGGTAGATAGAGCTGTAAGCATCATTTCCCGTAGGAATTCATTAATAGCAGCCCAGGCCCAACCCTAATGATTCCTGGAATTATGGCTCCTCTTCTGCCTGCATAAGACGTCAACTCAAAGAAACCAGGAGCCTTGAAGCAGACAGTATAATATTAAGTTGCAAAAAATACATTCTGGAGCCCCACGTCCAGGTAATGGAGCTAAGGAATGTTTAAAAAAATACAAAAAGCGATGCAACTCACTTTGTTTGAGACATGGTTTTTAGCAACTATCTGAAGCTTAGCTTTGGTAAGGAAAGTGTGGAACAGAAACAAAATCCTTTCAATAAAAGTAACACGTGAGTTGCAATTTTAATTGATTTATATAGCGCCTATTACCCCTGATGAGTCGTAAAAGCGCTTTTCGGTGAGTAGCACGCCATTCCGGAATCTAAAAAGATTAGTGGTGAATTAGTATAGAGAACAATTAATAACTATGAGCAGTGGGCATTAGATTTTGTTAGTTGGATTGAAAAGAATAATGGAAGGATAGAAGAGGGAAGGCTTTAGAAATTGTGGGATCATAGCAGTAAGAGGAGGCCTGGGATGAGTAAAGGAGAGATGGAGGTGGGGAAAGTATCGAGAAGTGAATTGGGGAGACAGATGAGTTATCGGATAAGTGTAGAAGGGATACATGAGGGTTTAGAAAGGCTTATTTGGGAGGTCTAAATAGCAAAAGAAGTTTGAGATGATGCAAGGAGGGCTAGAGGAGGGAAGAGTCTATAAAGGGTTATTTTTGGGATCATAATAACGGAATGAAGTCAACGCCGTTTCTTCATCTTGCTTCAACATTCTTCGCATGCTCAAAAAAACATTTCGCTGGATCCCTACCGAAACTAGAAAAACAGTCACCCACGCTCTGGTCACGAGCCGACTGGACTACGGAAACACCCTCTACGCCGGCACCACCGCAAAACTCCAGAAAAAACTACAACGCATCCAGAACGCCTCAGCCAGGCTCATATTAGACATCCCGCGTAAAGAACACATCTCTGATCACCTGAAAAACCTCCACTGGCTCCCCGTCAATAAGAGGATCACTTTCCGGCTCCTAACCCACGCACACAAAGCACTCTACGAAATCGGACCCGAATGCCTCAACACACGACTATCCTTCTACACCCCCTCCCGCCAGCTACGATCCTCCAACCAAGCCCTTGCCACTGTACCTCGCATCAACAAAACCACCATGGGAGGTAGATCCTTCTCCTACCTAGCAGCTAAAACTTGGAACTCACTTCCCACTCACCTTCGCCTTACTCAGAACCACCTAGCATTCAGAAAGCAACTCAAAACGTGGATATTCGACAAGTAACTCCTCACCCTTCTTCAAGCGCCTTGAGACCCTCTGGGTATGTAGCGCGCTATATAAATCTTCTGACTTGACTTGACTTGACTAGAGTATATATTGAGTGAGATATAGGATAGCTCTTGGAAGAGGCTGAATATTTGTATATAACAGTCGGAGTGAAGTACAAAATGCATAGAGACATTAGTACTTTCATTAATTTGTGTGTTTATTTTTCTTTTACTTTCTTTTAATAGTTCAATTGTGAAGCAATTGTAGATAAATAGTTAGGATAAAATGTGCATATTGTGATAGATAAAAAAGGGAAACCATAACCATCTTATCAAATAAATGATATGAAAACTTTGCAGTGACCTATGTACATTTTAAGCATAGAATAATATGATCATAAGTAATGCATACATTTATATGGGCACCTAACGGATATCTATATATTCATTAACATTATTATTATTATACTCATTTATACAAAGGAATACACATATTTAGATTCATTCATATAATCAAAATAAATGCTTATTTACACAGAGAATTGTTTTTATGCCTTACCTGCTCACACGTGGTGTACATCCTCTCCACTGAGCATGACACTTTGCCCCTACCCTGCCCCTCTCAAGAAGCCTGGATCACTAGTGGATGCAAGATAAAGAATAGTCCAGCCAACTACATCTTTTTTGCGCCAAAAGTTTCAGAAGCAAAGACTAGCATGTGTTTGTCACAGAGACGTGGAGACTGTATAAAAAAGTGTCTGCTTTATGTTTATACTGACCTGGTTCCTTTTCAGACTATTTTCTAATAAAGCCCGCCAGTCATGCCTAGAGCATGGTATTTTCAGCCGTTGTTGAAAGAGCAGCTTATGTCCTCAACTGAAAAAGAGCTTTAAGAAGCAATACTTACAAAGAGGGTTTCCCTCCGCCCACATGTTGATCTTCCTCTCTATTGTATTAGAATGTTCAGAAGCTGTGTGTAATTATGTATGCAGATTCAAGAAAGAAAATAGAGGAAGTTGGAAACAAGTCAATCCAATAAAAAAAAAAATTGGAAATGCAAAATTTATAAGACACATGGAAGAAACTGAAGGAGAATATGAAGAATAAGAAGAATTTGTGCACCCAGAAAAGTTATACATGATGCAGGAAAGTGATATTTGCCAACAAATAAATATGATTAAAAGAGAAAATATCAAGAAAACACATCCATAAACCTGTTAGTTGGATCACAAAAAGTACCTTTTGTACTGGACAGTGGAGCGACATGTAACGTAATGTGTATAAGTGAATTTATGAAAATGGAAAAACAACCCAAATTGACACCGTCAAATGTTAGTGTTTTCAAGTGGGGTGCTAAACGTCCAGTTCTTTACCTAGGAAAGTTTGAGGAAATTTTAAAATATGGAAACATAACAAGCAAACAGGATGTACATGTGCTCCAAGGTGAAGTATCAGGTCCATGCCTGTTAAGTAACGTGACTGCACAACTAATGGGTTTGTTGGCAATGAACTGCAATATTTCAACTGATCACCCAATCTTAAAAAAATATCCTAAATTATTTGAAGGACTAGGAAAATATAAAGGAAAGGAAATTACATTACATATAAATGAAGGAATAAAACCAATAGGACAAACGCACAGAAGAGTGCCAATTCACATGCAAGGAAAAGTTGAAAAGGAAATTAAATCCTTGCGTGAACAAGACATAATAGAGGAAGTAACAGGCCCAACACCTTTCGGTAAGACCAATTGTTATTGTTCCAAAAAAAGATACTGATGATATCAGGATATGTGTAGATATGAGAATTCCTAATACTGCTATTGAAAGACAACATTACCCTAGGTCCCCACTTGAATGACATGATTAGTACTATAAGTGGAGCAACAATATTCTCAAAACTTGATTTATGTAAAGGATATCACCAACTGGTCATTGATAACCAAGCAAAATATATTACAACATTTTCAACACACCTGGGGTTATTCAGATATAAAAGATTACATTTTGGAATTTGTTCCGCAGCAGAAATATTTCAAGAAATTATAAAGAACGTAATAAGACCAATACAAAATTGTATGAACTACAGTGATGATATCGTAATTTTTGGAAAAATACAGGAAAAACATAATCAAGCATTAGAAAAAGTGTGCCAACAGCTGGAAGAAGCTGGGTTAACTTTAAATGCAAAGAAGTGTGAAATTAACAAAAATGAGCTAACATTTTTTGGACATATATTTTCTGAAAAAGGAATGAGACCAGATCCTGTCAAAATAGTAGCATTAAATGCAACACGGAGACCAAAAGACATTGCAGAAATAAGCTCCTTCCTTGGAATGGCAAGTTATTGTGCAAGATAAATAAAAGACTTTGAAACTACAAGCTCACCTCTAAGAGAGTTAACAAAAAAAGGAAGAACATTTCTGGAATATTGACTGTGAACAAGCATTTAAAAAAATAAAAATGGAAATTTCAAATGCAGCAAATTTAAAGTATTTTGACCCACACCTATGCACAGAATTAATAGTGGATGCTAGCCCTGTAGGTTTAGGGGCAATGCTGGTACAACATAAACCAGGAAGAGAAAGTCAAAGATATGTAATCTCACGTGCCAGTAAAAGCCTATCTGAATAGAACAAAGATATTTGCAGCCTGAAAAAGAAAGCTTAGCCGTTGTTTGGGCATGTGAGCATTTTCATGATTTTATTTATGGCAAATCATTTGTAATTATTACCGACCATCAGGCATTAGTCTCCATTTTTGGGAATCCAAAAACGAAGATGCCACCTAGAATTGAAAGATGGGGGATGAGGCTCATGGATTATGATCATAAACCAGGTAAGGAACATATTCCATCGGATTATTTATCTAGACACCCATCTACAACAACTGATGTACAACAACTAGAGGCAGAAGAATTCTAAGTATGGGCAAAATTTGCGAATTCGCGTTCCGCGAATTCGCGCGAAATCGTATTCGCAATCCGCAAAATCTGCGAATTCGTGCGAATTTGTGGATTTTTGTTTTTTTGCGTGTTTGCGGGGTTTTTTGCGTGTTCGCTGGTTTTTTGCGTGTTCGTGGGCTTTTTGCGTTTCGCGGGCCGCTTGCATGGCGAAGTTACCCATGCAGTTGTATATGGGCACAACACCCTCTGGTTCACCACTGCCACCCTCTGGTTCATCACTGCCACCCTCTGGTTCACCACTGCCACCCTCTGGTTCACCCCTGCCTCCCTCTGGTTCACCACTGCCACCCTCTGGTTCACCACTGCCCCCCTCTGGTTCATCACAGCACCTCTGGTTCACCACTGCCACCCTCTGGTTAACCACTGTCACCCTCTGGTTAACCACTGTCACCCTCTGGTTCAGCACTGCCACCCTCTGGTTCACCACTGCGACCCTCTGGTTCACCCCTGCCACCCTCTGGTTCACCCCTGCCACCCTCTGGTTCACCACTGCCACCCTCTGGTTCATCACAGCACTCTCTGGTTTACCCCTGCCACCCTCTGGTACAGAACTGTCACCTTCTGGTTCACCACTGCCACCCTCTGGTTCACGACTGCCACCCTCTGGTTCATCACAGCACCTCTGGTTCACCCCTGCCACCCTCTGGTACAGCACTGTCACCCTCTGGTTCACAACTGCCACCCTCTGGTTCACGACTGCCACCCTCTGGTTCATCACAGCACCTCTGGTTCACCACTGCCACCCTCTGGTTAACCACTGTCACCCTCTGGTTCAGCATTGCCACCCTCTGGTTCACCACTGCCACTATCTGGTTCATCACTGCCACCCTCTGGTACACCCCTGCCACCCTGTGGTTCAGCACTTCCACCCTCTACCGAGACCTTTTGTGACGCAGTGGCAGCACAAAAGATGCGCCATGGTGCTGGGTATTAACAAAGTGACGCATCTGAGAGATGCGTCACGTTGTAAAGCCCTGCGCCATCAGGAGGCGTTCCGGCACATGGGAGGGCGTTCCTGCGCAGGAACGCCTCCTAAAAGTGGCTGAGTGAAATCTACAAGATTTCACTCAGTCACTTTTAGGCCAATGCTGCGTCAAAACCCTGCACCTGCTTGAAGCAGGCGCAAGGCTTGACACAGCATTGGGGAGATAGGGCCCCCCAGAGCATTGCTGGAGCTGTGTCGCAAGCACGACGCAGCTCCAGCAATGCGCTGCTTTTACGGCACAGATGCGTGACGCATCTGTGCCGTTTTTGCCACATTTGTAAATGCGGTGCACCATGGGTGGCGGAGCTGCGGCGCACAATCACTGGCGCATCCCTGGGGATGCGCCAGTTATTGTAAATCTGCCCCTATACATTTAGCCAACGAGGGAGCACTGATTAGAAAGTAGAAAGTACTCCAGTTGAGTAGAGGTATTGCACAAAAAGGTGACATCTTCGTGGACAAACATGCAGGGCGGGATTCATTCTGCCCCCTGTTAGACTCGTTTTTTGTGCCCTTCTGCCCTCTGTTAGACTCGTTTTTCCCTTGTTTTTCTGCCCTTCTGCCCTCTGTTAGACTCGTTTTTCCCTTGCTTTTCTGCCCTTCTGCCCCCTGTTAGACTCGTTTTTTGTGCCCTCCTGCCCTCTGTTAGACTCATTTTTCCCTTGTTTTTCTGCCCTTCTGCCCTCTGTTAGACTCGTTTTTTGTGCCCTTCTGCCCTTCGTTATTCCCTTGTTTTCTGCCCTTCTGCCCTCTGTTAGACTCATTTTATGTGCCCTTCTGCTCTCTGTTAGACTTGTTTTTGTGCCTTTCTGCCCCGTTAGACTCGTTTTTTGTGCCCTTCTGCCCTCTGTTAGATTCGTTTTTCCCTTGTTTCTCTGCCCTTCTGCCCTCTGTTAGATTCGTTTTTCCCTTGTTTCTCTGCCCTTCTGTCCTCTGTTAGACTGGTTTTTTGTGCCCTTCTGCCCTTTGTTAGACTGCTTTTTGTGCCTTTCTGCCCTCTGCATCACCACATCATCACTCAGCGCTACCCCAGCATCACTCAGCATCACCACATTATCACTCAGCACCACCACATTATCACTCAGCACCACTCAGCGCCACCACAGAATCACTCAGCGCCCCCACAGCATCGCTCAAGCGCCACCACATTATCACTCAGCACCACTCAGCACCACCACAGCATCACTTAGCACCACCACAGCATCACTCAGCACCACCACAGCACCAATCAGCGCCACCACAGCACCACTCAGCGCCACCACAGCATCACTCAGCACCACCACATTATCACTCAGCACCACCATAGCACCACTCAGCACCACCACAGCATCACTCAGCACCACCACAGCACCACTCAGCATAACCCCAGCATCACTCAGCACCATCCCAGTATCCCTCAGCACCACCACAGCACCACTCAGCATCACCACAGCACCATTCAGCACCACCACAACACCACTCAGTGCCACCCCAGCATCAATCTGCGCAACCATTCAACAACTGGTTCAAATATGTTCTCTCAATGTTTCAAACTTTATTACAAATGTCACAAAAAGATGTTAATATTTCACTTCTGTTCTTGGATTTTCGTCACAATAAAATACACTGAACATAATCTTCACAAAAGTTATTTACAAAAGTTTAAGCTATTGCCATTATAAATTAAAATCACTTTTATTTAAGTATTAATTATTTAAAAAAATTAAAAGCCATTGTAATTTGTAATATCAATACAGCTAAGTCACGTAAATACAAAACATGTTGCATCACAAATGCTATAGGTGTCACAATTTTCGAAAGTTATAACTATTGGCATTGTAAATGAGAAAGCTATTAATATAGCTATTTTCAAAACCAACACATAAATAAAAAAAATTGTCATTTACAAGACCAATAGCTCAAACTTTCCTAATGCAAGACCTATTGCATTGCAAATGCTTGTTTTTATATCTGTCAGTGCTTCCTGTTGAGGCTTAATTTTCGTGACAGGCGCCTCATTGCCTACTTGTAACTATTCTCTGACCCTGCTTCAAGGGTCAGAGATTAGTTGCAAGTAGGCAACGTGGCGCCAAGAAGCACTTACAGGCTTAAAGCAGCAGGTGCCAAGTTGAAGTTAATTTCTTTGTAACCCTTTTGTAAAAGGTTACAAAAAATTAGCTTCAACTTTTGCACCTGCTGCTGTAACCCTGCAAGTAGTTGGCTGAAAATTCATCCCCGCTGATTCGCGAATTTTACCGCAATTTCGTGAGATTCGCGGATCGCGAAATCGCGGAAAATCTGCAAATTCCGCGAGCGGAACTAATTTTCAGCCCATGCTTAAAGAATACATACACTTTATAGTAAAATCAGAAATGCCAAGATTTGTGACAGAAAATGAACTAATTGAAGAAACGGAGAAAGATGATACTCTTCAGGAGGTGAAGAAGATCATACATGAAAATAAGTGGAGATTAATAACTAAGGGAAGTAAATTTCAAAGAAACATTAAGAAAAATGATATATTAGCATTTAAAAATATAAACTCAAAATTATCTATAACCTCCTCAGGAATATTACTCAGAGGAACAAAAAATAATAATACCAAGTCAAGTCAAGTCAAGTCGGTAATTTATATAGCGAGCTACATACCCAGAGGGTCTCAAGGCGCTTGAGGAAGGGTGGGGAGTTATTTGTCGAATATCCAGGTTTTAAGTAGCTTTCTGAATGCTAGGTGGTTCTGAGTGAGGCGAAGGTGAATGGGAAGTGAGTTCCAGGTTTTAGCCGCCAGGTATGAGAAGGATCTTCCTCCCATGGTGGATTTGTTAATGCGAGACATTCTTCAACGTCGCGTGATTGATTTGGCTCATGAAAGTCATCGTGGTATATCAGCAACAAAGAATTTTCTAAGAGAGAAGCTATAGTTTCCAAGATTGGACAAACAAGTGGAAGAAATTGTTCTGTCTAGTTATGTCTGCCAATGTACCGTAAAGGAGAAAGGAATCGAAGAGTTGCACATGTCAGATCTTCCAAATGCTGTTTGGTCAAATGTAGCAGCAGATTTTTATGGGCCATTGGATTCTGGGCATTACTTACTAGCAGTGGTAGATGAATTTTCTTGTTTTCCAATTGTAAAATCAATATCATCTACATCTACTTCAACAGTACTTCCAATATTAGATTAAATATTCTCAACATGGGGAATACCTAATATATTAAAAACAGACAATGGACCACCATTTAGTGGAGAAGATTTTGGAAAATATATGAACTATTTGGGAATAGTACATAGGAAAATAACTCCAATGTGGCCTAGAGCAAATGGAATGGTAGAAAGAATGATGGCAACAATTAAAAAAGGAGTACAAAGAGCATAACTTTCACAGATTTCAGTAAATCAAAGGTTGTGTCAAATTTTAAGAGACTATAGAAATACTCCTCTTCCATCAACTGGGAAGTGCCCTTCATAATTATTGTTTGGGCAATCAAGGAGAACTCGATTACTACAATTGCCTGCAAATCCTCCAAAAGAGCATGATGAAGTGCTAAAAAAGAATAAAAGAGGCAAAGGAAATAATGAAATACTATGCGGAAAAAGGAAATACTTATCAAAGTAAAGATTATCAAATTGGTTAAACAGCAACAAGTAAGAAAATCACAAACTAGATTCCACCCAATGCCTTTAGAAATTACAAAAATACATGGCACAGCAATGACTGCAGAAAATGATGGACCAATAACAAGAAACAAGTCTTTCTTTAGAAAAGTTGCAGCAAATAGTGAACAAAGAAACATACAACCAAATAATCAACAAAATGAATGGATACAAAGAAGATCAGAAAGAGTTTCAGAAAGACTAATTAAACAATGTTGATATATTTGTTTTTTTTTAAAAAAATGTTTATGTTATTTATTTCTATTTTAGTTATTTTAGGGGGAGGTGGGGAAATGTAATGATGTATAAATGACATCATAATGTTAGATGAAATGGAATGTCAAAGCTAGAGGAATGTTAAGGAGGCATTCAAGAGATGCACAGGGATGAATGTGGATGCTGACCTACGAGCTCCATTAAAGACATACCTTTGGATTATATTTATTGTCTCTGGATTTATATTACTGTCCTTGGATAATATTTTACACAGTGTTCTTGAGAAAAGAAGCTCTTTTAATGCTCAGAACATGCTCAATACAGATGGCCTAGGCTAGCAATGTTGCCAAGCTAATGACTGAGACGGTAGGGCTGACTGATACATTGGGAAAAGTTATGATAGATGCCATAGATTTGATCTGATTGGAATGCTCTTCTTTGTGCCCTGTAAGGGATGACCTATCATCTAGTTTTTAGTAAAGCATTGCAAAACAGTGCACTTTTGAATAAACCAGAGATGAAACTGTGCAGTCAGTCACATGTTTTACTACAATTAGATGCTCATCTGAGCAACAGTCTCAGCTTTATAAGAGACCATAAAAGAACATAGCATAACATATTAAGACAAAGACACTAGGTTGAATTATTCATTTTGAACAGCATATGTTAAATCCAGTAGGTCATTTTAGAGCAGCTTGCCAAAAACACATCCGAATGGCTTTACATTGTGAATGTCAAAGTCAAAAGGCTTACTATATTTTTAAATGTGGCAACCAAGGTAGTAGGCCTCCCATATTACATTGTGAATGACATGTAAAAAGACTCATGTTTTTTAATATCCCCATATGGGACCATTGTTATTTTTTATGATTAGATCTTTGCTGTGCACATATTATTAAATGGTGAAGGAGGTTATCATCAGCATAATGATGATATGATAAAGGAGTTAAGATGTTCTCAAAATCTTGCCAACGGGTTCAAGATAGAGATTAATTGGTGTTTGGGAGAGTTCAGAGCCCTGTGAAACCCCCTTTTTAGGGTAGTTTTGCCCTTGTCAGAGTGTCTTATTTTCACTATTTGAGAATGGTTTTACAAACAGAATTCAAACGACTTTAGCACTTTTCCATTGATGCCCTTCCATTCCTTCAGGATGCTAATCAGAGCATGGTTGTTCACTGTAACAAAGTAGAACTAAGTTCTCTGAGTCAAGGACACAGAGGAGTCATCCTAATTTGCAGATGTGCAGTTTCTGTGTCATGGAGCAAGATTGGAAAACATCAAGGTAGTTACTGGACTGGCAGTGGCAAATTAGCTGTGATGATACATAGTTTCCTAACACCTTCCCTAAGATTCAAATTGTAGAAACCAGATGAAAGTTGTTATGAAAATTGGAGTCGGCATTGTGTTTTTTCAAGATGGAGAAGACCTACCCAATTTTCATACTGTTGGGAAAACAATATTTGTCAGTGAGGAGCACATTAGGGAGATTCAGAAATGTAGCAGAGTCTTAATCTATTTCTTGTTCAGTGAGCCAGGCAAAGCTTGGAAGGTATGACCTCGCTGTAGTTTCAAGGAACTCTTACTCTGCAATTTTGTCAACGTGAGATCATGTTCAACTGCCTTTGTGGGTCACCGTGCAATCAACAGGGATGGTGGATTTTGGCAGAAATTATGGCTGAATAGATTATAATTTCTGTGCAGAGGAGATTGCTAATTCTTTACATTTTAATGTTGGTGTGGAGACTGTGATGGTAAAGAAGTGGGACTTTGATTGTGTGACCATATTGAAAAGTAGTTTTGGGTGATTTTGAATAGTACAAAGCATGGATTTATTATGGCTAGATTTAGTTTTGAAGTTGTATGATTTGTAGTTTCCCCTGGCGACCCTGAGAATAGTAAAATTCAAGGCTGAGGGTGCTTGTCGCCGGGCTTTCTCAAGATGTCTCAAATTACTTCTTTCAGAATTAGATACATTAAATACCAGCTTAGAGAAGGCATATGTTGTTTCTTTTGCATTTCAGTGGAACTTATTAATTAATTACATTATCCATGCAATAGTTGTATTCTTCTGTTGTCAGCTTAATGTCCCACTCACGACTTAGGAATGATTCTCCAAGCCTTATAAGCTAAGTTATTGATGTCAGTGTTTTGGGTCACAGAACTCTTGAATGGATTCAAAGGTTTTGGATAGCCGCCAAACAGCTTGAAAGGAATTTGACAGTGGTTAGATCAATCCATATGAATGGTTTCTTCTGTGTTCAGAAATGTGCCCTGGAGATAATGAGGCCAAGAATAGAGCCTTTGTAGTGTGTTGGTTTCAGACAGTCCTGGAGAAGGCTTCTGTCTGGTAGAAAACACGAGAACAGATTAATAGGTTTATGGTTGTGTTTACCCAAGTGAATTTTGATGTCTACAAGGAAGAGGAGTGGCACAGAGCTTTTCAGCTGTGATGATATAAACTCAATGCATTCCTCGATGAACCTGTTGCTTTTACCAAGGTGGTGGTATATGAAGCTCATTCTGAAAATGATGTTCTTGTGGGCACCTGTTTTGAGAACTACACATTGAAAAGAATGATAATTATAATTTGGAAGTAATTTGCTGCTAAACATGCTCCTAAGAATTACTGCTACCACAACCTTATCTAATTTCACAGTCACCGCGAATAATGGGATTGTGTGGATGGAGAAGAAGGTCTAGGACATTATTGGAAGCATCTAATTCAGCCAGGTTTTTGTGAGCTAAGGATATCAAGTTTGAGGTTCACAATAGTGTTAAAAAAATCCACTAAGTGTTTAACACCTGCTCAGCAATTATGTAGCATGCATCTTGTAGTAAAGGAAGATCCAGAGTCCAACTGTGTAAGTAGGTAAATCTTTTACTATAGATCCCTTCTGGGTTAGATGAGTAGGACAAGATAGGAAGTACAGATATAACAACACCACCAGGAGCCAGCTGTTAGCAGCTCAGCCTGAGTTGACCAACTGCCACAGTCAGGTAGAGAGAGACACTGTGAGCCAGAGAGTCACCCAGGCATTCTATGATGTCACACATGTCATAGTACAGTCGATCTAGTGGAGGACAGTGGAGAAGTCATTTACTACACATCCTCTCTCCTTAGGGAATGACACAGAATAGAGGAAAAGATAGGCAAGATACCTCAAATATAACATTTGCAGGAAAGTACAAAAGAAAGATAAACAAAATCTAATAATGTACGATATGAGGTATCATTAGAATGAGCAGAATTACGATACAATGCTAAACATGAAATGAGCAAAAATACAATAACATGCCACATCCCCCTCCCTTAGTGAAACAGCATGGTTTAGTTGAAACAAGACCAAAACAGCTAAGGAAGGTGGTCACACTCACAACCTCCCCATACATGGGTACACCACAGGGTAAACACCCTGGAAACAAAAATTAGTGTAGACACAGACACTTGAGAGAGATACAACAGGTGTATAAGTGTAAGCCCCATAACAAAAAGTCACCAAAGAAAACACTCTGGAGAAAAAAACTAAAAATTCCCCTAATAAATACATGCTGACACTGAAAATAAGATAAAGCTCCCAACTCAAAGTCCTACCAACATGAAACCCTTGGCCACGAGTTCAAAGTAGGTAGACTTTGACCAGACGATGGTGCCCAAACAATCTCCACATGAAACAACTCAGGGAACTAACTTAGAAAAATACAACAACCTCCCCTAAGTAGGGTACACCACAGGACAATAAACCTGGGAACCAAAATGGGGCATGGACTACCCGCAAAATCACACAATCTCCACTGAGTAGGGTACGCCACAGGACAATAAGCCTGAGAACCAAAATGGGGCATGGACTATTGTTGTAAATAAGAGGTAACAACTTCAGGATATATAATACACGCAGTTTAATGGAGCAAGGAACAACAGTCTCCCAAACGCTTGCTGGCCAGGCACAGAACTGACTTACATAGAATTTCACGAGTCAGAGCCATCTACAATCTAGAATGTAAGGTGAGAGCATAGAGAACAGGAACCATAGAGAACATGAAAGTAATATACAACACATCTCCCTTCTTAATATCAAAACAAAGAAAACAAATTAACAATGGAGAAAAGAATAAAGAAATTAATCACAGTAAAAATCACTCAAGTACAAAGGTGGCCTACGGTACCTTGAACTTCTGACACTTCCAGGATTGGAGACAATGCTAGGAATAGAAAGGTTAGAAGTATTGTTAGAAGTACTACCGCTATGTAGAGATTCCGTAGCATCACCACCACCATTACTCTGCCTGGGAAGAGGAAAAGAATGAGAATAGGAAGAACTAGAAGAATCTTCAAGTGAAGAGAACATATAACCACTATTCTCACCATTATTTACATTTTTTTCAAAGTTACCATCCTTCCTTTTCTGATATAGAGCCACCCTCCTCAGATTCCATCTTTCACCATTAGACAGAGTAACATATTGAGGAAAAATATTTTTTACCACAAAAGGCCCTCTAAACTTAGATAATCCACTTGCGGCTCTCCCTGGCTTCACCTTAACTAGATCACCTTTATCAATTTTCGAAGAAGAAATCTGTGAATCAGTAACATCAAACTGATAATCATCATCAGAAATTAATTTTTTTAGCCATGATGGTGTTAACTTTGTACTTGGAACTCTTCCACGCATAATTTCAAAAGGTGATTTATCTTTTAAACCATGACAAGTGGTACGATAAGCATACACCATATCTTGAACTAAGTCATTAACATTCGTTCTTTGAGTGAGAGCCATTTGGATGGTACCTTTAACAAGTCTGTTTAAGCGCTCACACAAACTATTACCCTGCGGAATATAGAAAGAAGTCCTGTGATGTGTGATACCAGAATTTCTCAGAAAGGAACACATAGTGTGAGACACAAACTGTGTGCCATTATCGGTAATAACAATAGGAAACCCTTCCTGTTGAAATAAAGACCTCAAATGCTGAATGGTAGTCTCAGTGGTAATGTCTTTCAGGAATTCTACAGAAAGCCATTTGCTAAAAAGATCAATTGAAACTATGGCAAAACGCTGCGACAATGGCAACTCTCCCATTGGGCCAATAAAGTCAATACATAAAGTGTGCCAAGGTAAATTAGGATTAGATAATTTCCCTAGTTTTGAACCCTCAGCAACCTTCAACCTGTTTTCACTTTCTTTACAGAAAGAACAAGACTCGATCCAAGAAGAAACCTGGGAGTCTAACCCTGGCCACCAGAAATTTGCCTTTAATTGCTGTTGAGTTAAAGTATGACCAAGGTTACCTTCGTTTGCTAAACCAATCAATCTAGGTGTTAGGAAGAAGGTGGAACAAATTTTTCCCCACGCATCAAGACAAAATCACTACACAAAGAAAATTCATCAATCATCTTTTAAAATGGTCTGGCATTAACACTAACACAACTCTCTCTTCTGGATCCAACTTTCATTAGTTGAATAACTTCTTTTAAAACAATATCACTTGTCATGGCATCAACCCACTCTTCTTTTGAAAATGAACCCTCACAAAGATGAAGAACATCATCAATCCATGCAACATTGGAATCAGTGTTATCAAGACTAAAGTCCACATTACCAGTTGCCGAAGGGACAGAAAGTCTTGACAAACAATCTGCTTGAAAATTTCTCCACCCCTGTAAATGAGAGATTTCAAACTGATACTCCTGTAACTTAGCAGCAAGTCTAGCAAGCCTAGGAGAACCAGAAGTAAATCCTCCAGGTGAAAAAATGCGAACAAGAGACTTGTGATCAGTTCTTACGTTGAATTTTGTACCCCACAAATAGTTACGAAACTAATGCGTACCCCAAGCTGCAGCCAAAGCCTCTTTCTCAATAACAGAATAGTTTTTCTCTGAAAGAGAGAGAGAGCGTGAGGCAAATGTAATGGGGCAAACACCATTCTTGTGCTTTTGTACCAAAACAGCACCAATACCAGAGGCACTAGCACCCACCATAAGAATGGATGTCTTACTTGTATCAAAGGGTGCAAGAATTCCAGCATTAAAAATGTCTTCCTTTATATTTCTGAAGCAATTTTCTTGTACACTGCACCACCCAAATTTACAACCTTCCTTAAGTAACTCCCTTAAAGGTATAGTGTTTTCTGAGAATTTTTCCACACATTTCAAATAATATTCGATCAACCCCATAAAGGAGTGCAACCGATCTTTATCCACTGGACTTGGAGCAAGACATATTGCTTCCAAGAGATCCCTCTTTGGTTTTACTCCGTCAGCTGAGATCTCATGCCCTAAATACTCTATATTCTGCACAAGAAAAGAACACTTTTCCTTACATAAAGTAAGACCAGTGTCACAGATCCTGCGCAGAAAATCCTTGAGTACCCGGTTATGACTAGCTTCGGTGTCTCCAAAAAGCAAGATGTCATCTTGGAAGAAAACTACATTGCGTATGCCTCTGAAAATTTCACTAACCATCCTTTGAAACACACTGGCTGCTGAAATTAATCCAAAAGGAAGCCGTGTGAATTGAAAAATTCCCTCAGAGGTCACAAAAGCAGTGAGTTGTCTTGAAGTATCATGCAATCTAACCTGGTGGTATGCACTCTTCAGGTCAAGCTTAGAAAAAAACGTAGCTCCATGAAGAGTAGACATCATTTCACCTATGTTAGGCAAAGGGAAAGTGTCAGCAATCACGCACTTGTTTAAGGACCTGAGATCGACACAGAACCTCAGTTTTCCATCAGGTTTTCTCGAAACGACAACCGGAGAAACCCACGGAGAGGCTTCTACCGGCTCGATCACCCCACTCTGTAACATGTCATTAATCAGAGATTTGACTTCATCCCTAATGGACAAAGGTATTCTCCTTAGCTTGTGTTGTACAGGAACACTGTTTTTCTTTAATTTAATAAAATGAGGATACCCTTTTAGCTCTCCTAAGTCAGCATTAAACACAGACTTGAACTCTTGTAAAATACTGTCAACACTTTCATCTTTAATAACCATTACCTGGTTCTTAGCCCTTGGATTTATAATAATGTAAAGATCATATTGATGTATCCAACCCAGAATGGGTGGGCCATTTACTGAAACATAAACCCTACCAAAGGTAGACCTATTTTGAAAAACAATATCACTGTCAAAATAGCAGAGAATGTCAATTTTTTCTCCTTGAAAGCTAGTAGGAGAAATGTCACCAGGTGAAAGAAGTCTTTCATTCCATATGCTTCTGAACAGAACTTGAGGTATGATCGTGTAACAAAAACCAGTGTCCACCTTCAAAGACACTTCCTGACCATCAATGTAGATGAGGGCTTTAGGTCTGTTGAGACGCTTCTCCTCTCCAACAACCTCCACATCATTGACAACAAGCAGTTTGTCTCTTTCGCTTAAATCTTCACGTATGTAGTCATCTACAACAGCAACTCTTTGCTTGTTTTTTGACTTACACATCTTTGAAAAGTGACCCACACGGCCACAATTCAAACATTCCTTATTTGCTGCAAAACAAAACCTGGCTTCAGAAGAATGACTAAAACTCCCACATCTTGAACATTGTCTGTTGTTAGGAGTACTCTTTCTGAAAAGAAACTTGTTTTTATTTTTTAACAACTGCAACAGAACCTTCTTCACAATGTTCACACAGTGAATTTGTTCTTTTCTCAGAAACCTCAGAAATGTCTTGTTGTGCGATATTCTCTTTGTGGGAGTCAATAACTTTCATACAATCTTCAGACTGTTTAATTACTTCAGCCAGATCGATAGCTGCTTTTAATGTAGGGTTCTTTGCCGCCCAAAGTCGTTCCTGTATCTTTTTGTTTCTGCACTGAACTATTAACTGATCTTTTATGAGCTCATCATTCATGGCTCCAAACTTACATTTTATGGATAATTCTCTCAAACGTGCCACAGGCCAGGCACAGAACTGACTCACATAGAATTTCACGAGTCAGAGCCATCTACAATCTAGAATGTAAGGTGAGAGCATAGAGAACAGGAACCATAGAGAACATGAAAGTAATATACAACAACTACCCGCAAACACCACTACCACAGTAAAATAATATAAATAGGCATTGACTACCCACAATATACAACTTCCCCTATGTAGGGTACACCGCAGGACGATAAGCCTGGGAACCAAAATGGGGCATGGACTACCCGCAAACACTACTACCAAACTAAAATAATATAAATAGGCATTGACTACCCACAAACATACAACTTCCCTATGTAGGGTACACCACAGGACAATAAGCCTGGGAACCAAAATGGGGCATGGACTACCCGCAAACACCACTACCACAGTAAAATAATATAAATAGGCATTGACTACACACAAACATACAACCTCCCCTATGTAGGGTACACCGCAGGATACCAACCCTGAGAACATGAATGGAGCATTGACTCCCCACAAACACCCTGGAAAACCAAGACCTCAACATCTCCTAAATAGGGTATACCATAAGGTACAAAAACACATCCTACAACCTCCCCAAAGAAGGGTACACAAAGGGTTAAACAATGCGGCCCAAAGAGACTAAACTCCCCAAGATAGGGTATAACATGCAGAGAGGTGTTAACCAGTACAAAACATGCAGCGAAATGTCAACTACTACTGTAATTAATGAATGACATCAACTCCGGGGAGCGATCTCTCACCCGAAGTCTTTAACGCAATAGGATCTTGATCCATAGACCCGTTCAGTTGTGGGTAGGTTATCCTTGTCCCAAGTGCTGTCCCGCAAGTAACACTGAAACGGGGATCGCAGGCATAGATTTCACTAAATTGTTCATGGTGCTGGTCTAGTAATGACTTTGCTCGTGTCCCACAAATGATCGGCTCGGCGGTACAGAGGCGTATACACAACATCGTTACCATCGTTATGCCAGAGCAGAAACTCCACATAGATGCTTCGAGCTCCATGTCGCAATTCGCAGCACCAGATACGCTTACAGTCATAATCTGGAACAACGCTCTGAATCGTACAAAGATGGTGGCACGCTGTTACGCCTCTGCCGGATGGTTCACGGCCAAGGCGTGCTGAACAACGTCGACCGGACAGTGGCAGCGTGAGACTAAGCTTGACGTCACAGGAGCAAAGGATTAGAACGTGAGTAGGACTTCGCTACGGGAAAATACCTTCGCTAGCTCCCAGATGCATTCTAAACACGTCATCAATTGGACGGTAGCAGGGAAAGAGAGAAGATCGCTGCTGACCAACCGTCGACCAACCGTCATCAGCATCCAGGACGGTGAGTAAACGATCTTAGCAAAACACAGTCACCCTGCATCCACAAGCTGCCAGGAACCTCCGACTCTCCGATGAGCCCACACACTGGATCTGCCATGCAACACAACACCAGAGGGCGAAGCACAGGACCTATGTGCAGACAGTAGCGAGTTGCACCACTGCAAATCACTTTGAAAGTGCAAAAACTCACCAGAGACACTGTTCCCCAATGAAATCCATGTCGCTGTAAATATGCTACGCCTCTCACAAGACACAAAGTCATCTTCAAAGGTACAGGCAATACATCGAGTCCACACGGGACGCTTCTCAAGAAAACTCCAGTTTCCACACACAGGGCAGAGACAGGCAGAGTAGGCAGAGTCTGCTGTAAAGTCTCTTAGAAAGCAAAGCGCAAAGCACATCTCAGAGTTGAGGAAGTGGTTCTTGAGACAGGATAATTTGGGCATTTGGGGCGAACATGAATGGAGTTGAAGAATCCCTTATTCCTGGTTAGAGGGTATGATCAGGTAGGTCAGAGGTTCTGTATATTTGGGATGGAGGAGGTGCCTTGAGCCTGGTATGGGTGGGTGAGTTTGTTGGTTATATTAAAGATCTCATCGTTTTGGATGTTTTGAATAAGATCATCATCATTCAGTGCGGGAATTGTTCTGTTATGTCTATGTTTTCATTGCTTTTAGGTAGATGGACACTGCAGCAGCTGTTCTTCAGGGAGTGAGCAGTAGGTTGTGCATTTTGGGGCAAGTAGTAGTTAAGAGTGGTGAATGAGAATGAGAGTTAGGAAATTGCTTGGGACAAGAAATCCAATTTTTTTAGATAGAAGAGTCAGAGAGGTAACACGAAGGGTTGAGGAAGGCAAAATTGGTTAAAGTCTTAGGTGGTTTGGAGGTATTCAAAAGCATGGCGGTGGATTCAGAAGATAAGTTTAACCAATATGTCCGTAATGAGATAGAAATCTGAGGGGAAAGGCTGATATTTGTGGGAGAAACAGTTAGTGTTAGTATAAAGACTTTATAATGGGAAGGAATTATTCGACTCTCCATAGTCCGCCTCCACCTACGTTTAATGACACCACTCTGGCTGTTATATCAGAAAAAGGCTCAGCATATCTTGCCCTGGCCTTTAAGATCCTTCACTGTCCAGCTTTTTCATGTATATCTAAAAGAACGACCTCACCTCATTAATAAACATCTTCCAGGAAATGGCCAATGCCATGAAACGTAGAAATCCTGTCCCTACACAACAATATGGTAGGACTCTTCTGACATTTTGCAGTCCAAAATTAAACAACACAATACTCCACACTAAACAATTTATCTATGTATGCATGTATGAGCCACTCTCTATGACAGACCTAACCGTAAAGAGGTGGAACACTGCTCAAGGTGGTGGAATGGGCTTCATGATAGCAAATATAACAAACTTATTGATAATGGGTACGTTTTCAGATATAGTCTGTGAGATGGGTCCAATTACAGTAGTTAATTGTAGATGATGTGATTCTTGAAAATGTATATTGTTAAACTCTGTTGAAGTAAAAGAGCAGTGACATGTATATCAGGACATTATTAGAGAACCTGAGTGCACATCAGGGGTAGCTTCTTTGCAGGCCTTTTTGCATGTCTGGGTCGGAATCTTGGAAATGTTAATGCTGTGAGTATTGCGTTGACCGGAGAGGCAAGATGGCGGCCGTTTAGGACGGCCGAGAAGCAGTGCGATTGAGGAGATGCTGGAGTAAAGCAGCATGACACTGTAGACCCACGCCACGGACCCACGGAGCCACGGAGCCACGGAGCCTTCAGTAAGAAAGGGAGACGAAAGGTGCGGGGAGAGAGCCCGGAGTCGAAAATCGGCAGAAGAAAGCTGACACCGCCGGATGCTACTTACTTGCCGCCGGCCGCTCAAGCGGCTTCTCTTGGAGCTGCTGCAGGTTGCGAGGAGGCTCTCGCTGATAGGCGTGTCAGGCGTGGGACTGCTCGCGGAGGTCACGGAGATTGCCAAATGAACGGCGCGGAGTTCACGGAGCGGACGGAGCTCGCAACGGAGGAAACAGCTCTGGCCAGGAGAGCCTCGGCATACGAGTCTAGAGTCAAACCAGCAAACGAGTTTACACCAAAGGACTGGGGGGAGATTACGGAGCGTCCTGGAGACCGCTGCAGACCCAGACCCAGATCCAGAAGAAAGGAAGTGGGGCAGCACAATAGACGGTAAGGAGCAGTTTGGGCTCGAGGAAAGGAGGAGGGAGATCATGGCTCCCAAAACTAGTGCAAGTGCTAAAGCTGCCGCGAGAAGGAAGGCTGCAGCTGAGCAGGCTGAACTAATGGCAGATAGGGACTTAGATGGCAACAAGAGGAAAAAACAAGTCTCCCCTGCTAAAAGAACGGCTCAACAACAAGGAGTGAGTAAGGGCAATCAAGGCATTCAGGGCACCACCCCGATATCAGACATTTTTCAAAAACTCATAAAAGAAAAGGATACTAATAATGAGGCTACTGCAAGGCTGCCAGATGAGGATGGGAGTCCCAATGATACAGGGGGGGTACCCCAAAATATGTCGGAAATATCTGCTCAGCTTGCTATGTCCAGAATTACAGAGGAGGACAGTAAAGGGGAAACCGATCCAGCAGGAGAAGCTGAGGATAATACCACTGTGATACCCCTGGTGTTAGAAGAAGTGTTGGAGGAAGAGGCTGGTGAAGACACAAGTGATAAAAAGGAAGCCCCCAGTGAAGCTTTCTTTTCAGTCTCAGAGGGAGGGGAATGGTCGGAGGAAGACGATGATAGCCTGGAGCAAGAGGACAGTGGGTCAGCTACTGACAGTGAATTGGAGCAGGATGATTTCAGCCCCCCGATAACTGCGGTGAAATCCACGGCAGGAGCGAAAATACACTGTCAAAAAAGGGATCATCCGACGACCAATCCTATGCTGGAAAGTCGCGGAGGGAAAGCAGCACAAATGTCTCTTCTGGAGGTGATACACCAGGAAATAATCGCACACAGGGAAGAAGCACGACAGGAAAGTCGCAAATCACAGGCGGCAGTCAGAAAAATGCAAGGAGTGGTGAGGAAGCTGACTAAGGTGTGTGTGAATCTAGGAGAACGGGTTACTAATCTGGAAGAAAGAGTGGTGTCAACTGAAGCCGAGTCAGCGGCGGCCTCTAGCAAGGTAGATCTACAGGGAGAGCAGCTAACAGATATGCAATGGAAACTGGAGGCGCTTGAGAACAGATCTCAACAGAACAACCTGCGCATATTGGGAATACCTGAAGGATCAGAAGATACAGACATGAAAGCCTTTGTGGTCAAACTATTCGAACATGCGTTCACAGAACTGAAGGGATGGGATTGGGCTAAGGAGATTCAGAGGGCACATCGCATTCCCTTTAAAATCCACAAGAATGCTGGGAGATAAGCCCAGAGCAATTTTAATTTTTCTGGGTAACTTTAACTTGAGGCAGGCAATATCAGAGAGAGCGATACCGGACAAAAAAAAGAATGTTGATGGTTACTCTTTCTTTGTTCGCCCTGACTTTTGTCATGTCACGGTGGAGAGACGCTGGAGACTAAGGCAGATGATAAAACCATTTCAGGACAAGGGTATGCAGGCATACTTGATAAATCCAGCACAGCTGAAAATAATTAATGATGGAAGAACATTATATTTCTCCCTAGAAGTGAAGGCCAAAGAATATCTGATCTCACAAGGGGGTTTAGAAAATGTCCTGTAGAAATAGATGAGTTTAATCTATAGGCAAATGTGATTTTTTGTCATGCTCAGGTAAAATATAAATCAGCAACACTGTGTGGGTTGGTGTTTGTAGTGTAAGGTGGTGGGGACTACAGGGTCATAGGTACTAAAGATGGGTTATTTTTGAAATCTCCTCAATCAGTACTGCGAACCATCACGTGCACAGACCATGGGTCTGAGCGCCTCTGAAAAAAGGGGGTGGGAGGGGGGGGTCCAGCAGCCGAATAGGGTGAGGGGAGGGAGAGTGAGCAGGGGGAGGGGGAGGGGGTGGAGGGGGGAAGGGGGGGGGGGGGAATGGGTGGAATAAAAAAGAGAAAAACTTTGAGATGGAAATGGGTGTGACTTTGGTTAGTATTAGATTCATGGATAACAGACATCGCAGGAAAAGTAACCTTGTCAGTAATGTCAGATATTAAGATATGCACAATCAATGTAGGGGGATTAAATGACTGGAAGGAACGACAGAGATTGAGTCACTTTGCTAAAAGTAATAATATAGATATACTGTGTATACAGGAAACCCATTTACCCTGGGCTAAAAGGAAGTTATTGGATATGCATGGCTATACAATGCTAGGATGCTCATCGCAATCATCTATGATTAGAGGAGTGGCTATTTTAGCAAAATGCAATTTGGGGGGGAGAAACGTACCAAAACTGATGGGTCTGGTAGATGGGTCCTGGTAGAACTAAATCTAGGGATTACACTGTGTGTGATCTATGGCTCAAATGATGATGAGCCAATGGTATATGATAAAGTAGAAGAAGAGCTGGCTAATTGGGGTACCCCCATGATAGTGTGTGGGGACATGAATATCTCGGCTGATTGGAGACAGGGAGGTAAATACACAGGACGCAAACATAAGGTATATAGAGCTCTAGGCTCTTTAATACAGTCGCATGGTCTGGTCGATGTATGGGGGGAAAAAGTGCCTGGGAACCAGGGTTTACTTATTTCTCACATCCTGCGCAGAAATATTCTAAACTGGATTTTTTTTTGTGTCAAGGGGGGAACTCTGCAAAGTCAGAATTGCTAAACTTCCAAGAATAGTCTCGGATCATAACCCTTTGATATTGATATATAAGGTCCCTAATACGTTGAGGAAAACAACAAGATGGACATTTGAAAGGAAACTTCTAAATGATGAAAGGTTTGTAAAACATATTAAACAGTGGGCGAAAGAGTTTTTTGAGATTAATAGATATAGTACATCCAGAAATGGAGAATGGGAATCCTTCAAGGCATCATTAAGGGGGGAGACGATTAGCTGTGCCGCCAAGCTAAGGAAAGAGAATAGAAGCAAAGTGGAAAAACTCACCTCAGAACTAGCAGAGTCAGAGAAACGACATATAGAGGAAATAGTCTCAGGCAAAGATGGCAGTGAAACAGCTAGAACTATGGCTATGATTAAGGGAGATATTTTAAAAGTAATCACGCAAAAGGAGATTAGTGAATATCAAGCATATCGAGCAAGGCGGTATGAGACAGGCGAACAAGCCGGAAGAGCATTAGCGTTGCGCATTAGGCAAGAAGCTAACAAAAATAAAATCCGTAAGATTAAGTATAATGGGGTAGAATATACGGATCCGAAAATGATAATGGACGTGTTCCAGAAATTGTATGATCAGGAGCCGGGGGATTTACCATCCAGTCAAGGGTACGGGCTACCATGCCCAATGTTAGAGGAGCAGGATAGGGAGCAGTTGGACTTAGATATAACAGCAGAGGAGATAAAGATTGCATTGCAAGAACTAGCTGTTGGTAAAGCTGCAGGCCCAGATGGCATACCAATAGAAGTTTATAGGGTTTTAGGGGGGGAAATTCTCCCTTTGCTCGAAGGCTTATTTAACGGCATAATTTGCTCTTTGAAGATTCCTGATACTTGGAAACAAACTAACATCGTAATATTCCATAAAAAGGGAAAACCAGAGGAGAATCCTGGTTCATATCGGCCAATTTCGCTGATAAATGCGGATGCTAAACTCTATTCTAAGGTATGGGCTAAAAGGCTAGGGAGAATTATTGGCCAACTTGTCTCACCATGGCAGCATGGGTTTGTCCCAGGGAGAGGCACCACGGAACACACTGCGCGGGCGATCTCGCTATTTGATGCAATGGCTGCTACGGGGGGAGAAATGGCCATGATCCTCTTAGATGTCGAAAAGGCTTTCGACCGTGTGGTCTGGGATTTTATGTGGGATGTCTTGGCCAGAAGGGGCATTGGAGAGAAATGCAGGAAAGCAATAAAGGCTATGTTCATGGATCCTGTAGCCAGAATTACTACGATGGGCTTGCAGTCAGAAGAGGTGGTTATCAGAAGAGGTACCCGTCAGGGATACCCCTGTTCCCTGATACTTTTCTCACTTTACATAGATCCCTTAATTAGGAAAATTCTTGCCTCTGATAAGATATCTCCTGTTACAACTAATGGGCATACTACCAAATTATTGGTGTATGCGGATGATTTGGCAATCGTCACTACTAATCCGCAAACGGCAATGCTGGAATTGAGTCAATTGGCACACGCGTTCGGATCACGTTCTGGGTATAAGCTCAATGAGGAAAAAACAATAATAATTGGTACAAATAATATTCATAAAATTGACCAAAGGTATGTGGACTCTGCGGTATATCTTGGGGTGAGACTTAATGCAAATGTGGGGAAAATCATACAGGAAAATATCTACCCTTGCTTACCTCAATAGATAAAGAATTGAGAAGAATAGATGTTTTACACTTATCCCTGATTGGTAGGGTGAATGTACTGAAGATGTCAATGTTCCCGAAATTATTGTATCTATTTCGTGCCATACCTTTACTAGTTGAAGAGGGTTTGTTGAAAAAAATTGAAGCTGTTTTTTCGCAATTTGTGTGGCAATATGGGAAAACACGGAGATCATTGGCTCGACTCTCTGCACCATTGGAGGGAGGGGGTTTATCTGCACCAAATTTGAGGTTATATCATTGGGTTTGTCTAATGATGCAAATGAATCACCTATTGAAATATGATGATATAGAGGTGCCGACTGGTTCATACAGAATCCCTACAATTTATGAACTATTAGTAGGAGAAAGGGCTCTGGGGCTGTTAACACGAGAAATAAAATCTAGGTATTTCAAAAGGAGCAAAAGCAAAGTAATGGTAAGTGCGTGGGGCACATGGAAGGCTATATTGAAATTTCTGAAGATCCCGAAGATTAATAGCACAGTAGATCTTTGGAGGTCAAACCCATTTGCGCATCTCGGACAGAATAGAAATAGTAGGACATGGAAGGTGCTGGGTATTAGCTGTTTGGGTGATGTCATGTGCAAGGATGAATTATTGGGATTTGACTTACTTCAACAAAGGTTTGGTATACCTATTAGCCAATGGTTTTTATATAGACAACTAGAGCAAACGGTGAAGTCATTTAGACCTAGGATATCAATTGAGGAGCTAAACCCGATTGTGAATTACGTAAGGAATGGCGGCAAGAAGATTAAAATTGGGTATAGTTATCTTTTACAGGGTTTGGGAGATGACATTGGACAAACGGAATCTGCTTGAGCTCAAAGAATTGGGGATCCAGATATAGACATTGATTATGCTCTTGCACTGAACAAGAAAATATTAAGAGCAACAAATTTAAAAGCACAGCACTATAAGATGATCTTTAACTTGTACTATACCCCCGCCAAGCTGTTTAAATGGGGTAAAAGAGAAAACGATAGGTGCCCTAGGTGCAACCAAGGCCCCGCAGATTTATCTCATATGTTTTACACCTGTCAGAATCTTACGCCAGTTTTAATAGAAATGGAAAGGTTTTTAACGGGGCTGCTAGAGCACCAGATCTCTCTATCCCCTACTACTGTTCTGATCGGCAGGGACGAAAATCTCAAACTTGAACAAGAGGCCGAAGCATTTATTTTCCTATCCATGGCTGTTTTTATAATTTTAATTGCGGCTGCCTGGAAAGATTCTGCAGCTCCCACCTTTCAGATGTGGTTAACTAGGCTGCTGGGAACTCATAATATAAAGGAATGTCTATACAGCTTTAAAGGAAAGAGGTCGAAAGACTGTGGTAAGAAGATTTGGGCTCCTCTTAGAAACTGGAGAGAAACCAGATGAATAATAGTAAGCAGACTTAGAGCCGATGTTGATTGATTCCCCTACATAATACTGTGTGAAATGAAGTTGGTTTTATGTCATTTATTAATCAATTGTTAAAGATTTATAAGATGTATAAGATGTATATAGTAATTTCAATGTCTGATTTTATCCTGTTGATCTATGTAATTTTTTGATACTCAGAACCATCTCAATAAAAAAAAAAAAAAAAAAAAGTATTGCGTTGACCTCCGGAATTCTCAATCTTGTTTGCAGGTAAGGCGTGAGATGGGTGCTTACAGCTATGAAAGTGATGCAGAAGATCTTAAATTTGATGAATGTGGCCATGAGAATAATTTACATTAAATGTCAGAGGGATGACTGGGACTCGTACAGGTGGTATGGGATCAGTCACAATTGCTTTTCTGAAGTCTGCTTTGAGGAGGTATTCCTAGTCCCCGTGGATTTAGAATTTTTGAGCAAAATCCTTTTTTGTGACAAAATGTTCTCACTAAAATTGTTTTTGCTTCGTTTTTCTCCTCCAAATCTACTTTTAGTGGCATATGCTTCCATCATTTTTTTTACATTTCACAAACTTATTCTGGTTCTTTAAGAATGCAACCCACACCTGGACTCATTGTAGAGTTTAGACAGGGCCTGTAAAAATTCAAGTTCACCATATACATGGCCGGATGATCAAAATACCTCACTTTAAGTTTTAGGTGTATACAGGACAACAGACCCAAATACTCTAACTGCAGTTGTTTTCAGCTCGTTTTCCCCACCACACCACACGGTGATATTGAGTGAGTTGGGCAGCTTTACAGCTCCCACAAGACAGACAAAATGTATAATAAAGCGCACAGAAGCAACTGCAAGATGCCACATTTTGAACTACCCAAAACTCCCACAAAAAGTCCTAACATGAAACAGAGTGTTTGCCAAATGGAAAATAGTTTCTAATATGTAGTTTGCACAAATTGACAGCTTTATATCGGTTTTAAAGGAGTTTGTGTGCAAGGCTGGGGGGCTAAGTGTTAATACTCCTTTAATTGTAGCAACATGGGGTTTGGGAGGGGCTAATACAGGTATTCTAGCCCCCACGCAATACACCTCTGTCCAGCAAGCTTGGTCTTTCCTCCTCCATCGCTCAGGATTCCCACCCTGAAGTATGTATTTGAGGCTTAGTTGCTTAGAAATCTCCTTTCAGAAATTAACTCTTACACATAAAATCAGCATCCTCACCCTCAGTGCTTGGGAGGGCATGAGATTCATTTTACAGGAGCTTTTGCAAAATGAGGCAATAAGTCGATTTGCACTATTCTGCAGCATATTTAGTATTGCATGGAATAAACCATTTTTGCTACACTCGATGTTAAAGAAACAGTTTTACAAAAGAGGAAAAATGGAAAAAATGGAATGTGGAGCCATTGCTAACCATATATCATATACGTTACATTTGCAGGCATAACTGACTGTTTAAAATAGGTATGGCTTATGAATTGAGTATTTTGAAAAACAACAAAGCCAATTAATTTTAATTACTTTTGCTACTTATTTATTGGAAAATGGAACAGACTAATCTTTCCAGATTCTCAGTCAATTCTTTCACATTTGAAAAGTGAGCAACATATGTTTTGACCGTTTCTTGTTATGCAAACGGCCAAAAACATGAAATTAGTTTGTTCTTTATTTTATCTTGGTGCTAATAATTACTTTAGCGTAAAACATTCTTTGTCCCAGTCCCTATTGCACAAAGAGCAGACATGGATTTGTCCAAATTTTTGCACTAATGTAAAATGTCTATAATGACGTAGTATCGGAACGTTGAGTTTTCAATATTGCATTACACAAACATTGCAGAAAATATAGGTGACCAAAATATCGACAAGGTAAATACAGACAGGTAAGTACAGGTTTACTACAGTTGATTCGCACATATATCCATTGACTGTACATGTAGCTTCAAGGTACAGAGATGTAAAGTTGAGAAAAGTAAGTCTGTACTTAAGAAATAAACTTAGCTACACAACATTACGTCAATCAATACGTTTGCATTCCTAAAGCGTCTATATTTCTGCAGAACAATAACTTTATAGCCGGTATTCTGACAAACAACCTTTCGTAATGTGTCTGAATGCTAACCCGAGTTTGGCTTGCACTGCATTTCTTGTGGCTCTGAAAGAGAAGGCTGGGAGTGGCAGAATGCTGGCCGCTCCTTTCCCCACTGCAGAGCACGCTCTATTTTCCACATTTATATTTTCCCACAGTTTCGGCCTGTAGACATCACAGAAGATAAGATTTTCCCCACTGAATATAAATGGCAGCTTCATGTTTTGTAGATGCATGTGATAAGGTGCACTTGCGTATGAACTGTGAGCGGTGAGGAGGACAATGGAAAGTTGTAGCAGTAAAACTCAAAGTAAGGCCTGGCGCCTGCATGCAGCCCTCCTGACCTTTACATGCGGGCCCTTAAGCAGCAGCAGCTCTGGGCTGCTGTTGACTGGACTCAGCACTACCTTGAAGAAACATGTTAAGTGCAGCAAGCCTTACTTTAAAGATGAATTGCATTTAAAGAAGGGAAGCAACAAAGGTGGACTGCGCCCCTTAACTTTTGTATTACCTTTATTTTTAAAGACATAAACCTGTAAAAATATGATAGTCTCTTCAAAATTTGAAAAGTCTATATGATTAACCGGCAGGACCGTTTCACAATAGTAAATCCTAGTATAGCAGCGCATTCAGAAGTATTTTTTTTAAGTAATTGTTTTCAAACCTGCTCCCCCCCCAACAACAAGGCTATTAGTGATTTGATAGAAACACAGGGGAAGGATCACACAATTAGGGCAAGGGGGGATGCTGGGATTCACCCCAAGTTTTCTGGTTCCACATTGTGCAATTCAGTGTAGCCACTAGATGTCCATGGTTCACTTCCCCTACATCCACTTTATGCCCCCGACCACCACCCTGCTGGCATCAGTGCAGTCCTCGATCACACCAAAGACCAAACTTTTTAGGACCCAGGAAAATGTTTGCGGGTACCCATGTTGTAGAGGATCACACTCACGTCATCCAGCTCGGTATACTGTTACTCGAGAAGAGGTGAGGAGGAAAAGCGACACATGACCATCATCATTTACTCCCTGGCCTCCTTTGTGAGGGGAACACTGCAACCTTGAGATATAGCACACACCATCAGTAATCTCAGATCCAAAGCCTTAAGTAGAGTTTGGCAAATGTGTATTTATTCCATCACAAATGTGACAAATATCCTGCCCCCCCTTTTACACATGTGTTAGGATACAATGTACCCATGATATGCCCGTTGGTATATCTGTTATTCTTGCGATGAAGTACCTATCTGACAAACTCTAAATCTGGTCGAAATCTGTGCAGCTCTAGGCAGTGTGAAGGATAAGGAAATGTAAATCATAAATGGGCATTTTTTATAGTTTGTTGTATGCTGGCACCTTTGATGAGCTTTCCAAGCCCCTTTATTAGGTCTCGCCTGCACAGAGCTTGTGCTGTGCTTGCGAAGTCTTTTGTAAGTAAACCAAAAATCTGAAAAGGCGCTTAGTACCCACTTCTTACTTACCTGAACTTACCATTGGTTAATTCCATAGTCGCTCTAATATACTTGCTTCTGATTGGCCAGGACATCGTCTCCACTGTCACTTCTGCTTTTGCTTTGCAATCCTGACGTGCAGCTTCGACAAAGTAGAGCTTCTGGTCAGTGGTCCGTGTCCATCCACTGGCTACGTCAGTGAGAAGTTACTTTTTTAGGTCTCGCCTCAGCCAGAGCATGCGCTGCCCTGCAAGACATTTAGTAAGTGAAGTTTTCAAAGTGCTACCACACGCTTTTGCTGGGCTCAAACTTACGGTTAGGCTCGTGTGCGCACACGCAGCAACATCCGCTCGTCATGGCTCAATAACTCTACACACACAACCCGCCCCCCTCTCTTCCTCATTAAGCCTGAGAACACTTTCGCTTTCGCGGCTGCGCGGCTGTGTCACTTTCAGGGCCGCGCGACCAATGCTTGGTAATTTATGGTTAGGCTAACTTCAACCGTGTTTAAATCAAGATGGGTTTTGTGCACAATTACAGCAACACTTTCACTTTCACTGCCGTGCGACCGCGTCACTTTCAGGGCCGCACGGCCAATGCTTTTTAATTCATCGTTTGGCTAACTTCAACAGCGTTTAAATCAAGACAGGTTTTGTGCACCATTACAGCATATCGTTTATCACAAAACTGGTAATGTACAAAATGCATATGACTGATGTGTTGTGTGACTCGTTTTGTTGTGTCACATTACTGTGAAGGATATACGGAGTTCTTTGTGTTAGTACATAAATAAGTTGCTCATTGTGGTTAGACGCTGTCGTTTTGGAAAAGGCCGGGCAGTCCGCAAGGCTCCACCCTCTGTATCGCACCCTTCTTTTCCCATTTCTGCACTCAACATAGCATAACATAACAGAACTTGTCAAGTTGTCAAGTCTATAATTTACGGACGTGAATGATGGCGGGTGCCTGGTTTTATTTTTATTTTCCCTAAAGAAATACGTAAAGCGTGGATTTTGTAGGGAGTGGGGGTTTATTTTTCTTCGTTATTTCTAAGGGAACTGTGTTGCCCTGCTGTAGTTCCCTTGCCCTGTTTGCTCCACCGCCCACCCCCTCCTCCACGTCCTCCTCTCAATTCGACCCCTGACCCATTCCCTTAATTTAATGTAGTGCGTGCAGTATTATTAGCCTAGGCCATCACATATTGACCTCTAACACGGCTCAGTACATAACACACATTTTTAATTTGTTGTTCTTTTACGTTTGTTTTAGTCTAAAAACGTATGGATTTTTTTCGATTTTTTATTTTCATTTTATTTTAGTGCCTTTAGTTTTTAACTAGTTTAATTATCTCAATTTTTTCTGCTGGGTTAAATTGCCCAATGTCAGATCCACATTCGGTCCATCACCTGTTTTGTTTGTAGAAGATGCAACATTACACAATTGGATCCTCAGAAACTGGTGTTCAAATAGCACCAAATGCTGTGCTAAAGTAACACACTTCAAATCATGTTACTGCTATGGGTGAAGCTAGGTTTTTCGGGGTGGCTTTGTATGGGTTTCTTATTTTAAAGCATACAAATGGAAAAAGCAAGCTCCTAATATGGTTGCCTAATTTAAAGAATCTGTTGCCTGCTTGGTGCCAGATTTGCGGCACTGCCCTCCTGGTTTCTCTTCCAAATGGCGCAGAACTATTGTCTTGAGCACAGCATGTGTGGTTTCTGTTGGAGAGGCATCAGTCCTTGCAAACCCTCTTTTTACACACATCTCAGTATGGGATGTTTATGTATAAAAAACACTTCACATACATTGTTAAACATATACCTCGACCCCTTTTCCAATAACGTTGCATAACAAAAGAGGTGCTGACGGTATCTAGTGCATTACTCTGATGAAGCTGGAGGTGGTGCAGGGCAATTACAGTAAGTTCTTTCTACGTTCAGTTTTTTTTGGGGGGCTTTAAGAAGCCACCATTCAGCACTAATTGTTCTGAACAGCCTGCATTAACTGCGATGAGTGTCCAGTGTTGTGGGGTCTTTATTTCAGCAAAAAGCCGGAGTCCTTCTCAGCTCCTTCCAATAAAGCACGCTAGACACAGCTCAATACCGTTACCTGCTGAGCTGTTGTCTGGAACGTTTCAAGTACATCCGGCCTCCCCGGTATCATCCCTGATGGATCTCGGGAGAAGTGGATTACAAAGGTGATAAAACATCCAAACAAAACCTGCTGCGAATAGAGGGAGAGTGCAACTGATCTAACCAATAAATGCCACTTCCCTGCCTCGTTGTTTTGTTTACCCTGACCTCCAGTCATGTTCCCTCATTTACCTAAACCATGGACTTCAAATATACTAACTTTTCGATATTTCTAAATAGCATTAAATGCTTTAGTCGTCTATTCTAACACTTCATTCATAATAAAGACACTTTCGTGTTTGGAGTGGGTGTCTGTGAAAAATTGAAAAAAAGAACTGGGCAAACATTGTAAAAGGACCTCATGCACAAACAAAACAAGAGCGAAAGGGCAGCAATTGAAAGAGTTACAAGATGCGAAAATAATACGGGGGGAAGCGGCGCCATATCTGAGGACTATACGGGAGAGGAGTTGGCCTAACAGCTAGGGCGGTCAACCTCAAATCTAGGGAACTGGCTTCGAGTCTCAGCAAGGACACTAAACATCCCATTATTCTGGGCAAATCACTTAATCTCCCCGTGCCTAACAAAGCAAGCATCGGCATAGCCAATAAGTCTCGCCTTTGGGACCTTATAAGTATTTAAATATGCAGCACCATATCAGTGGTGCAGCATCAACTGTTGCATGGCTAAACACTTATAAAGTCCCAAAGGTGAGACCTATTGACTATGCCAATGCTTGTTTTACATTTCGAATGCACACTCCTTATGAATGCATCTGTAGGCTGTCTTTTTCCGAAAAGGTTTACATGTGTTTTTAAGAGCACAGCTTTTGCATCACTATGAATACATAACTAAACTTTGACTCTTTGTATTAGATCATTTTTTACTTAAACACGCCTACAACCTGCTTCGCCTTCAACAAAAGTGTTTTTTCCCTCATAAGTAATAAGTACGCCATTTTGGCTTTTGTTTAGGTGACGTGAAACGCTGACACTATTGCACAATGTAACTCTTAAGATCACAGGCACCCAGGTACGAAACTTTTAGATCAACGCCTTCCAAAGTCTTTAAGCAGCCGGATGTAATTCACTGATTTCCACAGTTTATTTATGGGTTCAACGTTATCTAAGCCCATCGTTGTCGAAGCCACCATGGCGCCATATTGCAGCCCAGTATGCGATATGCTAATTTTCAAAGTTGAAAATATTCTTTTTGTGTGGCATCCTATGCCCTAAACCACTTAGCATGATATCACGTTTTCTTTTTATTTTGTGCAGAGTTTTATATAGCGCAAACTTGACCCGAATCGGGTATCAGAGCATTTACATGAGGACACACATTCATTCATGTCTTCGCTTTGGCAGGCTTCTACTACGTCTTTCCGATCGCACTCGACTCCAATGAAACGCAAATTGTGTCTTCATGCAGGTGTGATCACAACCTAGCAGAGATGGCGCTGGGTAATGTGTTTGGTGGCTATGCTAACAAAATCACGTATTTAGTTGTCAGACTTTTTTTTGCCATCGCAGCCTTTAATATTGCACATTTTTTACAAACATGAATGTAAAGGGTACGATTTGCTATAGATTATACAGATTACCTAAATACCACTGTTCACAGACCCCCACGACCCCTGTCACTTATTTTCCCGTCATTGCTTGCTTCCCATAATGCACCTCCTGTCTTCCCTCTTACACCTACCCACCCCTATCTGGTTCTTGTCCCCATGCACCCTAACCACTGCCATCTGCCCTCTCAGACTCATTCACTTCTGTAAGCAATAGGTGAACTGTGTGCTCTTGTGCAATAAGGCATCTTAAAGTTAAAAAAGAAAGCGTTATGATGCAGCCAGCATTGACTGCGTCATAGAGCTTTTATTGTTTTAAGCCATGCGTCACAACAGTTCATACTTCTCTGTGCAACATGTTGAAAAAGACATTCACAAAGCCAATAGATCTTGCTTAGGAGACATCGATTGGTTTTGCCAATGCTTATTGAATTGGTAATTCTCATTCATGTTCTTAGTCTGATTTCCTATGCTGGCTGTGACAGGAGCTCATCCACTCTAAGATGAACTCTGTTACAGTTGTCGCTTTTAACACTGAAATTATAGGATATTGGTACTCGGGACCTACTGGATCGACTATGTTGGTGAACTCCGTCGACCAGCGATTTATGACAGATTTCTTCATTCTTCATGGGATGTCTTTTTAACATTGAGCGGTTAGTTAAGTGTGCTGGCCTCTATTTGTGCTATCCAGTTGCCTGTAAGTTTCCACACTTCCTTCATATATATTACATGCTAACCCCATTGCTGATGAGGGATCAAGAAGGGAATTGGTATATGATGTCATATGGTGAAATGGAATATATCATATTGAAACCCAGAGGACTGTCAAAAAGACTAGAGTTACTGTGCTCTATCTTTTGATTAATGGTAACAGACATTGTTTTCTCTGTCTGTGATGTGTGGGGGACTATGTTTAGAGTTCTCCACATAATTAGCAAAGAAGTGGGTCTTCATGTGCTGAGTGGCTGCTGGTGCTTTTAACATTTGAGTGGATTATCGCTGAGATGGTATAGTTACATTATAAAGTGGGCAATATTTGCCTTTGTGGCATTTAGGCCCATAGATTTTCGATATTTGCCATGCCAAAGTCACTGGTGACACTTTGTATACCAATAAATAAATTACTGAAACATGTGGTTCCTGGGCAGGACTCATTGGTCAGATGTTTAAGTTGCCCTGGAGGACACAGCAGTATGTGGTGAGATGCCTCTGCTCGTAGCCCTCCTCTGTTACCCCGAGCATGCAGATTATAAGATAGCCTAGACTGCTTTCCCTCAGATACTTGTTATTGGTGGAAGGAGGTAATCCAGCACCAACTAGATACTTCTTCCTGT
Source organism: Lissotriton vulgaris (assembly GCF_964263255.1). NCBI lineage: Eukaryota > Metazoa > Chordata > Amphibia > Caudata > Salamandridae > Lissotriton > Lissotriton vulgaris. Next base: position 259,641,120 of record NC_141695.1, read on the forward strand.
CAAGAAAGTGGAACAAGGTTCACCTTAAGCTCCATGGAGACTACAATGCTCATCCTTCAATCAGAGGCATCGTTCCACCCTAACTGGGCAACAGCAAGTCCAGGAAGTGCTCCAAAGACAGTACAGGGTGGAAAGCTTTCACTTGTCCCAATCAGATGTGTGGCAGACCCAGCATGTGAGCCCTGGAAAGTGGGCTACAGGTCCTGATTGTTGGTGTTGAAAGCTACAGAAGAGTTAATTGCAGTGCTTAATGTGAGCTAGTGGTTGCAGGTCGGTCCCACCACCACTCATTTTTGGGAACTAGCACTTATTTCCCCTCAACAGACCCAATCCAGAGCAAGAGACTGAACAACTAAATAGAGAAAGAAGGAGGAAAAGAGAGGTGGAAAAACAGTGACGAAGGGAGAACACAGTAATGAAAATGAACTTGCTAGAGTGAGTTAAAGAGATAGGGTGTGTCTTGTATCGGATTAAAGAGGCATGAGGTTGAATCAACCCCACGCAGTCTTCATTTTTTGTACGGACAGCAAACTTTGATAGCACCAGCCACTGTTTACTTACCAAATGTTCGGCCAGATACTTTTTATTTACAAAGTAAACACTGGTTAACTGAGGACCACTTATTTGGAATTAGATATCTGGGAGTGGATAGGAACAATTGGCAGAATATAGGACAGTAATATTACTACCTCATTTAACTTCGAGGAGCCAGGGAGGATTTCTGCTATTCATTCCCAGGACTTTCCCTGCCAACCGGGGAGACAACCAGTATTTACACTGTCAGGCAGGAGAGTTCATCTAAATAGAGGAGTGGTTAAAGAGCTGTATGCACTCTTGCCTGGTGGAAGCTGGATTCTGCCATCTTGAAACAGGTGCACCTGGGTAATTTTACAGTAAGGCAAAGAGGAAGTGCAGCAAAATATCTGGGTGGGGGGTTGTGAAAAGAAATAGTTGAAATTGAGTGGTATAAACTCTTCACTGGATAAATCTGGCATCTTAACCAACAACTCCTCAGAACATTACTGGACCTTTGAAGACATTACCAGAAGAAAAAGGTCCTGCTGGTAGAAGTCTCCTTACTCTGACTAAAAGAAAAAGACTCACACAAGGACACAAGGAATCAATGGCTCACAACTGGAACTGGACCGGCTCCCTCTTAGTCCAGGGGGTTTACCTGTGGTTTGCCATGTTTCAGCCACATAAAAATCAGAATGACTACTGGCTCTAAGAGGACCCACTTGACCACAAAGGGCTGGACCCTCTCTGAGATCTGGATTTTAATATACCTGGTCTCTAGAAGTCTACCCTGAGAAGCTAGAAATGGCAGGGCTGACCACACGCCCCTTTTCAGCATCATTTTTTCCACTTCTGATCAGCCGAGACAAGGTACTGAGGGTTTCCCAGGAAGGTTGCACACAGGGAATCAAGAAAACTAGCTTTATTATGCTCCAAGATTTTTGAGGCACTGAAAATTGGTTTAGAAGGACCTCGCGGCACAGGTATCTGGCTATACCATTCTACAGATTTCCACATTGCCCTTCTGTTGGATTTTGATTTTCAAAAAGTGACTACGTCCAAAGATAAAAATCTTGGGTCTGTTTGTGGTGCCAAAACTATCTGGCCAGCTAAGTAAACTAAGCGACTACAAAATCCAGGTTTGCCCCGCTCATAGCTTTGATATCAAAACCAAAGCCATCAGAGGGAACTGGCAATGACATATCCAACTCCGAGGGACCCTTACCAATCATAGCCTTGGACTTTGCCCCGCTGGAAGATTTTGACCAGGATGACTCATTAGAGTTGTTCTGAAATAGTGACCATGTCCTGTTCAATACCAAACGGTTTTTTATGATTAAAGCTTTACTTCTTCCTGGTGATGTTGGGAATTCAAAGTTTTAGTGCTCAGGCCAAAGATGTGCGAATGCTGTTTGATCATTAGATCGTCATGATGGAGACTTAAACAATTCTATTACAGCCTATATAGTGCTTTCAAGGACTCTGATTTGCAGAGACATAGAGTAGTTTATAGCAGTTGAGTGGCCCGTTGCGGCGGCCTTCATAATTTATTTGGGGACACTCACTGTCTGACACTCTACAGTAGTGTCAGTCAGTGTCCCCAGTCCACAAATAAATTATAAAGGCGCCACAATGGGCCACCAGTGCCGCGCGCGCGACCCCATTTGAACTGCAAGCAAGCTCACCTGCTTGCAATTGCTACCTGCAGTGCACACATGCTGCACGCACCACCACCTAGCATAGTGGTGGTGGTGTGGTGCGTGCAAGACCGGGTCACCGAGGTCAGAGGGGAAAGACTCCAATGAGATACCTGAGCTCTGTCAGCTCAGGTATCCTCCAGCCGACGAGCCCTCCCCATGGTAGACCTACATGTGTGCTGCAATGCATGCAAATGAGTAAAATATCTGGTTACCACATTATCAGGACAATACCTGACTTAATAATGTCCAGAGGGCTTGTGACACATTCATATGGGAGGGGGACTAGAATTTCCTTGAGTCAGAGAAGGTAATAACAAAGAGAAACAGGAATTGGAACACCGAGCGGTGCTCAAACAATTTTCAGAGTGGCGTTGCTGCCATCAATGTCTCATCACTGAACTCACAATGTTGCACATATATTACTAAAGCATGGTGTATTCGCACACTGTCACTTATAGACAGCACAATCTCCTTTGAAGGGGTCACTTAACTTGCAAAGACATACAGTTTTACAGATAAAACTAATATAGCGCACAAACGATGTGTGAAAATTGGTTGTCAATCAATCAAACAAACAAGATTTGCATAGCGCTACTTATCACCTATGAGGGTATATAGGCGCTGGGGGGGTGGGGCAATGCTGCTGATGAGGGACGTTAATCGAATAACCATGTTTTTAGGCCCTTTCGTAAAATCCTGCAGGGTGGCAGTCTGTGTGTTCTCCTTTGTACTGCCGGTCACCGGTGGATTAAACTGTGTAGCCTTGGACCGTGTCATGTATGTGCATGTAAATTGCATGAACGAGGTAACTATTAGCGGCGATACTACGTGTCTCTCGTCCTTTTTCCCAGCACCCCTCCAGGGGCGGCAATCTGAGAGATAACCCCGGGCGCCACAAGCTCTAGCTATGCCTCTGCAGCATGGGTTTCTAAAATAATTTTGTGATTCATAAAAAGTTGTGGAAATCAAGAAATGGGTTTAGGACATCAGAAAAAGTGGTCTCAAACCATGTAACTCAGGGTTTGTAACCGAAAACCCAGGTGCTACTTGAGACCACAGATTTACAATGCCCACCACAGTCTCTATTGCTAAGCTGTGCGTCTAGTCGACTCTCAACAGTGGCATAGATTCACGGCACGTTTTCAGGATACTACAATGCCTGCAAAAGTTCCTATGGGCAAGATTATTAGAGCTATTTGTGTTTAGAGCTGAAAATTTAACACAACATGTTTACTATCACTATCCATTTGCAGTACTCCATAACTTTCAGAAGTATGGCAGTCTACGTTGGTTTATAGGCATTATGGATAAAACACCTGCATTCATTAATAAACGCCTATTAAATCGAATGCAACTGGGAAGCTAGAAGAAAACTTGACACATCTAGAACATTATATGCAGACTAATAAATTAGCTTCTTTGTGGAACCTTCTTTGTCTAACACCAGGTGCACAAAAACATGCAGGGTTTGAGGATTAGTTTACTACCACCTTCATCTCAGAGAAACAAATAATGTGTTACAGTTGTAATGGAAATGATATATCTTGGAGATGTAGTTGTTCTTCTTCAAATTCTTTATTTTCAAAAACATTCAGTCAAACATAAACAGCCGACGCGTTTCGTCCCAACCTGGGACTTCTTCAGTAAATTCTTCCAATAAATCCCGGCCGTCTTTGATTGCAACGGCCTGCTGGGATACAGTGCCCACGACCCCGCTCCATAGGAATCTCAGAACCTCCAGTCCAACACCGTTGATACACGCAATACAGCATACGTATTGAATCATTCCTTATAGCAAGCTGGTATCCATCCAGGATTTATTGGAAGAATTTACTAAGATATCGGCCTTGTTGTTTCTCGCCAGTATTCTGAGAATAAAATCACTAACAGCGGGAAGTACCGTCACAATAAGACTTACTATAGCTGGCAAGGAGAGCCCAAGACCACGCCACGGCACTTCTCCCACGCATGCGACGTCCGAACAACTTAAAGCCCTGAAGAAGTCCCAGGTTGGGACGAAACGCGTCGGCTGTTTATGTTTGACTGAATGTTTTTGAAAATAAAGAATTTGAAGAAGAACAACTACATCTCCAAGATATATCATTTCCATTACAACTGTAACAACTTATGTGGTGCACCTTTGCGGTTGTTTGTACTGTAAAAAATTCCCTAGGGAAAAGGCACAGTGTTGATGGGTGCCATGCAGTGTGCACACAGTCCCCTTGCTTGAACTGAGGGGTGTACATACCGTTTAGGGGATAGTTAGTCAGGTGCTTAGCCTAGTAAGGGTCCATCATCTTTTCAGTTCTTTTAAACAAATAATGTGTATAAAAATGATTTGCATATTTTAAAAAAATGCGGCTGTTAAAGGTTCAGTGAGGCTTGGTGGGCTTTGAACTCATGACCTAGCCCCCGCATGCACAGGGTCAATTCGCTGCGTAATTTCTGCGTCAATCCACGCGTTACCATAACACTTTGGTACCACGACACTTTGGTAGCATCAATTAAAGCGACAGAAAAACATGAAAGCAGCATCTACATACAAAAATTCCCCTGGCATTGTCTGTTGCTTTTTTTTTTTTTGCTGAGGGCCAGATGAGACATTCATGGCTCACTTCCACACAGGTAAATGCCAGACTCCTGTAATACACTAAATTAATTGTGTCACTTTGGACCTTTGAATGTTGCATTGCCATGGAGACAAAAAAACAGGTTTGAAGCTGGCAGCGTGTACATAACTAATCAACAATATGTACAATGGACTTAAAAGAATAGTGCTATTTTAAGAATACATTTTAAACCAACCTTGCATAAGAGAAACCAAAAACTCTTATAGAGAAGATACACAATTGTGTTGACATGTTAAGGGGTTGGGAAACGGGGTTTGCAGTCACCCGTCCGACGTTCAACTCATTAAACTATCGCCTTACATCAGTGAACAAGAGACGAAGCTACCATTGCTACAGTGGCACCGGGGCCACAGCCTTGAGGGGCCCTTTGTCAGGGGCCATTTGAACCCTGACAATGTTGTTTTTCTACCGCAACAGCAGACAAAGGGGCCATTTTCTTGGCTTACACCAGCCCATCGCATCCTTGCTACTCATCTGGTGAACAAAAATGACAACAAATACTCCATGGCTGTAGCACTGTTGTGTGTCTGTCAGTCTGTAGACTTACATGACCTCTCAACCCATCAGCCTTGGGAAGAAGTTTTACCTTGGATATTGCCAATTCCGGTTTTCCTGCTGGAAAATCTGGAAGCCATGGCAGACTTGGTGATGTCGTAGGCATGATTGCCTCTGGTCTCTCCCCATGGACATCATTCTGAAATGCTCCCCAGACATGCACGGTGTATTGCTTAGAATGAAAAAGGCATGCTAGACCTGCATTTGAGGTACCGTAGTGTATATGTGGCAGCCATGTTGGAATGGTGGTCTTCACAGTGCATCTCAGGGCCAAGAGATATTTCATTAATTTAATTTACAGCGACTTGGCCATGGAATAATACAAAATAAAAACACAAGTGGGGTTGTTGAAGGGCAGAGAAGCACCAGAGGGAGTAGGGCAAAGTGGGTTTAGGCCAGACCTATCGCTTTTGTAAACTAAATTCTAAGATGTTCACATTACAGAAGTGCCACGGGATATTACCAAGGCTTGTAGACAATCATGGAAGCCAGTATGTAAAGCCAGCTGATGCACAGTATTCAAAGATGGAAGTAGTTGTCCAAAAGCTAATTTGTGTATGTATGGATATATGTATATGTGTACGCATGTGTGTATCTGTGGCAGGAGGCCGCCAATGAACTGCTAAATTTGTCTAAAGGCAAGACCAAAAAATGACTTTGGCTGAGAATAAATAAAGCAGAATACCCGTAGAGATTTAAATAGTGGAAATTGAAATCCCTTTTACATGAATGGACTTTTTTATGATGGGACAAGAGAGAGAACCACTAGACAGTAGATGTATTTAAAAACTCAGCAAAAACCACTATTCGAGGTTCAGTTTGCAAATGATTCTGCCCAGGACCACTAGCCTTTCAAGAAAAAAAGGCAGACACTTCTTTGGAAAAATAGGCAAAATTCCAAAACATAACAGGGGTGTGGTTAAATGGAAGCAAACATTTCGCTTCTGACTTATGCCACCAATATGCATAAATGCCGGGTAGTTTGACTGTCAAAGGCTGCTTCCTTAAAGAAACTATCCTCTGAACCCCTACACTGTGTCAATAGCACAGACCTAGAAGACAAAGCTGATTGAGAGGAGGAGACAGGAAGAGGTGGAAGGAGGGGGCAGAACCATTAGTGTTTTCAACAGTAGAAATGTGCATGTATTTTACCTTGCACTCTGGAACCAGGACTCTGTCTCTCATGTCAGGCCTCAAGGTTCTGGAACCACCCCCCATCCCTTTTTGGAAGAGAGGACACACAGTCTTGACAGGTAGAGGCTACAGCCTTCTAAATCATGCTGTACAAACGGTGCCTGCACGTCTTGGGAGGACCCCTATTGCATGCTTCATCCATCACTACAGACTATCTCAGTAGAAAAGCATGCCATGCTCGGTTTATGCAGACTGTGAGTCTATTGCTGTGACATGCACCCATTGTTCTACCTAGTTGGAGCTGTGCTCACCCAGACACCAGTCCAGGATCTACTCCCTAGGAGTGACACACTCATACAAGTTAACGGTTGGCTGTGAGGGGAAGACAGGTAATTGTATAAAGAGCTTCTGTGAAGCATTAGTCCTGACCCCTGTAGTATCACAATAGTTTTGAGCGACACCAAACGCACAGGGGTGACTTGTGGTCCAACCCCATGTGCTTGGCTATAATGTTATTGTCTGGCATATGGACAGACGTAGTTAATAAATGGACCGGAGAGCAGGGCGTGGTTAGTCTAAAAAGTAACCACACCAAAGTTGCAGCGTCAGCGTGGTTTTATATGTATGGGTCTAGTGGGGCCTATATATGAACCTTACACTGACAGTGAGGGTGCCTCCCTCTCTCTATGCATGCCTCCCCCATCAACTAGGTGCTTGGCCCCTTACCAGGGGCCTTCACGATCCTGGCAGCAGCACTTTTGGCCGAAGGGTGGGGTTCTATCCCACATTGGCCCCAGCTGACTGCAGTGCTCTGCCTCGCCCCGAGGACCAGCCGCACTGCATGAGTCCACACCCCAGCGCTACTGGCCGCACCTCACCAAGCCCAGAAAAGGGCTTAGGTCAGTGCCCAGCTGCTATAGGGCTGGCCTGGCACATTCCATACCAGAGCCTGCAAGTTTCTGCCGATCTGGCTTCCCCTGCCCCAGCCTGCACACTTCTACTGGTGGTGCCTCTACCTCCATGGGACACACCTCGCACTGAGAAGCCTCTCAGACTGTCCAAACAGGACAAACAAAGGCTACTTCTTTTCGTACCCCAAGTGGGACAATACTGCAACAATCTTCTTGCCACACACAGAATTTACTTGCTCCAAGCCCTCCCAGGCAATTTTGTCAACAGCCTCTTTGCCAGCTGCGCATCTACTCACCTGAGTTACCCTAAGTTGGCTCAATGCCTTCACGCTCATGGCGTCTGTTCCTGCGCTTGAGCTGTTCAGCTTCAGCAGGCCCCCACTCTTCCAAGCGACTCACTGGAAATCATGGTTGGAGCGACTAGAGACCTATTTCAAAGCCGTTGAAATGCTGGTAGGCCACTGGCGACCGATGTTTCTGCCCCTGGCTGACCCCTATTTCCACAAGATATCCAAGTCAGTCATGGAAACTTGCCCCCTATGGAACTACGCAACACTACGAGATGCAATCACAGCCCATTTCAAACCTTACACAATCCTGATTACAAGCGATTCCTCCTGCACCAGGCCCGGCAGCTTCCATAAGAATCCGTAAATGTTTTCCATACTCAGCTGAGGGAGCTTGCCTGCACCTGTTCCCTCCCCCAGAAATACGATGAAGTAGGCGCTCAATTCGTCAAGGCGAGAGCATCCACCAAGCTTAGCGAAAGAATCTTCCAGGAGCCCAACATGTTAATGAGGTCCAAGCTGACATTGGGTTGTTCAAAGAAACCCTAGAAGAAGCCCATATGGACCTGGCCTCTTCAGTGTCTGTCAAAGTGGAGCTCATCAACACCAGTCAAAAGAATATACACTTGGACAGATGTGAGCCCGCCAAGCACCGACCGAGCCTCGCCAACAAGGAATGCTGTCCGGCCAGTGCGTGTGGATAATGTGGTGGCCCATACCCTTACATGGGTGCCTGCCCAGGGAATGGAAAGACGTGCAGCGCATATGGCAAACACAGCTATTTCACCAACGTCTGCTGTTCCTCATAAAGGCGACAGCCCAAACCACCACAAAAAGCAATCCACATGGTGGAGCTACCCCGGGACATCCCGTCTGATGAAGACATGGATGAGGATGATGCAACAGCTGTCCATGTAGTCAGGACCCCGGACACCCTCCGATTGAGTTATCAGCCCATCCCCATGTGTCAGCTGGAAGTGCAGAACCACATTGTCTCCGCCCTAATTGACACAGGGGAGTCAATCATCCTCATGGCCGAAGATGTCTACTGTAACCTGCCGGCCCCCCAATGCTCCGGCACACTTACGTGCAAGTGTACGCTTTCGGCAACTGCTGCCCTCTACAGATCTGTGGTATGTTTCATGCAGACCTTGCCAATACTTCCACCCGGCAGAGTGCCAAAGTGTACGTGTCACAGGATGGGCTAGGATTTATCCTTAGCTGCCACAATGCACAAGACCTTAATCTCATACAATTTGCGTTCAGTATCCTTCAGTAAAGCTTAGACCGCCTCCTAATAGAATTCAAACCCCTGTTCACTGAGATCGGCTGACTCTTTGGCCCCGCCATACATCTTCATATCAAAGAATCAGTGGCTCCCGACACCCTTGAGGAACCGCCGCATAGCCTTCCACCTATGACCCAAGGTAGAAGATGAGTTGAGACTCTTGGAGAAGGCTGGAATCATAGAACGGGTGAAAGGCCACACTCCGTGGGTGTCTCCAATCGTGGTGGCGAAAAAGTTCAAGCAGCCAGAGGCAGCGCGGATCTGCATGGACGTGAGAGTACCGAACCTGACGATCAAGTGTGATAGACATCTGATGCCAACCATAAACTGACATATATGGGGAGTTGACAGGTTCCAAGTGGTTCTCGAAGATGGATCTCAGGTCAGGCTACCACCTGATCCTCCTGCATCAGAACTCTCGCCCGATCACCACTTTCTCAACACATGCCGGCCTGTGGTGGTACACTCACCAGAACTTTGGAATTTGCAGCGCAGCTGAGGCGTTCCAGAACATTGTAAAGACAGTCCTGCAGGGCCTAACCAGAGTATTGAACGTCAGCGACAACATCTTCGTTCACTCAGCTACCCTTGGAGAACACCTGACTTGCCACCATACAAGCGAGTACTGATGCTCCACCATAAGAAGTGTGACTTTCTGCGCTGAGACATCTGTTTCTTTGGGTACCATTTTTCTAACAAGGGAATTTGTCCTGATCCAGAGAAGGTGAAGGATATACAAAATGCTCATGCTCCCTCTTCTGTGTCCAGGTGACATACTGCAGACGCTTCATGAAAAATCTCTCAGATGTCACCAGCTCCCCCTCCCCCCCCGGGAGATCACCAAGCCACACAGTCCATGGGTTTGGGCCCAGAGCAGGAAGAAACATTTCGCCAGAGGCAGGCTACCCTGTCGGCTAACAACATTCTGATGTACTTTGACAACAGAGAGAGTCGCAACTGGTATTGGATGCCAGCCCCGCCAACTTAGGAACAGTACTAGTCCAAAAGCAGGAGTGTGGAGACTGGGCCCAGTAGCATATGCCAACTGCACGCTCACACCAACGGAGCAGTGCTACTCCCAAATTGAGCAGGAAGCAATTGACATCCTCTGGGCCTGCAGCCATTTTAACATATACCTGTCCAGACACCTATGCTCAGTCATCATAGACGACAAACCTCTGGTCTCACTATTCCAGGGTTTCTCGTTGCGTCTTCCTTCCAGGGTAGAGAAGTGGATCCTTCAACTGCAAAAATTCCAGTTCACCGTGCGTTATCAACCAGGAACCAGGAACCCAGAGGATTTCCTATCCAGACATGCTGAGCCAGCCACACCTCCCAAGACAACCAAAGAGACAAAAGATTATGCCTGGCTTATCATAGACTGCTCCCGGCCTATGTCGATGTCCTTGGCAGATGTGGTGGAGGCCACTAAGTGTGACGACTGCCTGCAAATAGCCCTAGAAGCCACAGTCTCTGGTGATTGGAGGCAGCTTCAGAGCCCACCACCTTTCCGGACAGAAGGAGCTCAATATACCCTTCTGGCGTTGCACAACGACTGACAAGAATTGTCAGTTACCAGTGATGGGTGTCTACTATGAGGACCGCACCTAGTACTACCTGAAAGCCTGACACAGAAAGCTGCTCTTCTGGTGCACAGGGCACATCAAGGCATCGTCAAGGCAAAGTCTGGTTCCCGAGGTTGGACCAAAAGGTGGAAGCGGTATTGCCAGGATGCCCAGTTTGCCTCACGATCAGACAACCTGACCTGCCGGCCCCTGTCATCCCCAAAGCTGGCCCCACAACCCTGTGGCAGAGAATCAGCATGGATTTCGGCAGCTTTCCGAATGGAGGGAACATACTGGTGATTGTGGATGATTACTCGCACTATTCTGAAGTGGAACTAGTAGCCACGACATCAGCAGAAGAGGGTATCCCAAAGCTAGAAAAGCTCATGACCACCTATGGACTGTTCGCGGAAATCCACACTGACCATGGGCTCCCTTTCACCAGCTCTGAGCTGGCCAAATACCCGAAGTCCAGAAGCATCAAGCACCACTGCTACACCCCTCGATGGCCTCAAGCCAACGGGAGGTGGAAAGTCTGATGAAGACCCTCACCCAAGTGATTAGGATTGCGACTGCGAAAGACACGAGCGATGAACATGCCCTATACCAATTCTTAGGAGAATACAGACTCATGCTCCACTCCTCTACTGGCGTGTCCCCCAGCAAGATGTGTTTTGGCAGGTCAATGGTAGACACCATCAGCCACCACCCCACATGGGAAAGCATGCCTAGTCCTCCAGACCAGTCAGCATACCCGAGACTCCACAGCAACAAATATGTCTCCTGGAAACGGAGAGCTAAAAAGAGGCCAGGTGCTGGTGAAAGAAAAAGGTAATGTCTCACTCCTCAGAAATATACAGAAGCGCAGGTGAAAAGCTCTCTACAGACTTCCAAATCCCCTTCACGTCTTCAGCATTACAAACATAAGGCAACAGGTACCCTGTAGGATGAGGGATAGACCAGGGTATCTGTGCATATTGTAAAACTAGCCGAGAAAATCAGGTGACAGACCTCATCACAGCTGCTCCTTTTCCAGCATTCTGTGATGGAGAGGAAAGACTGAACCCCTGCACTGATAACATGAACAGTCAAATACGTGAGGCAGCTGCCTTGCACCTGTCAGGCCAGAGCCCTCTGCGACCACAGAACAGTGTGATTGAAATGGTATGTAACTGTTTTCACGGATTTTATACAATGCATACCATTACAACGCATACTATTACAACGCAGGTCATTTTACAACGGATACCTTTACAACGCATTACACTACAACGCACATACTATTGCAACGCATAGCATTACAACGTAAGTATAATTATAGGTAAGTTTATTTTTTTTTATAAACATTTATTAGTGGTATTTTGTTATGGGGTACAGGGGTATTTTTAGGTTTTAGGGCTGGGTTTGGGTTTTGGGGTACAGGGGTATTTTTAGGTTTTAGGGTTGGGTTTGGGTTTTGGGGTACAGGGGTATTTTTAGGGTTTAGGGTTGGGTTTGGGTTTTGGGGTACAGGGGTATTTTTAGGTTTTAGGGCTGGGTTTGGGTTTTGGGGTACAGGGGTATTTTTAGGTTTTAGGGCTGGGTTTGGGTTTTGGGGTACAGGGGTATTTTTAGGTTTTGGGGCTGGGTTTGGGTTTTGGGGTACAGGGGTATTTTTAGGTTTTAGGGCTGGGTTTGGGGGTACAGGGGTATTTTTAGGTTTTAGATTTTTAGGTTTTAGGGCTGGGTTTGGGTTTTGGGGTATAGGGGTATTTTTAGGTTTTAGGGTTGGGTTTGGGTTTTGGGGTACAGGGGTATTTTTAGGTTTTAGGGCTGGGTTTGGGTTTTGGGGTACAGGGGTATTTTTAGGTTTTAGGGCTGGGTTTGGGTTTTGGGGTACAGGGGTATTTTTAGGTTTTAGGGTTGGGTTTGGGTTTTGGGGTACAGGGGTATTTTTATGTTTTAGGGCTGGGTTTGGGTTTTGGGGTACAGGGGTATTTTTAGGTTTTAGGGTTGGGTTTGGGTTTTGGGGTACAGGGGTATTTTTAGGTTTTAGGGCTGGGTTTGGGTTTTGGGGTAGAGGGGTATTTTTAACATATATTTTCAAAAAATAAAATTAAAATTAATTTAATTAATAATTTTAATCAAATTATATTACAAATAATTAAATTAAATATTACATCAATAAATATTTACATTATATTTTAAAATTATATATTAATATTATATACTTACCTATACTTACGTTGTAATGGTATGCGTTGTAATAGTATCTGCGTTGTAGTGTATTGCGTTGTAATGGTATGCGTGCTAAAAGTACGCGTTGTAACATCATATATCCATAACTGGCACCTCTCCCATTCACACTCTTCTCATAAATTATGTCATTTCAGATAATGTGAGTGTTGTTATGACTGCTATGATTTAACATGCACTAAGTGATGTAATATGAAAGGGTATAAGCAGTTACAAAGGGAAGATGCGAGTCATAGTTAATGTAGTCTGGCAGGCGAGTTCACAACACTGTGTATAGAGGTGCATGAGTTTAAGTATGTTTGAGTGGAGCACAATATATCACTTTAAGCAATAACTTCAACTTAGAAATTCGAAACGTTTCAGTAGCTTAAGTTGGTTTTGTATAGAGATAATAAAAATTACGTTTTCCTAACTATAACTAATCTTAACCCTTCGTTTTTTTCTTGAAGAAATATATATATATATATATATATATATATCTATATATAACATGGAGTTTCTATCCCAATTTTTTTTTAAGGTGCCTTTTTTTAAGGTGCCTGCACACTAATTTAGACAGAGTCTGGAAAGTTTTCAAGTGTTTCGTGTAGTGGAGGCCAAGAAAATGGGAGGGGTCAAAAATATGTATTTCCCATGTTAATTAGCATAGGGCCTTTGAGCAAGCCTACAGCCTGAACCTCTGGACGGCATTACACCAAATTTGTTAGGAAGCTAGATGTTGGTACGCAGGTGCTTTTGTGTGATTTGGTATTAATCGGTTCAGTAGTTTGGGAGATAATAACTGGAGAAAGATTGTATATCTGGAGAGGGGGATTACCCGCGAATCAAACATTCCATTTGCTGTAATCTGAATGGCTGCCAACACTGCAAACAGAATGTGTTGGCAGCCAACTTGGCACTTGACTTGAAGCAGAGTCCCAAAAATAGTCAAATATAAAGAAGGGGGTCATGGGATGAATACCCTGACCCCCTAGATGTGGTTGCTGGGTCTCACAAGGCCTGGGGTTTAAAAGCAGTGTTGAAAATTCAATTTTGTTGCGGATTTGCCAGTGGTCTCCCAGGCATCTTTTTTCTGAACTCCCCTGAGTGGGCCAAATCCCAGAGGCATGCCAAAAATAAAGTAGAGGGGTGCATGGGGCCTTCCTCCTAGGGGTATTAATAAATTATGCGGGTGCCACACGGACCCCTCGCAGCCCCGGGGACAGTCACCCCCCAGGGCTATATACCAACCAATGAGGGATTGTGCGAACACCCCTGGCATGGGGACCACCACCTCCCTGGGACTACATATACAGAAATGGGTGGCCTCACGGACCCCACCAGTGCCCTGGGGACTATCACCACCTGGGCATAACTTTAAAAACAGGGAGGAGGCACCACTCCCAGGCCCTAGGTAGCCCCGGGGACCACCACCTCCAGGGCCTAAAGATAATAAAAGGAGGGGCCTAATGGGCCCCCCTCCTTGAGCCATAGATGGCCCTGGGGGCCGTCAAGCCACAGGGTTAGCTCCTGCTATGTCCTGGGTTACCCACCACAGGACATAGCTGTTTGCTGTGGCTTAGTGGGAGCTATCCCGTCAAGCCACAGCAAACACTCCGCTTCCAGCAAGCGAGAGCGGAGAAATGCTCTCTCTTGCTGGAAGCAGAGAATTTGACACACAAAGAGTTGCATGTTTAGCAGCTCCCTGTGTGTCAAAGCAATGTCAGCTCTCACAGGAGGCTGGGAGCTGGCAGGGACGGTGGGGCATTCAGGCTCCCACCGTGGTCTCCAATGGAAATGCCGGGCCCCGGGTGATTGGGTCCCCGGTGCAAAAATCAAGCTGGGGTGCGGGCTGCTCATCCCCATCTCCCTTTACAAATTTTAAAAAGAAAACACCCTGGAATGGGGGCTGCACGACTCCCTCCCCTAAAAAAAAATAATACATAAAAAAAGGTCAGGCTCCACCCCTCCCCCATTTCATACACGTCTGAGTGAATGGTTGTGTGAGTGGCTGTACGACTGTGTGAGTGGGTGTGTGAGTGACTCTGTGGTGAGTGAGTGGGTGTGTGAGTACTGGTATGGATATGTAAGTGGTTGTGTGGTGTGTGAGTGGGCATAGGAGAGGTTGTATGGGGTGAGAGTGGATGTGTGAGTGGTTTGTTGATGATGTCATCAGTGATGTCATTTGAGATGTTATTAGTGATGGCATCAGTGATGTCACTGACCAGGTCATGGCTGTTTTAAAATATGAAGTCACAAAAAAGTGTACCTTGGGGGCGTAAGTTCTAGTAATCTCAGGTAACTATAACTGCTGAATTTCTATGGTTTGTATGAGCAAAATCTGAGCCGAAATGTAACTTCCATGTGACCTTTGTTTTTTTCAGTGATTTTCTACTTTAAAAAAAATCTATTTCCTAACTATAATGTCCGTGTAACCTGAGACCTCATTGAAGGCCCCTCCCCTTTCCCATCCACTCTGTAAACACACCTCCTGGTGCCCTACTGTTTGAGGGAGGAAGTCTCCTTGTCTGCAGAGAATCATTGGGGGTCTCTTTTGTCTTGTTTCTGACCTCTATTCTTCCTCTTTCTGCTTGTTTCAGATCTCTATTCGGCCTCTTTCTGCTCATTTCTTACCATTGTCAAGCCCCTTTCTGCGTGTTGATGACCTTCATTCTGCCTCTTTTTGCTTATTTCTCACCTTAATATTGCCTCCTTCTGCTCATTGCTGATGTTTATTGTGCCTCTTTCTGCTCATTGCTTACCTTTATTCTATCTCTTTCTGCTCATCTTTGACCTGTATGTTGTCTCTTTCTACTCTTTTCCCCTGGGACCACAGGGGAGCCTCAAGGCCCCTGCGGTCCCTGCCATCTCTCTGCCTCTGCAGAGCAGAGTTTTTCCTTGGTGGGAGCTGTCAAAGCTAAGGACAAGTTACAGCAAACAGCTACATCCTGGTGCTGAGCACCCAGGGAAATAGGAGGAACCAGCCCTGGGGGGTGGTAGTCCGCAGGGCAATGTATGGCTCCAAGAGGGGAGGCAGCCTCCATCCTTTGTAGTTCACAGGCTGGACCAGGGAGGTGGAGGTTCCTGGGTCGTATATGGCCGGGAAGGGTGCCACACCGACTTTTTAAAAGTACTAGAGGGGTGGTGGTCTCCAAGGGGGTCTGTGAGGCCCAGAAAACAAACAATTTACCCCTGGGGAGGTGGTGGTCCCTGGGGCATGAGGGGTCTGCGGGCCCTCATGCTTTATTTAGAATTAGCCTCAGAGAGGTGGCAGTCCCGGGGAATGGGGGAGTCTGCATGGCCCCCGTTACACAGCATAAGCCGTCAGGAGGTGATGGTCCCCAGGCCATGAAAATTATGAAGGAGGGGTGCCCCGTGTGCCCCCTCTTTTACATTTTATGTAAGCCCTCATGCCCCTGGGACCTGGGTCATCCAGGGGCTAAATAGTAGAGCAACCAGTGCTTCCTTTTAAAATAACAGTTTCAGTGGATCCAGCACAACTCTTGCCAAGAAATTGGAAAAAAAAGCTTTTGTTGCCTAAGGTGGTGTTCCCGGAGAACTCTACCAAAAGGCCTATAGGGTCAGGGTATGCCTACTCTGTCCTTTCTCTGTTTTTTAACATATGTTTTGGGGGGCTTGGCTGAGTCCCAAAATGGCTGCCAACCCTTTCTGCGTGAAGTGTTGGCAACCAGTCACATTTCAGCACAGGGACTGTTGGATACTCAGAAGATCAGCATTCATATATGTACAAATTTGGATTTCCCTTAATATTTCCAAAACTACTGAAAGGATTTACACAAATGTACAAAAAGGTCGCTGTTTGGAACAACGCCTACGTTTCTGCCAAATTTGGTGTATCACAAATTGACAGTGAATGCCCATTCATCACTACTCATAATGAACAACACAGCAAGGTATGGCAGGCTTTACCAAAACACTGGCATGTTATAAGCCAAGACCTTGTAAAAGGACAGAGAATCAGCCCTAAATCACAGGTTACATTTAGAAAATCACGATCCATGAAGGATACCTTAGTGAAAAACCTAGTTGGTTGAAACCTAGGGGAGGTTTAAAAAATGTACTAAGTGCAAAGCATGCTTACAAGGAGAAAACACAACAGAGATAGAAGACAGACATAGGGGAAAGGATTTTGATCAAACAGGCATTGAATTGTAAAACTGGATATGCAATTTACATTTTGAAATTTCCATGCTCTAAAAAATACATTGGTAGCACTAAACTCCAAGTGCACAAGAGAGTGTTACAGCATGTACAAGCTATAAAAAATTGCGATGACACCTATCCTATATTGAGACACTTTTGGGACTGCCACAGAAGTGATGCAAACCTCTTAACACACAGTGTTTTAAATTGTGTGAGAAAATCCCCATGAGGAGGAGATAGAGAAACAGTATTACAGCAACTTGAATGAAAACACACCCTAAGAAGAGACACAAAGGAGCCTATAAGGTGGAAACAGGTGAAGAAATATACACATACTTATGAAATATTGTAAAGTCATAAGTCATAAGTCAGATGCTTTTGTATAGCGCACAATTCACCAGAAGGTCTCAGGGCGCTTTGCAGTGAGAAACAGCAATCTTGACAACAGCTTGAGACAGATGTAGCATCGGCTATTTGGGTAAGAGCCCGTTTTTTTGGATTCTTCGAAACTCCTAGTGGTTGGAAATAGACAGAAGATGAGGGGGAACACATAACTTTGCCTTAGTCGTTTTTAAATGTTTTTAAGAATTTTGTTTTAACATTTCTCAAAAAAATCTATGCTTTTCATCTGGAGTAAACCCTGATGGTTATTTTTATTGATTAATTTACATGAATGCACACAGAATGTAGAATCTGCAGTAGATTGGGACCATTATGGAAAGCACAAGAGCTAAGATCTCTTTATTCTTGGAATGTTTACATATATGACCGCGGGCAGAAACACTGTCATTTGTAATTAAATACCTATTATTGAATTAGTAATGCATCAGATAGGAAGAGGTTGGCCCAATGGGGCATTAATACGTTACTGTAATTATGGTTGGTTCATTTTGTTGAATTTACTTTGATGCTTGAAGCCAATAATTAGATGATAATTGATGTCATTTCTAGATGGATATGTCCAATGGAGCATGATGTGTATTAAAATCACATTTGTTTAATTCAAATAATATGCAATATCTAATATAGGCCAAAATGTGGAAGTATGACATATGTGCATTATATATCTATGTATTGTCCGTTTTCCACTATGGCCACCATATAGAGATAGGACGTTTGTTCCTTTTTCTGTGTTTATGGAATGAATGTTAAAAAGAAGTGAAAAAGGCTGTAAAAGCCGAAACATATCTGACGCCGTAATGGTGATCTGTCATGCTTGCTGGAATATGGACATATGAAATTATGAAATGAAGCAATCGGAAGAATCACTAAGAGTGCTGCTCTGTTGTTATTGAGTGACGGAAGCACTATTATATATATATATATATATATATATATATATATATATATATATATATATATATATATATATATATATATATATATATATATATATATATATATATATATATATATATATATATATATATATATATATATATATATATATATATATATATATATATATATATATATATATATTTTCTGCGGTTCTCATCCAAAACATCCAATAAGCACAGGAAAGATGAATCGCGGACCCAAAAGTTGTTTGTGCCAGACGTTTTATTTAGACACCCTGCATCAATGCCGCCATGACGCGTTTCAGCCCCACCTGGGCCTTGATCACATGACGCGTTGGCTTAGGAAAAGACGCTTTTAAAGTGCAAGTGCAATGGAAATACAATTCAGCTGTGCTGTGCCTTAATAAACACTGAGAACAGACTTGAAATTTTCATAAAAGACATGAATGTCAAAATTTACCACGTTTCAAATTGCGACATCAAATTAGCAATAAATAACTGCATAAATGCATCCTGTGATCAAGGTCCAGGTGGGGCTGAAACGTGTTATGACGGCATTGATGCAGGGTGTCTAAATAAAACTTCTGGCACAAAGAACTTTTGGGTCCGCGATTCATCTTTCCTGTGCTTATTGGATGTTTTGGATGAAAACAGCAATATATATATATATATATATATATATATATATATATATATATTCACAGAAAAAACCATAGGTTATAGTGGATATATAGTTAGGAATTTGCATTTACAAAACCTTGAAAATTCAATGAAAAAACCATAGGTTATAGGCCATATATAGTTAGGAATTCGCATTTACAAAACCTTATTTTACTCGCATAAAACCATTGAAATTCCATATATAGTTAGAAGCGCTAACTATATATCGCGCACCCGCAATCCACTGCTGATGATGTCACATATTACATCATTCATGACATGGTCAGTGACATCACTGATGACATCACTGATGACATCTCAAATGACATCACTGATGACATCACTGATCACAACATCCAGTGATTGTATGTGTCTGTAAAGTTTAAATATGTTTCACATATTGAAGAATGAGTGGATGTATAAGTGTCTGGATGAAGAATTTAGTAGGTGCATGACTGACTGTATGAGTGAGTGATTAAATGTGTCTCACTGAGTGCATGGGTTAGTGACTAAACTGTCTTAATTTGTGCATCAGTATGTTTGTTGTTGTGTAAGCTGCTGCATGTGTTGATCAGTAGCTATAAGAGTGGCCATATGGGTTATTGATTGGTTGCCCAAGTATTTGAATGGGAGGCTGAGTGTGTGTGTGGGTGGCTGGGAGGTGCGTGACTCTGTGCATAGATGTGTAAGCAGTTGATTCACTAGGAGTATGAGTTCAAGAGTGCATGTGGAAACAGCTATATGGGCGGTTGACTGTGCATGGGTGTGTTGGTGAGTGAATGGATTTCTCATTGCTACATGTGCAAGTAAGTACGTATGTAAAACACAATACATGTGAGAGTTGAGATATATAAATAACTGAACATAAGAGCCAGTGAATGTGTGAGTGGCTGTATCGATCACTGTGAGCTTGTATCAGGGATTATATAAGAGAATAAATATGTGTTATTATATGTTTGAATAAGTAAGATGTGTATAACTTTATAGTTGAGGAAATGGAGGTGTGATTGATTCTTTGCATGACTGACTAGGTGTGTGAGTAACTCCATGGATGAGTGACAGTCTGTGAGTGTCTGTTTATACTGAGTGTATGTAAGGTTATATTAGAGTCTGAAGAGGTTCATTGTATTATCACATGAGTGATGTGATCAGTGATGACAAATGAGATGTCATCAGTGATGTCATTTGAGTTGTCATCAGTGATGTCATCAGTGATGTCATTTGAGATGTCATCAGTGATGTCATTTGAGTTGTCATCAGTGATGTCATTTGAGATGTCATCAGTGATGTCATCAGTGATGTCACTGACCATGTCATGAATGATGTAATATGTGACATCATCAGCAGTGGATTGCGGGTGCGCGATATATAGTTAGCGCTTCTAACTATATATGGAATTTCAATGGTTTTATGCGAGTAAAATAAGGTTTTGTAAATGCGAATTCCTAACTATATATGGCCTATAACCTATGGTTTTTTCATTGAATTTTCAAGGTTTTGTAAATGCAAATTCCTAACTATATATCCACTATAACCTATGGTTTTTTCTGTGAATTTCATTGGTTTTTTAATAGCAAATATGAAAAGCTTTAAAATGTCAAGTACGTGATAGATAAAAACATTTTCGTATTTATGCACGCTGATGTGCTTTGAACGCTGCACCCCCCCCCCTCCCCTCTTTTGCCTTAGTAGTACTCTCTCTTTGCAGATACTGAAGGGTAGTTAACGCAGGCCTTTACCCCCGTTGTAATCCGTCGTGCCTCCTTGTCTCTCCATTTGATTGATTGTTGTCCAAGCATTTACTGTTTTAGAATTGGTTCTCTTTGGATCATTCTCTATTTACAAACAAGCACAAAGTCGCAATACTCTGTTTAGTCTTTGCAGATAGTGAAAAATCGTGTAAAAAAATAAAAGTAATCGAGCAAAATCAGTAGGCCACTAATTGGATCTCTTTTTGACCTCGCTAAAATAGAAATATTAGGAACAACCCTTCATGAGAAATACGAAAATAGTGAGATGAACTGAGCTCCACACCATGAGGGCTGCAAGACAGCTCGGCTCCATCACCCATCCCGCACAAAATAACGACAAACCCTATGCAAATATTAAAAATATAGACAACACACCAGCAAAGAAACAGGGTAAAACATTTTATTAAAAAACTATTTACATAACGTTGGTTTATAAGATGATGTCAGTAGTGGACCGATGTGTGAATAGATCGAAAACAGCACAAGGCTCCAAGATCCGGATGACAAGCTCCTGGATGTTGGGTGTCATAGTTTAGAGTTCTGAATTTCAGCCTTTTTCAATGCCTGTGCTTTATTGAATCAAAATGGCGGCTTGACACAAAGCTGACTCAAGCGTTGTTACTGATGCTATGCAGACCAAAACTGGTTTTCAGTTTGTACATTTTTCTAGATTTTTCAATCCAAGTTTGGTTGACTTTGTAGAACGATGGCTTCAGATTTTCAACATACGGTGTGGTGGCGCTGACTGGGAGGGGGCGCTTCGCTCCTGCCCCCTCCCCAAGTAAGATTTTCATACGTGAAAGTACGTTAATGGTTTTGGTCCCTGAGATGCTTCGATGTCACTACCATTCTCAAATAGCATAAGTTCTGGATGTTGGGTGCCATAGTTAAGAGTTCTGAGCAGTGCTTGTAACACTGTCTGAAGCTTATTTCCACCTACTGCAGCTTCACTATTCTCAAAGTAAGTGAGTGTCGTTTGTGGACCTGACTGCATTAGAAAACAATGTGATATGTTACCTTCCTAAACAGCTTGACGGAGGCCCCTGAGGGGCGGTGTGATGGCCATGGACTCGGAGAAGACGCTTGGCTCCGACACCCTCCCCAAGTCTTATAGCACTGGTGTAGCCTGAGATCGCCCCCGACATAGGCGGCCGGCTCCCGGGGTCCGGCGGAACTTTTTGCCTTTTGATGACTCTTCAATTCTGGACCTTGTCCCACAATCCGTTTGACCTGAAGACAAGCTGTAGTGGGGCGCCCCTTTATCGTTTTAGTTGCCATTCCGCCCGCTTTTGCTACACTGTGCCTCTTCCGCCATTCAGCTGTTTACCGCCCGCTCTTGCGACTACAGCGTCTCGCTCACCATGTAGTTGAGATGCGCCCGCTCTTGCGGTGCAGCGATAGGCGGCTGCCACAGGACTCTCAAAATAGCGGCCAGCTCTTCGGTTTTGGGCCTGGTCCACTAAAATGGCCCTGGGACACCTTGGAACTCGGACGCTTGTCTGCTAGGGCTTGGGTCCCATTCTCGAAAAGCGTCCCCTCAGCCGTGAAGATTCTACAAAAGTCTTGGGGGCCTCCGACTCCCGCAGGCTTCTGGTGGGGAGCGGCTGCCATGATTGCTCGTGGAATGGCCACGACGGAGCTACGAGATGGTAGTGGTCTCATGCTGACGCCAGCTTTAGTCTGAAACATCCAGAAACACTGTAGACTGCCAATTCGATCAGTTCCGGTAGCGCCCCAACATGACCCGGAAGAGAAGAACTTGCCCTCCCCTCTTTGACTGATGGTTCTTGTTGCCTGTCCCCTCTGTTGTCATTTAACAGAACTTTTTGGACTGCTGAAAGGGGTTGTGTTCTGAACGCTGGTTGGTGGAGACATTTAGACTATATTCTTGACCTACGTTGTCGCGTAATGCGTTTTATGACACGCCGCGTTAGCGCACCCGGA
This sequence comes from Lissotriton vulgaris, assembly GCF_964263255.1. Classification (NCBI taxonomy): domain Eukaryota; kingdom Metazoa; phylum Chordata; class Amphibia; order Caudata; family Salamandridae; genus Lissotriton; species Lissotriton vulgaris. The sequence continues at coordinate 259,663,740 of NC_141695.1, forward strand.
AGTGATCCGAGGCGCGGCGCGCAGCGCGTAACGTAAGCATAACAGGTCATGTGACTTGTTAATAAAACTTTTCATTGGTTCATTTTACTTTTGTTAATTTAATGATGAAAAGCTTGGTCATATGACCTAAAAATTACGCTTTTTATTATTTTCGAACAATATTTTTTTTTCAAACATATGTTATAATATTCCAGGCTAATGTACTTTCCCGGAAAATTTACAACTGTCTTGCAAGTAAAATATATTCCTTTTTCGAGAAAAAGGGCGTTTCTTCCTTCCATGACGGAGCCGTTGAGTAAAAGAGATTCGGCCTGCTGTCTTAGTCGCCGATACGCCTGATTATCAGATTCTTATCGATCACTTTATGTTGCAGACATGAAAAACACAACTGCCCTTGACCATTTATCTTTACTGCGTTCCTACATATTATACCTTTTATCCGTCATGTAATTGGACTGCTTTATTTCACTTGCCTTTTACTGATTCGAAAACAGTCACTAAAAGTAAAAACTTTACAAATGAAAATACTACTACCGTGTTTTGTTTTAAAAACCTTTATTGTGAAAATGTCAGTATACAAATACGGGCCTATAACCACGTGGGCCGGCCACGGAGCAAACTGAAATCGTATATGATGAGGAGACATTTACACTGTAGAAGAACGTAACGAGCGGGCCATTAGGTGACAAGAACAAAGGTGTCTAACAGTTGCGGAATCGGTGGACGTACATTTTGTAATTAAAATACGACAGGGCCACTTACAATAACATTTTCTAGATATACATTTGCGGGCAAGGAGTTACGAGTCCCATTTATACCGGCGCCATTTTGGGCGAGGCCGGGCAGGTCCAAGATATAGTCAAAATGTCTCCACCAACCATCGGCCAGACCAGAACCCCTTTCGGCCCTTTATGCTACAAGATGGTGTCTTCCATTCAGAAAATATTGGTGGCAGCATTTTGAAAGGAAACAGAAACAGCCGTTCTCCTAGTGAGTTTCACATTGTTACATTTAGGAAGAATGTTGAAGAGTAGTATGTGGAAAATCTGAAGCCATTTTTCTACAAACTCTCAATCAGACTTGGATGGAAAAAAAAAACCTGAAGAATGTACAAACTGAAAACCAATTTTTGTCTGTATAGCACCAACAGTAACGCTTGAGTCAGCTTTGTGTCAAGCCGCCATTTTCATTCAATCAATAGCGTCCCCCTGCACACATTCAGGGACCTGGTCGTGTCTTCAGATGAAACGCATTGTAGGAAAAGAAGCAGAAAGGAAAAGGAAAAAAGTTCCGCCGGACCTAGTGAAGCTGCAGCAGGTGCAAATAAGCTTCAGACAGTCTTACAAGCACTGCTCAGAACTCTCAACTGAGGCACTCAACATCCAGGACTTGCCATTCGGATCTTGGCGCCTTGTATTTTTGTTTTGTTTTTGATGGAGGGGAAACAACAAAAAACAGGCATTGAAAAAGGCTCAACAGTGCAGGGCGCCTTGTGCTGGTTCCGACCTATTCACACATCGGTCCACTACTGACATCACCTCATAAACCAACGGGGCACCCCACGCCGACTTTCGGCGCAGCATTGTAGGATGGCCACACCAGTGCGGCAATTTACTGGACACCACCTCGGTGCCATCCAGATCTCGGCGCGTTCATTCAATCAATAGCGTCCCCCTGCACACATTCAGGGACCTGGTCGTGTCTTCAGATGAAACGCATTGTAGGAAAAGAAGCAGAAAGGAAAAGGCAAAAAGTTCCGCCGGACCTAGTGAAGCTGCAGCAGGTGCAAATAAGCTTCAGACAGTCTTACAAGCACTGCTCAGAAATCTCAACTGAGGCACTCAACATCCAGGACTTGCCATTCGGATCTTGGTGCCTTGTGCTGGTTCCGACCTATTCACACATCGGTCCACTACTGACATCACCTCATAAGCCAACGGGGCACCCCACGCCGACTTTCGGCGCAGCATTGTAGGATGGCCACACCAGTGCGGCAACTTGCTGGACACAACATCGGGGCCATCCAGATCTCGGCGCGTTCGACTCACTGTACCGCAACAGTGACCGCAACTCAGCTGGACACGCCGTCTTTCGGCGCAGCATTGTAGGATGCCACACCAGTGCGGCAATTTGCTGGACACCACCTCGGTGCCATCCGGATCTCGGCGCGTTCGAGTCACTGTACCGCAACAGTGACCGCAATTCAGCTGGACACGCCGTCTTTCGGCGCAGCATTGTAGGATGGCCACACCAGTGCGGCAATTTGCTGGACACCACCTCGGTGCCATCCGGATCTCGGCGCGTTCGAGTCACTGTACCGCAACAGTGACCGCAATTCAGCTGGACACGCCGTCTTTCGGCGCAGCATTGTAGGATGGCCACACCAGTGCGGCAATTAGCTGGACACCACCTCGGTGCCATCCGGATCTCGGCGCGTTCGAGTCACTGTACCGCAACAGTGACCGCAACTCAGCTGGACACGCCGTCTTTCGGCGCAGCATTGTAGGATGGCCACACCAGTGCGGCAATTTGCTGGACACCACCTCGGTACCATCCGGATCTCGGCCCGTTGTGCTGCCTTCGGCCTATTCGCACATCGGTCCGCTACTGACGCCGCCTCAGGTGCCAACGGATTTTCTACGCTTTTTGTAGCCCTATGCCGCATAACAGGTCATGTGACTTGTTTATAAAACTTTTCATTGGTTCATTTTACTTTTGGTTTCCTAAAGATGGAAGGCTTGGTCATATGACCTAAAAATAACACTTTTCATTGGTTTAGAACATTTTTTTTTCCCAAACGATGAAAGCCCCACCTTGTTTCTGGATCATTCAGACTGAAGCTGGCGTCAGCATGAGAGCACCACCATCTCGTGGCTCCGTCGTGGTCATTCCGCGAGCAATCATGGCAGCCGCTCCCCACCGGAAGCCTGCGGGAGTCGGGGGCCCCCCAAGACTTTTATACAATCTTCACGGCTGAGGGGACGCTTTTCGTGAATGGAGCCCAAGCCCTAGCAGGCAAGCGTCCGAGTTCCAAAGTGTCCCAGGGCCATTTCAGTGGACCAGGCCTAAAACCGAGGAGCTGTCCGCCATTTTAAGAGCCATGTGGCAGCCGCCTATCGCTGCACTGCAAGAGTGGGAGCAACTCAACAACATGGTGAGCGAGACGCTGTGGCCGCAAGAGCGAGCGCAACTCAGCTAGATGGCCGCCACCTGGGGAGGCCCGTTCACGCCGGCTCCCCCACGCCCCCCCCCCCGGGCCGTCGCACACCAATTTTCGGAGCAGCATTGTAGGATACCAAAACCAGTGCGGCAGTTTACTGGACATCACCTGGGTGCCTGTCGTACATGTTGTGTCAGCCATGTGACACTGGACACAGACCGCTACTGACGAGGCCTCCCCCCGCACCACCCGGGACACCCCACGCTGTTTTTTTGTGCTGCATTGTAGGATCCCTAAACCAGTGCGGCACCCAGGCGACATCACCTGGGTGCCGTCCAGAACTCTGCACGTTGTGCTGCCTTGGGACTATTCGCACAACAGACCGCTACTGACGAGGCCTCCCCCCGCCCCACCCGGGACGCCCTACACCAATTTTCGGAGCAGCATTGTAGGATCCCTAAACCAGTGCGGCACCCAGGCGACATCACCTGGGTGCCGTCCAGAACTCTGCACGTTGTGCTGCCTTGGGACTATTCGCACAAAAGACAGCTTCTAACCATTGTTGCTTTTTGTGTTGAGAAATGTTTAAATGTTTTTAGTTTTTGTTCCGTTCGTTAAAGTTAGTAGTTAATAAAGTTTTATAACCTTACTTTCTTGGAGTGTTATCTATTTTTTTTAAAAACGGGTGAATGGGGCCTTGAATCGGGTTATTGTCATGTGTGGGCTTTGGAAGTGTGCTGCTGCAGGATCGGACATTTCAAACTCAAATGCACGTTCTTTTTCTTACCTTTCCGAAGCATGGAGCGCAATAGCAGGCAGAGAAAGGGTGATGCACGTGTTGAACACTACCTGACCTGGCAAGTTGCTGGCAGTGCCCCCCCGCCCGCTCCTGAAAGAGGGCACACACACACCGCCGCCCCGAGTACTTCACAAATCTTTAAAAGACCATGCGCTTGTTCATGAGGCTTAAATGGTTTATCACCTCTTCTAGAACCCCTGCATCGACCCTCTGACGTTTCATGGAAAAATTACCATGTAACACAATACCAAGCCCTGTCAGCTGAAACCCCCAAGGAATCGTGGGGCATATTATCAAGGGGGTTTATCTCCGCTTTTTTGGCTTTAAAAGCCATGAAAGCGGAGATAAAATTATTTCCCTATTACCAAGCTGTCGCTAACACCAGTTAGTGACAGCTAAAAGGAGATAGCGACCATCTTGGGCCCCGCTTTGCATGTCAGTGATACTTATCACTAATGACATGCAAAGTGGCGTGCCAAGATGTTAGCGACTGGAAACAGTCCCTAACATCGCTACCTTCTATTACCAACTTTTGGAGATATTCGCGCTAAGCGCGAATATCTCCAAAATCTAACACCTGCCCTGAGCAGTTCTTAGCCATGTTATCCAATGGGAGGTGGATAACATGGCTAAGAGCATTAGGTCGATAATACATGAATATCGCTGACTTTTCTGCGATAATAGCAAGGTTTATCTGCGATAAAAATCGCCGATGTGCGGCGATAATTTTTGTCTCTAAACAAGTTAGAGACAAAAATTATCGCTAGTTGTTCGTAATATGCCCCCGGGTTTTTGCTTGCAGAAATCGGGAGGCGGGAGACTAGCACTGAAATCAGTAGTCACACGCCTGAATCAGGAGGATTGGCATGTCTGAATTCTCTACAGCTGGGGCCATAAACTACATCCGCAGGGTTAGGTGATAGCCTGGGACCAGCCTGGCATCTAAAATGGCTGCCGTGCACGACAAAATTGTGGCATTCGAAAAAAGGCAAGATGGCGCAGCCGCTGGAAGAGATGTATCAACATATATCAGCCTCCTCAGCCACCCTCAGGAAACATAGGGGATTAGGATACGTCTCCCGCACCCCCTTATACCTAGTACTTTAATTAACGAAGCACAAAATGGCGAATTCCCGTTTCGCTACCAGTTTGCGGCCCAGTTCGTGGCCCGTGAAGCGCTTCTACCGTGAAAAATCATTTTTTTTTTTTTTCCCCACGGGACCCTTTAATAACCCCAACAACATTCCTAGGGGGTCAAGAGGGGGATACCTTGCCCCCTTTCATTAAATTCCCCCTTAGTTTTTCACCTTTTCTTCTCTCTCGATCCTACCGAGAGACAAGATGGCGGCCGCTCCGGACTGTCACGCAGCAAAAAAAAAAAAAAAGCTCACGCACAGCCGCTGGAAGAGATGTATCAACATATATCAGCCTCCTCAGCCACCCTCAGGAAACATAGGGGATTAGGATACGTCTCCCGCACCCACTTATAACTAGTAATTTAATTAACGAAGCACAAAATGGCGAATTCCCGTTTCGCTACCAGTTCGCGGCCGCGCTTCTACCGTGAAAAATCATTTTTTTTTTTTTTTCCCCACGGGACCCTTTAATAACCCCAACAACATTCCTAGGGGGTCAAGAGGGGGATACCTTGCCCCCTTTCATTAAATTCCCCTTCGTTTTCCACCTCTTCTTCTCTCTCGATCCTACCGAGAGACAAGATGGCGTCCGCTCCGGACTGTTTAGAATGTTGACAGACACCGGAGAGCCAATCAGCTTTCTGCGCGCAAAGTTCCGATAAGCGAAAAGTAAGCGGACCGGATCGCTGCCCAGAGCGCTGTTACAGATATATATCTTGGTTTGAACGTTAATTTCTCAAAAACTACTGGAGCACATATATTGAGACCTAGCAAAGGCACATCGGGCTAACAGTCCCTACAATTTTGCCAAGTTTCGTGCAAATCCATTCAGCCGTTCGAGCTAAAAGTGAGTCCAACCGCCCTATGGAAAACTCAATGCAAAAAACGCGTTTTGGGACCCCCCTTTTTTCTCAGCCCCCCCTTGACGAAACCCCACCAAATTTTCAGGGGCTGCTCAGAAACAAAATGTTCCATTTTCCTGAAAATTTCAGCCGATTCCGTCCACAAACGCCAAAGTTATTAGACATAGAATTTTCAAAAGTCCCATAGAGAAAAAATTCTAACTATATATACCTACTGGCGATAGCCAGTAGGTAATATATATATATATATATATATATATATATATATATATATATATATAATACTAGAAAGTCGACTGAGAAAGTCGAGGAGGAGCTACATTTGTATACATGTATATGTGTATATATATATATATATATATATATATATATATACACATATACATGTATACAAATGTAGCTCCTCCTCGACTTTCTCAGCATCTCAAGCCGCAGCCACGCACGCCAGCAAACAAGGGAGACAGACCACCAAGAATCAACATAAGTTGTTTTTATTTCAACCTTACAGAGACCAGCTACGCGTTTCAGGCAAGTTTGCCCTTGATCACGCTGCAACAGTGAAATAGTATATTATATATAAAAAATTTAACTGGAATTCCCAGTCGACTGAGGCATGCACCCAGACTCTAGTCAGGGTAAACTAAGAACACACTAAAAGATAGCCTTGGCTCACCCTCTGGTAGCTTGGCATAGAGTAGCCAGGCTTATCTAAAAAGTCAAAATATACAGTATTTGTTCAGCACCTACACACACCATAACACAATGAATACACCACAAAAACACTCCCCCAGGTTTACAAAACAAGATGTGTATGTTCTGAACAAAACAAGACCAAAACAACAAAAATCCAATGTATAGAAGTTGAGATATTCCATTTCAAAAGAGTAAGTGAAAAATAGAATTCAGAAGCAAATAGCGCTTTAGGGGTTACTTGAGGTCCCGGCTGACCGGGATCGAGGGTTATTCGGGGACAGAACCCAGGCAGGCAGTGTGAAGAAAGTACAGTTCCTGGACACAACTGCAAAAAACATAGGGAGATGCATCAATATCGATCCCACAAGTTCAGGATGTGTTGATTTTTATCCACGCAGTGATTGAGGGTATGTGTCAATCTCTCTGAGTTGCTGTCATGGCGATGCATGGTTCCGATGCATTGGGCTCTTGAGGCAGTGTGCTGGCTCTGGGAGCAAAGCGCTGATTTTACTCCTGCAACCGGGTTGACGCACCGGTTCTGCTCCACACAGACAAGAGATTCCTTAATGTTCATGTTGCAAGTGTCTGGGTCCACTTCCAGTGAGCAAGGAACAGGGGTAGAACTTTTGATATCCCTGAGTCTCAAGGAGCAGGAGGCAAGTCTACAGGCCTGTGGTGTACACTTGGAGAAAAGGCAGAGTCCAGCTCTCCTTCAACAAAGTAAGAGAGCAGCAGGGAGCAGGGCAACAAACAGAAAATCAGATATTTCAGAAAGCAATCCAGTGTAGTCCTTTAAGCAGCACAGCAGTCCTTCTGGCAGTGCTTCAGTTAAAAGTCCAGTACTGTCTGATTTTAGGGGGTCAGAGACCTTGCACTTATACATGAGTGCCTTTGAAGTAGGGGTGAATTCAAAGAGTGGTTATTGAAGTGCACAAATTTCCTTTCAATCCAGCCCTGTCTGCCAGATATTTATGAGTGGTAAATCAGCCCTTTGTGTGGAGACAGGACCCCACATATTTAGTGAACTGTTAGCCCCTCCATTCCATCTTGCCCAGGCAGGGTTATAAGAATTCAGATGTATGTAGATGGGTACTCAGACACACCTAGGCATCCTGTGTTTGTGGCTGTCCAGAGGGAATACACAAAGTGTAGCTGTCATCCACCCCAATGTACATTGGAGACAGGCTGCAAGGCACAGAGAGCAGTAAGTGCAGAGAAAGATCCTCTTTTTAAAAGTGACATTTCTAAAACAGTAATGTTAAATCCAACTTCACCAGTAATGAGGATTTATCATTACCATTACAAAGATATAAAACACGAACTGACTACTCCTCCCTGATCAGGAACTACAGCTTAAACATGTATTAAGTAATTCCCAATGTTAACCTATGAGAGGGGTAGGTCTCACTGTAGTTAAAAGTTTATTTAGCTGTTTGTCACTACCAGGACATACAAAACATAATATTACATGTCCTGCCTTTTACTTACACAGCATCCTGACCCTAGGACAGGTCAAAGTGTCAGCAAACTACGGACACAGGCACTGTAGTGGCAGGCCTGAGACAGGTTTGAAAGGCTACTTCTGTGCGTGTCACAATCAGTGCTGCAGGCCCACTAGTAGCATTAAACTTACAGACCTTGGGTGTATGGTATGCCAATTTGCAAAGGCTCACAGAAGAATTAAATATGCCAATCATGTATACACCAATTACACAAATGTTTTGAGAAGAAGCACATGCACTTTAGCACTGGTCAGAAGTGGTAAAGTTCTCAGAGTCCTAAGGCCAAAAAAAAGATTCAGCAAAACATGGAGGGAAACATTCTGGGGGAAGAGCACCCTAAAGATGAAAAGTTCTAACTATATAGATCTATACATTCACACACAAACACACACACACACACATTGTGCATAATGCTGTGTGGAATTAAAGGACAATTTGTTAACCAGCAGCTGAAGCGAGCATCTGGTATTTACTCTGTGAGTTAGAGAAGGGTTTTTTTTAAACTGGTTGCTGGGTCTGGCCCCATAGGTGCACAGCTCCCACGAGGGTAGACAAGAAAAGCCAGCACAATTATACAAATACATATAGATCTTTTTCCATTTGATTATTTTTCATATATCTATTGAATGATTATCAAGTCTTTTTGCAATTGCTGAATGTTGTGAATTCGATATGACAAAATAAACTACCAAGCATTTCTGTGGATCCTACTGGATTCTTGGAAAGCAAAACCTTCAGTTGTTGAGACAGCTCCTGCATATGGCCAGCCTCATTTGCCTTGATTTACAGAAAAATAGAACATTACGCTTTCTCTAGTTTGTTTAATCATGATATATTATGCAGGCTCAGGAGGTTCCTGGAAGTTTGAACTGCTCATGTACATGCTCTGTCTGTTCTCTGTGTGGCTGGAAAGTATCCATTGCTGCTGCCTGTATTGTACCTGCCCTCTATAGAACATTTGTGTGTACAGAGAGTGAGAGGAGCATGCACATCTACTACCTTCTCACAGGTTGCCCAGGTGTCAAAATGTTTGCAGTGGGTACGTGCATATATCCATACAGTTGCGGCCAGTAAGGTACCCTTTACTGAAGAGAGGAAGCTTTGACTGAGAGAGGCTGGGGGGAGGTTGGTGTAGTTGTGTGAGTGCTGCTCTGTGTGTAGCATGAATGTTTTCTATGCTCTACATCTCCATTCTGCCTCTGCCCTTACCTTGCTATACTACAGCCCATGCAGCACCTGTTCTCTGTACGTTATTGAATCTTTGGCTGTCTTTCAATGGATCTATTGTCACCAATGCACACCCCACACAACACATACATACTCTAAAAGCAGATTTTGGTCAGCCATTGGTTAGTTTCAGCGAGCCTTCTTCAGACATCAACTCTGGGTGGCACGTCAGCTTTAGGGACCATTCTATGGTATTTCTGTGTCTACATTTAGAACTATTGATGTACCAAAATAGTTTCATTTGTGGGGTTTGACAATACTTTATGTCAGCAGAGACTCCTTCCAACAATTTACCAAATGAGCAGGAATTGCCGCCAGTGAAGAGTCTCTGTAGTATGGCATCATATTCTCATGGTTTTTATGTTATTTAGTTTTTATACACCGCCACATGCTTTCTGCTTGTGCACATAAGTACCAGTATGAATCAGCATCCTCCCACCATCAAATGTTCCCACTTGTGATGAGCATGTCTAAAACCGAATCCAGCTCCCGTACAGAAATAAATCATTTTTTTTTTATAAAAGGTACATGTAATATGATTTAAAGGTATTCCATTGCAAAACTTCTATATTTTGCAAACAAGTTTATACTACTTGACCTGTATGCTTACAGGTACATGCATCAATCTTGGCATTTGCGATTCCTTAATTGCGATTTTTAAGGAATCGCAATTAAGGAATTGCAAATGCCTATGCATTAAGAAATCGCTAAATAAATTGCGATTTCTTAAAATTCCTTAATTACGATTAGCATTTTGCGAATCGCAATTAAGGAATCCCTTCCCATTCATTCCTATGGGCCTAAAGGCCCATAGGAATGAATGGGAAGACAATCTCAATTTGCGATTCGCAATTAGCTAATCGCAAATTGAGATTGCGATTTCAAGGGTGCAGGGGTGTCCAAAGGACACCCTGTTGCACCCCTGAAATCAAACAATGCACATATGTTGTGTACACACATGCCCTAAGGGCATGTGTGTGCACAACATGAAAGTTAAAAAAATGCACAAAATTGCATATTTCTAACATTTCGCAAAATTACCATGAGGTCCAACCTCATGGTAATTTTTTCTCTCTAATTGCGAAATCGCAATTTTTTTCGGTTTCATGCATTGCTTTTAAGAAATAGCAAAATTGTGATTCCTTAAAAGCAATCGCACTTTAAAAAATCGCAAAAATAGCGATTTCTTCACTTTTAGGATAATGCATCCCAAATAGTGATTTGGGAATCGCAAACGGCCGAATTTTGTGATTCGCACCGTTTGCGATTCCTAAATCGCTTGATGCATGTGCCTGTTAGTGAACTAATGTGGGCAACCTATTGTTAGAGTGACAAATTGCCCTGTATGTTTTGAAACATGCCAATACCACCATTTAAAATTGGCTGATATTTTGGATGCTTGTTTCCAGTCCAGGGAGGACCTGGCCTGGCAGTTCGGTCTGGACTGTTCCCATGGGGCACAGGGTCAAGACTGATTTGCATATAGCTGGATCCAAACTGGGGTGGCGTAGTGGGCAAAAGAATTATGGGTTTAACCACGATCTATTGACTGGGGGAGAACATTTCCATGGTCAGCATTCCGTCCATCATTTGTTTGCTGTAACACTTTTTTCCCTAAGTGGGATGGGTATGCCCAGAGGTGGGTCCCTTGCTCACTGTGCCACTGGATTCAAGCTAGCCTGGCTGAAGAAGGGTGACGTACCCTGGAACCGGTCCCAGGATGATTGTTTCCGGTCCAGGGAGACCCTGGCCTGGCACTTTAGTCTGGACTGTTCTATGGGTCACAGGGTCAAGACTGATTTGCATATGTCTGGGTCCAAACTGGTGTGTTGTAGTTTGTAAAAGAACGATGGATTTAACCCAGATCTTTTGAGTGGGGGAGAATGTTATGTTATGTTATGTTAAATTAATTTATTGAGCGCACTAACACCATTAGGTTCCTTGGCGCTATACAGAGGGAGCAGGGAGGAGAGACAGAAAATAACATAACAGAGGATGACAACTAATTGTACGCTTCAGTGAAAAGGTGTGTTTTAAGGGAAGATCTGAATCTGGAGTAGGGGGAGGACAACCTCAGAGAAAGGGGTAAGGAGTTCCAAAAAGACGGGGCTAAGAAAGAAAACCTAAGGCCACCGTGTTTCTTCCGCTTGAATCTAGGGACAGAAAGTAGAGCCATTTGAGATGACCGAAGGGTGCGGGAGGGAACATACGGATGAAGCAAAGAAGAGATGAAGGAGGGGCCGTGACCAGTGAGGGATTTGGAAATGATGCAACCAAGCTTAAATTTACAGCGGGCAGAAACCGGAAGCCAGTGGAGACTTTTTAGAAGAGGTTGAACATGTTGATCTCTGGGTTGATGGTAAATCAGGCGGGCAGCCTGATTTTGGATCAACTGGAGTCTCCTGAGTTGGTATGCAGGAATGCCTACGTATAATGCATTTGCGTAGTCAAGCCTGGACATGACTAACGCAAGCAGGGCCAAAATAAGGGCATCGGTGCTAAGTAGGCGAGAGATTTTGCGTATTTTCCTGAGCTGGAAATGGCTGGAGGAAACTACAGCGCTGATCTGGGGTGTCATAGATAGATCGTTACTTATGACAACTCCCAGACTTTTTGCTGAGTTGACGGGACAGGGGGGGCTGCCAAGACTGGCAGGCCAAAAGGAAGAGTGCCAGGGATTGGAGGGCCCCCCGACAAGCACCAACTCAGTCTTGTCGGGGTTAAGTTTCAGATGGTTTGTGCCCATCCAATCACTGATGAAACAAAGGGTGTTTTGGAAAGTGGAGATGGATTCATCACTGGAGTCAATAGTGAAGACCAGTTGAATGTCGTCCGCGTAGTTGAGCGCGGAGACATTGAATCGACGGAGGGAGCGGATTAGCGGGACCAGGTATAAATGAAAAAGGAGAGGGGATAAGGAAGAGCCTTGTGGGACACCACAGGTCAACTCGACTTGAGAAGCAGAAAACTGGGACAGCCTGACAGCTTGATGGCGATGGGTCAGGAAAGAGCGCACCCAGTCCAGGGCAGTACCCTGGATGCCAGCCTCTCTGACACGGTCGACCAAAATATCATGGTCGACCGTGTCAAAGGCGGCCGACAGGTCTAGAAGAACCAGAGCCTGACAGGTGTTAGAGTCGGCGCCCCTGCGTAGTGCGTCCATCACAGAGAGGATGACTGCTTCTGTTGAATGCGCAGGTCTAAACCCAGCCTGCTGGGGGTCCAAAACACAAGAGTCTTCTACAAAAGAAGTAAGGGTTTGAGTAACATGGGACTCCAGGACTTTGCTAAGGAAGGGGAGGAGGGAGATAGGGCGATAGTTGCTCATGATGGTCGGATCAGCCGTAGGTTTTTTCAGAATGGCGACCACCTCTGCCCGTTTGAAGGATCCCGGGACCACCCCCGTGGTCAAAGAGTTGTTTAAAAGGGCTAGAGGGGGGTCCTGGCAGGAAGTGAAAGCTTCTCGCAGGGCCGAGGGGGGGCAACAGTCGCTGGGAGAGCCAGAAGAGACTTTGAGCAAAAGGGGGAGAAAATTATCTTTTGAAATGAGGGGGAGCTGGGTTAGGGTATGGGTGTTGTGGTGAAAGGGAGTACTGGGGGGGGAAGGGGCAGATGAGGCGTGAGCAGAAATGCTGGTTTTGATTTTAACAATTTTGTCCACAAAGAATTGATTCAGGGAATCACACAGAGGCTGGGAGGGGAGCGGAGCAATGGTGACTCTCGCCGGGTTAGATAATTCCTCAACAATAGAGAAAATATCTTTGGACTTATTAGTAGAGTTCAAGATCTTGTTGGAAAAGTAGCTGGATTTAGCCCGGGCTATAGCAGACTTGTATTCCCTCAGCTGAGAAGAGAAGACAGCTTTTGTCTCGGGGGTATATCCTCTACGCCAGCGTCTTTCGGCCTGACGGAGACTAAGTTTCAGTGCCTTGAGTTCCTCGGTGAACCACCTATGGGCTTCGTGACTGCGCCGCGTCTTAACAGGTTTTAGAGGTGCCACCGAGTCAGCGGTGGAAACAAGCCATTGGGTGAGGTTATCAGACTGAGAGTCAATGGAAATGGTGGGTCCCGTGATAGAGGGGGCCGATGAGCTTAGGAGGGAGGTAAATTTATTGAGGTCGGCCTTGTTCCAGTTACGTGCCAGAAAGTTAGATTCTCGGATGATATTGGCCGGGGGTGGCTTGGCAAGGGAAAAAGTGATAAGTAGATGATCTGACCAGAGGCAGGGAAGAACAAGGGGAGTGGAGATGTCTAAAGAAGAAGTCCATACCTGGTCCAGGATATGACCTTTAACGTGCGTGGGTGTGTGTATATGTTGGGTACAATTGAGGCCCAGCATGAGGTCAGAAAAGGCGAATGATTCAGAGGTTTCGTGAGGGTCCGATGGCCAATAATTGAAGTCACCGAGAACCAGAACATTGGTGTTGTTGATAGTCAGCTGCGAGATAAGCTCTCCAAACTGAACTGAAAAGTTTGGCATAGGTTGGGGGGGACGGTAAACTAGGACACATATAAGAGAGGACCCAGGTTGCTCCAGCCTGAGAGCAAGACAGTCGGTCATAGGGATGCTGGGGGTGGACACAGGGGAGAACCTAATTGAGTGCCTAATGATGGCTGCGACCCCGCCGCCCGCTTTGCCAGAGGGGCGGTTGGCTTGCAGTATGTAATATCCCGGGGGGATGGCCGCCAGGATATCAGGGGAGGAATCATCTGTGAGCCAGGTCTCGGACAGGAACAAGATGTCAGGCTGTTCCGATCCTAAGAGATAGAAGATGTCAGTTTTATGGCTGACCAGAGACCGAGTGTTAAGGTACATCACAGATAAGGGGGAGTTAGGGGCAAGTCCCGAGGTAGGTGTGCGAGATTTGCCTGCCAGGTCCGGGGGCCTGTGAATGGGGGGTGGAAGAATGATCTCAGGAAAAGATTTCCTGGGTGCGGGCAGGCCGCATACAGCGTGCTTAACAGAGGCCTCGGGGGGAGGGAGTACGGGCTTGTGAAGGGAAATAATGGCTGAACGGGGATAAATGAGGCGGGGAGCAGAGTGACATGCCCCGTGCCCCGACCTGCCGCGGACGGGTGCAGACGGGCTTAACTCAGGCGCAACTCCGGCGCGCCTCTGTCGCGCTCGCTGCGCTCGTCCGCTGCGCTGCGCTGACACATAATGGCCGTTTAAATAGGGGCGGGACGAGGGTGGAGTCTCAGGGAAGCTTCATGCCGATTGAAGCCCAAGCAAAGATGGCGCCCGCTGCCACTGGGAGCCCACGATTACAAACAGCCCCCAGCCAGCCGCTCGCCTCTGGAACCAGAAAATAAAGTTAGTGCCCTGCACAACAAAAGGTGAGGTTAAATATGCAGTTTTAAAAACAGTGCGCTGCGTAAAAACGCCACCGCTCGCATTCAGCGGGGCGAGATGCTAGAAATACAGAGAGATGCTCTCTCTCTCTCTCGACTCTCTCAATGTTAGCAAACGAGCCCACTGCCACCGGGCTGTCTGCCAAACACCGACAGAGGAGTGAAACGCGCTCATAAATAGGGGCGGGACGAGGGTGGAGTCTCAGGGAGGCTTCATGCCGATTGAAGCCCAAGCAAAGATGGCGCCCGCTGCCACTGGGAGCCCGCGATTACAAACAGCCCCCAGCCAGCCGCTCGCCTCTGGAACCAGAAAATAAAGTTAGTGCCCTGCACAACAAAAGGTGAGGTTAAATATGCAGTTTTAAAAACAGTGCGCTGCGTAAAAACGCCACCGCTCGCATTCAGCGGGGCGAGATGCTAGAAATACAGAGAGATGCTCTCTCTCTCTCTCGACTCTCTCAATGTTAGCAAACGAGCCCACTGCCACCGGGCTGTCTGCCAAATACCGACACAGGAGTGAAACGCGCTCCTAAATAGGGGCGGGACGAGGGTGGAGTCTCAGGGAAGCTTCATGCCGATTGAAGCCCAAGCAAAGATGGCGCCCGCTGCCACTTGGAGCCCGCGATTACAAACAGCCCCCAGCCAGCCGCTCACCTCTGGAACCAGAAAATAAAGTTAGTGCCCTGCACAACAAAAGGTGAGGTTAAATATGCAGTGCGCTGCGTAAAAACGCCACCGCTCGCATTCAGCGGGGCGAGATGCTAGAAATACAGAGAGATGCTCTCTCTCTCTCTCGACTCTCTCAATGTTAGCAAACGAGCCCACTGCCACCGGGCTGTCTGCCATACACAGATCTGACTTGATAGAGAGGCCTAGTTTGCATTGCCAGCATTCCATCCGTCATTTGTTTGCTCTAACACTGATATTTTGTAAGGGACATGCTTTACAGAGATGTCACCCACACACTCACGATGCAGTAGGGTGAAAGGTCTCTGTACGTGGTCTTCGGCAAGAGACTCCACTTACGTAGCTAGGCCATACGCACCTGGAGATTGTCTAAGAACATGAATGGCCTCGCAGACAGCACTAATTTACCATCTGCGGGCACAGTCACAAAATGTTCAATCTTTCGACCACTCCCATACAAAAATACATGCATGTAACAGGGACTACAATCAATACTCTTTCGCCATTGGTCTGCCGACATGTCACTGAAATTATACTGCCTCCCACCCCAACAGAAGATGGAGATCAACAGACAAGCCCACTACAGTCATTGGATGCTTTTACTTTGAGTGACTGTATTTTCGCTTTGCACATCTACACATACATGTAAGACATAGCTTGCCAAGAATATAATTTGTTAGACACTTGTAATTCCTAAAGACTTTTAGCCCTTATGTTTAGTAGGGCTTCATCAACTATTTTCATAACGTTCAATGCATTGATTTTAAATTACAATGTTCATTCCTCACCAGCTTTGGTACAGTCATTCATCCTGTAAAATGAGCACAAGTTATTACTGTAAATATATTGTATATGCAGATTTCAAGATTTCCTGATTTGGGATTGACATTTCAACTGCTTGTATCTAACTTGATAGAGATGTCTAGTAAATACTTGTATAACTGCAACTAAAATAATAATGTTTCTGCCACTACGGAGCTTGTCAGAAACAAAGTCTATTGCCTACCAACGTCAAAATGCAGAAAAAAACAACCCACCTAAATATCAAAATCCAAAATGAGCTATCTAATGGCACTTGTACCTATCAGGGAATAAATCAAGAAATATATGGAAATCTGTGATTTTTACTCATTTTATGAACCAGCTTTGGCCAATATTTAGTCCTATGAAAAGCAAGCACAGATGATTAGAATAGCAAATGTGTGCATGCAAATTTATATATTAAAACCACGCACCCTCAGGGTGGTTTAGGTCATTGGAAACAATTTCATCTGGCTTGATCGGGACTTCTATTAACAACAAAGGGGACCGCAGCTTCCTGAAAATATTTCAATTCTTTAGCATTTGACTTGAGACGGACACATGGTAATGGCTAGTAGAGCTGCAGCTTTATGAGGTAATTTCAATACTTTTGCCTTTGACTTTTGAGGGACACCTAGTGACGACTAGTGAAATTGCATGTAAGAATTTCAATGTTTTTGCATTTGTCTCAAGAGGGACCTCTAGCAGGGACTTGTGGAACTGCATTTGACTTGCATAACTAGTAACGACTATCGCATTATGAAAAAATTAAAATGCTTTTACAAAGGACTCAAGTAAGCTCAAGTAGTACCTCGAGGAGCTGAAGCTCTGGGAAAGAGAAAGAATAAAAGGAGCATTCAGCAATATCTTTATCTATTGGCTTGCACTTGCTTCTTCCCACCACAGCCCAATGCATAAGGCAATGGACATTTTACTGGGACATAACTATCGCCACTTATAAAGAACAGTTTTCCAACAATATATTTGAAGATTATTGACTTAACTAGTGGCCACTAGTACCTATATATACGAGGTTGTCTTTAAAGTGTTCCATAGTATTCAAGGCTGAAGAAAATTGCGATTCTGGTTAAGGTGGCAAAACCCTACTTAAGCATCAGCCACACTTCTGGTCAAGGTAAAACATAAGCAACCCCAAATTAACTTGCGCTTACCCCTCTAGTAACTTTCCACAAAAGCAGTCAGGCTTAACTTAGAGGAAATGTTTAAATTAGTTATGCCACACTAAAAACAGCAATAAAGTAAAAACACAACACAAGAAAAATCCCACACAAATGTAGAAAACAGAGTAAAAGTCACAAGTTCAGGCCAACCATGATGGAGCATGGGTTGGATACAGGGACCAAGGTAGACCTGCTCAACAAAGTACATTAAGTTCTGGTTGCAGAGGGTTGCGAGGTCCTGCATCAAGGATGTGTCGTGCAGCCACAATTTTAAAGAAGCTGTAGGCTGTGAAGCAAGGTCCTGCATTTGAGATGTGTTGGGCAGCGGAGTTTTCAATTACGCCGGTCGAGAGGGCTTGTGATGCAGGGTTCTGCATTATTGTCCAGGATGCCACCGACGGCAGCTTGTGACATGGAGTCCTGCATCAAACATGCATTGTTTAGCAGCAGTTCAGAGGTGCTGTGATCTGAGATTCGCTGAGCAGCGGGGGTTTCAATTAGGAGTTGCGAGGAGATGTGTTGCACTAGATCGGATGCAGACCAAAATCCACAGCTGGGCTAGCAGAGCACGTTCAGACCCACTTCCAAGAGTGCAGGACTGAGATGGCACCACTTGGGGGAAAGATTTACAGCAGGCAGAGTCCAGGTAGTGTGCTCCAGATGGTGGGTTCCAGGTGGCTGTGTCCTTTCCTGTTCTCTGAGGCTCTGATCAGGGGGTCAGCCAACTAGCCCTTGGAGTAACCCTGGTGGTCATGGGTTCAAGGTGCATGTTCAGTCCCTGTCACTTAGGCAGCAGAGAAGCAGAGTAGCAGGACAGCAGAGTAGCAGTCCTTCCTGCAGCAGAGCAAAACAGCAGTCCTTCTGAGTTTTCCACAGGCCCAGAAGTATACTGAATAGTTGGGTCTGAGGTTACAATATTTATACTTGGGGTCACTTTGAAGTAGGTGAAGGTCGTGACGTAGGGGAAGGTTCTGGAGGTTTCCACCCCCAAAAGTGTTTGGAATTTCCAGCCTCTTTGCTTTGAGCCCAGTTTTCCTGGGGGCACAAAAGACTAGTGGCTTTCCCTTTGTTAGTGTCCAGAAGCATAGCCACTTACTTTGTGATAAGTAAGGACGCTAGGTGACAGCTCCACTCCGCCATTAAGTCAGAGATGGCCCATCGTTTCCCTATCTGAAAGTAATACACAATGGCCAACTGCCAGCAACACCTAGTCATATGACCCAGGATACAGGAAAGGAAAATACAACTTTACAAAAGTGGCATTTTCAGAATAGTGAGTCCATCTTTACCATTGCAGAACGTTTTAATTACAATACTTTAGAGAACATACTTGACTTTCCTACTTGCTCACAATTGAAAGTTAGCACTAGTTAAATGTAATAAGGTAACCTACTGTTATCCTATAGGGGAGGCAGGCCTTGCAGCAGTGAAAAACACATTGAAGAGTTTTTCACTACTAAGACATGTAAAATTAAAAAAGATATAGATAACTTTTTATATATACTGCACCCTGCCTAATGGGTTGTTTTTTACTACTGCAAGGCCTACCTCTCCCACAGGTTAACATTGGAATTGCCTTTTACATTTGCTAAGCCTTAACCTCCGCATGGGAACAGGTTTCCAGTTCATGTTTGGTGTCTTTAGGATTGTAATGAAAATTCCTCTCTTTTTGTAAAGTTGGATTTATATGCAATTTTGAAAATGCCACTTTTTAGAAAGTTGGCATTCTCCTGCCTTAGCCATTTGGTGCCTGCAGCCAGTCACTGGGTCACTGCATGACCTAGAGACTGGCTGGCTGGTAGTTGGGCTTTATGTATTCCTCTTAGGCCGCCACACACAGCTTAGATGTGCCTGGATAGGCATCACTGGTAGGATGGGAGAGCTTGAGCTGGACAAAGCCCTACTTATACTTGAGTAGGCTGTGTCATGCCTATACACAGAGTGTTGCAGACCCCCTGTAGTTAGTATTGACACAAGGGGACCCAGAAAACCTGTGCACTTCAAAGGCATGCCTCCAGAAGCTTCTCCCAATTTCAAAGACACAACTCTTTATACAACTCTATATACATGCTGGACCTCAGGCAGCAACCCTTCAGGACACTTCTGAACCTGTGGAGTCTCCTACAGGAAAACTGCTGTGCTGCTGAAAGGACTACTATTCTGCTGGACTGCTGCCCTGCTGAACAGCTGAACTACTTCCTTGCTGGACTGCTGGGCTGCTCCCTTTCTGTATTGCTGTCCTGAATCAGGGAGATTGGACCCATACCTAAACCTAGGATTCTCTGAGTGACTCAAAGTACTATTCTGCTGGCCTCTTGTTCACAACCACAGGCGCATAGCAGGATCCGAACCACCTGAACCAGCTCTAGCTGGAGTATTTCCCTGCCCCCCTTTGTGTGCCTCTCAAGTCCTGAACCTTTAGTGATTCTTCAGGGGAGCCCATTTGAAGGTTTGAGGCTTTTCGTGACTGCAAACTGGCCCATTGGCACCCAAACCTTGTTGCTCACAGCTTTTGAATGTAAACTTACGTCAACCTGACCCTTCGCACTACAGCAGCAACCACTCATGGGGTTTACCAATGTGAAGCTCTAGTCGAAGACAGAATCCTTGCATTACTGTGACACCCATGTGCAATGCCCGGCCTTCGCTTCACACTATGTCGACCGTCCATGACCCATCTCTTTTCCTCACGACCCTTTGTGCCACAAACAGGACTTTTTGTGCTGGACTCAGAAGCTAACTTATCACCTGGACAAACCTGGTCCCTGTAACTGACCCACACTACATTGCGGTCGGCCCGAACTTGTGACTTTCTTCCGGTCTCACACAATCCTTTAGCGGCGAGTGGCATGCTAGGCTTTTTGGTGCTATTTTCAATTAAATCTTTAAAATTTCTAATCTCTGGTTTTATTTATTATTATTTTTATTTTCATATTTTGTGTTTTCACTTTATTCCTGTTTGTAGTGCTGCATAAATACTTTACACATTTCTTCTAAGTTAACTCTGACTGCTCTACCACAGGATTTAGCACAGGATAATTTGATGTTTGCTTGTGTCTCACACTGACACGGATTGTGGTTAGTCCTTGAGTAGGGTTTTACCCCCTCAACCAGTAAAACAATTTCTCACAGTATTGAAAGGGTTTAATTTACAGACTTTGCATACTTGTAATACCAATTTACTAGGGACTTACAAGTAAGGTAAATGCGATAAGTGGATGTAAGCCAAATTCACTGTGTTTAAAGGAGAGAGCACAAGCACTTTATCACTGGTTAGCAGTGGAAACGTGCGCAGATTCCTAACACCCCACAAGCAAGTGTTCAGCAAGAACAGGAGGGGAAAATCAAAGGGCCTCATTTATGAGGCCCCTTGCGCCATCGGAACTTCACTTTTCATGAAGTTCTGTGGCGCAGAAGCCTGCGTGGTATTTATCAGGCAGCAGTACGCCAGTTTTTGTGGCGTACTGCTGCCTGATAAATATCAGTCCCTTTAACGCAGTGTTCTGCGTTAAAGGGGCGTGCAATGGGTGTTGCTGGGGGCGTTCCCAGCAACATCCATGGCCTTTTGACACTGCCCCAGATTTACGAGAAATCGTAACTCTGAAGCAGTGCCAAAAGCTTACGCCTCCCGAGGGGAGGCGTAAGGGAGGCGCAACAGGGAGAAATGTCTTTATTTCTCCTCGTATTTCCTTTTTCTATGTGTGCTGCATTCTACAGCACACATAAAAAGAGGAAAAGCCTCTTGTGATTATTTTTGTACAGAGAGGTTTCCCTTTCTGTACAAAAATAATCTTCCCCGCAACGCAGGCACCCTTGCACCAGGGTGCAAGGGTGCCTGCGCTGGCGCAGGCAGCCCATTGTGCGCCGGCGCAGGTAAAAAGGAAAGAAATGCGCCGTATCTCATAGATACGGCGCATTTCTGCCCTTTTCTTTTGCCGTAGGGAAGCGCAGCAGGAAGGCCTGCTGCACTTCCCTACGGCAAAAAGTCATAAATGAGGCCCAAAATGTTTAGGGGAAGATCACCCTAAAGCTGACCGTTTTAACAAAGACATGTATTAAAAGCTGTGATATTGATTCTTATGCATGTACCAGCATTGGCATATTTACATATCGTATTTAAAGCAAGCACAATTTATTAGAGTAGCAAACGTACATATGCAATTTTTTAAGATGAAGCTACACCCCCATAACTTTGAGAAGGACATTTAAATCAGTTGCGTCTTACTCATGAGAGGCAATTAGTAACAATTTGAGTTATTGCAGCTTTGCAACAGACTTGTTAAGCATTTGCTGATGATGATAGGGACATCTAGTAAAATTTTGAAGGGCTTCAGTCTTGTTAAAGACTTTACACTGTTTCTTCTGACTCGAGAAGGACATTTAGTAATAACTGGTGCACTGATTTGAAAGATCAGTCCAATTTGCGTTGCCAAAGTTTGTTTACTTCTGCTATTCAATAATAAGTATTAGGTGAGCCATGTCAGAATAAGATACTGATTGGCACTGGTAAGGTAGTCGGTGAGTAGAAGCTTCTGAAATAGCATAAATAAAAGACTTGTGACATTAGTAGAGAGAGGCAGAAAGAGAGTAGCCTGAGCAGTGAACTCATATTTGGATTGTAGGCACAAGGTTGAGTAGCATGATTATGACGATACTCATTTACATTAGTTGACATAATACAAAGGGAACCTCATCTCTTAATGACAGCTAAACTTAATGTCACCTGATCGGATCAACACACCTGCACTTATGACCAGGTGACAAGTCAAAATCTGGAACATGGTTAGCATGGAAACAAAAAATCTCTATTAGTCACACACTAATACAATGAGCTTGAAAACGTCTAATCCCTTGTATTCCCTAATTAGAGAGCTTTGGCTCAACCAACCTATGGCTGGGGTCTTCAAGATAGAGTTTGGTTTCCAGTGTTTACCTATAGACTGATAAGAGGGTTGTTTCAGTGACAAGATATGGTCACTGGAAATATTGTCATACAAAAATATTGTGACAGAAATACTGATGTCAAAAATATTGTCAATCTATATTTATAATGTAAAAAACATGTCAGAGGAAATATATTTGTCACTAATGCCGTTGTACAAAATATATTTTTTTTTAATGAATATAAATATTAAACAACAAGGGCATAAATAAAATTTAGGTTTGAAAGCCTCCGACCGTCAGTCGGAGGCTTTCCGACAGACATTGTAGGTTTGGACTCTAACCTCCATATTACAATGATGGCGGTCACAGTTTAAACTGGCAAGGGAATGCGACTGGTTTCGGATGGGCTCAAGGAATTAGTTGGGCAGTCGGAACGGCATCATAATCCGATGGCGTTTCTGCCATCGGGATTATGATAGCACTTTTTGGCAGAAGCTCCATGTCGGCCTTTCTGACTTGGAACTGTTGTTGGATAGTGTACTTGGGCGCCCCTAGCAGGGCCCCCTGGCCCTCTGCCTGTGACCCTGGGGGCACCTTAGGTGCACCCCTTCACAACCCTGCACTGTGTGACTGCCACACGGTCCAGTAAAGTTTAAAAACTTAATTTTTTCAAAGGAAACTTATGCTACAGGGGGTTTTGGCCTGTCACACAAGACCCCATTGAAAAATGGATGTTTGCGACCGCACCCTGTGTGGCCACGTCCTAATCAGGGTGTCGGAACTGCCGACCTGAGGTCGATCGCTTCCCCATCCGCAGCGATGTCAGTAGGAGGCAACTCCGACCAACATCGTAATCAGGCCCTAAATTATTAAAAAGTAACAGTAACATAATAAATAAATATATTTAATTAATTTTAAAATAAATATAACTATTATACAATTTTTTTTTAAATCGCACATCTATATTATTATATATTTTTGTACTACCTATATATCTATATATAATTAAATATTACCAAACCAATATTTTGAATTGAATGGAATAGTATAACAAATTAGTACATATACAAATCTCCAATAAAATTAACACCTTCAGCGCGGCACGAATTTCCGTTCTGTGCTGAAGGTTCGAAAAACAGGCGTGGTCGTAACGGAACGGTTCCGTCATCAGCACAGCCCAACCGACGCTGATGACGGAACTGTTCCGTCATACGCATCGAAGGGGTTAAAAAAGAAACAATATACCAATGTAATTACAAATACAAAAGCAAAAAACGTACCATTTACTAAAAATATTTTAGTTATTAAAAACATTAATATTATACATATGATAACATAAATACACAGAAACACAATATAATTTAACATAAAATAAAATAACTATTACATTCTACAAATAATAAATATACTGCTGCCAATGCAACTTATACAAATGTAGGAAAAACGTTGGATTCCAGAGGGTAAAATGTACTATTCCCACTTTGTAGTGGAACAGTAGGGAAAGTGTTGAATAGTGGAGGTGTAAAATGTAGTATTCCCCCTCCAGTCAGTGAAACAGTAGGAAAAGTGTAGGATTACAGAGGGGTAAAATTATATATTCCCTCTCCAGTCAGTGCAGCAGTAGTGGAAGTGTTGGGTCACAGATGGGAAAATTTACTATTCACACTCCAGGCAGTACAACAGTAGGGAAAGTGTTGGATTGCGGAGGGGTAAAATTTACTACTCTCACACCAGTCAGTGCAAGAGCATGGAAGTGTTGGATTCAGAAGGGGTCAAATGTATTATTCACACTCCAGTCAGTGCAAGAGTAGGGAAAGTGTTGAATTGCAGAGGGGTAAAATTAACTTCTCCCACTTTAGTTAGTGTAAGAGTTGAGAAAATGTTGAATTGTGGAGGGGTAAAATGTACTATTCACACTCCAGTCAGTGCAACAATAAGGAAAGTGTTGGATTATGGAGGGTTAAAATGTACTTTTCCCACTACAGTCAGTGCAACAGTAGGGAAAGCATAGGATTGCAGAGGGGTAAAAATGTATATTCCATTTTCCACATAGTGCAACATTAAAAACAGACAAATTCACTTCAAGTGAATAAAATAATTTCAAGACTATAGTAAATAAAAATAAAAAACAATAAAAATATATATATATATAATTATATATATATATATATATATATATATATATATATATACACACACACACACACATTTTTAAAAAATTTATATATATGGATTAGAATGTTTCATACATATAAACTAATACAAATATCATTTTAATTAAAATACAAAACTATATTCTTAAAATAAAAACCAATACAATGTTATTTACAATCAAAAAGCACAACACAATTAACACATACAATAATAAATTACATTTTTAAATTTTTTTAAAAATGTTTTAGCTTCTTATTAATCAAATAACTTTCTACCCAATACGCTACAAACTAAACAACACACATTTAAATTAGATATGTAAAATGTTAATATTTACACATTTTACATAACTAAATATCTATTAAAATATTAATAATAATGAACTAATAGATCAAATAATTCGATTTAATTAGCTTTCCACCCTTTATCCCTACAAAACAAACAACCCACACCTAATATATAAATGAAAAAAATGAATTGCATAATTTACATAAGTATCAACTAAACAGCTAATATTGAGCGTTAACTAATACATTATTTGTATTAGAACTTCCCACCCTTTACTCCAACAAATAAAACTCAAACCTAATATACAACTTGAACAATATCTTAATTGCACATTTTTCATAATATAATTTAAATAACTAATAAAAATAAACATTTGTATTAATTATTATCATTTCCTAGACAACCTTTACCCACACAAAACAATGACACATAAAAAAACAATAAAATTAATGTATTACAAAATGTACAAATGTAATGATCAATGATGTTATTGTTAAATTATTAATTATATTTAATTTGCTTCCCACAACATACCCCTACAAACCTCACAACCTGCACCTGAAACTTAACAAAATCAATTACACAATTAATAATCAATTGAATATTAATCACAAATGAATTATACAATAATTATAATGAATCTACTTCTCACACTATACCCTTACAAAACCTGCATCACAAACTTACCTTTAAAAGAAATTATTAAAATAAATATTTATCAATTAAATATTGAATAATAATTAAAAACAGGTAATAATTAAGTATAATTAATTTACTTTCCGCCCTGTACCCCTAAAAAACTTCACAACCCTCTACAGTACTAAAACTCTGAAAAAATGATTAAATTACATTTAGTAACCACTAGAAATGCTAAAACTATATTAAAAACATTACCAATAATTTTACAAACAATTTAGAACATACACATTTAGAATATCAGCTAAAATACATTAAAATAATTAAAAAACAATATTATTAACAACTTTATTTTTGTAAACTATATTAATAATTTTAATATTGTTAATATCGATATTACCCTAAAATCGATATTTGTGACAGCAACATTCTTGCGCACGATATTTCTGTACGATGATATTTAAAAGTCGATATTTCTGTATGAAAATATTTTTTTTATATTTTGTGTAAATACCAAGAGGGTCACATCTTCCATACAACCTCACTGCGAAAGCGAATATCAAAGGAAATTTTCCATTTAGTAAAAAAATGTATCAACGTGAACACTGCTCCCCCTGTAACGAAAACACTAGAACAATGTAACGAACTCGCAGACTTCTTCCATAACAAAGTCACTCAGATTTACTCCTCCTTCCCGACAGTAGCCAACAATTCAGAAACACCCAATCTTACTCTTCGAGTACCCTACCCCCCCCCCCCCCAGGCCAGCCAACTTTGGAACGTTTCCCTCCGCTGAATATGGACACACTGCACCAATTGGCACGTCAAGTTAAATCCGGCTCCCCCCGTGACCCTGCCCCACCAGAGATACTGCTCCAGGCTAGCCAAGCCACCCTCCCCGTGGTGCTGGATCTACTTAACTCCTCCATCTCTTCCTGTACAGTACCTGATGGATGGAAGAGAGCTATGGTACGAGCATTGTTAAAAAAAAAACACTCTTAACCCAGAAGATCACTCCAGTTACCGCCCAATCTCACTACTTCCCTGGGTAAGTAAGGTTCTGGAGAAGTACATAAATATCCAGCTAGTACAATTTCTGGAAAACAACCTGCTTCTCGATCCAACCCAGACAGGATTCAGGCCCAAGCACGGCACTGAAACTGCCCTGCTTGCGATCACCGAAGAGTCACGTAAGATACTGGATCAGGGAGGATTAGTGGCAGTGATCCTCCTTGATCTAAGTGCGGCCTTCGACACGGTCAGCCATGCAACCTTGCTGAACCGGCTACGCAACATCGGGGTCATAGGCGATGCTCTAAGGTGGTTTGACTCATTCCTGAACAACATATCTTTCCAGATCTTTGACGGGGACACAGTATCAGCCAGAAAACCCCTGAACTGCGGAGTACCGCAGGGCTCTTCACTGAGCCCTGCGCTGTTTAATGTATATATGCAACCACTGGCTGGGATCGTCGAACCATATGGTATAAAAATTGTATCATATGCTGACGATACCCAGCTAGTGGTCTCACTGGCTCAAGAGGACACCAGACATACTCCAGAAAACCTGATGAAGTGCCTAGAGGATATCAAGGAGTGGATGACTTGCTCCTCCTTAAAACTTAATGGAGACAAAACTGAGCTCATGCTCCTGGGCTCAGTATCACCAGTGTCATTCACTTCCCTATGGCCTCCGTGCCTGGGCACCCCTCCCACCCCCAAGGAAAGCGTGAAAAGCCTAGGAGTATGGCTGGACAAAAATCTCTCCTTCTCCACTCAGGCCACCAAACTATTCGCCACTTGTTTTGGCCTACTTAGAACACTAAGGAAAGTTCTTCCCCTCCTTCCTTTGGAAGCCAAACAAGTGGCAGTACAGGGCTTGATTCAGTCCCGGCTGGACTCAAACAATGCCCTGTATGTTGGAGCCCCCGAGATGACCCTGCGAAAGCTACAGGTGGTGCAGAACTGCGCAGCCCGCACCCTACTACAGATTCCACGGATGCAGTCAGCCAAACCAGCATTGAACAGCCTACACTGGCTCCCAGTGAGACAGAGAGTGGCATTCAAGGCATTATGTATTGCCCACCGAGACGTCTGGAAGTCAGGTCCAGCTATCATTGACAAGCTAGTTACTCAATACCACCCTAAGAGAAACCTCAGGTCCACGGAGGCCTTCCTGGCCGTGGTACCCAGAATAAGGAGAGCCAGGACCGGAGGAAGGATGTTCTCCTTAAATGCTTCCAGGATGTGGAACTCACTCCCCCTTCAACTCCGGACTAATACAAACCTACTCTCCTTCCGCAAACAATTGAAAACCTACCTGTTTGCTAGGTCCACTGAATCCTAATCTCTCCGCTACTCCTAGTTCTGTCTCCATGCTTCAGCGCTTGGACGCCCAATGGGCAGCAATCGCTCCATACAAATCACAATACAATACAATACAATACAAATTCACATAATGTTTCAGTGTCACTAGGAGGTTCATGGGACAACATAGTCCAAGCATGCAGCTAACCTAAGATTCTACAAGGACACCCAAAGTGAGGCTGTTTCTAAGGACACATGGGAAAAGGCTCAGGTGACAAAGGCTTCCATTTGATAACTTTCTCACTATGGAACTTGCTCACGACTTTGACAGCACATAGATTCTAGATTTCAGTGAGGCTTTTAATCAGAACACTGCATAAGACACACTATTTGAGTTGAGAAAACTGCATGCATGACACACCGCTAGCATCCTGTCTCCATCACAAATGTACCAAGGATAGTACCATTCACTTTCCATCCTTCTTTTGTTTCATTTAACATGTTAGGCAGTCGCACCGGTACTGATATTACAGAGACTAAATGGTTAAGGTGTGTAACTTCTTAATAGTGACACAGACAGGAAAATGCCCTGAAATGCTTCTTTTTAGGAAAAACAAAATGATCAAGCAGGTTGTTTCTGCCCCCAACATATTGCAAAAGTAACTATTCATGCTTTGATGTGAAAATTGCTTCTTTTGAATGGCTTATACTTCACCTAAAGATCACTGCTACAGTTTCATTATGTCTTGCAGTTGTACATAATAGGCTGCACTTCATTTGGGTCTTCTAACAAATATGTAAATTGCTTTCATTGAGTTTAAGGACTTGCACAAGAACAAACACAAGGACTGATCATTAGGACCTTCTTCATTTCATAGAGATCTCAGTATCAGCTCTACCCAGATACTATACCTAGCGTATCTATGATTCTTACCTACCATATCTATCAACAATACTTCCACACTTACCATAACCAAACCCCTATAATAAACCTACCGTACCTATCATACCTACCCTATTATACCTTGCTTACCATACCTAACCTACCTACTGTACCTACCATGCTTGCCAAAACTAATCATTTTACAAATATCTTCTAACCTACCATACTGAATCTACAGACCTACAATACCTGTTATACCCAAGGACCTTATTAAGAGTTTGGCGGAGCAGGAGCGGGACCAACTCCTCCCACACTGCCAAACCCATATAGGAACTGCTTGCCAGATCAGACGTTTTCTCCTGTCTGCTGAGCGGTTCTATGGCGGTGCCTATGAAATAGACTCTGCAATGGGAACGTCAAAGGCAGTACCTGCAGGGCATTGATTAATGCAGTTCATGCCGTGCAGGTACTGGTGTGCTTGCACACAGGAGAAACATCTTGTGCCCCCCTGTGTCCATGCATATGGCGTGAGTCACAATGGAGGCCTATAGGGCCCCCTTTGTTTCTTCACGTCACGCTTTTCATGACTGTCTCACCGCCATGAAAAGTATGATTGTGAGGAAACTCGTAATATGATTGGTGGTGCCGCATCTGCCCTGCCAAGCACATTGCGGCCTCAATACTGCTGCGCCTCTGCCAGCGATCACGGATCCCTGACGGTAGCAGAGGTCCCAGGATGGCCTGACCTCCCTGGCCGTAATGGAGCGGTCAGAAGACTGACACCACTGCTCCCCCGCGAGTCCAGACTCGTAATAATGCCCTAATAGTTCTAAACTACCCTACCAAAACTATCATGCCTACCTCCCTTATTTAACATACCTAATTTACCACATCTAACTTACCATAACTAGCCTATAATGTCGGATAAAATTACCATCCCTAACTGGCAGAACGTACCTATCACACCTACCTGCCATATCTGCTGTACCTATCTACGATACATACCTAACCTACCTTACCTATTAATCATGTCTAACATGCCTACCTACTGTGCCTAACCTACTGGTATGTATGTATCTATTACAATTAAAATATACTACAGTACTAAATAAATAAAATAAGACAAGATCCTTCTGTTTCAACTATCCTTTTTATACAAAACTAATAGTTGCTACACAAATCCTGAACAACAAGCCAGACCTATAGGCATTGCCAATTTTTGTTACACCCTGGCAGCATTGATGGGTACAATGATTCTTCAAGTAATGTCAGGAAGGGCAGTTAGCGCACTGCTTTGATTCTGATCTCAAGCCTTAATTTTGCATAAATATGGTAATTGGATTTGTTTATATCTACTATCTAACTGGATAAAAGTGCTGACAAATGGAAGATAGTTGAACTAAGATCCTGCTATGTGACATAACTTAGCGGCTCATTATGATGGCAGTCAGACGAGCGTCCAACCGCCATAGAAGAAGGATTAAGACTGGCGGACAAGGAGTCGGATTTGCCACACAACATATTTTGAACAGATCGCCATGTAGGTGGCCGAAGGCTGCCTTTTTCTACTGCAGCTTGTGCTGCGGGCTAAGAAAGGCCACAGCACAAGCTGCAGTAGAAATAGGTATTTTACAAACATACATGCACTGTGTGCCAGGCACCATGCGGCCCCTTAACACGGTGCATGGATGTTTGGGGTGACACCACATGTGCCCCCCTGGCCACTTAGCACTGTCCCACGGCGGATGGGGCCCTGCTTAGCCCACCAAAGTCCCTTTCTGACAGCCTGAAAAGGCTGTGGGAAATGAACATTGTGATCCTGACGGCGGCCCCTGAGCAGGCACCGCCTTTATTTAGGATCACGATTCTGACAGCCGCCTCGTCGGGATCAGTAGATCCTGGCGTAGACAGGGGTCCGCCCCCTGACAGATGAAGGACTGACTTCCTGCATCCTTATGCAGCGGTTGGCCCGTAGGGCAGTCTGTCTGTCTGTGGGACCGCCACCCATCCATGGGCGTAGGAAGTGTGGGGGACGCAGGGGACATATAATAATAATAATAATTACGCACTTATATAGCGCACGACTACCCGTAGGCATCTCGGTGCTTGTACAAATAGCGCCGAGGAGCCCTTCCTGGCCTTTCCCTGTGAGGAGCCCACTCCTGGGCACCCCCAAGGTGAAGTCAGGAATCCTCAGCGTTGTTGGGGCCGTTGTAGAGATTAAGCAAGCTATTGCCCAGAGGTGCAGAGTGGGGCTCATGATCAGAATAGGCACTGAGGCGAGAATTATCAGGTCCGAGGAAATTGAGTCAGAGACCCGCCGAGGCGGGAATTGAACCCTGGTCCCGGCCAGACTTCTGCATCAGGGTCTGCCGCTCTAACCATTGAGCCACACTTCTCTACTCATATCCCGCCCAGATTTTGGAGTGGGGGGGAAACGGGGGACAAGGGTGGGGGGACAAAAGAATTTCCCCTCTCCCTTCTGTTATTCGCAGGGCCATTAGCGCGCGAAAGCGCTACCTAATGGCCCTGTACTTGACCTGTGACCTCACCTGCCTGCAGTCAACGAGGCCACCCGCCCTCAGCCCATTGTTATTCTGCAGTAAGGCTTGGCCGGTCTGGGAAGGGCAGAGAAGGAAAATAAACTCTTTTCCGTCATGCCCAGAGAAGGCAAGGACAGTGTCCGCTTCTCCTGCTCTGCTTCTGGTAGCTTCCGTCCTCCCCCCCTCTCTCGCTCCCTTTATTCCTCCATCTCTTTCTGTCTCTGTCTTTCTTATCCTTGAGTGCGGATTTCAAAAGACAGCTGGTACATATTCTCTCTTGCCTCTCCTTTTCTTTATTTGTTCCCCCATTAAATGGATCCCAAAACGAGCAGAACACTTTGGCTGGAAATGTCCTCATTTTCTGACAGGGTTCTATTCCAAAGTACAACCTCGGCACGGAGAGAAAAAAGTATCAAAATAAGAAAAATAATTAAAGAACCAAATAAAGCAATACAGAGTGGTCAGCAGACGGGCCAGATTGTTATTTACATCCTTGCACCTTAGAGCTGCTTTAGAGAGTTTTCCAGTGAAGCACTACTTTCTTTTTATCTTCTTTCTTTGAACACATTTTTTTCCCAGGGTGGGGAAGTACACCATTCATAAGGACTGCAATACCTGGTTGAGAGGTGGAGTGGAAAACGTTTAATATGAGCATTTTCAACTGTTTTAAATATTTTAGCCTATAAAATGTGTACCGCAGCTCTGTGTTGAGGGATTTGGTCTTTTTTTAAACCAAATTGCTTACATGTTGTAAGGATATAAGCAATGGACATTGAAACGGGTCCCTTCCTGGTCCTGTAGTCATGTCCTGAAATTATCAGGCAAAATCAATTACTGATTTTTGAATAATGAGTTTAAAACCTTTAAGGTAACAATGTTGTTCCTGCTTAAATTTCACATGCTTTGCTCATCCTTGTTTTCAGTGTTTGCTTTTTACAGGTTGTGTTACTTTTTTTCAGGCAGCACTTTACTCTTGTCCAATGCATAATTTGAATTGAGTCTCAGCACAATTGGGTTGTAGCTGAAGACAGTGCCAGTTTCTCCCAGTGGGGCAGTACGGTGTTCAGTAGGGGAGAGGATGTGGCACTCTGGCCAGAGCTGTCAACTTTGGAACTGGAGCACCATTTTCAGCCTTCATGACCAGTCCACCAGATCACACTCCTGACAGAGCTCATTCCGATGCTACACCTTAGAAGCCCAATAGACCTTAGAAGCCCTGGTGTCTTAGCACCAGCAGGTGGACCCTAACGGAGGCAAGTGTGAGTTAACCTTGAAGGCCTGTCCATCACAATCCATGCAGTTCACCTCCAGTCTTGCGAGCAAGCATTCGAAGAAGCACACACTAGAGCGAGAGTGACTCTGTCACTGAGGTAACAAGAACCTTAAGGCCAGTCCACCTCGTCCATTGGTACCTCCATTGGAATTTTTCATCACTGTAGTGCAACTTACCAGGGGTTGGTAATGTTAGATTTGCATGCACATTAAATTTAGGGGGTGTTATAATGGTGGTGGGACTGCCACATCACTGCGCTGTTGACAGTCCCACCGCCATAGATGACTGCATTACTGCCCGTCATATTACAATGGTGGGCGGTTCCCTGGCAGTCAGAGAGACCGATCGCCATGCACACTTCTCCCTTCCATAGGGAAGGGGGATGGCTGGGATCCTTGTTTCTTGCAAAAAGGAGAGAAAAAGGTGTATCTGCTCTTCAGGAGGGATATATAATGCAGAAAGGGCCAGAATAGCCACTCTGGCATTTCCTTTGTGGGCTGCAAGATAATAATGCTTAATTTAAGTTGGTGTCTGCAGATGAGGCGTAACTGCATTCTCTGTTAGAGACCGGTACATTATTTAAACCATCAGAATGTAGCCTTGGTATTCAACAACCCAGCTCTGCCACAGATTCCCTCACTACCACCCTTTACTAGTGCTGCTCAAGTCTCCATAACCACTCTCTCAGATGCATTTAATTGGTTATATAGCGCCACTCACACCAGTGCAGGGTGTCAGCACATCATTCACACTACACAGAGGCAGTCAATCATAGGTGTGTAAATCTATGTATAGGAAATGTTAAATAAAACTACAGGGTGTAGGAGTCACATGTCATCCATACTTGTTGACAGTATTGTTCAAGAGTGCTTGGTCTGGATGTTGGAAAGTGGGTTAATAGTAGGGGCAAATGTATATCTGTCCCTGGCAACAAGGACACTACCTCAATATATAGCTCCGTACCGGTCTTTGAAAATTATTCTCATGCTCAACGCTTGATATCTTAGCTTTGAGCAGGTATGTAAAGCATTTAAAAACACCAATTCAGTAAATAATTAAGACACAACACACAATAAAAATCCAACACCAATTCATAAAAATACTAAATATTTCTCTCTTTAAAATGAAAAAATCCAATGTAGGGAACTGGGAATATGACTTTTCAAAAATTTAGCACAATATAGCACATAGAACGTCTATCCTCTTTTGGTACATCTGGTCACCCTGGACCTGCTGAAAGTAAAAGTTTCAGCCCGACCACGGTGAAGCCTTGCGGGGCTACTCCTTGTGGTAGGTCTCGGTCAAAGTTTTTACCTTCTGACTTAGAAAATTTTTGGGAGCTTTTCTTCACGGGGTCCGTCGAAGCTCTCAGCCATCCCTGATTTGGTGAGGGTTCGCCGGTTTGCCTTGCAACAAACTCCCGGTAAAACTTATGGAAGTCCAACTTTCAGAGCTTTCCAGCGGTACGAGCTAGGGATGCAGGCTGGCACCAATTGATGGTGGGTGGCTTGGCTCTCATGGTTGGCCCCGGTCACCTTTTCTAAGTTCGGAAATAGAAATGTTTGCAGAGCTTTTTCTTGCAGGGTCCCTCAATGCTTTTCACTAGGCCGGATTCGGTGAGGGTTCGCCAGCTTGGGTTTCCGCCTATGCCCGATCAATCTCTGGAAGTCGGACCCCTGGAGCTTTTCAGCTCGAGGAACCTGGACGGCAGGCCAACTCATGGTTGATGGTTGTGGACTTGGCTGGACAGAGTGAGTCGGTCACTTATGGAGCTTTTAACCAAAGTTGCTCCAAACTTCTCCAAACCTCTGGAACTTCTTCCTGAAGTTTTCCAAAGATCTCAAAGTGTCCAAAACTTACTCCAAGGGTCTGGAATCTCCAAGATGGTCCTTGAAATGGACTTCAGTTACCACAATCCACTTGGTCAAAACCCTTTCAAATTCACTGGTAGTTCTCCAGTCTGGGATTCTTGGTGGTCCAGTTGTGCTCTGTTAACCTTTAGCTTGCAGGGAGTCCACTCTTTAGTCCTTTTGAAGCAAGGTAGTTCATAGGACTGTAATTCCAGATTGTGCAACAGGCACAATCTTCAGTCCAGGGCCTGGTTGGTTCAATTCAAACTCCCCAGCAGGGACACTTCTTCTCAGTTTGAAGCAGCATAGTCTGAAAGGCTTTGTCCCTTTCAGATACTTATTCCAAGTTCTCTGGGACAAAAAGGAGGACACTCCCGTCCAATGAGGTGCAGGGCAATGCTCCAGGGTATGACCACATCCTCTAAAGTGTGGCATTATTTTCCCAAAGAGAGCAGAATTTCTCCAAAATTCATCATGGCTGATTTTTCAGCAGAGGGAGCAGAACTAACTAAACCAGCCTACAGGATGGCTTCATCTACCTAGGTCCACTCCCCTTACATCTGGGAATTCCTCCTTAATCCCCCCATCCGGCTGTGGGAGAGGTGTAAATGAAAGTGATTTTTCCAGCTTGTCTCCTTCTCTTGAAGAGCATTGTTTACTATCCCTCCCCCTGGCTCTGGCATTCCTATGCCCAGCAACCTCTACTCCCAGACAGACCTCCTAACTCTAGGGGTCATTTCTCACCTCTTCAAACAACCATGCTAATCCACTTACCTCCGACAAATCAAGGCAGGGCACTAGAGGGCTGAATTGTGGCTTGTAGACAAGAAAGTCTTATAACTTATTGTTTCTACATTTTAGAATAATTTCAATAATACCACATTGTTGCATGTATCATTAAAATTCTTCTGAGGCCTTTAATCCTTCTTGTATGTGTAAAGTAGGAGATGGAATGGAGAATTCCTTTAAGTTCTTTATTCAGATAAGATAAATAATGGAAGAACAGGTAATGCCAGGAAGCACAACCATACAGATATGTAGCCAGGCTCCAACTGACTCATTCCCTTAGAACATAAGTGATGCAACAAGCATTCCAGGGGCTCGCTCCAACACGAGCCTTAAAGCAATATACAATTACAACATAATACAACATAACACATCCCCCCCTTACAATGAAAACAAAATATACAACCTAGGAATAACAATAAATGAAAAAGAAAAGAGAAATAATCAAAAAGAAAAAAAAAACAACAATACAGAACCTAAGAAATCCTACCTAACATATTCTTTAAGCCAACTAGGCAAAACTTTTTTCCTTTTTGAGCCTTCAGCACTAACAATACAAGGCTCTATATTTTTGTCTACGTCAGTGAAACTAGAATCCCTGTTTCCATCCTCGTTCCCTACATTGCCTTCTTCACCACCTTGACCTGACATGGACCCACCGACCTGACAGTCCCTAACAGGATCACTAACCATCCCTTCTCCTTCCCTTAATTGAGGAAACAAACCACCTTCATCAGCACCATTTAGTAAATCTCCAGTTTGTTTTTCACCCAGAGCTAAATGAGACTGTAACTCACTGTTTTCAAAATAATCTTCCACCCAATCAAAGTCACTTGACCTTTTACTCACAAACTGCTCTTCATCATGATCTTGACAAATATCAAAGGCAACATCTTTAAGGTTCCAAACTTTACCATCACTTAGCTTAACAGAGTTCCTAAAAACATCAACAACTTTTTTGGGCAAATCAAATTTATTCTCACCCTTCTGGGCCCTGTCTGGTGTCCTGATCCTGACCCAATCTCCAATTTTCACTATAGTATCTTTAGCACCGTGTTGTTTATCATAGTACTCCTTGCTTTTGAAATGAACTAATTCTAAATTCTTTTTCACTTCCTCAGGTGACCATCTTTGCACACTCTCCTTAAATAACCAACCTGGATGAAACTTACACCTGGGTAATCTACCTCTCATCATTACAAAAGGGGACACACCAGTACAATTGTTCAAAGTTACTTTATAAGACCAAACCGCCTTCTGTATCTCTACTTTCCAATCCAAATTCTTGTTATTAGCCTCCTGCAAAATACCTTTAATCACCCTATTAAAGCGTTCAACCGTTCCATCCCCGCTTGGATTGTACAAAGATGTTGTTGTAGTCTGATACCACACTTCTCAAAGTACTCTTTAGCAGATTTAGATAAAATTGCACTCCATTATCCGTTAAAATATTCACAGGCAACCCTTCCATCATAAAAATTTTATCCAAGAATTTCAGAACTGTTTGAGTGTCCACTTTTTCAACAAACGTAACCACGGGCCACTTAGTAAAAAGATCAATAGCAACCAGACCATATTCTTTCGTGTCTCCTATTGGACCAAAAATGTCCACTGCAATTGTTTCCCAAGGAAGATCTGGAATCAGTCCCTCACTCATCGTTGGTCTCAACGTCCTCAAAGACTTATCAGCCGAACTACAAACTGGACAAACTTTTACAAAAGTTTCTATCTCCTTATCAACCTTCGGCCACCAAAACAAACCCTTGACAGCCAACTTAGTTCTTACTATTCCAAAATGTCCCTCATGACAAATTTGTAAAATCTTTTTTCTTAATCCTGCAGGTGGAACAATCCTGTCCCCCCTCATTAAAACTTCCTTTTCAAAAGATAATTCAGAATGTACTTCCCAAAACGGTTTCAAGTTGCCTTTCATAAACTTTTCTTTAGCCCATCCTTTGCAAATAAATTTTGACATTTCTACCAACTCTTTATCCTTATCATGTTCCTTAGACCATTCTTCTCTGCTGATGGCAGGAACCCCAGAATCTTGTACTAAAGCTACACTGAAGTTCCCCCATGGGTCATCAACACACTCCTGTAGCGGTGCAGGCAGTCTAGACAATTAATCCGCCACTTCATTATCTTTTCCTGGTACATAATTAATACTGTATATGTATTCCTTCATACGCATTGAAATTCTTGCCAATCTAGCAGAAGCCGTTGCAGTTCCATCTGTAGACAAAATGTGGACTAACGGTTTATGATCCGTCCTGATGTTTACCATTTTTCCCCATACAAATGCACGAAAGTGTTCTAATGCCCACGCGCACGCTAAAGCTTCCCTTTCTATTATTGGGTACCTGCTTTCCACTGGTGACAAAGCCCTGGACGCAAACAAAATAATTCTCTCTTTTCCATCATCCCCAACCTGCGATAGTACAGGGCCCAAACCTTTATCGCTTGCGTCTGTTGTCAAAAGGCAATCCAAATTGGGGTCAAAGCTCAATAAGGCATTTACTTTTTGTAATTCCCATTTAACTTCTGCAAACTCCCTTTCACACTCCTTCGTCCATTCAAACTTCACATTTTTCTTCAATAATGATCTAATATTATACACTTTTGAAGCGAAATTTTTTATGAATTTAGCGCAGTACTCTGCCATTCCTAAGAAGGATTTAATCTCTTCTTTAGATTCTGGTGCAGGCGATGAAACAATGCTTTTTACCAGTGACACCTTTGGCCTGACACCTTCCTCACTGATGATATGTCCTAGATAAGAGACATTTCTCTCTCCAAATTTACATTTAGATAACTCTACAGTTAATCCTGCTGAATTCAGTGTGTCAAACACCTTCCACAGTTTTGCATCATGATCTTCTTTGTTGGTACCTGCAATTAAAACAACATCTTGGAAGAAACAAATACCTTCCATATCACCAAATAGTTTGTGCATTAACCGCTGAAAAACAGCCGCGGCTGATGCAAGCTCAAAAGGCATTTTTCTGAATTGGTAACACCCAAACGGCGTGATGAAAGCCGTTAAATGCCTTGATTCTGGCTCCAGAACCACTTGGTGATAGGCGGCAGAAAGGTCTATCATGGAGAACCAAGTTGCTCCTCTTAAGGAAGAGACCATCTCATTAATCTTTGGTAACGGGAACCTCTCAATCACAATATTTTTATTAAGATGGCGTAAATCTATACATAAACAAATTTTGCCATTAGATTTCCTCGCTACTACTACTGGACAAATCCATTCTGATGAATCTACTTCTTCGATAACACCTTTAGCCAAAAGGCCTTGAATTTCTTTATTTACCTCATCCCTTATCAACAAAGGAATAGGTCAGACCTTATGCACTTTAGGTTGTGCATCACCTTTGAGCATGATCCTATGCTCAAAACATCTCAACTTGCCCAACTTTTCTCCCACTACATTAGTGAATTTACTTTTCAAGACATCTTCTATCTTGCTGCACTCGTCTAAGACCAACACCTTCTATTTGCTGTTAGGGTCCAAAATGATGTAAAGATTCTTCTGGTCATGCCACCCTAGGACAGATGGTCCTGTTTTGGCTATGTATAACTTCCCTCTTGTCAACCTACCTTTAAAAAGGAAAGTGAGCCATCTGAAACCCAACAAACCTATCCTTTCTCCCGTGTAACTCACAGGATTAACATCAGAGGTATTCAACTTATCCCCTATTTTGTGTGTAAATTTCTTCTTCCATATCTCTTTATTAAGGATAGTTTATGGAGATCCAGAATCCGCATACACCTTACCTTTATACCCCCTAAGGACACTTCGCAAACTGGTTTACCCTCCATTGCTTCATCAGTGATATTGAGCATATAATACCCCCTCACATTTTTCACACAACCTTCATCATCTTCGCCACTCTCATTAGCACTCAAATCTTCACTCCAGATACATTTAACATTACTACGCTTGCGACACATTTTGCTAAAATGGCCCATTAGCCCACACACTCCACATTTTTTCTTTAGAGCAGGGCACGACTTGCTGTAAGCCATGTGTTCTTTGCTGTTGCAACGGTAACACCTTCTCTCTTCTACATTCTTTTCTCTTCCTTGATTCCTGAAAGGTTGATTAAAACTTTTGTTTTGAAATTGTCTAGGCTTACTTTTTGCTGCTCCTTGTATTTTGAAAACTGCTGATGACGCTTTGTCCGATTCTTTTACTGTGTGCTTGACAACAATGGCACATCTCCCGGACATTTCCGACTTCCTCATAATAGCAAGTACATCATCCAAGGGTGCATCACCATTTACCCAAAGACGGTCCTGTATCGGTGAGTTATCATTGTGCATAACTAGTTGGTCCCGAATGAGGTCATCGTGCAGGTTTCCAAATTTACAGTCAATTGCAAGTTTTTTTAAGTCATCTAACCATTCATCAACTAATTCTTCTTTCTTCTGCTTCCTCTGAAAAAATGTATGCCTCACTACACCGATACAAACTTTTGGTGCAAAATATCTATCCATATCTCCAATGGCATTATCAAATTCACTTAAATCTGCATTAACCACTTTTTGCATTCGTGAATAAGTTTTTAAACCTTTCCGTCCCAAGGAATGTAAAAGTATTCTTTTTTTTTGTTCTGGTTTCATTTTTGCATTTTTATCAATAGCACAAACATAATTGGTGAAATACTCCTTCCATTCTACCCATTTCATATCTGGCTGAGATCCTGTAGCCCAGAAAGGTTGTGGAGGACTGATTACAAAACTTTGTTGAGCCATCTCCTCTTTCAATGTACTCTCAGGCTGATCACCAGTTTCCATAAATTGTATATTACTTATATATGTGTAAAAAGTAGTTGTAAATATGCTCAAATAACACACAATACAATGTAATAGTGTCCCGACAGTCTCACCTGTTCTTCCTGTGAAGCGCTAATATACCGCTTTAATTTAATCCAAATATTCCTCCTTATTCAGTTTAACGTGTGCTTCGTCGTGTGAAAATGACAAGAGAAATTATTTCCAACACAAAAAAAATGGCTGCTATGCAGGGTCACGCTGCGTGACCTTGCGCCCTTTCGTCATCCCGCAAACTCATCACAGCGGGGAATACGTCAGAGCGCAGAAAAGGGAAAGGACATTCTAATGCCGGATCGTGGAGATCGCGCTTTGAAGGAGATCGCGCTTGGAACTGTGCACCCGATTAAATGATGCAGGCAGGCGCCACTTAACTGAAGGCTGTAAGTTAAAGCGATCTTTTCCGCCTACCTTGAAAGAAAGTTGCTAGATGTCGCAGCTTCTCAGTAGACTCACGCAGGCATAGTTTTCTGTCATTTTTCCATTGTCTGCGTACTCCAATATATATATATTTTTTTCTTGAATGTCTGCAGTTTCACCACGACGTCC
The DNA here is from genome assembly GCF_964263255.1 of Lissotriton vulgaris. Taxonomy (NCBI): domain Eukaryota; kingdom Metazoa; phylum Chordata; class Amphibia; order Caudata; family Salamandridae; genus Lissotriton; species Lissotriton vulgaris. The sequence goes on from NC_141695.1 coordinate 259,704,136, forward strand.
AAAAATCATAAAAAGTTCCGTATCCCACCCTCGTCGCCAATTGTAAAGTAGGAGATGCAATGGAAAATTCCTTTAAGTTCTTTATTTAGATAAGATAAATAATGGAAGAACAGGTAGTGCCAGAAAGCACAACCATACAGATATGTAGCAGGGTTCCAACTGACTCATTCCCTTAGAACATAAGTGATGCAACAAGCATTCCAGGGGCTCGCTCCAAGAGGAGCATTAAAGCAATATACAATTACAACATAATACAACATAACAGTATGGCTTTCCTTTCTCCAGTTATTAATTAATAACCTTGTGCAATGTTAACCTATGGGCTGGGGATCTGCAATGGAAAAATTAACTGGCACAATTTCTCCAATACCAGGGCCTATATAAGGATCCTCCTTATACCTACAGGATCCCCCCCCCCCCCCCCCCTAGAATACATAGGAAAGACATTAGGGGTTTGGATTATATAAAAATATTGCAGATCCTCACTTCACAGTGCTCCTAGCACAAAAGCCGATTTTGGGAAGCACTATACTACAATGTAGGCAGTGAAATGTGCAATTTCACTAAACCCAGGGCATATAACACTCATTTCATAAGGTTCCTCCTTATAGATACCTGACCTCTAACACCTGGGACACTTAGGGGAACCCCTGGGGATGCCTAATATGCCCCAACATTGTAGTTTATCAATATTTAAGTGCCCCAAACCCAAAAGTCAAGATTGGGCACAATTTGCATTTTAAAAGCAGTCCTCCACACGGGCCTACTTTTAAACTGACCTCAGGCTACAACAGTGCACACATGCAAGTGCAGGAAGGGCTGCTGGCCTCTAACCACTATGACCTAATATATATACTAGGGACTCAAAGGTAGTTTCAATCCCTATGCCCTATTATGTACTAGGGCTGTATAGGAGAGGTCATGTAAATAATGGAGGTACCCTAACCCATAGTGCACCTTATTGTATGTAGGTGTTTTTACTGTATTTGTAAGTGTCTCTTTCAACATAGCACTGGCCCTGGGCCTGGTTAGTCAGAGGCCAGGGTCAGTCAGAGTCAGGTACCACCAGTACCAGTCAGCAAAAAGTTGGGGAGTGTCCAGGGCACAGATGGCTTTGCAACACTAGAGAAGCACAAACCCAGAATTTAAAACATAACACCTTGGTTGGGGGTTCTCTTTAATAATCATAATTGATTTCCATCCTAATTAACCCATTTTCCAACCTTAGGATAATGAAAGACTGGGGGAAATCATAACGTTCTAATCTATACCTTGCAGTTTTCATGCAGCTCTTTGATTACGGTTAATAGCTCACAGTTCAATGTTAGGATTTTAACTTATAAACTGCAAATACCAAAAGAATTTCTCAGACAAAAGCAGTAACTCACTGACCTATTTACATGATATGCATTTTGTGATCTGCCTGGTACGCGTTCTTTGCAGCAGGCATATTAACACATTGTGGCTACCTTACCATGAGTCAAACCTTTAAGTAGTCAGACCTCTGATCTCTCTCAATGAACATCACTAGTCACCAAAGCTATCTTCACATTTTTATTGTTGCCTTAACATTGCTGGAGACTAGGAATGCTGCAGCAGGTACTTTTTAAACCGTAATGCACTTACAAACATGATGCCCTCACCCGAAGTCAACGACCTTTTTTGCTTGGTGCATGAAGATGCCAGATTCATATACATGTTTTTTTAACCCCTTGGACGCTGATGACGGAACCGCTCTGTCATCAGCTGCGGGTGCGCTGTGCTGATGACGGAGCGGTTCCGTCATGGCCCGCTCAGAACGCCTGCTCGTTCTATTGAGCGGGGCGGGCCATGACGGAACCGCTCCGTCATGAGCACAGCTCAACCGAGGCTGGTGACGGAGCGGTTCCGTCAACAGCATGCGGCCGCCCCGCCCCCTTAGCACTGCGGCGGAATAGCCGCCGCAGTGAAGGGGTTAACATTTGGTCCGATTACTATGTGAATGTAAATAACAATAAAGCATACATACAAACTGTGACTACATGCCTGCTTTTCTCAATATTTCACTTCAAAACTATGCGACTGTATTTGTTTAACGGGCCGTGATTTGTATAGGATCAATGGAAAATCCACAAGGTTGTCCCTGTCCCCCCCCCAGAAATTTTGTGTCTCCTACGCCCTGCACCCATCGGCATTGTGATGTGTCCTTAAGTTCATTAGAGTATATATCGATGTTAAACAAATAAAAACCCAATGAAGTTAATGCACCACTGACTCGTATATCTCATTTCAAAGCACAGAAAAACCCCAAACTGAAAGGCCAAACTGTCAAGCAGCATCCAATTGCAACGTACAACCTGACAACATTGACAGAGGCAGTTGTTTTCAAGGGTATCCCACCCCCCATTCCCTTCAGATGCTGGAGAGATCTCGCTGTTCGCACAAGCATGCACTGCGAACAGCTTCCTGTGGAGCAGACCAGCTTTCAGACTGGAAACATGCACACTTAGCAGACTATTTTTGTATCAGATCAAAGAGTACCTACCTTAATGTGCTCTTGTGGTTTCCTATCTTTCCCTCCTAATGTAAATCCAGAAGGCTGATGACTGCTGGTTTTACTCCTCTCCTTGAGTGTGTACAGTCAGGGGTCTGGGTTATGGCTGATGTACTCCTTATCGGTGTTTCAGTTGCCTTGTGTTTAAAAAATATAGATCTCTTCTGATGTTATGCGGATTAGGTGGGTGCTTGCCTCCATTTTCCAGCACATATTTTCGCAGTTAGTGTTCTCGGTTGCTTGTCGTCTGTACTCCTCCAGGGGTGTTTTAGATGTTCAGGTCCTTGTGGTTAGTCCTCCCACTGTATATTTCTGACGATTGCCACCTTGAGTAACTACTCCCCTATTGCAGTGTGTGTGTCTGCTTACTTTGTCCTGTATACCTAGTCAGCTAGTAGAGGTGGAGGGTGGGAGGGTATCAGGTGTTCTCAGATGTTTAGTACAACTCGTTCTCCTCCTCTGGTGTACTGCATTTCCCAGGTTTTCTTTCTTCCTCGGATATTGTGGGATGTCTCGGGTGGCTATTGGCCATATACCTTCTTCCCAAGCGAGTTTACGCTGTTTGCTGACTGCACTTCTCCAGTGCTGTTGTGAAGTAGCATGTGCTTGCTGGTTGTACTACCTACACTGAGCTGTGAGGTTCCATATACTTGCTCTCTGTAATTCACTCATTTGTTATAGTTTTTTTATGGCTTTTGGCTGTACCGCTTCCTGGGTTGTTATTCCTGGCGTCACTCCTCTCAGTTGTTGTGGCTCTACAGTGCTGGTTGTACAGGCGTTGTGGAGTTTCTGGTAATTGCAGTTATTACCTCTTCCAGGTGTTGTGGGTTTCTGCTATTTCTTGACTGTTTCTCTGGTGTTTGCAGGCCTTACTCGTTTCACAAGTTGTAGGTTTTCTGCTATTTGTTAGCTGTATCTATCCCAGGTGTCTGTTGCTTTGTGGTGGCACTTTCTCAAGAGCTGGAGGTTCTCCAATCACTTGCACGAATCCCCATATGTTGGTGCGGTTCTCAGGTATTTCCACTCTTGTACTGATGCTGCTGAGTCGGAGTTCACCTTCACTCCTCCAGGGTGTTTGATGGGTCACTTGGATTTCCACTGGCGCTCCTTCCCCACCGGTTGAGTGGTTGCTGCTGTTTGCCGGCTGTATTTTGCTCCTCGCCTGAAGGTTTGGGGGCTCTCCTAAGTTTTTTGTTGCCCCCTACATCACATGTTTGGGGGGGATGTTTCAATCCAGGTGTCGGGGTGCTTCCCTGCTCTTGCCTTTCCTAGATGTTGCACGAGTCTCTGGTGTTTCTAAGCCGTGATTTCCCCAGCTGTTGTTGGAATCTCCGGTGTTTCTCGTTGTTCTCCCTGTGTGTTGTTTCTCGTCCCTTGTCCTCGGCGTTACCGGTGTGTCTGTGGGCGGAGACAAGGGCATCAGCTGTTTCCCGGCTGCACAGTCCCCGTTTCCCCTGCTCCTCGTCAGGTGGGGCAGTGGGCAGTCTCCGTGGGTCGCCTGTCCTTGGAGCACCTGCAGTGCTTGCCGTCTCTCCGGCACTGCTGGCTATGATTTGCCGCTGCCGTACCTCGCCGGCTCCAGCTCTGAGCTAATCACTTTCCATTTTTAGCCTCGGGTCACGGGCTGCAGCTTCTGGTACTCCCTGGCGGAGGAGGACCGGGGGGATCCCTCGCTGGAGAGAGGGGGGTACTCCTAAGGACCGGGCTGTGCTCGCAGCCCACGTGCCGCGCTCCTGCCTCCAGCTGTGCCGCTTTACAGCGCCCGGCGTAATCAGGGATAATCCGCCCTCCATGCGCTGTGCCCGGCCGCTGCCTGCTCATGATGGGCGGGCGGCCAACGGGTACGGGTTCCCCGTTCACGGAAGGACCGGGCAGGGGCAGGCATGCATGGGGACTGCTGTTGCGCTCACCGACGGGACTGGTGAAGGACACGCATGGGGGTAAACGACAGGTAAGGGGCGACATGTATATGGGGGCTGCTGCTCCGCTCACCGGCGGACCTGGTAAAGGGCAGGTATGGGGGTAGTGGGGCATGTAATGTATGAGGGCTGCTTCTCCGTTCCCGACGCACCGGGTGAAGGGCAGGCGTGGTGGCTGGCTGCTTCTCAGCTCACTGGCGGACCTGGTGAAGGGCATGTAAGGGGGCGACATGTATGTGGGCTGCTTCTGTGCTGGACCCGGTGAAGGGCCAACCATAGGGGTACTTTGCTCGATCACCGGAAGGACGGGTGAAGGGCAGGTACGGGGCGACAGGCATGGGGCTGTATTCATTTTATCGACCGAGTGAAGGGCAAGTGTGGGGGCTGTTGTTTCGCTCACCGAAGGACCGGGTGAACGACAGGTAAGGGGCGACGGGTATGGGGGCTGCCTCTCCGCGGTGCTCACTAATGGACCAGGTGAAGGGCACATACGGGGGTACAGCTCCGCTCACTGACGCACCTGGTAAATGTAAGGGGTGACAAGTATGGGGGTTGCTGCTCCGACGCAAAGGACAGGTAGAACGACAGCTCAAGGGTCTGTCTGTACTCTGTTCCCCGCGGGGAAAGGGTAAAGAACAGGTGAGGGGGCTGCAGCTCCACGCATTAAGGGACGGGCCTGCTAGTGGAAGGTTGAGGGGGCTCCGAGTCTTACCAGTTCAAGGACCCGTTAAAGACAAGGAGGTGGGGGTACGGGGCTGCACCTCCGAGGGGCGCTATGACACGTAAAGGGGGGCCACGGCTCTTTTCACCGAGGGACCAGGTATCCGAGGGGGTCTCAATCGGGTCCCTTTAAAGACTTTGTAATCAGCCCCTAATGTACCTCAGCGTGATCTCTATCAGGCACCCCATCTGGCCCCCACCTCCTCCCATTTACCTCCTGCCATCACTGCCCAACGACCGCCCCCGCCTTCACCACAAACCCCACATTCTTAGGATAAGTATGCAAATTATAACCATTTGCATAATATTTGTGAAAAACTGTTTTGGAGTTATGCTGGTAATCTGGGTTGCATCTGGTCCTACCGTGGGGTGTGGGGAGGGGGGTGGAGGGAGGCGGGCGGGGGAGGGGGGGGTGGGAGGTGATAATACCTGATGTGGAATGGGGGAACCAATTCTGGAAGAGGGTGTTTTGTGACCCCCAAAAGAGAAAATAAAAAGTAGTAGTTTGAGACTGCGCAAGAGCAGGGTGGGCAAACAATTATTTTTTTCTCTACACTGGGTGGCTCTAATTGTTTTGTAAGAACCGCCCAGTCATGCTTATTTGGATCTCATTATAACCAGAGTCCCCCCCTCCCACTTTCCTCTGTCCATGATTGACTAACACACCCACTCCAGATGTTTTTTTTCTTTGCATTTATTTTCTAGGCCTGAAATTGCGAATTTTATAACAAGAGAAAGACAAGCCTCAGAAGGCAAAGTGAGCGCTGCTTGTTGGATTCTGTTAAAGCAAAGGGTGGTTGTGTATCAGGACGAGGGGACGGCTAGCTGCCTACTGTTTTTCCATATAAATAGCGCTTCCTGACGAGAATTTTCAGTTTGAAGAGAGCCCATTCAACAGGCCTCACCATCCCTTCAAACAAGCTGCAGTGGAAACGCGGTGGAGGACAATTTGACTGAGCAAAATTTTAAACCCGTTTGCTCCAACATTTCAGTTTGAGAGCAACATCACTGCACCTCTTGTCATTTTTTTAAGCCGGATGAATAGTTCCAGATATTGCATAATTTATGACACTAGAACAGGGTATAGGGTAAGACACTTAACTGCACTCAATCTAATGAATCTTGGTCACGTTATATCTAGGGGTGCCAAGAACCTGAGGCCATATACCCCTAGGCCTCCAAAATCAGTGCCAAGG